>NC_135809.1:92892562-93533611 GCF_964213995.1 Mustelus asterias
GTCTGTCTCAGTGAGACTTTATTGAACTGATCAGAAATGGCAGCCTACAGTGTTTGCCTCATGGCAGAGTCACGTGACGATGGCAAGCCAGATCAGACACATAGTAAGTACTGTTGCAATTCAAGACTCAAATGAATCCCGGCAATGACAGCAGCTGCCTCAGCAACCTACTGCTCCACAGAACAGAGGAGATAAAGACAACTCCAACTGTAAGGTGGTGAGTACTCAGAATACAGGTAGAGGATTGGCTTTCTAGACAAGACTGAGTAACAGTACCCCTGTCGTCTCAAACTTTCTCGGCAGGTGGTTGCTGGTCTCCAGGAACAAGATCGCATTCAGTGCCAGTGGCTGTCAAGATCACCACAGCCTTGAATGACTTGCCCTCAAATTTATTCATCTGTTTCCTTTCAGGAATCTGGTGGTGACATCTGCAAGATTTTGCAATTGCCTGGTGACATTTGTGAGGAGTCCTACACAACTGTTGGACAGGAAAGATATAATTGGAGCTACATGAGCACGAAAGTGGTTATTGAGCAAGCCACTGGGTTGTTGAAGATATGATGCAAGTGCCTTCAGTATGCAGCAGCAAAGGTGTCCCACATGATGGTGGTCTGATGTACCTTGTACAACAGAGTACAACAGGAGGATCGAAGTGATGACCACTCTGCACCTTTGGAGAAGGAGGAGGAGATGCAGGCTGATTTGGACAGGCCCCCTGTGAGAAGCCCATACAGGCACAATTTGGATAATTTGAATCGGTGATACTATATGGCACAAACATGGTCAATCCACTGGGTCCTCCCACCCTTCCACTCAACATAATTCATTATTATGGTCAATATTCTTTCCAATTCATTGACACCAATTGCTCATCTTTTACTCCGGTCCGAACACAGCTACTCAGGATGCGAGGCAATAATAGGTTAGGGTGACTAATGAACAATGTTTAAGGTTAAAGTTTAAGGTTCATTAATGTTGACACAGTGACAGATTTGCAAACACCCAAGTATTTTCCCTTGTGAAACTACAAAATCTTTCTCTTCCTTTCCTATTACTTTCTCTTGGTGTTACCCCTATGTCTTCAGCAGAATTTGAGTCAGGCTGCTCAAGTTCCTGCTCTGACAACTGAATTATTCATGGTTGATGTTTTTTGGATTCTGGAGGCCAGGTGGATCTGGTCCAAAACTGTCCTACCTGCATCTATCCAGGGGCCGACTTATCTATCTGGCCAAGAATCAGCATGAGGGGTAAAGATGATTGAAGTGGGAGCGCTTTGAGCAGAGACCCCATTTTCATATGCTCTTCCTCCATCTTCCGTCTTGTGGCCCATTCACACTTCCCTGCTAACCAGGAGCTGCAGGGCATTTTGCTGCAACTGCTGGAGCACTGAATGGCCAAAGTGAGTAAAATCAGTTGCCTCATGCATCTGATTCTCCATCCAGGAGGCCGCTCTTTCCATGGAGGTGGACATCAGCACAAGTGAAACATAGAACCATATAATCCCTATAGTTCATAAAGAGGCCATTCGGCCCATCGAGTCTGCACCGACTCTCCAAAAGGGCATCCCACCCAGACCCACCCCAGCCCTATCTCCATAACCCAGCAAATCTACCATGGCTAATCTCCCCAACCTACACATTTTGGGACACTAAGGAGCAATTGATCATGGCCAATCCACCTAATCCTTACATCTTTGGACTGTGCAAGGAAACCGGAGCACCTGAAGGAAACCCATGCAGACAGGGGGAAGATGCAAACTCCACACAGACAGTGACCCAAGGCCGTGATGATATTTCTGATATAGGTGAACTCCTTGCGTCATCACTGGGTGTCTCATATTTTCTGTTGCTGTTCTAGAATACTTGTCTCCATTGATCTGTGAGGCTTAGCATCTGCATCGAGTTCAACTTAGCTTGGAATGTCCTGTTCTCTCCACGGACTCGCCACTCTTCTGTCTCTGACACTTGTTGCTGCTCACTTACTCTTGGGAGGGTGTTAGTCACAGAATGGTTTCTCTTGAAGAAGTCTCCATTGTCTTCAGTAGGTTAACTGTAAGTCGCTTTTAATAAGTCAAGCTATTTACGCAAGTATAGTAGAGGGTACAGGCTAGGAACTATCTCCATGCTTAGGTCTTAACCTGTCTCTGCTCAACACTGCATTGACCCTGCGTCTGGGTCATGTACCTTCTTGCATCACTGTGAGGGGAGCTACTGTACTCACTCCCACTTTAACTTTGTACATGCCAGACCCCGCTACTACACTTGTGATGTGTGCTCACCTTTGTGACAACATATTTGGAGGCCTCAATAAAGTGTATCCATCTGAGCCAGTGGAGGGTGTGCTATGATGCTTCTTCAGAATGCAAGACCTTTTCTGAGAACTCCTCCTGACATCAGCTGCTGCATGAAGGAACCATGGAAGATGGAATTACTAAATTAAAACGGACAAGGGGAAAAGATTCAAAGTCATCACTGAGCAGGTGATCACATTCCAGTCACTGTTGACATCAATTCAACATGAGTGAGTGTTGTATGCCATGTGGCAGTGAAATATCTTATTCTGCCACCACATATCTGGGGAGCCCCCCCACCCCCACAACCGTATCGACCCATCTCCACTGCTCATGCACTCCACCACTCTGCTGATTTCCATTACCTTATTCTGCAGTGGTCAGTATGACTCTGAGAGGAGGGCCAGTTCTACTTTTGCACCTCTTCCTGGAGTTCTGTTGCTTCTTCTCTTGCAAGGAGAGAAAGCAGAGAGTTGTGAGTATGTGGGATATAGGAACAGCATTTGTGGAGGATGAGTGCAGAATGGATATGAGATGATGGTGAGAAACTTGGGAGAAATCTTCCCAAAGAATGGCAGAGTGTTGTTTCTGGCGAGAAAACCAGGATTTTACGACACTGCTTAAAAAAATCAAGGGGACGCGTTTCATGCAGTGGGACAATGCTTCAACATGCCGGCAAAGCCTGGCTGAGCTGAGATTGAGCTGCCATCTTTAAAAGATGCCCCAAACACAACCTGTGTAAACCTCTCCTGGACCAGCATGGAGGTTTCAGGGGCTTGTCTCTCTCAACTCCCAATCGAGTTGGCCCTTTCTATATGATATAGATCTATATAAATGATTTACAAGCAGGGACAGAGTGTAACGTAATAAAATTTGCGAATGATACTAAAATAGGTGGGAAAGCAGGCAGTGAAGAGATATAAAGATTTTACTGATGGATATAGGCTAGGAGAATGGGCCAAATTTTGGCAGATGGAGTTTAAAGTGGATAAGTGTGAGTTTGTCCATTTTGGCAGAAAAAATAGAAAGGAAAATTATTACCTAAATGGAAAGCTGATTCAAAATGTGTCCAGACAGAGGGATCTGGGTGTCTATGATCAAGAATCGCAGAAAGTTGGTATGCAGATGCAGCATGTAATAAAAAAGGGAATGGGATGTTAATATTTATTGCAAAGGGCTGGAGCATAAAAGTAGAGAAGTGTTGTTGCAGTTGTATAGGGTGTTGGTGAGATCACATCTGGAGTATCGTGCCCAGTTTTAATCTCCTTATTTGAGGAAGGATGTGGTGACATTGGAGGCAGTTCAGAGGAGGTTCACCAGATTGATTCCGGGGATGAAAGGGTTGACATATGACATTAAAGAGTTTGGGCTTCTACTCGCTGGACTTTAGAAGGATGAGAGGGGATCTGATCAAGGTATATAAGATTTTAAAAGGGATTGATAAAGTAAATGAAGACCAAATGTTTTCCCCTTATGGGGAAATCTCAAACAAGAGGTTACAGGTATAGGTTGAGGGGCAGTAGGTTTAAAACTGAAATGAGGAGGAACAACTTCTTGCAGAGGGTGGTGAATTTTTGGAACTCGCTGCCCCATATCACGGTGGAGCCTGAATTGTTGAATGGTTCCAAGAAGGAGATAGATATATTTCTGATAAAATAAAGGGATGTGGGGAGGTGGAATTGAGACCAGGAAGAGATCAGCCATGATCTGATTGAATGGCGGAGCAGGCTCCAAGGGCTGAATTTTCCGACTTCTGCTCCTAATTCCTCTGTTCAGCAGGAGATCGGAAAACCACAATTGTAATGCCTCTATTCAAGAAAGGAGAGAGACAGTGGGAAACTATTGGCCAGTTAGTCTAACATCTGTCATTGGGAAAATGCTGGATCTAAGGAAGCAGTCGCAGGACCTTTAGAAAGGGCTGCGATGCTGCCAACACTGTGCATGCACAGTTTTGGGGCGGAATTTTCCCATCCCGCCCACCACGGGAATCGTAGCACGGCTGGAAAATCCCACCCCTGGCGTCTTACTCCATGATGTGATTGCATAACTAGCAGCTAAAAGTCACTAACTTGAAGAGCATTTCAAACTGATTCTCAAAGTTTGTGGGATAGATCTAAATGAGTGTGTAAATCGACGGATAGAGAATCTCGAATCCATTTTGCCTCTCTCTCAATTTCCAATTCATTTCAGCAGAACATGGAGGCACACAGATTGGTAGCTTAAGGGTACACAATCCTATAATTACTCATCAGTACACCCATTTTCCATACTCTGGCACTCATAATCACTGTCTGAGCCAACTGATTCCACCTAGGCTATTTCTTAACATAAGCCGTGCAGCTCCTTACTTTCTAACCTGCTCCCCTTGCTTCCTTCGAAGAGAAAATGCTTTTGGAGTGACATCATTTGATTTCTACACAGACCCGGTGCAGATGGGAATTGGCGGCCAAGTTGTGTTGGCAGGGGACACTGGGCAGAATTGTTTTGTTTTTAGGCAGGGTGGCGCAACAGGTGCGAGAAACTGTGGAAGCCGCTGGCTCCAAAGGCAGATTCCTCTGCTGTATTTTTAGGATGGTAGAAAAAATAATGGGTGGCACAGTGGTTAGCACTGCTGCCTCACAGCTCCAGGGACCCGGGTTCGATTCCTGGCTTGGGTCACTGTCTGTGGGGAGTTTGCACATTCTCCCCGCGTCTGCATGGGTTTCCTCCGGATGCTCCAGTTTCCTCCCATAGTTCAAAGATGTGCGGGTTAGGTGGATTGACCATGCAAAATTGCCCATTAGAGTCAGGGCGATGAGCAGGGTAAATGCATGGGGATAGGGCGTGGGTGCGATTGTGGTCGGTGCAGACTCAATGGGCCAACTGGCCTCCTTCTGCACTGTAGGATTCTATGATTCTATTTTAATGTTAAAATAATGCGTCCCATGACATCTTATTGAGCCTGCTCCTCCAGCAACTTAAGTCTTTAAAAAAAAATAATAATAGAAACCCCCCAACCTCCACTGTTCCAGCACTGCCTGGGCTTGAACCTTTTCCCCCTAGGGGTGTACTGACCTGTACTTCTCCAGCGGGTTCTGTTCACCAGCTGCATGTTGCGGGGGAACGTCGTGATTCACCACCTGAATGGACAATCCAACGTGGGTGGAGGGGAGACGATCAGACATAAAGACCTGATCATTAAATGTAATTGCATTCAAATGGAGATTTTGACAATCAACATCAGAATTCCTGTTATGTCATTGGTGGTGGTGGTGATAGGGACAATCAGAATGGGAAATCCTGCCGGTGTAAACCGTGTTTTGGGACTCCTGTGGGATTTCCCGCTCCTGATCCTGTGCCCCAAAAACGGAAGTAAAAATCCACCCTCCCCATAATGTTTAGAAAACCAGTCTAATCAAGCAAAATCAACACGGTTTTGTGAAAGGGAAATCCTTTCGCAAATTTATCAGAGATTTTTGAGGATGTAACAAGCAGGAGAGATAAAGTGGAAACAGTATTTGTAATTCCAAAAGGAAATTTGGATCCTTAAAGCGCCACAGCAAAACCTGCACCATGAACAATTCGGTGCCCAACCCCTTCACTTATCCAAAGGACCATCAAATACTAGAAACATTGAGCAGATCTGGCAAGATCTGTGGAGAAGCAAACGGGTAACAAGTTTAGTTGATGACATTTCAGCAAAGATTTCTGATGAAAGGTTGCAACCTGAGATGTTAGCTCTGCGCCTCTCTCGACAGCTGCTGCCAGCTTGCTGAGTCTGGTTTTATTTCCGATTTCCAGCATCAGCAATATTTTGCTTTTGATCTTGCGTGTGTGTTGGCAAGATACAAGTGTTCAGCATTCCCAAGCAGGTCTGACATAGTGCTGATATTTGACCAGCTAAAACTTTACAGCTTACCAGCATGGAATGGTGACAAGATTTTCAATGCCATCCGGTGAGAACATACATATGTTCAGCATTATCTGGATGTTTGTGGAAAGGATCTCTGGCCTAGATTTAAGAGTTCCCCTCCAGGCCCATTAATGTGCCAGTTTGGATAATTAATCGTCAACCATGTGTGTTGGGATACAGTGCCAGAATGTGGAACCTTTCTCACAGGCTTAGAATCATAGAATCCCCACAGTGCAGAAGGAGGCCATTTCGGCCAATCGAGTCTGCACCGAACACAATCCCACCCAGACCCTATTGCCATAACCCCTCATATTTACCCTGCTATTCCCCTGACACTAGGGTCAATTTAGCATGACCAATCAACCCGCATATTTTTGGGCTGTGGGAGGAAACCGGAGCACGCAGAGGAAACCCACACAGACATGGGGAGAATGTGCAAATTTCACACAGACAGTGACCCAAGGCAGGAATTGAACCCGGGTCACTGGCGTTGTGAGACAGCAATGCTAACGACTGTGCCACCGCGCTGCCCCTGGCTTGTCTCATTTCTGATCAGCTCAGCATTGGGTGTGCCATTATGGAGCCATCTCCAGCACCTAAAGGGATCCTGTTCACCTGCCTCCCTTCTCAGTCAATATTTGATTGTTAGATAATTGACGGTGTGCGTTTGAGTCCTTGTTCAGCTGCCCAATGCCAGGAACAGCTCATAACTAGCATTTTGAACAATATAACTAACCATAAAATGTGTGATTGCAGTGTCACCATGTTCCAAGCTGCATGGCAAAATTACACCGTATTACAGGGATTTAAGTCACTCAACCTACCATCTTTAACTGACCTTTTGGTTGAGATCAAGCATAGGATCAAGCCCAAGATCAGGTGAAATGCCTGTTTTTGTCAGCTTGGATCTAATGTGTCTCTCTTGTGGAGACTGTGAATTGAATTCAGTTTGAATTTTAATTGTTTTTTGGAGCAGGAATGGAGGTGGATTAGGGCTTGCGCTGTCCATTCTGTGTATTAGCTTTGTTACCCTGAGAAAGGAATAATTAACAAAATTATCTATAACTGACTAGTGAGATAATGGTGGTGATGTTCCTCAGTGTGATATTGTAGCCTTGTATGTCTAAGAAGGGATCTTAAATGCATTGATTGGAAACCACAAAGAGCATCTCTCCCGGTTTTTCCTTTTCTATCAGTATCTTGAGGTCTTGGTAAACTTGACACAGAAAAGGAGAGAAAGACGTTTAGCTCTTTCCTTAATAGCAGCAAAGCCACAATAAGCTTGATGTGTATAAAATGTGTTCACACAGCTTCATTCCAGTCTCAGAACTAAATGCACAACAAAGATATCTACTTTGCCCTTGTGCTAGCACAAGATCCTGAACCAAGGCATGAAATGGATTTCCAGCAAGAGGTGGCAGAAGGAGGGAAGGAACACTCCAACCTAACACCAGCATACTGCTCCGTGAGCTGGAGGGAAACCAGGTTTGCAATGGGCACAACAGCCTTTATGGTAAAGCCACTAACATGAGAACACATTGTTAATGAATTAACACAGTGCACAGCAATAGACTTTTCTTCTCATTGGTCTGTGCTAGTTTTGAATCTGGCCCTTTTACCTCCATGTGTCAATCCACTCCTTCACCCTGCACTGCTCTGAACTGTGTTCAATAACATTCAGGAAAGATGGTGCCCTCTTGCATCCTACTGTATCTCTTGAAACATCACATACATGCTTGGGAGCTTCCTGCACAGAATAGTGAGTATGGAAATGCCTCCTAACAACCTGTTTTGCAGCACATTGGCATGTCCATACATGCCAACAAAGTTCTTTGTGAAAAACCGTATTAAAATGTTATAACTGAGTGAGCAATGTTTGGCAGTGCTGTTTTTTTTTGCACCCACGCACTTTTTTTTGTTGAATTTCAGTGCACTGTAATGAGGTGTTTCTAGCTTCTGGGAACGAGGACAGTAAGTCTAGTTCTTCTCTGTTCCAAGTGGAACAGTGATACCATAACAAGAGGCTCAGTAGCATAGAAAAGCATACAAATAAGAATAAGGCATGAATTGAGGCTCCAGTTACCTGTGATCTGCAAGTTCCACGGCTGCACTGTACAAGGCTGGTATCTCCTTATCAAAGCCGAATGAATGATATTGGTAATTCTGCACTCTGGTTGCTACTTCACCTGGAAAGGGTTTTGTACAATACCAGAAGGAATTTGATCTTCCTTTTGTGCTGTGAAGTACAGTCTACACTTGTTTGAATAGAAGCCAACACTCCAGTCATTGTGGTCCTGCTCATTTTCAGGACATGGCTTTACCCTGTGCACATTGAAGTCAAGAAAGTCAGTGCCGGGATTCGACAGTGTTTTCCATTTTTGGCTCCAAGTGTGTGAAGATCACACACACGTGAATTTGCATCAAAGTAAAGCTCCCTCTGCACTACTTTGAATTAGATTGGTTAATTGGGTTAGATGTGGAATTATATTCTCTTGATACTCTCCCATCTAGAACATGTTGGAGAGCATGTTCCAAAAACCTGCCTGAGCAAACAACAGTATTTCAAACTGGATCCTTAGAGACAGCACAGAGGAGGAGGAGACTTTTTGTTTCATTGGACTGTAATGGTTTTGAACTCTGTCCCATTACCTCTATATGTCAATCCACTCCTTCCTCAGTACTACTCTATACTGTGTTAAATTACCTACGTTTACAGGTTAATCAAGTGGATCTGCTCTCCATTCCCGATGAATAGTTTTAATCCAGTTTCTTTCATTTTAAAACTAAAATTCAGCACTTGCCCAGGCAGTGATTTCAATGTACGCGATTTGAAGTGCTTTAACAATTAAGTTAATGTTTCTCGTGGGTAGTGAGGTCTTGAAGCACTTTGCAGGATGCAAAGAAGTAAGCAATGCCTGAGCAAGAGGAAACAAAACTCTAAAACGGGAGGGTTTTGAAAGTCGAGACGGTTTGGAGAAGGAATTTCAGTGGGTGAGAGCGTAGCAGCTGAAGCCAATAGTGGAATACTGGGCAAGCAATGAGGAAACCGATGAGGAGGATGAGAATAGGGGAGTTCATGCAGGCAGCAAGTTGGAGAAAATAATTGAAGAAATATCAAACCAAGCCTGGGGGGAATTTGAAAGGGGCGGCACGGTAGCACAGTGGTTAGCACTGCTGCTTCACAGCTCCAGGGTCCTGGGTTCGATTCCCGGCTCGGGTCACTGTCTGTGTGGAGTTTGCACATTCTCCTCGTGTCTGCGTGGGTTTACTCCGGGTGCTCCGGTTTCCTCCCACAGTCCAAAGATGTGCGGGTTAGGTTGATTGGCCAGGTTAAAAATTGCCCCTTAGAGTCCTGGGATGCGTAGGTTAGAGGGATTAGTGGGTAAATATGTGGGGGTAGGGCCTGGGTGGGATTGTGGTCCGTGCAGACTCGATGGGCCGAATGGCCTCCTTCTGTACTGTAGGGTTTCTATGATTACTGAAAGCTAGAGTGAGAATCTGAATCTATTCTGTGGAGATTCACGAGTGGACTTGAGGGCAATAGATGAGGAAAGTCAATGAGCCATTCAATTAAGTACATTATACTCTAATTCCTTTTTTTAGAGCTCAAATCTTTGGAATTTCTTTCCTGCATCCTACAGTCTAGAAGATGTTAAAATCCAAGTTTTGTTTCAACCATTCACCCATCTTAATTTGAATTGTCTTTTCTGCTACACGTTCACCCCCACCCATCCTCCCTCCAGCCTCCACCCCCTATGCATATCCCGTTCTTAATCAATGTGTTCTTGCTGCTGTAATAGGGCATGGGTCAAAGTTGATATTGAGACAACAGTGTCAATCTCATGTCTTGATCAGGAGAATGATAGTTAAGTGGAGCGGAGAGAATTACTTCAACAGAACTCAGAATACATAAAGGCTAGAGGAAGCAAGCATGGGGAGACAGGTACAGTGGGGTGGGTTAGACACTCCTCTTCCAGGTGTAGCACCTGAATTTGTTACAATGATGAGGCAAAGGTCTCCTCTGGTGATTGTAAGGATCCAGTTTGAAACATATTTAGCCAATCTGAATCCAATTGCTAGTGAGCACAGGTCTACAAAATCAGCACTTGTAGGCCTAAGGATGGTAATGCCAGCCTGGTGCAGTAGTGGCTGCTGTTCTGAGATTGGGACTGAGATACATTTCTGTGATAGATTTAAATCTGCAACTAACTGACCTGCAGATGACCTTGAGATACTTGATGCTGAAATCGAAAAAGTGTCTGAGAAAGGAAGTGTGCCATTCCCGATCCTTCATCTTATGGAAAGGAGAAAGCTAGCTCATGCCACAGTGTCTTACCACCAACAGAAAGGGAGGGAGACCTGAGCCCAACGTTTCTTGTGTTGGAAGTGATACATTTTGAGTGAACAGTGCAGTCTGCCAGGTGTCACTGTTAGCTATGAAATAATATTGATTTCACAATACATCAGCTTCATATTCATGCCGACTGGCTCAGTGACAACACTGTCAACTTTAAAATTCAGGTCTAAATAGAATCCTGTGTGACGCGTTGGACAAATGTTTAAGTTAATGTTTTAGAATAAAATTCTGTCCTTTTAACTTATTTTGAACACATGAGCAGGCCACTTGATCAGCAGCCCATCAACCACCTTAAAACATTCGCTCCCTCCGCCACCAATGCGCAGTGGCAGTATTTTGTACCAAGATGTACCGTAGCAACTCAGTAAGGCTCCTTTGACAGCACCTTCCCAACCCATGACCTCTACCACCTAGAAGAAGCCCAAGGGCAGTAGACGCATGGGGACACTACTCCTGCAAGTTCCCCTCCGAGCCCCACACCATCCTAACTTGGATCTATGAGTGGGATTTGACGATCTCGCTTGTCCCGAAACTGTAAATTTCAGCCCAAGGTCAACGGTCCTTTCCATCTCCACCCCTCGCCCGCTCCAATTCCCATGGTGGGCGGGGTGGTAAAATTCCAGCCTATGTCACCGTTCCTTCACTGTCACTGGGTCAAAATGCTGGAACAACTCCCCCCCAACCTACACCACATGGACCACATGGAAGTTCAAGAAGGTGCCTCCACCACCTTCTCAAGGGCAATTAGGAATGAACAACAAATGCTGATCTATATGTGATGCCCAAATCCCAGGAAAAAATAATAACAATCGCCCAGTGAGGAGATCTCTGTGCACTATCTAAACTGTTTCACTGAATTCAATCTCACCAGGAGTCACATGTTGACACTTCCATTGAAACCAGTGTGAGCACCAAGTGAAATCATTGCCTGGATCCCCTTGCTGCTGTTTAACAAAGGGACATGTGTACTGTGATGGAGCAATTCTTTACAGTGAATTGTATTGTTTTGTTTAGGGGATAGAGTTGGACACTTGCCTGGAATTTGGGTTCTTTTGTTAGCTGGCTCTACAGGCCCCCCTGTCAGCTGGATTTGAGCTGTACCAACCCAGTTTATTCAGGCAGGAGCCATGCACTGCAGTAATATGATAGCACGTAAAACTAAATTGGTTATCTTGCTTAAGGAAACTACAGGATAAGAATGTTAATGCTGTAATAGGGGGTGCTTCTGAAGTTGACACTGATGCACATTTTGAGATGGAGTATGTGAATCTTATACAGTCCACAAATAATTTAAAGATATTTCCTGTAAAAATTATCAAGCTACATGTATTAAATAATAATTAAATAGCACAAGCCTTATTAATACTTATTTTTATGTTTAAAATTAATTTGATTACTTAACTTGGACTATTAGATAATAAGAGAGACAGTGACATAGTGGTACTGTCACTGGAGTAATAATCCAGAGACCCAGGATAATGTTCTGGAGACCCAGGTTCAAATTTGAATCCAATAAAAATCTGGAATTAAAAGTCTAATCAGACCATGAAACAGTTCTCGATTGTCATTTTTTAAAAAACCCATCTGGTTCACTAATGCCCCTTAAGGAAGGAAGTCTGCTGTGCTTACATGTGACTCCAGACTATTTGGTTGGCTCTTAATGGCGATTAAGTTAGGGTCATTAAAAAGGAATGAAACTGGAATGAAATTGGATGGCCATCTGGCATCAACCGAGGCAGCAGAAATGATGATGAGAAACTCTAATTTGTTGACCCTGCAAAGTCCTCCTCACTAACATCTGGGGCTAGGGAACTGTCTCACAGTCTTGTCAAGCAACAGACTGACATGGCCAAAGTCTCAGAATCATATCTTACAAATACCAGACACCATCATTCCTCGGTACATCCTGTCCACTGGCAGGAGGGAGTTGTCCTGGGAGTCCTCAACATTAACTACAGACCCTTGAACTCTCATGGCATCAGGTCAAGCATGGGAAAGGAAAGCTCCTGATGGTTACTACCTACTGCTGATGAATCAGCACTCCTCCAGTGTTAGTATAATTGGGGAAAGTGGCACATTCAGTATTGACATCTAACTGATTACAGTGTGGTCACTGAAGATTCAGTGAACTCTCATTCCTTTGATTTCAGGCTGAGTTGGTTGAAGATTTTCGGGCCTTGCGGAAGACAGCAGAGGACATGAAACTATTTAAACCAGACGTGGTGTTTTTCTCCCTCTACCTTGGTCACCTCTTTGTCTTAGAGTTTCTGGGCTGGTTGACACTGTCATATTTTGGGACTGGCTGGATTCCAACTCTCCTTACTGCCTTAATCCTGGCAACCTCACAGGTAAGAACCAACCATAACCACATAAATCAGATCAGTGAAGGGTAAGGATCTGGGCAACATAACGAATACTGAATTGGGGCAAGGTGACAAACTATGGGCCCGATTTGACCAAAACCGGGCGCGAAATCGTGGTAAGGTTGGGCGTCGGGCCTATACCGCAATCTGCACCCGATTCTGAACAGGTTGCGGCTTTACCGACACCCGATTCGGGCGCGGGTCCGGCATGCACTTAAATTGACTTAATGAATCGCGCGCCCAACCCTACCGCCAAATCCCACTTTACTGTCTTCTGGCCTGTTCTGCATCCGCGCTGTAAGCAATCTGCAAAAGAACAAAGAACAGTACAGCACAGGAAACAGGCCCTTCGGCCCTCCAAGCCTGTGCCGCTCCTTGGTCCAACTAGACCAATCGTTTGTATCCCTCCATTCCCAGGCTGCTTATGTGACTATCCAGGTAAGTCTTAAACGATGTCAGCGTGCCTGCCTCCACCACCCTACTTGGCAGTGCATTCCAGGCCCCCACCACCCTCTGTGTAAAAAAAAAAAACATCCCTCTAATATCTGAGTTATACTTCGCCCCTCTCACCTTGAGCCCGTGACCGCTCGTGAACGTCACTTCTGATCTGGGAAAAAGCTTCCCACCGTTCACCCTATCTATCCCCTTCATAATCTTGTACACCTCTATTAGATCTCCCCTCATTCTCTGTCTTTCCAGGGAGAACAACCCCAGTTTACCCAATCTCTCCTCATAGCTAAGACCCTCCATACCAGGCAACATCCTAGTAAACCTTCTCTGCACTCTCTCTAACGCCTCCACGTCCTTCTGGTAGTGCGGCGACCAGAACTGGACGCAGTACTCCAAATGTGGCCTAACCAGCGTTCTATACAGCTGCATCATCAGACTCCAGCTTTTATACTCTATACCCCGTCCTATAAAGGCAAGCATACCATATGCCTTCTTCACCACCTTCTCCACCTGTGTTGCCACCTTCAAGGATTTGTGGACTTGCACACCTAGGTCCCTCTGTGTTTCTATACTCCTGATGACTCTGCCATTTATTGTATAACTCCTCCCTATGTTATTTCTTCCAAAATGCATCACTTCGCATTTATCCGGATTAAACTCCATCTGCCACCTCTCCGCCCAATTTTCCAGCCTATCTATATCCTGCTGTATTGCCTGACAATGCTCTTCGCTATCCGCAAAAGTCGTCGCTGCAGCTTCCGAAGAGCAGGGTCAGAGCCTCCAACGGCTCTCTGATCCAGGTCATCCTCTGGTTGGTTGGTTGGGGGGGGGGGGGAGAGGAGGAGTGGGAGGGGGGGGGGGCGGTTCCGCTGCCAGTCTGCGGCCAATCGGTGGGGAGAGAGGGGGCAGGGGGATCCGCCGCCACTCTGTGGGCGATCCCTCCTCCCCACCGGAGGAACGAATCCCTCCTGCCGGAGTGGACGTGCGGCCATGCCATCCCACAAAACCTTCAGGATGAAGCGATTCCTCGCTAAGAAGATGAAGCAGAACCGGTCGATTCCACAGAGGATCCGCATGAAAACCGGCTACAAGATCAGTACAAGTCCAAGAAGAGACACTGGAGAAGGACCAAGCTGAGCCTGTAAAGGGAAACACCATCACTGGTAAACTACCAGTCTACCAGCGCGAATCGGACCGGAGCTGGCAAAATGCGTATGGGTGCGCTGGAAAGAGGATTCCAGGCGCGGATCTATTTGACGCCTGGATTCGGCACTTGGGGCCTGATTTTACCATTTTGAGTCTATGTTTTATCTTTTTCTTCATTGTGCAAGTTCAGTTTAAGGATAATCCCTTCAGTTAAATTTCAGTTAACAATCCTGAAGCCAAGGAGTTTGGCAAATCCCAATGTGGACACAGAGTTTCGCTAAGCATGTTCCAAGATCCTAGGGGGTTCAGCTTCATTCAATCAGCGACACATTCTCTTTTTCTAGCCCTACACTTGGTGTAAAGTGACCAAGTGTTCGTGATGTGAATTCAAGCAAATGCTCTCTAAGGAAGCCATGGTTAACCAGTGCAGAATTCCAAAAGGAAGTTATATCTAACAAAGTCACTATAGTTTTTTTGAGGTCTGGGACTGGAAGAGACCAACCTGCACACTTTGGCAGCTCACAGTCTGCATATCCGACCCGTGTGTGATTTCACACGCCATTTTTGTCCTTTCACTAGGAGTCAAGTTTGCAGTGCATTTTGTGAGTTGTGATGGAGGGTATGAGGAGTGAGGGTGCGGAGGCAGGCCAGTTAGAAGGCCTACCTCAGTTCTCCAACACTCACCCACTGAGACCCATGCCCTCTCGGGTTAGTCATGCCACCTGTATGCCTGCCTGTATCCTCCATAGCTACTCACCCAGTATGCAGCATGCACATTCCTCAGGGGCTATGCAATAGCAAAGGGAATTATTTTAAAACAATTGAAGAAACATTAAACCTCTAACAATAAAATGCAAACACACTATCATCAAAAAAATAGAAAGAGAAAAACATCTTGCAATTTTTAAAATGCCTATTAGGTTTATAAACATGCAGAAATTCATATCAAGATGTACATAAGCTCATAAAAGTGTCAATAAGACTTCCTGCTGCGCTGAAGCTTTTGAAACTCAGCCAAGCATTCATAATGGGGCAGTTGTCATAATAAAAGCTTCCAGCTCCATTGACAGGACAAGTGCTATTTCCATTCCAAAGCAGGGAGCCTGCTAATCAATGGAGGGAGAGCAAGTGCAGGGCAATGTTTCTCGCTGTAAAAGTAGTTTTTTTATAAAACAGTCAGACCTGGCAGTCCAGTTAAATCAGAGCACAAAAGAAAACTGACAGTAGAGGATATATTATATTTTTCATTGCATTATGCATCTTTCTTCATTATAATGCTAATGAACAAATACACAGTGCTGATCAATGCAAGGGTTAACTTACCTTTAAAGGACATATCCCGATGATGAATCACTGCACTAAAAATACATCTGTATTACAATACAGCACTTAATATTCTTATCAGAAGCTGTGTAAATATTTTACACTTGCCTTTCAAAATGTTCCCAACTTTTAGAAACATAGGACTTAAGAGCAAGAGAAGGCCATTTGGCCACTCGAGCCTGCTCCGCCATTCAATAAGATCTTGGTTGATCTGGTTGTAGTCTCAGCTTCACTTTTCTGTCTGTAACCCTTGACCCCATTGCCCTAAAAAGAATCGACCTAACCTGAATAAATTTAAAGGCTCGGTCTCCTCTACTTTCTGGGAAAAAGAATTCCACACTCTAATGACCCTCTTGAGTACAAAAAATACCCTCATCGTTGTCTTAAAAGGGTCACCTCTTATTTTTAAACTATGTCCTGAGTTCTAGTTTCCTCCACAAGAGTAAATGTCCTCTGGGTATCCATCCTATCCTGGGGGCCGCATGGTGGCACAGCAGTTAGCACTACTGCCTTCAGAGGGCAAGGGACCCGGATTCAATTCCGGCCTTCAGTGACTATGTGGAGTTTGCACGTTCTCCCCATGTCTGCAAGGATTTCCTCTGGGTGCTCCAGATTCCTCCCACAGTCCAAAGACCAACAGTGCAGGATAGGTGGATCGGCCATGCTAAATTACCCCTTAGTATCCCAAGATGTGTATGTTAGCTGGATTAGCCATGGTAAATGTGCAAGGGTACAGGGACAGGACGGGGGGACCGGGGTGGGGGGTGGACCTGGGTAAGCTGCTCTTTCTGAGAGTCAATGCAGACTCAATGGGCCGAATGGCCTCCTTCTTCACTATAAGAATTCTATGTTCTATTCCAGTCCCTTCAGGGTCTTGTGTTTAAATAAGGCCACCTCTCATTCTTCTAAACTCCAATCGTACATTCAATCATGGTCCCAGCAGCAAGCCTTTTCTGCTGGCTTTGTGCTGTCTCATTAAAGCTGACTTAAAAGATTCCAAAGCCTTTTGACATCTGATGGCAGGAAAATGTAGCGGGCAATGAAAAATAGCAGACAGTTGGGTTGTTAGCAAGTTTAATTAGCTGGTTAATTCATGATTTCAAAATGGCGGGCGGGCTGAAATTTTGGCGCTTGCGCCTCTTCCGAATTATTGGAGACTGGTGTGATGAGTCATCAGACTGACCTTTCCATCGGTGTGGTGGGGGGAGGGGCAGGGGCCCGATTTGGGAACATAAAATCCAGCCTGACGTGCCCTCCATTGACAGCCTTCGGCAAAATACGTTTCTTAAAATTCTCCTAACCTCCCTGTACTTAACGGAATGTTTCCTGGTTACTGACGCAGTGACCGTGGAAATAGTTATTTGCTTTACTAGAATCCTTCATAATTTTAAACACTTCTTAATGGGTTGTTTTACACACCAAAAAGCACCTCCTGTGCCCAGACGCAAATTCAGCCCATGGAGTGTTTTAATAAAAGAAACACAAGAGCTGATTTTTAGCTGGCCTGTTCCCTCCGGCCTGATAGTTAAAATTGAGCAGGTTACTTTCCCGCTCAAATCCTGATCCTCTCTGATATTAAGTTGCAGGACTTTGCAAGTGGATGAGGCAACTGCCTCGAGCAACCAGGGGCACAACTAAATATGAACAAATCAGGGTCCCATTAAGTCAGTGGAATTGGTCAAAATTATGACGGATTCTGCTAAAGCAAAGAGAATAACTATTTCTTCGGTCACAGCGTCAGTAACTAGAAAACATTCCGCTAAGTAGACAGGGAGGCTAGGAGAATTTTAAAAAATATATTTTGCAGAGGGCTGTCAATGGAATGGCCTACCACAAACTGAGCTGGAAGCAGAATCAATAATGACTTTTGCAAAAGGACTGGATAAATACTTGGAAAAAGGGAAAAAAACAGCCTGTACAAACGGCAAGGGAGTGAAATTAAGTAGGTAGCTCTTTTTGGAAACATGGTGCAGTGAGCTGTTGTGTTACCTTCTGTGGTGTAATATTCTATAAATAACTCAGTGAATTTCAATGAGACTCCTACAGATCTCATGGCCACCCCCTGAGCAACTTATATTGGGAATTCCTGATGCTGAGTAGCTGCGGGGATTTCTAATCTTCCACCTTGTGAGCGAGGGGAGCCCCCCTGTGACTCTCCAATATCCCCTGGGTACAAATACTGAGAAATTCTCCTCTTGAAAACAATGCACCGGTCCTACATCTGATGAACAGGCATCTGCAGTATGTTCGCAGGTATCACAAGCCTTCATTAAAAATGGTGCCTCTGCAGTGAGCTGGGAAAATGACTCCCGCGAAATAATGCTGAGTTTTCTTGCTGGCTGAATTGGTTAGAAGCTGTGGTGTGAGCCTCTGTACTGTACCTGGCGAGGGCCATTGATTGTATTTCTGCAAAACAGTAAAGGGAATGAAATCTATTTTCCTGTGCCTATATTTTTTTTCTCCTTTTTGGATTGCAGGCTCAATCAGGCTGGCTTCAACATGACTTTGGACACTTGTCTGTGTTTCGGAGGTCAAGATGGAACCACCTGTTACACAAGTTCCTGATAGGTCACATGAAGGTAAACATTGAGCTGGAGTTGGTGGGGGTGATACTCTTAAGACAAAGCAGCTAATTAAAAAAACAATGGGAATAACTGCCGGGTTAGCTTTGGTCTATTCCAACAGACCTACAACAAATTGGCATGGTCTACAATTATATTGGGACTGAAGTTACTTTTCTTGCTGATTCTGAAGCTAACTAGAGGAATTTCAGCTTTATTGATACCAGATCTGGTATTTCAGGTCAGGTCAATTTCCCCTATTTGCAGTAATGTGAACTAATGTCAGAAACCTTTGGAAACCTTTAGCAGGTGGGATAACATCGGTGGAGGAAACAGACCATTTTAACATTTGGGCTGTGAAAACCCTTTGTCATAACACAGTTTTCCAATGTCAAACCCTCAGCTCCAGCCCCAGGAAGGAGCAGGTTGGTGTTTGGAATGGGATCATTTGTCGGCCCCCAATGATAGTGAAGTTGGAGCAATAAAACCACCCCCAGGATACAGTCTCGCAATATTTCTGCTTAACCCCCCATTGATGCACACTTACTTTTCACTCCTTTCAGGATCCTGAGTTACTGGACCATGCTTCATTTTGTCAGTTCATGTGTCCATTTTCACCTGCCTACCCACCATCTCTCCAAGTTATTCTTTCTGTCTTCGATTTCTTTGATTTCTCTCCTTATGCCTATTGTCGTTTCCTGATATAACTCTGCCATTTAACCATCACCTTTTCTCCATTTAAGCAGTTTAGATGTTCTATTTTTTCCCCTGTGTCAAGTATATATGTTTTCTGCTCCCTTTCTTATATTCAATTTCTTTTTAAATTCAGTTCATCCATCTTGACTTGTCCCCTCTCGCTTCCCAGATGCTGACCACCCTGGTGACTGTTTCCATTATTTTCTGTTTTTGTTAAGATTTCCAGCACTTTGTTTTTCTTAATGTGCAATTATGAAAAAGTTTTGATTTCATGCTGCAGTAAACTGCTATGTAACCTGCGAGACTGTTCCCTTGTTGCTCTCAATTTTTCTGCTTCACACCCATTGCAATATACCGGAGGACCTGTGCAAAGCCACGGTTAAAAAGTTTGACTGGATTGCTCGGGAACTCCATAACTGGGTTTCACTCTTTCTGCTGTTAAAGGAAAGTCAAAAAGTTTTTTAAAAGTTTATTTATTAGTGTCACAAGTAGGCTTATATTAACACTGCAATGAAGTTACTGTGAAATTCCCCTAGTCGCCACACTCTGGGTTCAGGTGTACTGAGGGAGAATTTAGCATGGCCAATGCACCTAACCAACACGTCTTTCAGACTGTGGGAGGAAATCGGAGCACCCAGAGGAAACCTACGCAGACACAGGGAAAACGTGCAAACTCCGCAAAGACAGTGACCCAAGCCAGGAATCGAACCCGGGTCCCTGGCGCTGTGAGGTAGCAGTGCTAAGCACAGTGCCACAGTAGTATGCCAGTTAGGCAGCACAGTGGTTAGCACTGCTGCCTCACAGTGCCAGGGTCCCAGGTTCAATTCCGGCCTCAGGTCACTATCTGTATGGAGTTTGCACATTTTCACGGTGTCTGCATGGGTTTCCTCCGGGTGCTCCGGTTTCCTCCCACAGTCTAAAGATTAGGCTGATTGGCCATGCTAAATTGACCCTAGTGTCAGAGGGATTAGCAGGGTAAATATGTGGGGTTATGGGAATAGGCCTGGGTGGGATTGTGGTTGGTACAAACCCGATGGGCTGAATGGCCTCCTTCTGTACTGTAGGGATTCTATGATTCCCTAACTTTAACATTGGAGATAGGATTTGCATAGCTTTATCGAACTTTTATTCCACGCACGCACCCCCCCCCCCCCCCCCCCCCGCACCCCCGACAGCACCTTAGGAGCCAGCAAATTGTCTCTGCCAACTCGAGACTGTTCACTGGCACGATAGTTTCATATTTGTGGCACAGCAGTGCCCAAGTATAATTGGAAAGAAATGGGCTGCAATTTTGCCAGCTGTTTAGAGGGGATCCTGTCAGAGATCAAATGCTGAAAATGATTGTTAACAAGTGCGAGGCACTAGTGAGAATTGAGTGAGATTCTGAAACGTGTGGATGACTGAGGGAGAATTTGAAGCTCATGCAAGAACTGGGTTTAATCTGAAGCAGATTGATGACAATATTAAAGGGAGTAGGGATCACCATGTTTTTGGTACATTACTTAATACTGTATCTCTGTTATAAGGGGGCTTCTGGAAACTGGTGGAATCATCGACACTTCCAGCACCATGCAAAGCCTAACATCTTTCATAAGGACCCTGATGTGAACATGCTGAAAGTGTTTGTATTGGGAGATACCCAGCCCGTGGAGGTAATTTATCTTTATTGAGAAACCCAGGTGAAGGGCCAAGGTCCATACTGCAGGACAAGACTGAGGTTGGAAAGTAAAGATGATGTAATCCAGGGATCACTGACTACATGATGCCAAGCTTGTGTTGCAAGACTATGGATTGAAGTGGGGAAGGAAGCCCAGGGAAGGCGAGGAGTTCCCGGGAAAGAAATGAGATAGAGTGGGAACAATGAAATAAGAATTCGGGGAAGAGGGGCAAATCGTGTGGGCTGGAATCTTACCCTAAGAGCCAAAGACTAACTCAGTGTTAGTTTATAACTGGACATTTTCTATTGTCAAACCTCTCTTCTCACTAACACTAGTAACCAGAGGAAAATACAGCTGTAAAGAGTAGCAGATCCACAGGAATGGGTAACAGTGCAAAATCCAATCAAGGGGTTCAAGTAATTAGTTAATGGGTGGGATTTTTCATGCAATGCACCAGTGTTTCATGCTAGCGGAGGCAACCCGCCATTGGCTAGTGCCAGGATCTTCTAGTCCAGCTGTTTTCAATGGGGTTTCCCGTTGAGTGCACCCCTCGCCGCCTGGAAATCCATGGCAGGGGTCCACCGTCGGTGGGACTGGAGGATCCTGCCGGTGTGAATGGCCGGAAAGTTCTTGCCAATATGTAGAAATGTAGAATAACAGCCGCAAGCGAATTGTAGATGTGGATTTTCCTCCCAATCGCATTGCTCACTGGAAGCATGGCCAGGAATTCCACCTGGTTGCTGTCTGCACCACCACTTCTCAGGTGATCAAAGGTTGGAAAATGAAAGAAACCAAGATTGATGGGGGTGGGCTCTGCCAAACTGTTACTTGTACAAATGACCGCCTCCGCTCTGTTTGGCGGTGACAGCAACCATCTGCTCACTGACCGTCTCCCAGTGTGGAAATGATAGTAAGTAAGCAGTAAATGTCCCTGCATCTCTTCAGTTGAATGACTTTTTTTTTGTTTGATTTTTTTTATTGTCACATGTATTAGTATATAGTGAAAAGTATTGTTTCTTGTGCGCTATACAGACAAAGCATACCGTTCATAGAGAAGGAAAGGAGAGAGTGCAGAATGTAGTGTTACAGTCATAGCTAGGGTGTAGAGAACGATCAACTTAATGCAAGGTAGGTCCATTCAAAAGTCTGAGGGCAGCAGGGAAGAAGCTGTTCTTGAGTCGGTTAGTACGTGACCTCAGACTTTTGTCTCTTTTTCCCAACGGAAGAAGGTTTAAGAGCGTATGTCCGGAGTGCGTGGGGCCCTTAAAAGGAAAAGCACTGGGGACACTGATGGCAGGAGGCAGGTATAACAGACTTACGGAGCTGTTGGAGGTATTGGGATACTTTCCTCCTCCTTCCAAATACTTTCAACTGCCCAGGAATTGATAAAAGGGTTCGGATGGTCATATATAGAATAGTGGATACCTGGGAGTGAGTTCACAGGCTGAACCCAATCAAAAGTGTGGATAGTGTGTTTGTATATATTTGATATTCTGTGAATTTATGCTTGTTACAGGCAGCATGGGGTGAAGAATCAGGGACTAATGTTGTGGCTCTATCTTTGATGTGTTCCCTCTTGGCAATGTGGGACTGCAATCTTATCTCTTATAGAACAATAGATACATGAGAAGAAGTTGTGGGTTAGATACTAATCAAGATGTTGAAATAGTTTTACACAGAATAATGGATCCTCGGTTCCTGTGAAGGATTTACAGTGCTGTGTATTGATGGCCTTGTGCAGGTGATAACCTAATTCCACCTATTTCCTCTTGTAGTTTGGAAAACGGAAGATCAAATATTTGCCTTACAACTATCAGCACGAGTACTTTTTCCTCAGTAAGTGTGGTTGCTTGATCAGTCATTGCGATGCTGTCAGTTGTGCCTGTTGTTTCCTGGTGTGGTATCACTTATTGCTTTCTCTTTCAGTTGGTCCACCTCTGCTAATTCCGGTGTATTTCTACATTCAGATAATGATGACCATGATTACCCGTCGAGATTGGGTGGTAAGTAAATCAGAATGCTTCACACAAGGTTTTGTTTTCCCTCACCCGCTTCCCACCAACCCCCCACTTCAAATTCTATATGTCCCCTTTGCCTTTCCTGCACCTCATTCAACCCTCATCTGAGGGAAAGGGCAGACCGGTGACTGCCCATTCCTGGAATGAGCCAGTGGGGCATGTGTAAAAGAAATTTCAAAGGTGTCTGGAGCTGTCTTCCTGACAGGAAACACTACCTCTTGCCTGGCACTCGCACTTCTTGTGTTGGGGAGCTAGTTATACAGGGAATTCTGGGTATACAAATGCTGCATAGTGCAGTACATTGGGATTGCGTCAGCTTTTTCTTGTTTCTGAAGAGATACTGTGCAATATGTAACTGGAGAACCACGGTAGACTGGCATGTCGGGGCCCGGGGAGGAAGGAAAGTTTGATTTCTGCCCAGGAGAAGAGCTGAGCATTCGGGGTGGAACATGGTTACATTGGCAATTGACTCCAGCAGTAAAAACCCACCCTTCGCCCTTCGATAATCCCAAATTTCAGCCCCCAAAAAATGCTTCAGATGATAACAATTTGAACGGAAGTGATAGCATAAGGTAAAACTTGAGCGTGGCATTATCTGGAACTTTTACGTTGTGAAGATAACAGAGCTAGATCATAGCTCTTATATTTATTAGTATTTGTCTTAGATTTATGAGCATTTGGAGAGGTTTAGTATGCTCAAGAATACTCAGCATGGCTTTGTCAAAGGCAGATCGTGCCTTACGAGCCTGGTGGAGTTCTTCGAAAATGTAACGAAACACATTGACAAAGGGAAAGCGGTAGATGTGGTTTATATGGATTTTAGCAAGGCGTTCGATAAGGTCCCCCATGCAAGGCTTCTAGAAAAAGTGAGAGGGCATGGGATCCAAGGGGCTGCTGCCCTGTGGATCCAGAACTGGCTTGCCCAAAGGAGGCAGAGAGAGTGTATAGATGGGTCTTTTTCTAAATGGAGGTCAGTCACCAGTGGTGTGCCCCAGGGATCTGTTCTGGGACCCTTGCTGTTTGTCATTTTCATAAATGACCTGGATGAGGAAGTGGAGGGATGGGTTGGTAAGTTTGCCGATGACACGAAGGTTGGTGGGGTTGTGGATAGTCTGGAGGGATGTCAGAAGTTACAGAGGGACATAGATAGGATACAAGACTGGGCGGAGAAGTGGCAGATGGACTTCAACCCAGATAAATGCGTACTGTTCCATTTTGGCAGGTCAAATGGGATGAAGGAGTACAATATAAAGGGAAAGACTCTTAGTACTGTGGAGGATCAGAAGGACTTTGGGGTCCGAGTCCATAGGATTCTAAAATTGGCCCCGCAGGTGGAGGAGGTGGTTAAGAAGGCGTATGGTGTGCTGGCCTTTATCAATCGAGGGATTGAGTTTAGGAGTCTGGGGATAATGATGCAGCTATATATGACCCTCGTCAGACCCCACTTGAAGTACTGTGCTCAGTTCTGGTCGCCTCATTACAGAAAGGATGTGGAAAAGATTGAAAGGGTGCAGAGGCGATTTACAAGGATGCTGCCTGGATTGAGTGGCATGCCTTATGAGGATAGGCTGAGGGAGCTCGGTCTTTTCTCCTTGGAGAGACGTAGGATGAGAGGAGACCTAATAGATGTATATAAGATGTTGAGAGGCATAGATCGGGTGGACTCTCAGAGGCTTTTTCCCAGGGTGGAAATGGCTGCTACGAGAGGACACAGGTTTAAGGTGCTGGGGTGTAGGTACAGGGGAGATGTTAGGGGTAAGTTTTTCACACAGAGGGTGGTGGGCGAGTGGAATCGGCTGCCGTCAGTGGTGGTGGAGGTAAACTCAATAGGGTCTTTTAAGAAACTCCTGGATGAGTACATGGGACTTAATAGGATGGAGGGTTATAGATAGGCCTAAAAGGTAGGGATATGTTCGGCACAACTTGTGGGGCCGAAGGGCCTGTTTTGTGCTGTAGTTTTCTATGTTTCTATGTAATAATACCTCAGTGCCTTTAACACATTCCCTTCTGCTTCTCCACTCTACAGGATCTTGCCTGGGCAACAACATACTACATCCGCTACTTCAACACCTACATCCCCTTCTATGGGTTTTTTGGTTCTATACTCTTCGTCATATTTGTCAGGTATGTACAATTGGGAAGAATTTTACCTTTTGTTGCAGTCACAGTCACTGATGTTATTAAGATTATAGCCCAAGGTGTTACCATGTTTAAATGGTTGGGAAGGACTTCAGGAACAGGGTGGAAGGGATGTAACTCATGCTAAAAATATATTAGGGACACATTTCCTCTCCTTTTCTCCATAGCCTCTGCCTATGATTTGAGTGATGGATTATTTGGTAATACAATTGTACATTTAACTGTCCCATCTATCCTCAATTCCTGTAGCACTTGGTTTGAATGGGCTCTTTCATACTGAAATCAATTTGGAGGATTCTGTATAAGAACATAGAAACAGGAGTGGGCTATTTAACCCCTTCATTCAGTGCAATCATACTTTTATGCGGGATTCTGACTTAGAGGCGTTCAGTCATAATCCCACAGATGGTGGCTTTGCACCATTGGCT
Organism: Mustelus asterias; assembly: GCF_964213995.1. NCBI lineage: Eukaryota > Metazoa > Chordata > Chondrichthyes > Carcharhiniformes > Triakidae > Mustelus > Mustelus asterias. The sequence goes on from NC_135809.1 coordinate 92,917,884, forward strand.
CCTCAGCCAATTACATAGACCAGATGTCTGAACCTGCGGTTCCTCTCGTACTGAGCAGGATTACTATTGCAACAAAACTTTTTATCAACAGTAGGGTAAAACTAACCTGTCTCACGACAGTCTAATCCCAGCTCACGTTCCCTATTAGTGGGTGGACAATCCAACGCTTGCATCTATGACTTCACTCCATGGGGTGAGTTTTACTGGGAGGAAAAGTATTCCTTGCTCAACTCCCCCCTTGCCTTAAAGACTTGAGGTGGCCTTCCTTCCGCCTTCCCTTACTACACGTATTCTAGAGGCAGAGGCGGAATGAGATCCCAAATGGCCATTAATTGACCACACAGGGCCTGAATAGGTCAAAGGGCAAGCTGCTGCATGACATCTTACCTGCTCCCCCATTTACAAGGTTAAGGGGTGATTTGATCAAAGTTTGCAAGATGTTAGGGAGGACAAACAGGTAGATAGAGAAAATATATTTCCTTTAGTTGGAGAGGCTAGATCTCAGGGCCATAGTCCAACACTTGGAACCAGATCTTTCAGGAGTGAAATTAAGAAACAACTTTTTGTGCAAAAGGCAGTAGAAGATTTAATGAGGTTTCCCCCCCCCCCATGATTGCTATCTACCAATCCTTCTTGAAAATGTTTGTGTGCGGATATTGGTTGAGGACAGGTTCAAGCTTGGCAGGGGTGCCTTTTGAAGCTTGCCAATTTGTAGTGTCTAAGCTCACATAGGAAGGGTGGCCATTTAGGAATCTGTAGGTCCCTTTTTCAGGAGAGGGGGGGAAAAAAACATTGGAAAGGTCAGGAACTGGAGGGAAAATGTTCTCAGGTCCAGTCTATACTGTTAAAAGGAAAAGGAGCACCCAAAAGAGGTTTCCAAGAAACTGTTTAACCAGTTCAGACTGTTCTGAACAGAATATAGATGAATCCGCACTTGAAGCATTTTGGTAGCTGTTGATACCTGCCATTTTCTGGTTCTCTCTGCAGGTTCATAGAGAGCCATTGGTTTGTATGGGTGACCCAGATGAATCATATTCCAATGAACATTGATGATGAAAAGCACAAGGACTGGCTCAGTATGCAGGTAACCCTCAGCTGGCCTTAGACTCTTCTTTAAGCTCTTTGTGTCATTTTATACTTTGAAAACTAAGGACTGAATTTTTGTTCTGGGTGTGGGACCCTGCCGTCACGTTGATGCCTGATACCTAATGTGATTTTTAACCAGCTGGCAAATTGGGAGCCAGGCTGTGTATTGGCCACCCAGTTAAGGACAGCAGGCAGGCTTTTAAGGCTGGAGGAGCATGGAAAGATTGGCACCCCCACCGTTAGAAGTAGGTGCTGCTGATGTAGTTGGTAAAGGGAGCGAGCACCTCAAGAGCTTTCATAAAATTTTTAATTCAAAAAGGCCACTGTTGCCAGACTATCATTGTGAAGGGGCAACTCCTTCCACTGGATGGTCAGCGGCTGCAGCTGTGGCATTATGAGTATGGCAGGGGCAGGAGGAGTCTCCTAGCTGGATGGAGACAACCCTTGTCTTCACTGCATGGCTACCTCCATCTCTCGACCATGTTTTGGGCTCAGCAGTCATCCCACATGCCAACTGGAAAATTCCGGTCAGCACCTGTGAACTAGTCTTAACAGGCCCTTTAATTGGCCGAATGGGCTACCCACCATATCTGAGCAGATAACCATTATATCCCCAAGCTTCCATGAACAAAAATGACCCACTCATGGCCTGCAGGTAGAATCATGGCGGGAGACTGGCCGGTCATATGAATTTACGGATACATCCGCCTTCCATTTCATCTCCTCAGGTAAATGGAAATTCTCTCCTAAATTAGTTTAGGCATAGGTACATGAAAACCTTGTGCTCATATCAAAATTAATTAAATTGTAGCAGTACAGACACAACATGGGGTAACTTCATAAATGATCATTGCATTCAGCTTTTTCAAGTGCACCAAATTGCTGCCACCATTAAAATGGCTTTATAGACTGTAATTGTGATTGATTGTCATCACGAAGCCTGGCCTGCCACATCAGTGAAGGTTCAATGAGAAGGTCTGTATTTACGTTGTTTGCTCGTTTTGCCTCTTATTGAAGGTATGTGATATGGGGGACGAGGGGCGTGTGGAGTTCAGCACAGGATCAGTTTCGGCTGTGATGCCTCTCTGGTCTCAGTCATTGTCTAGTCTCCCATGGAGAATGACTACTTGAGGAGATCCTGAATAATGGTACACTGCCTACAGAACACCAGCAAGAGTCAGTATTTCCAGCAGAGAAGTGAGGAAACAAAGAGAAGAGAGGCAAATCAGGAGTGTTACTCAGCGAGACTCTTCCATAGGATACAATGGCTCTAATGTCACGTTGAGATGTCGTATATTAGATCCTTCATTAATTTGTGGAGAGGGATCTTCAATTATTAATGGAGGCTCATCTTTGTCCTGAGAAACAGATTGAATGATATGCCTATTCCTCTTATCGATTACAGCCTCACATTTCAATGACTTTGTTCTTCAGAATATTAACAATACAGAAGACAGTTCATTAAAACACTAATGTAACATGATTAGACTGATTATACTAGAGGATAGTTTCACGATGATACAGAAAGGAGAAGCCAAGCCACAGAGATCCATGTCATTTGTTGACTAGCCAGACAGAATTGAACAATTGCAAAGAGCAGTCAGTATGCTATTTTCCAATGTGAGTCCATTTTAACACTTGAAAATGGATGTGACCCCAGGTGTCAGCAAAAGCACAACACCAATAAAGCAGCTTGGTAACGATTTGATTTGATTTTGATTTGGCTTATTATTGTCACATGTATTAGCATACAGTGAAAAGTATTGTTTCTTGCGCGCTATACAGACAAAGCATACCGTTCATAGAGAAGGAAATGAGAGAGTGCAGAATGTAATGTTGCAGTCATAGCTAGGGTGTAGAGAAAGATCAACTTGATGCAAGGTAGGGATATTCAAAAGTCTGATGGCAGCAGAATTAAAGCATTATTAGAGAGTTTAAAAGAGTTAGAATGAAGTTTGAGAAGCATAGAACAAGAGTGAAAGATAGAATTTGAAGATATGCTGGGCACAGCTTGCAAGAAGTCGCCTCGCTCCGGCGCCATCTTGGATAAATTCAGTATATGATTATTAAATTGTGAATTATAGATCAACTCACTCAGCATTCCCTCTTCCCAACCTCCCTCCCCTCCTCCACTCACTCAACTGCCATTCTTCTCAACCTCCCTCTCCTCTTTCACCTCACTCACTCACTACTCTTAGAATCCCTACCGTGCAGCAAGAAGTCATTCGGCCTATCGCGTCTGCACGACTCTCTAACAGAGCACCTTGCCCAGGCCCTATCCCCATAACCCCACATATTTACCCCACTAATCCCTCAAACATCTTGGGACACTAAGGCAATTTAGCATGGTCAATCCACCTGCACATCTTTGGACTGTGGGAGGAAACTGGAACACCCAGAGGAAACCCACGCAAACACAGGGAGAACGTGCAAACTCCACACAGACAGTGGCCGGAATTGAACCTGGGACCCCGGCGCTGTGAGGCAGCAGTGCTAACCACGGTGTCACCCTCCTAATCTCCCTCCCATATTTACTCATTCAGCAGCCCCTCTTGCCAACCTCCATCCTCCAATTCATTCTCGCTCAGCAGTGCCCCTCTCCCCTTCCACCCCACCTTTTGCTTTAGTTGCCAGTGCCTGTCTAACAGACAGGCCATCCTGGGCTAAGGAGTTTCTCCAACAGGCAGACAGATTTGAAGCCAGCATTCACCTTCTCAGCTCAGCCACATGCACTCCCAGTTTCTCCTGCACTCCAGTAGTGACTGGCACTGCCTTGCCCGTCTGTGCCAAGTCTGTGCACTAACAGCCCAAGCCCATTTGGCACACACATTTTGGTTTAATTGGTGTTTTGGCTCACTTTTGGCCTTTTGCTGTTTGGCAGTAGGGATCTCGTTGCCGGAATTTTACCAGCACACTCACCCCGGAATCAGGATGGGCGAGGCTCGCAGAACGGCATTCTCCGTTGGCCTCGGGTGGGATCTTACGAGCATTGGACGGGGGAGGCGGTAAAATTCCAGCACATGAGTCCAGGGCTGTCCTGCCCGAGTCTCTTCCCCACCATTGTTGACTCAGGAAGGGGAGTATGCAACCTCAAATGTGAACTCTGTGACCCCCATCGGGAGTCACAGCTCAAAGTTTGGGATCCCCTGGCAGAGAGATAAAGAATGGCAAATTTATGGGAAACTGCCTTATGCTGAATTACAAAAAATCTTGGCATATAACTAAACCAAACAGTGCATTGGTGTAATTGGTGATAGAAAGATTTGATATCATCATTGATCACATTTATTGCTAATTTGAATAGCTTTTTAAATCGTGCAGAGTTGACGATAAGCAATCTCCAAATTAACTATCTCAATGGAAGCAGCTTCCAAATATCGGCCCCATTTTAACATAGAGTCATAGAGGTTTACAGCATGGAAACAGGCCCTTCGGCCCAACTTGTCCATGCTGCCCTTTTTTTTAAACCCCTAAGCTAATCCCAATTGGCCGCATTTGGCCCATATCCCTCTATATACATCTTACCTATGTAACTAAATGCTTTTTAAAAGACAAAATTGTACCCGCCTCTACTACTACCTGACGATTGGATATAGTTGTTCTAATGATTCCACTGGATCAAGCGAAGCTTGACATTCTCAATTGGTCTAAAATAGTGTTTGGAGTTATTAATTTATCCTATTTTGGTTATACCTAGACCAATATGCAGTAGAGAATATTCTTTATCAATCACAAAGGGTTCAGGCAGTGAAAAGTAATGTTCAGTCACCATTAGGAATAATACAAATGCAAATATAAAATACTGCAGATGCTGCAAATCTGAAATTGTACACAAAATACTCAGCAGGTCTGACAGCATCTGGAGAGAGAAATAAAGTGAGTGTTTCAGGTCTGTGACCTTTCATCAGGACTGGAAAAAGATAGGAATAAGAATACACATTCTGGCCAGTATCGGTCAGACCTGTGGTTCTGAGAGCATCAAGGTGCTGTGGTTGATCGATGTCCCAGTGTAAGATCCTGTAAACTGCTAAGTATGAATTTATGGTTATGATTCCCTGGAGAATGAGTACCTGATGTCCAGTAAAAGGTTCAAAACAGACGCCAGTCATTGTTCTCCATTTTGTCACCTTTGGCTATTTTTCGGGATCACTCAGCACAGAAGATAAGTTGTTGTTTAGGGCATCACCTGCCAACTCTATGAGAGAAGGGGAATGAAAACACTTGAGGCCCGAATTGAATTCACTTCATTTTGTGAGTACATGTGAAATATCCTGCAGCTGGAACCATTGGGTCACTATGAAGCATCTTGACTGCTTGTTAACAGTTGCCCTTTATTTCCTTCCAGAAGGGACCTTTCATAAACAACTTACAGACTGGTTGCACAAGATAATTTGTACTGATGTGAAGTGCTTTGGGTTCTGCTCTGTAATTAATGTCTGAAGTGACGAGAGGCTACAAAGAGAGAGGTTAAGTGAATGGGCAAAGCTTTGGCAAATGGAATATAATGTGGGAAAATGTGAAATTGTCCGTGTTGGCAGGAAGAATAAAAAAGAAATGTATTATCTAAATGGTGAGAGATTGCAGAGCTATAAGATTTAGAGGGATCTGGATCTGTCCGTGCATGATTCACAAAAGGTTAGTATACTGGTATAGCAAGTAATCAGGAAAGCTAATAGAATGTTATTGTTTATTGTGAGGGGAATTGAATATAAAAGTAGGGAGTTATGTTAGAATTGTACAAGGCATTGATGAGACCACATCTGGAGTACGGTGCACAGAATTAATCTCCTCATTTAAGGAAAGATGTAAATGTGTTAGAAGAAGTTCAGAGAAGGTTTACTAGACTAATACCTGGAATGGGCGGGTTGCCTTATGAGGAAAGGTTGGCCAGGTTAGGCTTGTATTCACTGGAGAGTAAGAGGTAACTTTATCGAAACATATAGGGTGGAATTTTCCCATTCCGCCTGCGGGAATCATAGTAGATGGGGCAAAACATTTGGCAGACCATTTAAAAGTCCGCTGACCTTGGGTGGGAATTTCTAGTCTTGTGCACGCGGCTGGAAAATTCCACCCACAAGATCCTGAGGGGTCACTACAGGGTGGAGAGGATCCTCGGGAGAGGGTAATTCCTCATGTGGGGAATCTAAAACTTGGGAATATTGTTCAAAAATAAGAGGTTGCTCATTTAAGACAGGAATGAGGAGAAATTCTTTCTCTCATTGTCGTGAATCTTTGAAACACTTTTCCTCAACAGATGGTGGAAGCAGAGACTTTGAATGTTTTTAAGGCAGAGCTAGCTAGATTCTTGATTAACAAAAGGGTGAAAGTTTATTGGAGGTTGGCAGGAATGTGGAGTTGAGGTTCCAATCAGCCATGATCTTATTGAATGGTGGCGCTGTCTCAAGGGGCTGAGTGGCCTACTCCTGCTCTAATTTAAATATATGTATATCCGTCAGGTTGTTTACAATTAGTGAGGTCACTTGGACCATTGCTTTAGTGTTTTTTTTCTACGTAGCCTGACCCTACTTTTCAGGTGGGAGCTGGGCAAGTTTCTATGAGTGGAAGAGAACAACTTGTAATTACGTGACACTTGGACACATAGAGTTGTAAGGACAGATGAATAAATAGGTTTGAAGATGCAACTTGAAGACAGAGAAGGAGGTAAGCAGTTTTAGGGAGAGAATTCCAGAGCCCAGGCAGCTGGTGAAGTGAAGGAAATCAGAGATGCTCACCAGGCCAGAAAAGGAGTGCAGAGATCTTGGAGTATCATAGGACAGGAGCAGGGGTTACAGAAGTAGGAATGTAGACATCTTTCTTAAACAATAGAGCATGGATGGATTAAATGAGACTAACAATAGCAAAAACTATGAGCTCCTGGAACTTGTTTGATGAACTTTGGAGAGGATTTCCCTTAGTTTATTTTCTGAAATTGGCCAAGAGTCTTTTTTTCACTTTTCTTGCCTCTTCCAGGGAGAGTGAGTTGATGGTGCGTATGGGTTATACCAGGTCAGGGTGGGCCAGACTTGCTGGACCTGATAATCTTTCCTTTTTGGGATGATTGTAAGTACTCTCCTCCTTTGCTCCCAATATCCTTTCTTTCCCAATATGCTTTATTCCTCTTTTTTTCAAACAGGGATTAGGCTATAGATGTCAGCTGATTCAGGAGACAGTTTAACACTGTCTCGGCATCACATTCTCTGCACAATCACATCAGGCTGATACAAATCCAAGCTTTTTATAAAAAAAACAGACTTAGTGTAACAGGAAACATGAGTAGGCCATTCTGTTCCTTGATCCAATCAGATCCATTATTCAATTGGATCATGTTTGATCTTTAGCTTAACTCCATCCTCCCTTCTTGGTTTAGTAACCCTTAATATCCTTCCGAACCAACACTTATCAATCTCTGGCTTGAAACTTTTTGATTGGCCCAGGCTCAGCAGATTTTTGCAGGAGAAAATTCCAGATTTTCACACCCCTTATGTGAAATATTTCTGATTTCAAACCTGAACAACTCTAATTTTCACCCACCAGTGGAATTGGTTTCTCCATCTCCGCCCCACTAAATCCTTTAATCATTTTAAACATTTCAATTAGATCACTCCTTGATCTTCTAGAGAATAAGTCTAGTTTATACAACCTGTTGTGATCATTTTACTCTTTTAGCCCCAATATCATTCTTTCGAACCTGAGTTACAAGCCCAGTATATCCTTCCCGAGGAGCGACACTCAACGAAATGCAGCACTCCAGATGGAGTCTAACCAGAACTCTGTTGTCCTTACACTGTGAGTGACTTAGTATCTGACAGTATAAAACCGATGTTTCACTCACATGTCCCACGGTACAAGTACAAGGCCAATACCTGGAGTATAACAACTTGCATGAAAAGTCAGTAATGGCCTGGAATGTATTTCCAAAACAAACACCATTAATTGTTTAATTGTCAACATCTCCTGTAACACAAGTTGATGTGGCCGGAGCAACAATACTAAGAAGTCACACACAACCTGATTCAGCTCAACTCGGCAAACCTATGTTATGTATTTTGCCTTGCTCTTGTCACAAAACAAATAAAGTGAGGGATTGTATCTTTATAATAAATGCGCCAGTTGGCTCCATTGCAGATAATGAACCAATAAGATAGCTGATGACTGAATCCAGAGGAGTGTTGAGGCCTATAGACCATCTTCAGCAGTTTAAACTCTGAATGTCCTCCTGCATGCCAAGTGCTTTCAGGTGATTGCCTTTTAGGATGGCTAATGACGTACAGATCTGTTTTTGATTCTCCAGTTGGACGCCACATGTAATATTGAACAATCTTCCTTCAATGACTGGTTCAGTGGGCATCTCAACTTCCAGATCGAGCACCAGTAAGTAAATAGGAAACAATTGGTAAGGCTGGGGACATGTTTCATAGAAGGGGAAGAGGGGGGTCATGGGGATAGGACACGCCATTATGATATTGGCTTTTATCACTTGGAGACCAAGGTAAGAACCCAGACCTGATGCAATGGCTTTCTCATGGCCTCCTGGACAGGACATGTTTGCTGTGACACTGCAAAAGTGTGTTCTATTCACAAAGGTGCTTCACCTTAATTAGTAAAACAATGGTCTAAATAATACAAATACTTGTAAATATATGATGCTCAACAACTACTTTGCTGCTGTATTTTAAATTGACAAGATTGCCATATCTCTGGGCCTTCCTATTCCTATTAGTGATTCTGATTTTAATTATCTATTCCACTGATTGCATTTGTTCTCCTTTAATACAGCACCACCTGAACAGGGTTGTTAATTCATATATTCCATAATTTGTGTCATGAATCTGATACTGCTACTTATTTGTAATGATTAAAGTCTGACTCTCAGCTGGTCATGTCCTTGGTGGGTGGCCTTGGTGTGGCATTGTGTGAATGCCAGAAGAATAGAGCCAATGCCAAGTGGTCCATTTGATGGGGGAAACAAGATGATCAAGGGCACAACACTATATAAACAGATACCGTTTCCCGCACTGATGATGTGGATCTGTGCCTCAGCCTTTCTGATACATACTCCTGTGCCTACATGCTCACCTGACAGAGGGGCACACCCAGGGATCATGTGTCTCAATTTGTAACAGAAATGTTTGTAATAGTCTATCTTACCATGCAGACTGCAGTGGTTCAACAAGGTGGCAACTCATTGCCACCTTCTCGAGAGCAACTAGGGATGATCAGAGACCAGAACCTCGAGGGCGTAACCTCAGAATGAAGGGATACTCCTTTAAAAGTGAGATGAGGAGGAATTTCTTCAGCCAGAGGATAGTGAATCTCCTTGCTACAGAGGGCTGTGGAGGCTTGATCATTGACTGTCTTTAAGACAGAGATAGATAGGTTCTTGATCAATAAGGGGGATCAAGGGTTATGGGGAGAAGGCAGGAGAATGGTGATGAGAATCTTAACAGGCATGATTGAATGGTGGAGCAGACTCGATGGGCCAAATGGCCTAATTCTGGTCCGACATCTTATGGTTAGTAATTGCTGGTCTTGCTGGAAACATCATGGACTGTGAATGAAAAAAGAACATCCTTTGTTGCCCAGGGCTCAGAGAATTCCTACCTGAGGAATGTTCTAATGAGGGGAAACGTCTAAACACTGATGGTGTGAGATGCAGTAAATTGATTTGGAGGTTGCTTTGGATTTCTAGCATTTGGCGTTTATCCATTTCACGATTTTGTGAGCTTACTTGTTTTATTTGTAACAAAGTAATGACATTTGTCTTATGATTAAAAGATGAGTATTCCTTCAAATGAGACTGATTTGAATGTTCTGAGAGTTATCTCAGAAGATAACTGTAATATACTCTGGCTGGAGGACACTGAATTTTTTTTTAAAAAACACTCGGGCGGCTGGCCAGTGCCAGTGGGAAGCCTGGTCCTCTCCGAAGGTCAGGCTTCATTATCATGCCATTGGTGCATGCCAAACACAGGCATCGCACTGCAGTCCCTGGCCTAGGGCTAACAGAAAGAAAAGGTGAAGGGGTAGAGCGCCTAGGAGTGGCAGGGGCACTTCTGTGCCTCCGTGGATTTACTTAACTTTTTAGGGTTTCTAGGTACAACTGGATGGAGAGTGCACAGTACAGGCTGTGCTCAGATTTTCCTATTATATCAGGTTATAATGTATGGCATTTGAGCCCGATTTGTTTAGGGACCCTGCCTCATCCAGGCAAATAGCTGTCCACGCAGTAAATACAATGGCTGTGCAGAAAGAGGGCAGTAAGTTCATCAAGTAGATTCCAATTCTACCAATGCCCTGATTCTGCAACAGAGTCAATAAATGGTCACATAGTCTTGAGTATAAGCAAAGGAAGGGACAATCTGGTTGGTGCAGGTGTGGAGTTAAAGGGAAAGCTTGATTTCCATGTTGGAGTTCCAAGTAACTGGTTGCAACTGAATAGTATTCAAACACCAGCCTCCTTTACAAGTGACGGCATTTAATTTCCTTTCTCTAATCCATATTTTTGCAGTCTTTTCCCAACAATGCCCCGTCACAATTACTACAAGATTGCTCCTTTAGTGAAATCACTATGTGACAAGCATGGTTTGAACTACCAGGTGAAGCCTTTGTTGCAGGCCTTCAAGGATATTGTAGGGTGAGTAATACACATACTTTATAATCACCTGGTGCTTGGTGTAATGATTCCAGTTTCCACACACGCAGGCTATTATTTTAACCCTCAATTATTTGGGAAATTTATAATGGAGCCTAACTTCCTTAAAATGGTTTTAATACACACAGACAACCTCAAAGCTGACGAGAAATGTTTAACTATGTGTTTGGCCTTTATTTCCTGTACATAATACAGGGTTAAAAACTCTAATTAAAGCTTGTTTGTTTCAAAATAGTCTGTGCTGATGATCTATCTGGGGAATTAGCTGTAGCTAGACACAGTGCAGGAAAGTTGATTAGACATTCACACAGATTGACATGACCCTGTTAAATCCGAACACTCAGTAATTAACTGACAGAACTGTTGCACCATTGATTCACACAAAGACTAGATGTTGCGAAACAACAGGCTTTTAACAAGAACAGAAGCGCTCCCAAACCAATGGCTAACCCGAACTGAGGCAAAAGGGGTGGAGAGCAGCCACCTTTATACCCTGAGGAGGGCGGAGCCCCAGATTGAGGCAGCAGGGGCGTGCCCAGGCATATCCCATATACAGACAGTATTACAATGGTTCACCACGAGAACTACCCCACAAGATTTTGCATTTTTAAACAAAATCAAACTTTTATTGTATAAAGAAGAAATTAAACAAAGTAAACACCACTAACTTAACATTATAGCTGATGAAGACTCATGCGATAAATTCAATGCTACTCGTTACTCCCCCCAAAAGTTCCCTTATCAAATCTTGAAAGTTCATTCATTCCTTAGGCCCAACCCAAAAGGTATGTCACCACTTTCCGCAATTTACATTAATTCTCCTCAGTATTCCAGCTTTCTCCAAGGTACAAGATGTTTGGGGATGCTTTTGACGAAGGAAACGTGCAATGTTTCCTTAAAGACCTCACAACTGTGGGCTTCTGAGCTCCTTGTTCTGGCTGATGCAATCTCCCAGTCCCCCAATCTAACTTCGGTGACAGCATTCTGCCACAGGCTTTGTGAGGACAGCTGTAGGTTTCTTCCTGTGGGTTCAAACTCGGCAAATCTTCCAGTTTCTTTCTCCAAAATTAAATTTATTATATTAAAGTAAGAGTAGACCTTCTGGCTCTATTAACCTAAGGAAAGACCTCCTATTGTTTATTGTTTTCACCCTTCTACCTTCGATCTTGTAAGATAAACAAAGGTTACCTTTTAACCAGGCTTTTCAAAGGTTTGATTTGTCTTTAGTGTTTTTGTTATCAGTTTTTTTTTAACCAGGCTTTTCAATGTATTTTATATTTAATCTCCAACCTAACAGTTTTATCTAAAATATTAATATGAACCATAAAACTAAATAGTTATAACAAGATGTAGTTGGTAACAGAGTGCCGGCTGGAAGGAGTTAATTGAGCCTACACATACGTGCTAATTGTGCTTTTTATGCACATTTCCTAGCATCAGTGTTTGTGTCACCACTTGCTCCCCCCCCCCCCCCCCCCCCCATCTGATTACCACTCCTCGTTAAAATCTGGATTAAAGATTATGCCACCTTGTCTAAGATCCCTACATTATGCATATGAAATATAGTGAAATGCTGGCGTCCCAGTACCAACCCTTGGGAATACCATTTATCACTACAGTCAATCCAGGAATAGTTCTCTTTATCCTAACTCTCTGGCTGGAATCTTACAGCCATTTGTGCTAGTGGGATTTTCCCATCCTGCTGCAGTAAATGGAGATTTGGCTGGGTGCCAAATTCTCCAACCTCGCTGCAGTGGGAGCATGGCGTGAACGGCTGGTAAGATGATGCCTCTTATATCTCTCCCTGCTTTCTATCCATGATACAAGGCTATTTCCAACTCCACAAATCTCAATTTTATCTAGTACTCTCTTCTGTGAAACCTTCCAGAAATCAACATGTACAATATCTATTGATTCTCCTATTTACCACCTCATTGACTCTGTTAGGCTAGTTTAATATGGCTACCTTTTTTTTTCCCAAAAGTAATCTTGTCTCCCTCTAAACAACATGTATATTTTTCTAACTGGCCCTTTACTTTGTTCCAGATGATGTATTCTCAATTATTCCATTACTGGCACTGATGTTTAGTTACCAGGTTTCTTTTCAACTTTGGCATGTGCCAAATGTTACACAATCCTCTTGGTATGATCCCCAAATCTAGAGAACTTTATAACTACTATTTTCAGCAAGCAAGTATCCAATTTATACAACTTCTATTGTGCATCCATGTTAAATGAGAGAAACATGTCAAAACAAATTGGACATTGATTCATACACACCAACCATTCATAAGCCAACAGTCAAAAGTAAATGGTCCCATTTACATTTCCCTAATATTTTGTAAATTGATCCTATTTAAGTCTGTCACTGATTTGTCTGATGTGCTACTTTTCTCCTCCCAGGTCCCTGAAGAAATCTGGTGATTTGTGGTTAGATGCGTATCTCAACAAGTGAGGCTACTCCATCAGTCCTCGCTTCTCTCTCTTCCTGTCTCTGTCTGAATTCCAGTACCATGTTGGAGTTCCTGTTTCTCTTGGAGTCTGTGTACATCTCAAATGGTTTCCACAGTATTAACAGGAAGCTGCCACTGGCTTTCCACATGACCTGACGAATGATCTGATCCTCAATTGATGGCTGGTGAAGAACACCTTGAATTGAATTGTTTTCTGCTCCACCCCCACCCCACTCCCATTCAGGCCTTGGCGGGCACCCACTGCCAATGGAGCAGACTTCATTTTAATTAGCTGAGACAAATGTAGGACAATGGGCTTGATTTTATTTAAGTTTGCTGACACTAAACAGCAAGTGCTGTGACACCTATAGTGTATTTTGTCAAGCAGTGCGAGAGGGAATCATTGCACCAGCTGTGGGAATATTTAACCTTCAGTTAAATGCACATTTGATATGATTCACTGTAGCTACTGCCATTTATTCAAGCAAGTGGCAAGGAGAAAGTGCAATGCACAATGACCGTTTTTAAAGCAACCAGCTCACCTCTTTCTAATCTTGGCAGGGACCATTTACTTAAATACATCTTTCTAAGATGCTGTTGAAATAATGCAGACACCCTGGTCACAGGCAGGGATTTAGAACCTGCATCCCTTCTCATTCGCAAACATTCCAAATGACAGCAGGTTGCAGTGGCATTACTGTTTCCACAATGGCCTTATGGATGAGGTTGGCCAGATAGGGACGAGGCCACTCCAATGTCAAACTGCCTGATAGCTCCACTGAATGTGATGCAGAGCCTTACAGACCAGATAGATCCTAGGTTCATATGCCCAGTCTGCACAGATCTCAGCCAAGGAGCAGGATTGTATGGCCTCGCTCATCCCGAAACCATAAACTCCTGCCCGAGGTCAACGGACCTTTCCATGGTCTGTCCCTCGCCCGCTCCGATTCCCGTGGCGGGCGGGATGGTAAAATTATGGCCAAGATGTCAAACTGATCTTGTTCTCACCAACATCTGCACTGACAGACTTTCTAGCAGAGATTGTAGCATAACCATCCAAAGCCAACACTTCTAGGATGCTACAATTATTCTTAGTCCCGGATTGGCAGAAACAATGATTGATCCTTGACCGTGAATCCCATTGCTGCCAAAAGCACTGTGTGGACATAACTGGAGGACATGAGTACACTCTGCTATATATCCTTTGGAGTCACAGAGCTTGCATTCATTAAGCCGTCAAAGATGGCACCTTGGCTGAGATACCAAAGGGCACTTGTGCCCACGGAACCAGTTACCCAGTGCAAATCATTGCTTCATGAACAGGTACTGGGGGCAGGGGGTTAAACTGTTGCTACCTCTTGTCCGATATTTAACTCTTACTCCTTGCTCCCGCTGCCCCCTCTTCCCTACCTACCATCACCAGAAACAGGGAACAAACAGAATGCTGCCATAAATTTGATGATATCCAGAGCAAATAAAATCAAGCCCCTTGAGCCTAATAACAAAAGAAAATGTTGAAGTTGTTACAAATGACCTGAGGAATGAATGGTTCTGTAGCAGTTTGGGGTGCGTTTCACTGATCTGGTTCTGTGCCGGTTTGGAGTAAGACCAAAATATAAGTTCAAACCGCCATAGACCCCTTTCTCACTAAACCCCCACCCCTTCCCTGCTTTCTGTAACCATGATCACTAGGTTCCCTACTTTGATGTTTGTCCTGTGTCTCTACAGCTGGTTTGTTATCCTAACAGGCAAATCTCTTTCCGTCATGTCTGTCCGTCATTTATAGTAACCAGGAGGACAGTGGTATAGGTAATTTTTTAATAAAATGACTAATCCTGTTTCTGGTACAACTCAATATTGAAATAATTGTTGATTTCCTTTAAACTCACCCATCCATTGGTGAATATTATTAGCAAGGAATGTATTCTTTAACTAACTTTAACATCATTCACTCACTCACCCCCACCAGCTGCATATATATGGCTATCACCGAGAATAGTTCCTATCATGAGTTAACTTGACAATAAGTTGTTTGAAAATTTAAATACCCATACACTGTGCTTTATAAACCAGGGACTAGATTCTACGCTACGAATCCACAGATGCTCTCAGTATCACAGGGCAAGGTAGGGTGAAGAAAAAAGCTAGGACACAAAGTAGCCATTAACTAAAAATGGAAAAATGTCTTTTGTGTTATTTTTTTTTCCTCTAATTAATTCCCTGATTGAACTGTGCCACGGCAAGTGCAGAGGAGAGGCCCAGCCTCAGAATACTGGACTGGCATCCAGAGGGATACTTACATCTAATGGGAATGGAATTTTGACACCCCTGCACCTCTTGCCCTTCCCCCATCACATTTAGGCAGTGCTCCCTGATCAGGCTAATGACCTGTCCACATAAAAGGGGATCTTTATTATATGAATAACCCAGAACATGATCTGCTGGATATAAAAGCACTGGAAGAAATAGGTTGGAAAGACAAGGAGAAAGGGAATGAAAAGGTCGGAATGCGATCAAAGCTTTGAAATAGCTGATTTCTAAGAAGGTGGCGGCATTAGTGCTGCTGGTGATGGAGAAAAGCAGATATTCACTTTTATTCTTAAAAAGAATGCCCTATCCCCCATTACTATTGAACGAGTGCTTCTTGGAAAATAGACTCAAGTGTCCTCTTGTTCTTGATCTTTTCATGAGTGGCCTGACATGATGGTCCCCACAGTCAAAAGGCTTGCTGACACTTGGTGCCTGGATTGTTGTGAGAAGGAATGGCCATTTGCACAAGAAACTAAAGAACTGTCACCGTCACTCCACCATACCCCATAAACAGTCTTCTACACTTCTTACTGAATTCCAGGAGCAGCACCACATGTGCATGAAAATAAGGTGCCTAATGTGGAAACTACAACAGTTTCCTGCTAAATAGATGATGCAACATTTTATAGACAGTTCTAAGACATCCAGCCTCCCTTTGACATTTCATTTGCCATTTCTTTACCATTAATATCCTGGTTAGGGTCAGTGTAACCATTGACTAGAAACTCAACTGGATCAGTCCCATACATACAACTGGTATAGATCAGCGGCTGGTAATTCTGCAGCAAGTGTCTCACTTCCTGTCTCCCCAAAGCCTCATCAGCACCTACAAGGCATGAACCAGAGATGTGATAGAATACTCTCCATGTAGCCTGGGTTTAACTAAAACCATCTGCCATGAAACTTGACACCATCCAGCACAATGCAATGATTTGATTAGCAGCCCATCCACCAACATTAATACTACTTCCATCAACCACTGGTATATCATGGCTGCAGTACCCACAGTATGTGCTACAGCAATTCGCTGATGCTTGTTAAACAACAATGTCTCTCAAACCTACAGCGTCCACACCTTAGACGGAAAAGGGCAACAGGTGGCTGGAAATACTATCAGCTCCAACTTCCCTTCTGTGTCACGCAACATCCAACTATTTATTCATTGTTGCTTGTTTAAAATCCTGGAACTCCCAACCTAACAGCACTGTGGGAGTAGTTTTGCCACTTTCTCAAAGCAATCGGGTATAAACGCTGGGGTTGCATCCTGAGAGTGAATAATTTAGAACTTCTAAAGGATTTGGACAAATTGGTGGAATGGGCAGACAGATGAGGCTCAGTGCAGTGCTACAAAGAACATGGAGAGAAAAAAAAGGCGCAACTCTAAAGGGGGTACAGGAGCAAAAGGAATGTGGGTGTATAAGCCATTGAAGATGCCAGGTCAGGTTGAGAGAACAGTTAATAAAGCATACAGTAGCCAAGGCTTAATAGGGACATTCGTCCAACGCCGGCATCTCCACATTATAGGGACATAGATGACAAGAGCAAGGAGGTTATGTTGGAATTGTCTCGGACACCAGTTTGGCCTCAGCTGGAGTACTGTGGCCTGTTCTGAGTACTTCACTTTTGGAGAGTAGCTGAGGCATTAGAGAGAGTGAAGAAAAGATTAATGATAATGGTTCCAGGGATGAGGAACTTCAGTTATGAAGATAGACTGGAGAAGATAGGACTGTGTTCTTTAGAGGAGATTTGATTAAGGCATTCAAAGTCATGAGGGGTCTGGACAGAGTAGATAGGGAGAAAATATTCCCACTCATGAAAATATCAAGAACAAGAGGACACGATTTAAAGTAATTTGCAAAAGAAACAGAAGCGATATTGGGTAGGGGCTGTGCTTGCATGGGGGAAATTCTCCGGATAGAAAACTGTTCCCCTCCCCAGTTATTAAAATGAGATTTAGTACAGGGTGAGCATCTTTGGGGTCCCTACTTCACTATGCTGCTGGCAGTAGAACAGGTATCCCTTAATATTTAGGTCCCAAGTCTTTCAGGCAATAATCTAATCAATTTAATAGTGACAGGGAGCCAATGTTGATCTATGAGCAATGGGGTGGTCAGTGAATGGGATGGTGTAAGTTAGCAGACAGCTAGTCGAGTTTTGGATGAACCCAAGCTTCTGAAGAGTGGAAGAGGGTGAACTGCCAGGAGAACATTGGAATTGTTAAATCTGGAAGTGATAAAAGCACGGATGAGGCATGTATGAAGACAGGGAAGGCAGTCTTTGTGATAGGTAGCATATGAGGTTGAAAGCTCAGCTCAGGGTCAAAATGCCTCTTCAGCAACAGAGGCTGCAAATAGTCTGCTTCAATCTGAGACACTGGTCAGGAGGGGGGTTGGAATTGGTGGCTAAGGAATAGAGTTTCTGGCTGGGGTGAAAGATAATATTTTTCTCTTTTCCCCAAAATTTTACTGGAGGAAACTTTAGCTCATCCTAGCCTGGGCATCAGACAACACAGAGACAGTGGAGGAGTTAAGAGAGGTGGTGATGAGGTAAACATGTGTGGTGAGAGCACAGTTGGCACTTTGTCATGTCTTCAGATGCCATTGCCAAGGAGCAGCATGTGGAAAAATAAGAGGGTCAAGGATAGATACTTATGGGACATCAGAGGTGGGGATTGGAAGATAAGGCATGGATAGGCACAAGGGGAACCATGCCACGACAGCTGGACAAAGGAGGAGAGGCAATGGAGGATAATGTGGACAAGGAGAGATCAGGAAGGATGAGGACAGATTGTGCACTCATCACAGTCACATTGAATGTAATTTGTGAATTTGATATTAGTGTCAGTGTTGTAGAATGGGTGAAAACCTGATTGGAGAGGTTCAAAAATGGAGTTGCAGTAAAGATTTGGGAGGTGACAACCCAAAGACATTTCAAGAAATTAAATAATTCCCCATCTCCAGGTGTAAAACAACAATAAAATAACAAAGATAGCCTCTAATGATTAGAGCCCTCATCAATCAAATGCATCACATCAAAGTCCATTATTGTCAGAATGAAGCTAAGAGATTTATAACCAGCAACCAGTCCTATTGATTCAGATCCAGCATATAACCACTTTTGGGCATGAACTACTCTACATACAATGCATCTGAACCTTTTGTTTTGATTTCAATCACTTACAAGTTTTCTTATTATTAAGTTACATGTGAAGCATATGAAATCTTCAATTAGATCCCTGCCTGTAAAATAGACGATGTCCTGATGTGAATATGTAACCCTCTTTATATAAACAAAGCTCTAAACCATGCAGCACATATCAAAATTTAATATATTTGTTTTAGATCAAGTCTCAATAGCGAAGAGTTCTGATATTATGCATAGAATTTAATAGTGAAAGGGTAATGTTAATAGGGTCTGCTGCATGGTCTGGGAACCTCTGACCTGCTGATCCTCAACATGCAGGTTTCATGTACTGTAATGCAGACCCTATGGAACATATTTAAGAGTTGTGTGAGTATTACATTGTTGACAAGTCACAGTAAATGATGATGGAATATTTATAGTCAGAGATGACTTGTATTTTACCGTTAAGTATTGACCATCTGGCACACACATCACCATTTCAAAGGCTACTTTTTTCCTGTTTCCCTCCTGAATCCCTCTAATCTTCACCTCTGCATTCTGAATTCCACTTCCTCCTCCTAGCCTCGGTTTAGCAGACATTACACTGGCTGTTTAAAGTAGGTGAGTGTGGATTCCAGGGATGTGAAATATTGAAAAATCCCGTCAAAACTTCCATTGAAATTCAGGCTTCTTTGTTATGGAGAATAACAAACCTTGAAGGAATCTAAGGGTCTGAGATACAACATTTAAAACACGTTTAAGCAGATATGTTGTAGGTATCAGTATTTCCCATTTAAACAATGATTATATCTAGTTACAGCTGCTATTACCATATATCATGGTGTGTAAGTCAATCTGGCATTTAAAACAATCCCATTTTTTGGCAGGAACAATCATGTTTACGCGTATACTCAGCATATAAGTCATATAACCACCCCCCCTTCAGCTATGAAATGCTGTACTCGCTTTCTTGGCCGGGGGCTCAATTTTTCACCCCAAATATGCTTATTTTACTTATACTGTATGTCAGTGCAGGGGATCAAGCAGGTGATGTGGGCTGTGTTGCAAAGAAGATATGCAGGAGTTTATGGTCAGACTGTGCAGGGGCACACTGTGCCTGGCATGGCGAGTGATGAACAGAAATGGGTCCGCCAGCAAAAAGATTTAAGTATGAAGCTGCTTTCAAGCAAAAAGTCGTGACATTCGCTAACTCCTCAATGTTGGTGAAAAATTGGTGTGAGAATGGAAAAGGAATTCTCCCTGAAGAAGATGCCCAGAACCAAATGCACCATCAGAAGAGGGAGCCACCACATGCCTGACCTTAAGCATGTATTGGAATGCATCCTTGAAAATTGTCAGTGGTTATATCATTACTAGAAATGCAAGTGTATATATGCAGTTAGGTGGGCCAAATCAAACCCCTGAGTCAAGCAAAGATTTTAGACCAACAGTTAGTCGGTGTATAGAGTCATAGAGATATACAGCGGGGAAACAGCCCTTCAGCCCAACTCGTCCATGCTGACCAGGTTTCCTAAACTGAACTGGTTCCATTTACCTGCATTTGGTCCATCTCCCTCAAAACCTTTCCTATCCGTGTATCTGTCCAAAAGTCTTTTAAATAGCTACTTTATGGAACAAAAGAGCCTAGTGTTGCAACAGAAGATCAAGATCTTGCAGAGAACTCTTAAGAGATCTAGAGGCCAAAATTGCCAGTTTCCAGCATTTCATTATCAAACAATGGCAAAAGTATGAGTACCCATTAAGTCACATTGGCAAGATGGATGAAGCCCCCATCAATTTTGATACGCCCAGCAGCAAAACTACAGAGTATAAAGGTTCAAAAACAGTTCTAGTAAAAATGACAGGACATGAGAAGATGAGATTCACAGTGGTACCAGGCAGCCTGACTGACGGAACAAAATTAAAGCCTATAATGGATGAGGACTGGGTGAAGTTATGGATTAATTACGGTGAAGTGTGAAATAGGTGTCCTAGTGGTCTACTTAAAAATCACAGCTTATTTGTGTGGGCCATGTTCAGATCAAAAGGCGCCCAAGAGAAATGCCAACCATTTTAAGGTTATACAAATGGGTCTAACGTCTGTAGTTCATTCTTTGGATGAGTGCCTCATCAAATCATTCAAGGATCATGTTCATGGTGAAGGCAATACATGAATGGACGATGGAAATAAAATCCTCGCAGGAGTGGGAATATGTGTGCTCCTCCGCTTGATGTGTTGTGAAGTTTCATTTGCAGATAAAGTGTCATCAGATTGTTCAGAAAATGTGGAATATCTAATTCAACGGATGGAGAGAAGATAATTTGTTGGGGCGGGAAGATTCTGACAGTAAAAGCAGCAAATCTCCCAGAATGGGATCTTTACGATGAAGCCATAGCCAAAGTGACTCAGAATGAATTTGATGAACACTTTGCATCGCACGATGAAGACAATGAATTTGATGCTTTTGAAATGCTTTGATTGTGGTTAAAGGTATCTTAGTACAATTAATTCATTCCACAAACCATGCCACATTCATTTAATATGAATTACCCGTGTTTTTTTTTTCACATTTCAAAATGGTGACCACCCACACCCACGATTCATTCACATTGTATACTCTGCATATAAGTCAACCTACACTTTCTGGAAGGATATTTGGAGGTTTGAAAGGTTGATTTATACACCACGGTCTATGGTAAGTTGAATTCATTACCAGCTAGTTCAGACTAAAGAATGTTTATTTCTAAAGAACCTTTCGTAACCTCAGGACATCCCAAAGTGCTTTATAGTCAATTGAGTACTATAGCCATGTCATTGTTAGGCAATGTGTCATCCAACTTGTGTACCGCAAGGTCTCATAAACAGTGCTGATACAATGACCAGATCATTTCTTCTTAGTAAAGTAGGTTAGATTCAGCGATCGAGAGACCCGTTTTACCAGGACAGTCTTCTGTAGGCCTTTCTCACTACCTGAATGCCTCATTCCCACCAACAAGTAATAAATGGTGCCCTAGCCTAGGCCTCAATTGACAATGTAGGTCAGAGCTTTGTGGGCAGGCAAAATGCTTAAGCTGTTTTTTTAAATCAATTATGTCAAAAATCATCAGATGATTGAAATTGTTAGCGGTTCTAAAATGGCAAATGACAATTAATTCTTGGATTAATCAAAGCAACTACCTTGACTATTTATACTGACTTAATTTTCATTGAATCTGCTGAGGTATAAGAGAAAAGTTTTTAAAAGGTACAATATTTCACATATACAGTTAATAAAAATACTGTTAAATGGTGCTGAAGCATTTGGTTTCCTTATCATTATAAACATATTTTGATAAAGTGGTTTGGAATTGAAAACATTCATGGCATAAAAATGCATTTTTCTTTTCTGGTAGAAATTCATACATGAAACTGATCCTGGTACCATCCTGATTGTACATCATCAGAGTAACATTAAAGTTTCTCCAATCTCCTGACGTCTCCTGTTTGACTGCTGGATATTTGTGAACTTTGAGTGTTGCTATGTCTCACACCATCCCAGCACAGCCTCAGAGTAAAGGGACAACCCTTTAGAACTGAGATGAGGAAGAATTTCTTCAGCCAGATGTGGTGAATATATGGAATTCATTGCCACAGAAGGATGTGGAGGCCAGGTCATTGAGTGAATTTAAGACCGAGATAGATAGGTTCTTGATTGGTAAGGGGATCAAAGGTTGAAGTCTGCAGTTGAAAATCCAAACACAATCTTCAATAAGTTTCACAAAAGCACTTCTGATGATGCCCAGCTTTGTGTCCATCTTGGATTTGTGCGAGACCCCTGCTGTTCATTGTGCTGCACCATTAAAGGGTGCAGAACATCTCATTGACTCCCACTACATGAATCTATTGTTCTAGTTACGCTTGTATATTGAGATGAGCAAAAGTTCAAGTATCCCTTAAACATTAAGGCATTGATTTCAACTCAGATCAGAGGTACCACACGTTACATTAGTTATATTCATTTATGGGATGTGGGCGTCGCTGGCTGGGCCAGTATTTATTGCCCAACCCTAATTGCCCTTGAACTGAATGGCTTACTAGGCCATTTCAGAGTCAACTACATCGCTGTGGATCTGGAGTTACATGTAGGCAAGGATGACCAGATTTCCTTCCTTAAATGACATTAGTGAATCAGATTGGTTTTAACTACAATCGAAAATGGTTTCACTATTAGACTTTTAATTCCAGATTTTTATTGAATTCAAATTTCACCACCTGTCTCTGATTGCTAGTAAGAAGCCTAACAACACCAGGTTAAAGTCCAACAGGTTTATTTGGTAGCAAAAGCCACTAGCTTTCGGAACAGGCTGTTCCTTCGTCAGATGGGTGGGAGTTCTGATCACAAACAGGGCACAAAGACACAAACTCAATTTACATGAATAATGATTGGAATGTGAGTCTTTACAGCTAATCAAGTCTTACAATCAAGTCTTTACAGCTAATCAAGTCAATAACCGGGATATTGGGTTCATGTCTCACTATCTGTAACCTCCACAACTTGCCTGGATGTGCAAAATCTCACTCGCTGTCCTGTCTGGAGACAATACACATCTCTTTAACCTGTGCTTAATGCTCCCTCCACTCACATTGTCTGTACCTTTAAGACTTGATTCGCTGTAAAGACTCACATTCCAATCATTATTCATGTAAATTGAGTTTGTGTCTTTGTGCCCTGTTTGTGATCAGAACTCCCACCCACCTGACGAAGGAACAGCCTGTTGGCTTTTGCTACCAAATAAACCTGTTGGACTTTAACCTGGTGTTGTTAGACTTTTTACTGTCTTTACCCCAGTCCAACGCCGGCATCTCCACATCTGAATTACTAGTCCAGTGTCAGTACCACTATGCTACTGCCTCCCCTATCGGTTGTTCGCAGAGTTCTTGCATTTGCACCCGATAATTCAGCCTGTCAATAAAGTTTTGTAACAGACAGGGCTTGTTCGATACGTTGTGGTTTGGTGTCTCCTTTCGAGCTGTTTCTATTCCTCTTCCACTTATTTTCACTCAGATGATGCCTCCCAGACAGTATCCATTCCAAGTCTGGCTGCTGTGCGGAGGGAGAAACAGTGTTAACATTTTGAGTCAAACATGTCTCTTCTCCAGGAGAGCTTTTCCATCCTCTCTGTTTTTATTTCAGGTTTCCAGCATCCGCAGTATTTTGCTTTTGAATATCTATTACAATTGATTTCTATTAATTCCCATCACATTCCTGAATGTATCAATTGATTGCCCTTTTTGGTTTATCACCCAGTTTTCAAACTGTTTTTGGGTTGTTTGTCAGTTCCAGCAGTGGCTCCAACTGAAATGTCAGCTGCTCTTGGGAAGTGTCACCTCAGTCTCATTGCTGATCACAATGCAATCTGTCAGTCCCTTTGTATGCGTGTGTTTGTGCTGAGGATTCCACAGATTCAGCAATGCATTAAGCTGAACATTATGCTGTATCCTGCCACCAAATGCACTGACATATATGCAAAAAATCCAACTTTACTGGTCAAAGTAATGAGATAAAGTCCATGTAATAGCCTCGATCACAAGACATCCAACACGTGTTGATAAATACGCCAACATTTAAAAAAATCTAATTAGAAAATTAACATTTAATGTTCCCTGCTGAATAAATTGGGCTCATAACTTGTGGATGTAATGTGATGGTTATCGGTATTTATAGAATGTATTGGATGCTTAACAACTTATAGGAGGTTTTTGGCTGACAGAACCATTGAGAAAGATGGGGAAAGAGTAAATTTTACAATATGCACAAAATGTTAACAGTAAGGCTTTTGAAATTAAAGAAGGGTAAGTGAGCATCTTAAAAACAACTCTGAGTAGGATTGTAGACCATAAAACCATAAAATATAGGAGCAGAATTAGACCATTCAGCCCATCGAGTCTGCTCCACCATTCAATCATGGCTGATCTGTTTCTCAAGCCCATTCTCCCACTTTTTCCCCGTAACCTTTGATCCCCTTACCAATCAAGAACTTATCTATCTCTGTCTTAAATATACTTAATGACCTGGCTTCCACATCCTTCTGCAGCAATGAATTCCACAGATTCACTACCCTCTGGCTGAAGAAATTCCTCTTCATCTCAGTTCTAAAGGGTCGTCCCTTTACCCTGAGGCTCTGCTCTTGGGTCCTAGTCTCTCCTGCTCTGAGGACTCTGGTCTGTACTCAATGGAATTTAGAAGGATGGTGGGGTGGGGAGGGAGGGGGGGGGAGCGGGGGGATTTCATTGAAACTTACAGAACACAGAAAGGCCTGCATAGAGTGGACGTGGAGAAGGTGTTTCCCTTAGTAAGAGAGACTAGGATCTGAGAGCACAGCCTCAGAGTAAAGGGATGATCGTTTAGAACCAAGATGAAGAGGAATTTCTTCAGCTAGAGAGTGATGAATCTGTGGAATTCATTACCACAGAAGGCTGTGGAGGCCATGTCATTGAGTGTATTTAAGACAGAGATGGATAGGTTCTTGATTGGTCAGGGGATCAAAGATTATGCGGAAAAGACAGAAGAATGGGGTTGAGAAACATATCAGCCATAATTGAATGGTGGAGTAGACGTGATGGGCCGAATGGCCTAATTCTGCTCCTATATCTTATGGTCTTAAGTTTGGACAGTGAGGAGGCTCTACAACAATATTCCTGCTAAGTTGTGCATCTCTGCAACATCCTGTGAGGACCCATCCTGTCCTTGTTCTGTGATAAATAATGTGTTTGCACGGAGGTGTAAAATAAGGGGACAGCGCTCTGAAGAAAGCAGGTCTGGCACAATATCTAAATTTTAAAGGAAACATTGATCCACTGGACAAAATGGCGCAGGACTCGACACACTTTGGTACTCACACTCTGAGGAACCGGTGTGGGAAGTGGGGCAATGCCAGACTGGTGAGTAGGGGGAGACACTTCTAAAGATATGGTTGATACATATTAGGGTGAGGTTGATGGAGCTGGACTTTGCTTTACCTGTCGTTGATGGCAATGTTCTATTCCATAGCAAAATGTCCCTCGCCTTGCTAAGCTCAAAATTAATTTAAAAAATGAGAAGACATGCGGTGCTCCTGTTAGGATTAAGGGGTTTTCAGGACTGCAGTAACTTAGCAGAGAGAAAAATGTAGGAACAAAAATAATGGAAGCCTTTGTACAATGTGAATAAAGCTTCTCAGCTATGTGCAGTGTGACTTCTAAAGCCCTATCACAATCCGCTTTAATTCACTCTCAGGCCACTTATTAAGGCAACACAATCACGGGCAGACACTGCTTCCTTTGACAGCAGGGGTAGTTGTGTCTGAAAAAGACCAAAAACCAACATTACCAAGTTGGCTTTTGTCCAGTGTAGATACGGTGGAACAGATCCTGCAACTGAATAGATGTCAGTCGAGGTAGTGCAGAGGGATGTCCACCATGTGGATATTCTGGGTATATGCGCAGCAAGTAAACAGCAAACCACCCATTTATCACAAAGAAAACCAACATAGTGCATTCTGCTACAGGAGGTTAAGTGACACAGTTAGATGTAAGAGACCTATGAGTGTAATGCACTCTAATGCATGGGCAGCAGGTGGTGATATAATAAAACATGGCAGCTGACCAGCTTTGCTATGTCTACTCTGTTAGCATCACTCAGTGTGTAACAAATGTTGTGACGAGACTGGGTTGAAAGTCCACGAATATTGTCAATGAACGTCAGCAGGGTGAACAAGATCAGCCAGTTCCTGGTGATCCGTCCACAGGTTCACTACGCTTTCAGTGAAGGCGTTTCTCCTAATCTCAGTCCTAAATGGCCTAACCCATATCTTAAGACTGTGACCCCCTTGTTCTAGACACTTCCAGCCAGAGCAAACAACACCCCTGTATCGAGTCTGTGCAGCCTTGTCGGAATTTTATACGTTTCAATCAGATCCCTTCTTATTCTTCCAAATTCCAGTGAATACAGGCCCAGTGAACCCAATCCCTCCTCGTACAACAATCCTGCCATCTCAGGAATCAGTCTGCACTCCCTCTATGTCAAGTATATCCTTTCTAAGATAAGGAGATCCAAACTGCCCACAATACTCCAGGTGTGGTCTCACAAAAGCTCTGCACAGCTGCAATAAGACATCTTTGCTCCTGTATCCAAGTCCTCTTGTAATGAAGGCCAAAATACCATTTGCCTTCCGACCTGCTTGCTGTGCCTGCATTTTTGCTTTCAGTGACTGGTGTGCTAGCTCATCCTTCGTACATCAACATTTCCCAATCTATCACCATTGTCATTCTGTTTCTTTGTCCAAAGTAGATAACTTCATATTTATCACACTATATTGCATCTACCTTGTAATTGCCCACTCACTCAACTTGTCTAAGTCACCTTGAAGCCTCTTAACATCCTCCTCACCACTCACATTCCCACCAAAATTTGTGCTGTCAGCAAACTTGGAAATATTACTTTTGGTTCCCTCATCCAAATCATTGATGTATATTGTGAATAGTTGGGACCCAAGCACTGATCCATGCAGGACCCCACTAATCACTGCCTGAAAAAGACCCATTTATTCCTACTCTCTGTTTCCCAACCAATCATCAATCCATACCAATATATTACCTCCAAACCCATGTGCTTTAATTTTGCACACTAACCTCTTATGTGGGACTTTATCAAAAGCTTTCTGAAAATCCACAAAGGAGAAAAAGGATCGATCTTGGCTTCCAGCAATCAGCCAAGGCCGGCAGAACAGGAACAGGAGCTGGAGGGACATCCACACAAAATCAGAACAGTTTCAATCACCCTTTGGGATGGTTTTGTGTTTCTCCAGTTGTCTGGGTGTTTTGTCATGAGTGCTTGTCTTGAGTCTTGCCTGTCTTACATCCACAATATATATGTCCGATACTCTACCTGTGTTATGGACAGCCGCAGTGAAGTATATACTGTGGCACTGTCGAACTTGAAAACAGGACAATTATGATTGCACCCACAGGCTACCTCGGAAGGTTCAGAGAAGACTTGTGAAACATTCAGCTCGTACATTAAAAGAATGAACACATTTTTCAGGACTAGTAACATTTTGGAACTTGAAGGTGGAAGCAAAGATGCAGAATAAGAAAATTCTTGAACAAAATAAAGCAATTTTGCATTGGAAATTGGCTTTCTATCTACGTTGCAACATTTGCACTGTGCACTATGACATTCATTTGTGTGGGTGAAAGAATCTAATCAAAGTTAGCAAACACACAAAATCTTACATTTAAGCTAATGTGTAAGATTGCTTCTTCCATGGAGATAGCATCAAAGAATGTTCGGGCATTTTATCCTACACGAGTGACCAGTTCAGCTTCTGGTCCATATTCAGAAGGCTTCTGCAAGCCTAAAGCGGGGAGACCCAGTCAGAAGAGTGCTGGTGACAGCAGTTAAGTGACTTGTTATCACTGCAATGGCAACTATGTGGCATGGGCATGTCAGTAGAGAAATGCTTTGAATGCCAAAAGAAAGGCCAGATTACAACCGCTAGTAACAGATCATAAATGCCTAGCAGCTACTTTAGGACCAAAGTCTTTGCAATGCCCACCATGGTATGGTGCAGCAGGGGACTATATGGCTCATGGTCCATTAATATCGCAGTTTGTAAGAAAATGCTATTGATGAAGCATTGGTGCGTTTGCCACAAGAGGACTTAGATGTAGGTTTTGAAGGTGCAATCTTCATGCTAGGGATAGGAAATGCCTTTCCAAACACTGCAACTGAAATTGCAGCTGAAACTCAAAGACTCAATGTTGAGAAGTGTCTACAGAGTGATTGGCTGGGCAGTTAGATCGGTGTACAGATGAGAAACCGAAACCATTCCACAATTGGTGGAATGAGTTATCATGTGATCAGGACAGTATCAAGTGGGGTCACAGATAGTGTAGCACCTAGTTTTTTGAGAGATAGGATTCTGGCAGAACTCCACACCGAACACACAATAACTGTTGATGAGAAATCTAGAGCAGGAGAATTTGTTTATTGGTTTGGTCCAGAAAGTGACCTAGAATCATTGGTAAGCAAATGTACTACTGTCTGCCAAAACTGGAGAAAGAAATCACCAGAAACACCTTTGCAGTCGTGGTCGAACTCGACCATTTCAAAGAGTTCATATAGACTTTTGTGAAAAGGAAAATGGCAGTTTCTCGGTACTCAAGAAAAGTTACTCCAGTGGGTCGAAGGGTGGGATTTTCTGGCCCCACCCAGTGCTGGGACTGTCCAGTCTCACCAGGCTTTTGCCTGGTGCACCACATCCCTATGACGGATCCCGTCACAGCCGGGCTGGAAAATCCCAACTGAAGCAAAGTACAAGTGTCAAAAACACAAATACTAAATTTTCAGATGACGGGATACAGCCCATTTTCACTTATCATGGATTACCAGAGGAGCTTGTCTCAGTTCCGAAATGTCATGAAAGGATAGCAAGCCCACACTCCTTCCCACCAAACTTCAAGCTGAGCAGCTGTAAGATCCATTAGGATAGCAAAAGAAGCACCCAAAAACAAATGCTGCATTCGAGATCCAATTCCCCACAACACAGGGAAATTTAGCTGCCTGCGGATGTGGCCTGTCTGTCAGCAGTTCTTTGAGGTCTGATTACTCTCAATGCAACAACTGAAGCACAGGGCTGTTAGTAAAGGCTCATTCTAAGGCTGAGAATAAGGAAGATTTCATTGGAAGTACTTAATCCCTGAAAAGATTCAGGTGAAATTTTATGAAAAAAATCTAAGCTCTGAATGAGTGAGAAAACAGGAGAGTTTCATACTCTTTGTCTGGGCAAGTTAAAAAAAAAACAATCTAATGGCACTTAGTCAAAAGAAAGTCCCCGGACGCGATTCTTGCCAGTCGGGGGCAGGGCAGAGCCTAATGTTGCCGGTGAAGCCGGCTGCTGAGTTTGAGGGGCACCATTGCACAGGTGCCCCGATCTCCCAGTGCACTGGGGATATCCTGTCACAACCCCCACTCCATGGACATCGGGACCCACTGCCAATCGAACCCTGTGCCGGTCTCCCCATCCCCCTGGACATCACCCCACCCTGGCCAATCGCCGCTGTTGCAGAGGTCCCCCCACCCCCCGATTGCCACCCTGGACATTGCCTCCTCCCACCCCTCAATCATTGGCTCAGACATTGCCCCCCAACCTCTGATTGCCGATCCAAGACATTGCCCCCTGTTTCCCCCCCAGAGCTCCCCTTCCCTCTCCCGCTACAGAGCTCCCCCACCCCCTGCTACAGAGCTCCCCTCCACCCGCTGCTACCGAGCTCCCCTCCACCCGCTGCTACCGAGCTCCCCTCCACCCGCTGCTACCGAGCTCTCCCCCACCCCTTGCTACAGAGCTCCCCCGTCATGGCTCCACTGCTTCTCAGGCCCCACCCCCTCAGGCCCTGCCCCCTTCACACTGCCTCTGGCACTGCCAAGGTGCCCTGTGGGCAGTGCCAAGGTGTCCATTGGAAAGTGCCAGGGTGACAGGTGGGCACCCCCTGGCTGGCACTGCCCAAGGGGTACTGCCCGGCTCGACCCTCAACCAAACAGGGGGCTTCTGCGGCCTTTGGTCCCACCAGTGAGGCCATCACGCTTGGTCCCCGTTGGTGGTGACCAGCTGTGATCCTTGTCGGTGAAGATCCCCCTCAGCACCTGGGACTCACCATGTCATGAATATTGAAATAGGCTTCGCTGGCAAATCAGTGCCGGTAACATTGCGAGAGGCGAGAAATAGGGCGGGATCTTGATGTTTCATCTCTCGCCCGATCTTACTGGCTCATCACACTGATTAACCTGCAGGAGAAGCCAATAAGATTGTCCCCGACATTTCACTGAACAATTCCATTGGAGATCTATTTTGTAAGAGTTATCTAGACCACATGTATCCCACTGTAAGATGTTTCTCGTACATTCTGCAAATGATGGCAGCATATAACCTAGCTATGTGTATAAAGGCCGATATAAAGCTCTTACTACAAGGGAACAATAATGTTCTGCTGACCAGAGTTCATATTTGTTTACTTCCAATCAACACAGATCCTGATAGATTAATTGATTCAGTCAGCTGCTGTTGTGGGTTCAGTGAGTTGTAAATTAATGTCGGTTGGAAAGTAGTGACGTTGAGTTAGCTGGTCTTGGGCAGAGTGGTATGGTAGGGCAGTTAACATTGGTTTATGAGCCCCAAGGTTCCTGTTCCTGGTCACTATCCAGTTATCCCCTGCTGCAAAGTGCATGAGTGTGGGAATCAGGTCAGGAGAGGAACAAGCTTGGTTGTGCTGACCTCCATTTTGATTAGATATCCTGCAAACACTCAGTGCCCAGGCACAAACCTGAGAAGCAGCTCTTTTATGTGAGAATGGACAAAACCATGGAGCCATATTACGAGGTTAGCGGAGTGAGAGGGATAGAACCAATTCAATTGAAATTCACAATTTGAGTTAGAATCCCTACAGTGCAGAAGGAGGCCAGTCAGCCCATCGAGTCTGCACCAACCACAATCCCACCCAGGCCCTATTCCTGTAACCCCACTTATTTACCCTGCTAATCCCCCTGACACGAGGGTTAATTTAGAATGGCTAATCAACCTAACCCACACATCTTTGGAGTGTGGGAAGAAATCGGAGCATCCAGAGGAAACGCAGACACAGGGAGAATGTGCAAACTCCACACAGCCAGTGACCCAAGGCCGGAATTGAACCCGGGTCCATGGTGCTGTGAGGCAGCAGTGTGAACCACTGGGCCACCGTGCCACCCTAAAAACTGAGAACAAAAGAATAAATGCATCTGGTCTTGGAGGATCTGCAGAGTGACTATTGCTCTGACAGGGAGTTCCATTCACACTAAAACTCAATCCTTATTTATTCTACAATCTTAACTACTCTAAAATTAAAAATAGCAACAATAAAGGAATTGAAATGACCCCTTGTGGCCGGCATTAGGGCGGCACGATGGCACAGTGGTTGGCACTGCTGCCTCACAGCTAACGGGACCCGGGTTCAATTCCGGCCTTGGGTGACTGTGCCGAGTTTGCACATTATCCCTGTGTCTGCGTGTGTTTCCTCCGGGTGCTCCGGTTTCCTCCCACAGTCCAAAAGTGTTCAAGTTAGGTGGGCTGGCCATGTTAAATTGTTCTTAGTGTCCCAATATGTGTAGATTAGATGGATTAACCATGGGAAGTGTGTGGGGTTACAGGGATTGTGTGTGGTAGAGGGGTTGGTAAGATACTCAGTTGGAGAGTCGGTGCAGACTTGATGGGCTTATCATAGAATAGAATCCTACAGTGCAGAAAGAGGCCATTCGGCCCATCGAGTCTGCACCGACCACAATCCCACCCAGGCCCTACCCCCATATCCCTACATATTTTTATCCACTAATCCCTCTAACCTACACATCTCAGGAAACTAAGGGGCAATTTTATCATGGCCAATCAACCTAACCCGCTCATCTTTGGACTGTGGGTGGAAACCGGAGCACCCGGAGAAAACCCACGCAGACACGAGGAGAATGTGCAAACTCCACACAGACAGTGACCCGAGCCGGGAATCGAACCCAGGTCCCTGGAGCTGTGAAGCAGCAGTGCTAACCACTGTGCTACCGTGCTGCCCCAAAGGCTGAAGGATCTCTTCTGCACTGTAGGGATTCTATGATTCTATTCTATGATTAATCAGGTGAGATATCCTCTTTTTCACATAAAAATTGCCTTCAAAGATAAACACTTAGATTAAAAGGGTCCCATTTTGGGAATCATAGAATCATAGAATTCCTACAGTGCAGAAGGAGGCCATTCAGCCCATCGAGTCTGCACCGACCACAATCCCTCCCACGTCCTATCCCTGTAATCCCTCATATTTAGCCTGCTAATCCCCCTGATGCTAGGGTTAATTTATCATGGCCAATCAACCTAACCCGCACATCTTTGGACTGTGGGGAGAAACCGGAGCACCCGGAGTTGTGGGAATGCAGAGTAATCCCAGTATTATATCAAGAGGAAATTTATCATTCAGGTTCCGTGGCAGACAAGCGCTGACAACTTCAAAGATCTCTAGTTGATTTATTAACCATGCAGGGCAAGCTGGCCTCTGCATTTGACTTCCATTTATGCTGGTATGTAAAGTCTAGCCTGATGTTTTGTATATACCGGAGAGCAGTGTGGTGTTTCATTCATGGTGTGAATTTTATAGCCAGACTCAGCCCTCTTGGAGGGTAACATCAGGCAGGGATCCTTCCACATCTGATCATCCTCCTGTCATTGGTACTGACTGTGGTGCACTCTAAGGTCAAATGTCCTGCTGATACCCACTGCCTAGATACACACAGCGAGAGTGGAGAATGAGAGGAGTCCTCTTGAGCCGGGTGCCTTTGGGACTGTATCCCAGGCTGAGAGGAGGGGAGAAAACTGGGCAATGAGCAACTCTCTGTTCCTTCCCTCTGCTTTAATGCAGATTTGCCAGCCCTGCTTGCAGCGTGATTAATAATCCTGGATTAATGCATTCCTCCGCCATCATTGCTCAGAGGAACAAATTTGTGGCAGTGTAAAGATTAAAATTCCATAGCATTCGAGCTGGCCACCCTCGAGTGCAAGCTGCTATTCTTCATGCCAGCTTGAAGTGATATCACCACTGTGCCTGCTCTCATCTGGTCAGCACTCACCACAGTAAGAAGTCTCACAACACCAGATTAAAGTCCAACAGGTTGATTTGGTAGCACAAGCCACAAGCTTTTGGAGCACTGCCCCTTCATCAGGTGAGTGGGGGTTGTGTTCACAAACAGGGCATATATAGACACAAACTCAATTTACAAGATAATGGTTGGAATGCGAGTCTTTGCAGGTAATCAAGTCTCAAAGGTACAGACAATGTGAGTGGAGGGTTAAGCACAGGTTAAAGAGATGTGTATTGTCTCCAGCCAGGATAGTTAGTGAAATTTTGCAAGCCCAGGCAAGTTGTGGGGGTTACAGATAGTGTGACATGAACCCAAGATCCCGGTTGAGGCCATTTTCATGTGTGCGGAATTTGGCTATCAGTTTCTGCTCAGAAATTCTGCGTTGTCGTGTGTCGACATGGATGCCATCATCTCACGTGAGAACACCATCCACCAGGTACACGGTACATACTCTTGCAACTCGGCCAGCATTGTCTACCTGATACGCTGCAGGAAAGGATGTCCCGAGGCATGGTACATTGGGGAGACCATGCAGATGCTACGACAACGGATGAATGAACACCGCTCGACAATCACCAGGCAGGAGTGTTCTCTTCCTGTTGAGGAACACTACAGCAGTCACGGTCATTCAGCCTCTGATCTTCGGGTAAGCGTTCTCCAAGGCGGCCTTCACGACACACTACAATGCAGAATCGCTGAGCACAAACTGATAGCCAAGTTCCGCACACATGAAGACGGCCTCAACCGGGATCTTGGGTTCATGTCACACTATCTGTAACCCCCACAACTTGCCTGGGCTTGCAAAATCTCACTAACTGTCCTGTCTGGAGACAATACACATCTCTTTAACCTGTGCTTAACCCTCCACTCACATTGTCTGCACCTTTAAGATTTGATTACCTGTAAAGACTCGCATTCCAACCATTATCTTGTAAATTGAGTTTGTATCTATATGTGCCCTGTTTGTGAACACAACTCCCACTCACCTGATGAAGGGGCAGTGCTCCGAAAGCTTGTAGCTTGTGGCTTGTGCTACCAAATAAACCTGTTGGACTTTAACCTGATGTTGTGAGACTTCTTACTGTGCCCGCCCCACTCCAACGCCAGCATCTCCACATCACGGCACTCACCACCCAGTGATCAGGGCTACAAGCACTATCTGATTCCTAGCACCAGCCCATTGATTTGACATGATAATTGCTGGGTTACCACCCAGTTACTTACCACACCCCTATTTAATGAATGAGTGGAAACTGCCAGGCAGTGCTAATTATGGAAGGGAATAACAACCACTTTGTCTAAAAAAAGATATTCCCACTGACTGGATGATTGCACCTTCATCCTTTCTGTCTCATTTCCACACTGTTTCAGAAGCTCCACCCCATCCCAAAATCACCTCAAGACTTGATCTAATCCATGGAGACACTGACTTGCTTCCACAGTTTCCAATTCTTGCTACTCCTACTGGTTTAGTAGATAAATGGTGTGCTACTGAATCATAAAGATTAGAAGATCCCTGGGGTCAGTCTCTGGTCCTTACTTAGTTAGTTTAGCTCAGCTTTGCACATGGAAGGGATCTTGCAATTTAATGTGGGGGCCTTGAAGAAGCAGTTGCAGGGGTGGGGGGTATTTGACCTCAGAGTGCATCACAGTCAAACCTGAGTACCAATGACAGGAGGATGATCAGATGTAGGAGGGTCCCTGCCCGATATTATCCCTCCAGGAGAGCTGAGTCTGGCACTTGAGTTATAAAGGAGATGCTGGATAGACTGGGACCTTTTCCCTGGAGTGTAGGAGGCTTAGGGGTGATCTTATTGAGGTCTATAACATAATGAGGGGCATAAATAAGTCAACATCTTTTCCCAAAGGTAGGGGAGTCTAAAACTAGAGGCCATAGATTTAAGGTGAAAAGGGAGAGATACAAGTGTCCAGAGCAGCAATTTTTTAACACAGAGGGTGGTGAGTGTCTGGAACAAGCTGCCAGAGGTAGCAGTAGAGACGGGGACAATTTTGTCTATTAAAAAACATTTAGACAGCTACATGGATAGGATGGGTATAGAGGGATATGGGCCAAACGTGGGCAATTGGGACTAGCTTAGTGGTTTAAAAAAAAGGGCGGCACGGACAGGTTGGGCCGAAGGGCCTGTTCCATGCCATAAACCTCTATGACTCTGACTTTAAAATTCACACCATGAATGAAACATTACACTGCTTTCCAGTATGTACAAAACATCAGGCTAGACTTTACATACCAGCTCTGAAGTGCATTGGGAATCAAGATGCAGAGGCCAGCCTGCCCTGTGTGGTTCTTCATCCAGTAAGTTTTTGAATGGAGAATTACACGGGACATACTGATTTTGGTGCCTGAATCCTTGTCCAGTGCTGAACCCCTGTGCCAGGAACACTTGATTACCCCCAACATTTAATTCTTTTCAACCTGCCATGACCCAGAACTCTGATCCCTGTAAACCCCCAACTAAAGATTCCAGATTGAAACTGATGATATTTTGCCAAGTAACAATGGCCATTTTTATCTGGGTTTTTTTGTCCATTTCAGGGGCGTCACTGGCTAAGCCTGCATTTTCTATTGCCCATCCCTAATTGTGAGAGGGTGCTGGTGAGCTGCCACCAAATGCCAATAATATCTTGTCATCAGGCACAACTCACAATAATAGAGGAGGTAAACTGCACACTTTTGAGGAGGGGGGGGTGGGGGGGCTTTATGACCGGATGTCTCCTGGTTCTGGAATACAGCACTGTATTAAATAGAATCAACAGCAACTGGGAGCACAAAGAAAGATGGAAATTGTGCCCAGTTGGCCTGTGGGTCTTTTCACAGAGAAATGCAGAAAGGAAGAGGGTAAAGGAGGATAACATAATACCGTCTGGCATCACTCACAATCCAAGTGGTGACCACAGCTTGCTGCTTTTAATCATCATAGTTTTAGTGGAAAGTGATGCCTCACATAACTGTCGACCAACAGAATGTACAGGTGAGAGGCGCACAGTGTAACCCGGTGTGATCATTTATGTTGGCCAACAGGGGACTGGAGTCAGGAAAAAAACAGGTTGGGGTGAGGTTCAGATCATTTTCTGATCAGGGCAGACAGGATTCAAGGATGACCCGGGGCCCTGACAGGAAGTTGGAATCGTGCAGTGAAAGGTATGAATAAAAAGGCCTTTAGAAGGTTTCAACATTGATCATAAAGCAAATCACACCACAATGTATTACACTGCAATGAAACCTCCAGTTGGTGCATGTCGTTTTCTAGCATTTTTGCCAGTTTCACCAGGGCTCCTATATTTGATTGGTGGTTCCCCAGATACCCATAAACACCATCAAATTCAGCTTTCATCGCAAGGGTGTGTTTAGTTTGCTTATTTCAGCCAAGATCTCATGGGAGGGCTAAAGTTTTGGCCTACTTGCCTTCTGATCATTATCCAGTGGTTACTGCTGGAGGCCCTCAGGTAGGGTGATGGGACTTGGCTATGATGTTCTCAAGTTCAGACAACCTGTCAATACTGGCCACCTAAAATTGCACAAAAAGAATGGCCAATTTGACAAAGTTCCAGGTGTTCATTGACTCTATCCTGTAATATTGAATAACTTCAGAAAGCAAGGAACAAAGTCTGAGAAGAAACAAATGATTAGGTTCCACCTGGACTGTGAGCTCCACCCAGTGGTTGGAGTGAGTAGCTACCCCTTTATACTGACATTAACACAAAAGACTGTCTCACCGCTTTTATATTTTCACCCTGGCTGTGTAATAATACCCGAATTCAGCACTTTTTCCAGTCCTTTTCTTATTGCCCTGTCCCGGTGAATGGTGAGTATTCCATCACACTCCTGATTTACCCTTGTTGAGAGGCTTCAAGGGGCCAGGAGGTGAGAAGGGTACGAGCCTGTATGATGTTCCTGAACACAGTAAGGAGTCTTACAACACCAGGTTAAAGTCCAAGCCAGGGCTGGTCCAGTCCCAATTCTGGTCAATGCCAATATGGTGTTTGAAGAATTGGGGGATTGTTAGTTTGTCCCTTTTTGGAGCAAATCCTTCTTGATACCCAGATTAGGGGGCAAGAGTACAAAATAATAGGTGTACTTACCTGAAAATTACATCATCTAAAGCAATCCTATTCAGGCAGTTAAAAAAGTCCCCAAATTCATCCTTAGTCTGAGCTGAGTTAGCTAACCTCAAAGTGCACTTGATTATAACTTATCTCAGTGTCTCTGAATAGGAAAAGAAAAAATGTCAGGGTTCTTGGACACTATCGTAACTCCTAGTATGTCTTCTTGTCCATCTCAGACAGGGGCAGGATTGGGCTGTTCTGTGATACTATCCGTGACTGAAAATTCAACTGGTTTTCAATCCATCTACCTAGATCCAATTCCCAATTTCATTGATGTAAAACACAAAGGTAATGGTGATTCAGAATACCTTCAATTCACCTCAAAATAGTCCATGCAAATAAACTGATTCCTTCAACATGTCGGGCATGGCAGATACTGTACATAACCAGTACTGAAGGACAGGAAAAAATTACATCCCTAAATGGGGAGTGTGACTTCCAAATGACTGTTATTGTTGCAAACAGCCATCAGTAACAGATTAAGGTGGAGGCGAAGGGTTTAAAACTTAAACTTAAACAAAGCCATTTACGTGGCTATGAGGGGCGAGCTGGCCAAGGTTGATTGGATAAATAGACTAAAACATGGTAAAAGAGTAGGAAACATTTAAAGAAACAATTCAAAATGTTCAACAAAAATACATTCCATTTTTGAAAAACAAAAGTTTATGTAGAAAGAGCCATCTGTGGCTTACTGAAGTTAAAAATAGTGTTAGATTAAAAGAGGCTTATAACATTGCAGATGTCCAAATCACATTGTATTCCAATGTAAAAGCGTGACACTATTGAGTCCGCACCCCCGCCAGTCGGGAACATTATTTGCATATTATTATCAGGCCTCTGCACCCAAATGTTTCCCCCAAAGCCCCATAGGAAAGTCCATTCACGATGGCGTCAGGGCAGACTGACGTGAATTACAACTGGTCTCCCATAGCGTGCAGCTGGAGAGAAAACCTCCCAGAGGAGTTCAGGTGAGTGCATCACTCGGAAGAGGGGGGGTGGGGGGTAATGCCCGGGCACTATCCAGGCACTGGTGGGTTGTGGTGGTGGTAGTGGGTGGGAATGCCATATGATACGGCAGAGAAAGCCGTCATTGGTGCTGGGGGCTTCAGCAAGCTTTTCCCACCCACGATTGGCCTTTGCCGATATTCAGGAAAATTCCACCCAAGTATTGAGTCCAGAAGGCTGGAAAGCGCCCAGTTGGAAGATGGGATGCTGTTCCTCCAGTTTGCATTGGGCTTCACTGGAACACTGTAGCAGGCTAGAGACAGACATGCGGGCATGAGAACAAGATAGTGAGTTGAAATGGCAGATGACAGGAAGGTCAGGAACAAGCTTGCAGACTGCGTGATAAGGGGAGATTTGAGAGATGCTTAAAAATCATGGTTTTGATGGAGTAAATCAGAAGAAACTGTTTCCAGGGGCAGAAAGGTCAGTAACCAGATGATAAGGATTTTCATCATTGATAAAAGAACCAGTGACACCAGGAAGAAACAATTTTTTTTTTGCACTGCCTGGTAGAATGTTGGATGCAGATTTAACAGTAACTTTCAAAAAATTGAATGTAATAAATACATGACAGGAAAAAATATTCCAGGATATGGGGAGTGGAACTAACTAGATAGTTCCATCAAATAGCGAGCACAGGCACTGTGGGCTGTGCGCGCTGGGTCATCGTCCAAACAATACATATATTCTTGTTTTAAAAATAGATCCCAGCCAAAAACCATTTTCATTGAATGGAAACATTATAAATCCACCGCATATTTGTTATTTAATTTATTTTATTAAAATCCCACTGATAAGCTTTTTACAGTATGATAGCAGCTGATGTATTTGGCAGGCTGATGGGAGTAGAAGCCCCAGCTTGCATTAGGAGTTGGCCTACAGTAGAAATAAATCATTAACTGCCAGGGGTTACCAGAAACAGCAGCAACCACAGTTCATTTAAGTGAAATTAACAAAAGCAAAATGACTGAATTCTTTGTCTTGACACCAGACAAGCAGGCTGTGTGTGTGTGTGTGTGTGTGGACACAGGGTGGGGTAGAGCTTGTTGATAGAGGTAAAGAGAACACAATTCTTTATTGAAAATTCCCTGCACCGAAGAATGCAGAATTATGCTTTGGAAGTCACGTCCTCTTCAGATCCACAAAGGGCATCAGTTTCTGGCTTTTATTTCCTCAAAGCAGTGTCAGCAGATGCTCCAGCTGCTGCCACCTTTACCAGCTGCACAGCAGCATTCCAAAATGCCTCTAGAAATGTGAATCATAGTTTTTCATTGGTTTGGAAATCAGGAACACAAGATCAATAGCTTGGCTGGTTTGGAAACATTACCAACATCACTGGCTGCAAGCCAGTACTGCCCGTAACAGAGATGTTGGGTTGATTTGCAAACTCACTGTAGGCTACTCCAATGCTCGCCAGGCCAGCTTCTTCTTGTCATCCGCCCCAAAGCTGGAGCTCAGCTGAAAGCCTGCTGCTCATGTTGTAACTACACCAAGCTCCATTTACCCATCAGGCTCTGTACTCACTAACCTTCACTGGCTTCTGGTCCAGCAAAAAACTCAATTTTAAAATGTATCTACTGCCTCGCCTCTCTCCATGGCTCCTCCTGGCCTACAACCTCCTTCCCCCACCCAGATCCTCCAATTCTGGCCTTTTGCTAATTCCAGGTTTTTGGATCTTCGCCATTGGTGATCATGCTTCCGGATGCCTCAGTCCTCGGCTTTGGAATTCCCTCCCTAAACCTCTTCACTTTGAAGACTTTAACGTGTCTCTGATCAAACTTCTGATCACTTACCCTGATATCCCCATGTGGATTATCACCAGGTTTTGACTGATAAAATTCCTGTTAGGACACTTCACATGAAATGGCTTTATAAATTCAATCTATTGATAGAGTCTAGTTTGGGCCAGGGAGCGGCACGGGCTTGGAGGGCCGAAGGGCCTGTTCCTGTGCTGTATTGTTCTTTGTTCTTTATTGTTGTAGAAGATACTGATAACAACAATTGGAAATTAAGGAAAGGTTCCATCTTGCAAAATGACCACTGAGCTGGGATTATTAGTGCTATGACATCTTGCATATGACATATTTAAGCAGGTCATAGTATTGTAGCACTATGGTTCTTTTACCATGTATCTGTTTTGAATAGATGTCCTAGAATATCACTGTCACTTGCAGAACCTTAACTCAAGTTAATCTTTTAAACCACCAATCTACCATTTCTCTTCACCCTCTTTTATAGAGGGAAGAGGGAGGATGCTAGCGGGTGTGTGCGAAAATTGGCTAGGAAAATAAGCCAATGCTCCAGTTTTATTTACAAGTTGAGTGTTGGCGGTAAGCCACTTTACCATGACTTATCCCAGTTTCTTGTGTTGCCCTAAGAAAATACCTGATACGCAAGTACTCTGCATCTCGAGGATATCCAAGTCTCATCTTTCTAATATATACTTTTTTTTGAGGAGGAATGTGCAAGAGGCCCCCCCGGAATGCTACCCAACCCCCCCCCCGCCCCACCCTCACAATAACAAGGACATTGGCACAGGACATCTAGATGTAGAATCAGTCTGGGTGGAGCTATAAGGCAACAAGGGGTGGAAAACAGTAGAAGGAGTTTATGTGGCTAACTAATTGCTTCTGAAATGGCTTAGCAAGCCAATCCGGTGTATCCAACTGCTACAAAGTCTACATAAAGGAATAAAACCAGGACTACTTACATGCCAAACAGCAGATGCAGCAAGTGATAGACAGAGCGAAGCAATCCCACAACCAACAGGTCAGATCTAAGTTCTGTAGTCCTGCCACATCCAGCCGTGAATGGTGGTGGACAATTAAACAACTCACTGGAGCAGAAGCACATTCCACAAATATCCCCGTCTTCAATGATGGAGGAACCCCGCACATCAGTGCAAAAGATAAGGCTGAAGCATTCTCAACAATCTTCATCCAGCATGCCGAGTGGATAATCCATCTCGGCTTTCTCCAGAGGTCCCTGGCATTACAGATGTCAGTCTTCAGCCAATTCGATTCACTTCACGTCAAGAAACAGCTACAACGGCTATGGATCTCTGACAATATTCCGACAATAGTTCTCAAGACCTATGCTCCAGAACTTACAGCACTCCTAGCCAAGCAGTTCCAGTACAGCTACAACACTGGCATCTACCCAGCGATATGGAAAATTGTCCTGCACACAAAAAGCAGGACAAATCCAACCCGGCCAATTACTGTCCCATCAGTCTACTTTCGGTCATGAGTAAAGTAATGGAAGGGGTCATCAACACTGCTTTCAAGCAGCATCTGTTCAGTAATAACCTGCTCACTGATGTTCAGTCTGTGTTCCATCAGGACCACTCAGCTCCTGACCTCATTACAGCCTTGGTTCAAACATGGACAAAATAGCTGAATTCCAGAGGTGAGGTGACAGTGACTGCCCTTGTATTATCAAGGAGCCCTAGCAAATCTGGAGTTAATGGGAATCAGGGGGAAAACTTGTTGCTGGTTGGAGTCATACCTGACACAAAGAAAAATGGTTGTGATAATTGGAGGTCAGTCATCTCAGCTCCAGGATATCATTACAGGAGTTCCTCAGGGTAGTGTCCTAGGCCCATTCATCCTCCAGCTGTTTCATCAATGACCTTCCTTCCATCATAAGGTCAGAAGTGGGGATGTTTGCTGATAAATACAGTGTTCAGCACCATTCATGACTCGTCAGATACTGACGCAGTCCATGTGGAAATGCAACAAGACCTGGACAATACTTAGGCTTGGGTTGACAAGCGCCAAGTAACATTCACACCACACAAGTGCCAGGCAATGACCACCTCCAAGAGGGAATCCAACCGATGTCTCTTGGCATTCAATAACCATCGCTAAATCCCGCACTACTAACATCCTGCAGGTTACTAATGGTCAGAAAGTCAACTGGGCTGGCCATGTAAATACTAAGGCTATAATGGTTTGTCTGAGGCTAGGAATCCTGCAGTGAACAAGTCCCCAAAGCCTGTCCACAACGTACAAGGCACAAGTCAGGAGTGTGATGGAATGCTCTCCCCTTGCCTGGATGACTGCAGTTTCAGCAACACTCCAGACATTATCCAGGACAAAGCAGACCACTTGATTGGCGTCCCTTCCACAAACATTTACTCCTGCCAACACTGACACAGCAACAGCAGTGTGTACCATCCACAAAATGCACTGCAGGAACTCACCAAGATTCCTTAGACAGCACCTTCCAAACCCATGATCACCACCTAGAAGGACAAGGGAATCAGATACATGGGAACACTGCCATCTCTCCAACCCACTCACCACCCTGACCTGGAAACATATCGCCATTCCTTCACTGACGCCAAGTCAAAATCCTGGAACTCCCTTCCTAACAGCACTGTGGGTGGACCTGCACCACATGGACTGCAGTGTTTTAAGGCAGCAGCTCACCACCACCTTCTCAAAGGCAATTAGGGAAGGGTAATGAATGCTGGCTTAGCTACTGACGCCCACAGCCCTCAAATACATTAAAAAAACTAGGACTGATGAGAAGAAACAGCTTCACTCAGAGTGGTGAACCTGCAGAATTCTCAACCACAGGAGGCTGTGAAGGCCAAGTAACTGAATGTATTTAGGAAAGAAATAGATTTTGAGACACTAAAGGCATCAAGGGATATGGGGGAGAGCAGGAGTATGGCAGGAGATAAGAGGATCAGCCATGATCACACTGAATGGCAGAGCAGGCTTGATGGTCTGAATGGCCGACTCATGCTCCTATGTTCTATGTTTCTATTATTTTTTTCATTCTGTTACTGAGGGAGTTTACATCCAGCTTACTCCTACAATAAAAACTATGGTGTTGTTACTGTTATACCAAGGTTCCACATCAAGCCTGCAGTCATAGTTTGGAAAATGTCATCAAAATAAATGTGATATGTCGCATTCCACTATGTCAGCGCATTGTCTCTATCTGCCAACATCAAGATGCAATTGGAAAACATTCACCTAATATCATTCAAAGAACAAAACAAAGAACAAAGAACAGTACAGCACAGGAAACAGGCCCTTCGGCCCTCCAGGCCTGTGCCGCTCCTCGGTCCAACTAGACCAATCGTTTGTATCCCTCCATTCCCAGGCTGCTCATGTGACTATCCAGGTAAGTCTTAAACGATGTCAGCGTGCCTGCCTCCACCACCCTACTTGGCAGCGCATTCCAGGCCCCCACCACCCTCTGTGTAAAAAACATCCCTCTGATGTCTGAGTTATACTTCGCCCCTCTCAGCTTGAGCCCGTGACCCCTCGTGATCGTCACCTCCGACCTGGGAAAAAGCTTCCCACTGTTCACCCTATCTATACCCTTCATAATCTTGTATACCTCTATTAGATCTCCCCTCATTCTCCGTCTTTCCAAGGAGAACAACCCCAGTCTACCCAATCTCTCCTCATAGCTAAGACCCTCCATACCAGGCAACATCCTGGTAAACCTTCTCTGCACACTCTCCAATGCCTCCACGTCCTTCTGGTAGTGCGGCGACCAGAACTGGACGCAGTACTCCAAATGTGGCCTAACCAGCGTTCTATACAGCTGCATCATCAGACTCCAGTTTTTATACTCTAGACCCCGTC
The DNA here is from genome assembly GCF_964213995.1 of Mustelus asterias. NCBI lineage: Eukaryota > Metazoa > Chordata > Chondrichthyes > Carcharhiniformes > Triakidae > Mustelus > Mustelus asterias. Next base: position 92,961,922 of record NC_135809.1, read on the forward strand.
CTATAAAGGCAAGCATACCATATGCCTTCTTCACCACCTTCTCCACCTGTGTTGCCACCTTCAAGGATTTGTGGACTTGCACACCTAGGTCCCTCTGTGTTTCTATACTCCTGATGACTCTGCCATTTATTGTATAACTCCTCCCTACATTATTTCTTCCAAAATGCATCACTTTGCATTTATCCGGATTAAACTCCATCTGCCACCTCTCCGCCCAATTTTCCAGCCTATCTATATCCTGCTGTATTGCCCAACAATGCTCTTCGCTATCCGCAATTCCAGCCATCTTCGTGTCATCCGCAAACTTGCTGATTACACCAGTTACACCTTCTTCCAAATCATTTATATATATCACAAATAGCAGAGGTCCCAGTACAGAGCCCTGCGGAACACCACTGGTCACAGACCTCCAGCCGGAAAAAAACCCTTCGACCACTACCCTCTGTCTCCTATGGCCAAGCCAGTTCTCCACCCATCTAGCCACTTCTCCTTGTATCCCATGAGCCTTAACCTTCTTAACCAACCTGCCATGTGGGACTTTGTCAAATGCCTTACTGAAATCCATATAGACGACATCCACGGCCCTTCCTTCATCGACCGTTTTTGTCACTTCCTCGAAAAACTCCACCAAATTTGTAAGGCACGACCTCCCTCTTACAAAACCATGCTGTCTGTCACTAATGAGATTGTTTCGTTCTAAATGCACATACATCCTGTCTCTAAGAATCCTCTCCAACAACTTCCCTACCACGGACGTCAAGCTCACCGGCCTATAATTTCCTGGGTTATCCCTGCTACCCTTCTTAAACAACGGTACCACATTCGCTATCCTCCAATCCTCAGGGACCTCACCCGTGTCCAAAGAAGCGACAAAGATTTCCGTCAGAGGCCCAGCAATTTCATCTCTCGTCTCCCTGAGCAGTCGAGGATAGATGCCATCAGGCCCTGGGGCTTTGTCAGTTTTAATGTTCCCTAAAAAACCTAACACTTCCTCTCTTGTAATGGAGATTTTCTCTAACGGGTCAACACCTCCCTCCGAGACATTCCCGGTTAACACGCCCCTCTCCTTCGTGAATACCGATGCAAAGTATTCATTTAGGATCTCCCCTATTCCCTTGGGTTCTAAGCATAATTCCCCTCCTTTGTCCCTGAGAGGTCCGATTTTCTCCCTGACAACTCTTTTGTTCCTAATGTATGAATAGAATGCCTTAGGATTCTCCTTAATCCTGCCTGCCAAGAACATCTCGTGACCTCTTTTTGCCCTTCTAACTCCCCGTTTGAGTTCTTTCCTACTCTCTCTGTATTCCTCCAGAGCTCCATCTGTTTTCAGTTGCCTGGATTTAACGTACGCCTCCCTTTTCATTTTAATCAGATCCTCAATTTCCCTGGTTATCCACGGCTCTCGAATCCTACCTTTCCTATCTTTCCTTTTTACAGGCACATACCTATCCTGCAGCCTTATCAATAGTTCCTTAAAAGACTCCCATATGTCAGACGCGGACTTACCCTCGAACATCCTCTCCCAATCAACATCCACCAATTCCTGCCTAATCCGGCTATAGTCAGCCTTCCCCCAATTTAGCACCCTGCCCATAGGACAGCACTCATCCTTGTCCATTACTATCCTAAAGTTAACAGAGTTGTGGTCACTATTTGCCACATGTTCCCCTACCGAAACTTTGACGACCTGACCGGGCTCATTTCCCAGAACTAGGTCCAGTATAGCCCCCTCTCTAGTCGGGCTATCTACATACTGTTCCAAAGAACCTTCCAGTACGCATTTTACAAATTCCTCCCCGTCCGGACCCCCAGCTCTAAGCACTTTCCAGTCTGTGCCAGGGAAATTAAAGTCCCCCACTACAACAACCCTATTTTTTCTGCACCTATCCAGAATCTCCTGACATATCCTTTCCTCCACTTCCCGTGGGCTGTTGGGTGGTCTGTAGTACACCCCCAGCATAGTGACTGCACCCTTCCTGTTTCTGAGTTCCACCCACAGCGACTCAGTACATGACCCCTCTAAGTTGTCTACCCTCTGCACCGCGGTAATATGCTCCTTAACTAATATCGCTACTCCCCCACCTTTTTTAGCCCCTCCTCTGTCTCGCCTAAAACACTTATACCCCGGAATATTCAGCTGCCAGTCCTGTCCTTCTTTTAACCAAGTTTCCGTCACCGCAACCACATCCAAATTCCGCATAAGCATTAAGGCCCTAAGTTCGTCTGTTTTACCCGTTACACTCCTCGCATTGAAGCAGATGCACTCCAGACCTCCAGGCCCACTCAGGTCCTCGTCCTCCAGAGTGCTCCTCTTCTTAGCCCGCCTTGCCCTGGCCCCCATCTCAACCCCAGCCTCAGTATTTACTGACCTACTGTTTTGTTCCCCACCCCCCTGCCACACTAGTTTAAATCCTGCCGAAACACTCCAGCAAAACTCCCAGCCAGGATATTTGCTCCCTTCCAGTTAAGGTGTAACCCATCCTTTCTGTACAGTTGCCATCCTGACTTGAAGATTTCCCAGTTATCTATGAATTTAAAACCCTCCCTCTTGCACCAGTCCTTTAGCCACGCGTTCAACTGTAGAATCTCCCTGTTCCGAGCCTCACTTGCACTAGACACCGGGAGCAGTCCAGAGATTGCTACCCTGGAGGTCTTACTTTTTAGCCTAGCACCCAACTCCCTGAATTTCTCTCATATGACCCCCCTGCTCTTCCTACCTACATCATTTCCACCAATGTGTACAATCACATCAGTTTGACTACCTTCCTTTTTAAATATGCTTCCTACCCTCTCGGAGACATCCAGTACCCCGGCACCAGGGAGGCAGACTACCATCCTGGATTCTCGTTCAGTCCCACAGAAGCGCCTGTCCGTGCCTCTAACCATTGCGTCCCCCACAACTATCGCTCTCCTAAACCCCTTCTTTCCCTTCTGGACCCCTGAGCCTGTCTCCGTGGAGGCGATCTGGTCCTCGTGGCTTACCCCTGGAGGGTCATCCCCCTCCGCAGAATCCAAAACAATATACCTATTGAACAATATTCAGTTCAGAAAAACTTACTAAAGTTGAATTTCAAGTGAATGATGGTAGATTAGTTTGGATGTCTTTATATGCCCTGTTTGTGAACAGAATTCCCACTCACCTGAAGAAGGGGCTTGGAGCTCCGAAAGCTTGTGTGGCTTTTGCTACCAAATAAACCTGTTGGACTTTAACCTGGTGTTGTTAAACTTCTTACTGAGATTAGTTTGGGGCAGGGGATGGCTAATATCTTAACTCACTTCCCAGGTAAACAACAAATAACATCAATAACATTATCTATTGAGCACCAATCTTTTAAATATATATATAAAAGGAGTTTGCAGACTATTTTTGGATGATCCCCACTGCCATATTCAGCTCCACTTAATAAATATGTTAAAAGAAGAGCTACTACAAGATAATATGATAAACTATGTAATAAAAATTTATTGTACAGAATATCAATTATATTTTATGCACTGTACTTGCATTCTCAAAAAACTTACAAAATGTATTTCATTATACCAGTATTTAATTGTAATCTTTAACCTTTTCATTAGAACACCTGGGTGTAGGTTTGGACAAATTGCACTTCACACATCAGTGACCTATTTGGTTTTAAAAAAATATTGTGCTCAAAGTGATGGAAAAATGCCTTTCCATTTTAGGCACCCATTATCAGCATCAAGCATATCTAGAGGAGGTGTGGCACGGTTGGGAGCAGAGTAAAGCTTTCTCTACTGCTGTATCAATGTGCTTCCATCCTCCTCTTAGCCACAGAGTAGCATCCCTGTTGTAAGAGCCAGGGGACTAAGAACAGACGACAAAATTAAAATGATGAAAATTAAATTTAAAACAGTTAGGAACAATCTCCTTGCTCAAAAATGCAACGGTTTGGAATAATCTACAAGATGGCATAATAAGAGACAAAAAAACTAGCATGTTCAAAGTCCATTTTGTTGCTATAATTGAGAGATGAGCTTCGATGAGTCTTGCAATCTTTTGACATGTTTTCCATTTTCCACTTACAAGCATGTTGGGATTTCACTGAGTGCAAATATAACATGAAATTGGAAAGTTTATTACTCAAGGTTCATAAACTTCAACTCATTTCATGTACAGTCAGCAGAGTCTGTGTTGAATTCAAATTCAGGGGCCAGTGATAGAGGGGCAATGTCTAACCCACTCATCATCCTTCCCCTTGAGCAAAAAGGAAAACGAGAAAAAAATATAATTTCCCATTAACCAGAGGCGGCCAATAGAAAGTTGAATTATAATTGTAGTATTTTGAAGACACAAAAAGGTTTTGCCCTTAAACTTGAAATGCGAAAACCATCATCATACACATCAATATTCTGAAGCAATTAGGGTCCATGGCTCCATAATTAAAATTTATGGAATACATAAAAGAACAAATTCAATGTCATGTCACCTTATTCAATGCATCAGATCCAGAAACAGAAAAAAAAACACTTGGCGATGCATACAATTACGTAAAATTACTCCCGTTACCAGTACAGCTCATTCAAATGCTAATTTATATCTACTGAATTGGTCAATCAGCCTACTGAGTTCCATAGTTTACAAAGTAAATCTTTACTTTAGTGCATATTACTTTATGTAAATAACCAGATTTGTATATAAATAGAATAAATAAATTTCTTGTGATTTTGTCAATGAACTAAAGCTGTTGTTTCTTAACTTTCAGTTTCTTCCTTTTTAGCTCTTCTTCCTCTTTTCTCAATTCTTCTGCATCCTCCATTATACCCAAATGCAAGCTGCAGGAGATTTAAAAAAAGTCAAGTTTTATAAAATAATACACTTACATTTTTCATCAAAGTTCTTCCACCTCCTGTTATCATATAATTCAACACCAACTTCAAAAGGTGATTGGGGGAGTCTGTTGGCAGGCAAAGGGACGTCTGGTAAGTGGGCGGCTTTCAAAAGTGTGTTAACCAGAGGTCAGGGTAAGCACATTCCTCTTAGAGTGAAGGGCAAGACTGGGAGAAGTAGGGAACCCTGGATGACGCTGGATATTGAGGCCTTGGTCAAAAAGGAGGAGGCATATGACATGCATAGGCAGCTGGGATCAAGTGGATCCCTTGAAGAATATAGAGGCTGTCGGAGTAGAGTTGAGAGAAATCAGGAGGGAAAAAAAGGGGACATGAGATTGCTTTGGCAGATAAGGCAAAGGAGAATCCAAAAAAACTTCTACAAATACATAAAGGGCAAAAGAGTAACTAGGGAGAGACTAGGGCCTCTTAAGGATCAACAAGGTCATCTATGTGTGGACCCACAAGAGATGGACGAGATCCTAAATGAGTATTTCTCATCGGTATTTACTGTTGAGAAAGGCATGGATGTTAGGAAACTTGGGGAAATAAATGGTGATGCCTTGAGCAGCGTATATATTACAGAAGAGGTGGTGCTGGAAGATATAAAGCGCATCAAGGTAGATAAATCCCCGGGACCTGATGAAGTGTATCCCAGAACGTTGTGGGAGGCTAGAGAGGAAATTGCAGGTCCCCTAGCAGAGATATTTGAATCACTGATAGTGTAAGAAGGGCCGCAGGGAAAAGCCTGGGAATTACAGGCCGGTGAGCCTAACGTCTGTAGTGGGTAAGCCGTTAGAAGGTATTCTGAGAGACAGGATCTACAGCATTTAGAGATGCAAGTACTGATTAGGGACAGTCAGCATGGCTTTGTGAGTGGAAAATTATCTCTCACGAATTTGATTGAGTTTTTTGAAGGGGTAACCAAGAAAGTTGATGAGGGCAGTGCAGTTGATGTTGCCTACATGGACTTTAGCAAGGCCTTTGACAAGGTCCACATGGTAGGTTGTTGCATAATGTTAAATCTCACCGGATCTAGGGTGAGGTAGCCAATTGGATACAAAATTGGCTTGATGACAGAAGCCAGAGGGTGGTTGTAGAGGGCTGTTTTTCAAACTGGAGACCTGTGACCAGCGGTGTGCCTCGGGGATCGGTGCTGGATCCACTGCTATTTGTATTAATGATTTGGATGAGAATTTAGGAGGCATGGTTAGCAGGTTTGCAGATGACACCAAGATTAGTGGCATAGTGGATGGCGAAGAAGCTTATCTAGGATTGCAATGGGATCTTAATCAATTGGGCCAGTGGGCGAATGAATGGCAGATGGAGTTTAATTTAGATAAATGTGAGGTGATGTATTTTGGTAGATCGAATCAGACAGGACCTACTCAGTTAACGGTAGGGCGTTGGGGAGAGTTATAGAACAAAGAGATCTAGGGGTACAGGTTCATAGCTCCTTGAAAGTGGAGTCACAGTTAGACAGGGTGGTGAAGGCGGCATTCGGCATGTTTGGTTTCATTGGTAAGAACATTGATTACAGGAAGTTGGACAAGACATTAATAAGGCCACATTTGGAACATTGTTCACAGTTCTGGTCACCCTATTATAGAAAGGATATTATTAAACTAGAAAGAGTGCAGAAAAAATTTACTAGGATGCTACCAAGATGTGATGGCTTGAGTTACAAGGAGAGACTGGATAGACTGGGACATTTTTCTCTGGAGCGTAGGAGGCTTAGGGGTGATCTTATAGAGGTCTATAAAATAATGAGGGTTATAGATAAGATAGATAGTCAACATCTTTTCCCAAAGATAGGGGAGTCTAAAACTAAAGGGCATAGGTTTAAGGCGAGAGAGGAGAAATATAAAAGGGTTCACAGGGGCAATTTTTTCACTCGTAGGGTGGTGTCTGGAACGAGCTGCCAGAGGCATGTTGGCGGGTACAGTTTTGTCTTTTAAAATGCATTTAGACAATTACATGGGTAAGATGGATATAACAGGATATGGGCCAAACATGGGCAATTGGGACTAGCTTAGTGGTAAAAACTGGGCGGCATGGACAAGTTGGACCCAAGTGCCTGTTTCCATGCTGTAAATCTCTATACCAGATACTCTGCATGTCCAATGGTTAGCACTGCTGCCTCACAGTGCCAGGGACCCAGGTTTGATTCCATCCTTGGGTGACTGTCTGTGTGGAGTCTGCACGTTCTCTGTGTCTGTGTGGATTTCCTCCAGGTGCTCCAGTTTCCACTCTCAGTCCAAAGATGTGCAGGTTAAGTCAATTGGCTATGCTAAATTGCCCCTTAGTGCCCCAACGTGTGTAGGTTTGGTGGATTAACCATAGTAAAATGCAAGGGGTAACGGAGATAGGACTGGGCTGTGGGCCAGGGCAATATACTGTGTTGGTGCAGACTCAATGGACTGAATGGCCTCCCTCTTTACTGTCAGGATTCTATGGATTAAGGGCAAATATAAAGAACTTAATGTCACCAGTTTACAACTCTTAAATCTCAAATCCTACATTAAAACAAGTTGGCAATATTAAGAAAACAATTTATTCAGCCTATCCTCACAATAAGCTTTTTAGAACATGCCCAGGTTGCACTTCACCCTCATCAGCTTTTCTGTAGTAGTCTACTCTCATTATCGGACTTTACTAAGAGCAATTTTTATTTTAATGTGAAGCTTGAATCACATATGTGACTGAAGTGATGGAACTATCATCTATGAATTAGAAGGTTGTGGGGCCAAGCTTTGTTCCAGGATCCAAGCACATAGTTTGGCGAGTTCTGAAGTTTTGAATGCTCTGCCTGAAAAGATGGTGTATTCAATAACTTTCAAAAGGGAAGATAAACACTTGAAAAAATTAAAGTTTCCAGGCGACGGGGAAAGCAATAGCTCAAATAGTAGAACAAGCATAATGAACCAAATGGTCTCTTTCTGTGCTGTAAGGTGTTGCTTATTCTATGACAATATAATGTAGCACTGAGAGAGTGCTGCACTGTCAGACGAGCCATGTTTTGGATGAGGTGCTAAACCAAGATCTCATGATGTTATTTGAAGAGTAGGACAACAGGACAATTCCCCTCATGTTTGGCCAATACTTTTTCCTCAGCCAAAACTACAAACTAATTAACTGTTCATTTATCCTGTTGATATTTCTGAGACCTTGTTGTATGCACATTGACTGCTTGTCTACATAACAGCGATTATACATCAAAATGATTCACCAGCTGTGAAGAATTTCAGGATGTCCCAAAGACATGAGGGGCACTGTGCAAATGCAAGTTTGTTTGTTCCTAAAAATTAAAATCAGTTTTTAAAACTAACAATATATATTTTGTTGCAGTGTCCTAAAAATAGCAATGCTTGGCACCATGATACTGAATTAATATCTCATATAACTGGGTTTCCCACACAACCACATAGTGCAACAGGAAACTAGTAACAAAATAAAGCTTGTGTTGCAAGTAAATAAGTGCTTTTAAGAAACACAATTAAGATGAAGAAGGTATATTAAATTTTGGCCCAATATCCTTGTAACTAATTTCTTATACATGAAGTAAAAATAGATACTTCAGGCTTCCTTAGATGCTAATTGATCAACGTAAGAGCTGGTGTAGCATATGCCCATCCTCCCTATTTCTGAGCTGGCAGTGGCTTTTGGATTAGAAAGGCACAGATTACCATTGCTCTAACTGCTATCCAGCTATCTGCTGCAAGTGTGGGGTCATTTGTCCTTCCGCCTGGCAGTCAAATAATCTTCTGGTGTTTACACATGAATAATGGCTACTCAAACAAGTTATAAAAGGGCAATCAGTACCCAATAGTGATCTGTACTAAGTCGTTATCAATAGCTCAAGGAGAAAGGAGAACATTGTCAAGACAAAAACATGCTCTATTTCAGTTGCAAAATATACTATGAAAAAACATGTACATTTCCAACTACATACATTATGCATTCCTATTTATAAAAAGTTTATACCACTGGTGATAACACACTTGCGTAAATGCTACACCACTCAGCAGACTTAAAAACTTGTGTACTACAAACTATATACTATTTATTAAGCACGCAAAGTTACCATGGTCACTGGCTCCAGATAAGGTCTGGAGGTGCACCAACATTGAATTTTACCTTTTGGCTTCTTCCTTCTGCTGTTCTTTCCAGCTACTCTCCATGTATCGCAGAGCGTAGTCACTTTCATCCCTGTACCTGTAACACAAAACAATGCTCAACAATCTCTCAAATTCATCAGAAATAAATCTCTCAGCTATAGAATATGGTTTTTATGGCTGTCTTTATGTTATCATGACATTTAGCCTTTGTTCTATTATCACAAGTGCTGCAGTATGAAATACTTTCCAATTGGAACAAAAGGAAAGTATTCAATTTCAAACAGTGTCAGCTTCAAACATGCCCACATCAAATGTTCACTGAAACACCCTGTTACCTTCCCTGACAATGTGCCAGATTCCACTAGTCAGTGAGCCACACCAGCTATCCTGAGGCTTCAATGAGATGGAATGCCAATGCCAGTTTTATGCTGTCAGCATTCACTGGGAGCTGGGTTTGAGACAGTCCAAACAGTTTCCCATAAAAGTCATTACACTCAATGCGCAGATTTTCATTCTATGGTTCTGAAGCTGGGTTCTACAGATGAAAGATTGCTTTGCCACCAAAAGCATAAATGAACATAGATATATTGGAAATTGATATGTGTCTGCTATTAAACTAGCTGAATAAAAATTGAATGTTCTTATGTCTTTCTCTCCCTTCCTACTATGCAATGTCTTACTAGGTTAGCTATAAAACTAACAGATTTAAGTGAATTATCATTCACTGACCATAAGTAAATCTGAAACAGGACTGGTTGAGGCTATCACAGGGCATCCTACTCAGGGTACATTGGTTTGCATCTTTACCACTCATTGAGTTAATTAAGAGTATCAGGCTGGACAGTTAATGTCATAAGCATGGCAGAGTACTCTACTGGTGTGGGGAAGAGAGTCAGTTTCATACTGAAGGAGGAAGAGCTTACCCATACTGTTCAGCCAGATTTAAACACTTTTATAGACACAATGTTACAAATCATTCCCATTCCATTGCCTAGCCAGAGTAAGCATGGAGGCCGTTAGTATAAAATTAACACCTAACCTGGTGAGGTAGTGGAAGAAAGTGGCAAGAAAATCAAAAATGAAAAATAGAAATGAATGAGGACAAGTTATTGACAAGCCTGATAGCGATTTCCATGATGCAGTTCATTCAATTCTTTGGGGATGGGGTAGCTTCATATGTCGCACTTTTGCTGATGGCTGAAGTGACCAATCCCGTCACAAGTGTCACATATGAAGTGGTTATCAAGCATTATTGTGGGTTGCTGTTTTTGGCGTGGGCACCAGCTGCCAAGCTTCTGTAACCACCGATTGTCATGATGACAATTTCCGTGTCATCAACCGGTGCCTTCTAGGTGTGAGAATCTGTGTTTAGGGCCTTCATGCCATGCTTGCAAGCATCATTGGAGTGCAACTCCGAGCATCCTACTTGTGTTCTGCAGCTGGCTACCTAGCCATACAGAAAATCCTTGGGTATGCATCAGCTTCCACCCTGTGAACACATCCGAGCCAGTGACGTCACCTCGACTTGATCAGTCTAACAGACTGAGAAATTTGCCTTTGAAAGGACAGCTGCACTCATGATTGTCCTTCCATCAGATGCCCGGAATGCACCACAAACAACAAGAAGATTGTTCAGTTTCCTTTCTTGATAGCTGTAAGTCACCCATGTTTCATACAACAAAGTGCAAGAACACAAGCCTCCCATTTAAGACTGAGATGAGAATAAATTTTTCCTCTCCAAGGATTGTGCATCTTTGGAACTTTCTTCTGCAGACATCAGTGGAGGTAGGCTCAATTAATATTTTACGGCAGAGGTAGATAGATTCTTGAGGGAGTCAAAGGTTTTTGGGGGTAGGTGGAATGTGGAGTTGAGGCCACCATCATGATCTTACTGAGCAGCGGAGCAGGATCGAAAGGTGTTTCCCTGCTCCTAATTCACATGCTTGTGTGTAAATTAAAACAGCTGCATTCAGAAAGATATGTTTCCACAAAGCATTAGGGACTTGCTGCACTACAAGCATTAGAGAAATGGTCAAGTCTCAATTCTGCTTATACTAGCACCAAACCAAGAATAAAATAGGGAACTACAAACAGAACTTGCAGAACAAAAAATACTATAACTTTCCTCCTTTTGAAAACCACAATAATTCTGCTGCTTCAGGAAAAGGAATGATCCAATTGCTTCATCAGCTTGTGGTTTTCAAAACACCACGTCAGAATAGGTTACATTAGACAATTTAGATTTTATTCTTATTTTCTTCCCTCTTCTGAAGAAGATGCTGTTTCAGAGGACATTTTATCGCATTGGCAACTTGACAGCCTCTCAACCAGGTGTTCATTTTTCATGCATTAACCCAAGCACTGGCTGGATAATCAATTGCTGCGGTCATCAGCATTAAGACCAATTCTATTAGCTGCCATCCATTTAAACTTGACAGCAGAAAATCACAGAACAGCAGTATATGGAAGAATAATCTATGGTAAATGTTTACTTCTCACTAGCCCAGACACAGAAAGGCTAACCATAGCATTCTAACAGTTGCAATGCAGAGATCAAGTAACTCAGCACAGGTCAGGAGTCAAAACATGTAGCCTTCTGGTCTGGTAGGTTATTGTTATAGCACTCAATGCCTTTATGTGTCCAACTATAGAACACAGGAACAGGGAGTAGGTTATTTAGCCCTTTAAGCCTGTTTTATCACTCAATTAAATCATAACTGATCGGAATCTCGACTACATTCACCTGCCTTAGCTCCACATACCTTTGTATCCTTACCTGAAAAAAAATCATTCAGTTTTGAAATTTTCAATTGAGCTGGCCCCAATAGCTGTATTGGGAAGGGAATTCCAGATTAACTCCCTTTCATATAAGGAACTGCTTCTTGACATTATCCCTGAACAGCCTATTTCTAATTTTAAGGTTATAGCTTCTTCTTCTGGATTCCCCAAATTGTTTCTCTTCCTATAAACATATTTACTCCACAACACAGACAAAGCAACTAATCACAACAGTTTTGCCTTACTTTCTGCGGTCATATCCAAAAATATCCTTGATATGTTTTGAGATTTCATCCTGCGATTCTCCAGCATCGTCAATGAAATCATCCATTTCTGAATCATAATCACTTTCTTCATCGTAACCAACCGGCCTCCGCCCATAGGAAATAGGCGACCTTGCAGCAGTTACTGGGACAAGAAACAAAAGCAATTGTTACAATGCATGCATTGGCAATGCCAGTTAATGAACCCAAAGTAGCAGGTCTCTCAACTCCTATTAAGACAGGGTCAGACAGAGAAAGAAAAATTCGAAGGGGAGGACCCACTATCCACGGTTAACTAAAAAAACTTAAAGAAAAAGCATATTATTCTGCAATGATGGGTTACGGATCAAAAGATAGGACAGAATATAAAAATCACCAAAGAATGACTAAAAGATTAATAAGAAGGGAAAAATTAAAGGAGAGAAAACTAGCTAGAAATATAAAGACAGATAGTAAGAGTTTCTATAGATTTTTTTAAAAAAAGAGTTGGTCCTATAGAAAGTGAGTCTGGGGAATAAGTAATGGAAAAGAAAGAGATGGCAGATGAAGTGAACTGTTTATTGCATCAGTCTTCACTGTAGAGGAATAAAGTAACATCCCAGAAATAGCTGTAAATAATATAAAAGGGAGGGAGGAACTCAAGAAAATTACAATCATCAAGGAAGTGGTATTGAGCAGATTGTTGGAACTGCAGGCTGACAAGTCCCCACGTCCTGATGGTTCTTAAAAGAAATAGCTAGCAGGATAGTTGATACATTGGTTGTAATTTTCTAAACTTCCTGAGATTCAGGAAAGGTTTCATTAAATTGGAAAAGAAGAATGTAACCCCTTCGCTCAAAAAGCGAGGGAAACAGAAAGCAGGAAACTACAGTTAGCTTCACATCTATCATAAGGAAAATGTTAGAAGGTATTACTAACGGCATTATAGCAGGATATTTGGAAAAAATTCGGGACAGTCAGGTAGAATCAGCGTGGCTTTGTGAAATTCATTTCAGTTCTTTGAAGTAACACGTGTTGTTAACCAGTGGATGCACCGCATTTAGATTTCCAGAAGGCATTTGGTAAGGTGCCACATCAAAGTTTACTGCGTAAAATGAAAGCTCAGAGTAGGGGTAACATATTGGCATAGATAGAAGATTGGCTAGCTACCCAGAAATAGTGGGTACGCATAAATAAGTCTTTTTCTGCTTGGCAAAATTTAACGAGTGGTGTGCCACAATGCTAAGGCCTCAACTGGTTGGTAAGTTTGCTGACAACAAAGATAGACAGGATAGTAAGATGTAAAGAGGACACAATGAGGAGATGTTGTTTTTTCCTGTGGGAGAATCTAGAAGTTTAAAATTACCTGTTTAAAAAAAGGTTGCCCATTCAGGACAGAGATGGGGAGAATTTTATTTTCTTAGAGGATTGAGTATCTTGGGAACTCTTTTCCTCAAAAGCAGTGGAAACAGTCTTTGAATATTTTTAAGGCAGAGGTAGATAGATTCTTGATTAGAGAGGGTGAAAGGTTATGAGGATAGACAGAAATAGAGAGTTGAGGTTACGATCAGATCAGCTGTGACGCTATTGAATGACGGAGCAGGGGTGAAAGGCTGAGTGGCCTACTCCTGCTCTTAATGCGCATATTTGTATGATCCTGAAATACAGCTTCCCAGTAAATTCCATAAGAGGCCATACCATTTTTGAGATAAGATATTACAATCAAGTTTCCAATGTAACATTTCTTTTAACTGGTGCTAAGAATCAATTCAGAACACATAACAGAGCAAACAAAAGTGCTAGACTCTGGGTTCAAGCACTTGATGTAAAACCTTTGGCAGCCTCACCCAGGCTTCCCCAGTAGTCCATAATTTCTCTCTTCCTCACTAGTTGACTGTAAAATGCATCAATATCTAAGCATAATGCTTCTCTCGCACAGCATTAACTAGCATTACCCATCTGCGTTAACTCGGACAGCTACCAGTGTGGGAATCCTCGCTGATTTTTCCACTGTTATTAATTTGGTTAAGGTGAGCTAACAATGAAAATAAACTGAATCTGAGATCATCTGGCCTGTGCAATCCAGGATATGAATAGGATTTACCTGTAATTCACTGCAGGCATTTTAATGGTCTATAATTGCCTGACAGTCAATGTACTGAAATGTTGGTTTTGGATATTTTCTCAAGGTACTGGTCCATGAGAGGCCTCACCCAAATTAAATCTTCAAAGCAATATTTATTTTTCTACTGCCAGTTTCTAGTAGTCTTGTTGTGCTTTCAGAGTGTGTTTCAAATTTTCCTTTGCAGCAAAATCAAGTTTAGTCATGTAAAAGTCTAAATAGCTTAGGAGCGACACACAGGGAATTGGGTGGGTGAGGAGGAGGGGGGTGGGGGGGGGGGGGGGGGGGGGGGGGGGCGAGATGGCTCGCCAGGGATCTTTTTCCTTTTCTCACCATATTCCATGTGATTCGACACTACATAAAACACATTTTTTTCCCCAATATTTGACATTATGTTGTACCTGGTGGCCGTGCCATTGGTCTGTATCCTGGCGGTGCTGATCTCATATTGCTCATCTGTCCATTGCTGGGCCGTGATGGGAAGTTCTTTGAAGATATTGTTTCTGCTACTACAGTACATTTGGGCTTTGGCACGCCAACTCCACTTCCAGGTTGTCCAGGAACAGAAGAATTTCCCGGCCGCACCGACCCAGAGCCGGCCGGCCGCACCGACCCAGAGCCGGCCGGCCGCACCGACCCAGAGCCGGCCGGCCGCACCGACCCAGAGCCGGCCGGCCGCACCGACCCAGAGCCGGCCGGCCGCACCGACCCAGAGCCGGCCGGCCGCACCGACCCAGAGCCGGCCGGCCGCACCGACCCAGAGCCGGCCGGCCGCACCGACCCAGAGCCGGCCGGCCGCACCGACCCAGAGCCGGCCGGCCGCACCGACCCAGAGCCGGCCGGCCGCACCGACCCAGAGCCGGCTGGCCGCACCGACCCAGAGGCACTCCTGCTTTTTGATTGCACAGACCCAGAGCTACTTGCATTCTTGTGCTTTGGAGGGCCTGAATTGCTTGCAACTTTTGGGTGTGTGGAACATATACCTCCTGCACTGCTGGGACGAGAATTCCCAGAACTGACCAGACCTTTAGATCTCTGTTGGCCCAGGTTGCTCGATCGCGGTTGGTCCGAGTTGCCCGAACTGCTTTTGTGTTTTTGGTTCAAGCCACTGGAACTTTTGGATCGTTCAGGAGCTGAACTGCTCACATTTTTGGAGTGCGATGGATTTGAACCACCTGTCCTTTCATGTCTTGTGGAGGAACTATCAATTTTCTTGGATGAAGTAGACTGATCCAGTCTTTTCTGGCTATTTTTTGAAGACAATGCAGAATGGGTTCCATTTGATCCAGGTTTCAGTCCTTTGCTTGGTGTCTGGGAGTCAGTTCCAGATTTATTTGAACTGTTTAGTACAGTTTTCCCACCATTGTTACTGGAGGTTTTGGGGACAGAGTGTCCAACTCCCCCTGAAGATCTGGACTTTTCCTGTGCAGGTGCTTTGTAAGACACTGAAGATGGAGGCTTTTCATTTTTCGGTTTCTTGTTAATTCCATGAACAGAGCTCCCCTCTCTGGATGAAACAAGTTTGTCTCCTGAATCTCGCACTAATTTTGTGCTTTTACTGTCTTTAGTTGAAGATTCTTTCCTGGATGAGCTAGCTGGGTGTGAAAATGTGACCTCTTTCTCAGATTTCCTTTTGTCATTGTGTTTCTGTCGTTTGCGCTCTAAAAATTCCATTTCTTTCAGTTCCTCCGCTGTGTATAGCTTCTCCTCCACTTTTTTCACTGGCTTCAATGCCACTGGCTCAAACTGCTTCTTTTCAGCTAGTTTCAGGAGTTCAGAGAAGTTCATGGGTGCTGATGGCGGCTTCTTTGGGACTTTAGGTTTTTTGACCTCTCTACAAAATTGCTCAGGTTCCTCAGTTGACACCTCAGGTTCTCTGTGCTGCCTCTTAGGCTCCTTGGATGGTATCTCGGGCTCTCGGTGTTGACGTTTAAGCCGTTTAACTGGTATCTCAGGCTCAGTGTACTGCTGTCTCTCGTCCCAATCCTCTCCAAACTCGTCAGAATCCTCTACTTCAGACATTTCATCCTCAGCCTGTGCCCCAACATTGTAATAATCTTCATCATTACTGTCATCCATTCTTTGGTCCTTCTCCTCATCGTCAGAAGTTTTCTTTTTGCTTTTCTGTTCCACAGGAACACCATCATAGCCTCTGAAATTGTCCTTTGTCCGGGTAGCCATTGCTCTCGCTTTACGATCATGTTTTAGTGCAACCCGTTTTGCAATCAGCTCTGCCTTCTTCCGCCTGTCTTCTAAATCTGCAATAAAAACAAATGAAAGATTCAAAATAGCCCCTTAAACATGACGAAGCAGCAAGAGATGCTGTTTAGTCTACTCTGCATGAAAAAGTCTAGCTGATGCTACTCAATGAACAGTAGGAAGTTTCAGGTAACCCCGCCATCAACGCCACCAAAACAGATGATCTGGTCATCTCTGCACTATGTAAATGCAAGTTCATTAAAACCAATGGTCAAATTCTGATTCTCATATCAAAGACACTAGTTATGAAAACCAGCATCATAACCATTTGAAATTACGACTGTAAGACCTCGTGCATTGGTCTCAAATGGCTAGGAATGGCCCTCTTCTTTTTAAATTATGGACCAGAAGAATATCTGAAGTTTTTCAAAAAGTCATTTTTTTACCATCCAAAACCTGCCAAGTTGACTCATTTCCTGCTGGGAGTTTCAGTGATGTCACCTTTGAGGAGTGTTGCTGCTCAACAACTCTATTTTAAATAGAATCCATGACTTCAGGCAGGTCTAAATTCCACATGACCCCAGGAAACCATGCTATAAGTTTGGGAATAGCGGTTTGGTTTTCCACAGCTCTGCCACTCCAAGGAGAGACACAGGCTGAGTATAGAAAGACAAAGGCAGCAGACACATGGAAACACCAACACCTGCAAGTTCCCCTCCAAGCCATACAGCATCCTGACTTGGAACTATATCGCTGTTACTGGAACTCCCTCCCCAACAGCACTGTGGATGTACCTACACAACATGGACTTCAGTGGTTCAAGAGGGCAGCTCTTCTCAAAGGCAATTAAGTATAGCTAGTAAATGCTGACCTAGCCAGTGGTGCCCACAATCCATAAATAAATAAAAAGGAATGTGTTAAATGGTGCCAACATCTCAAATGATCGGGCATATATATATTTTTAAAAGGGGAGTTCCATGACTAAGGAGCACTTTCCTCAATACTTTTACCCCTTCAGACCATACTCTTTTAACACACCCATTTGGAGACCATACATATTCTTGTGCAACTCTAATGTATCTTAATTCCATTCTGGCAAATGTTTACAGAAAGCAGAAGCTACTTTAGTGCTTGCATTTATAAAATCTCTTGAAGGAACTAATTACTTTTCAGCACAGCAAAGTCTGCAAGCAGACCATTTCAAGACTGCATGAATTATACACCAGATTTGATGTTCACACAGCACTCAGCTGATCAATTTAAATTAACATAAATTACTAATCTACAGGAAGAGGGTTGAAGAGATTTCTTAAATGGATTCCACCCTCTCAATCAAGTACTGAGTTGTCCAAGTCTGCAGTCGTTTGATTGAATTAAGCCATGTAATACAGTAGTATCCTCACGAATAAAAAAGACTGGTATTCCTTGCCTTGCAATGAAAAGAATATTGTGACTAAGCAACCATGATGACGAAATTTGTTCGCAATCTTTTTACTTAATCCTTTTAACAGAAGAGAATTTTGTGATTCCATAACTACCATGATCAAATGTCATACATTTGCCTTTTCAGTTAGATTACATGCATGAGACAGCCTGGCAGTTTGCTATTTTAACTGTACAGTCTTGATTATTTGCCTTCTTAATGATTCACAATGATTTTTATGTGCAGTCAATTTGCTTAAACTAGCTAAAATGGAATTGGGTCTGGAATTGCCTTGCAGACACACAGTCTCTAGGCCTGACATATTCTGGGTGTCGAATGCCTTGTAAGATTTACTAGCAATTGTAGTAGTTAGATGCTGAAAGCTAGCAGAGTCAGTGTTTTGGGTCTTGGGAACGCGGAGGTGAACTGCTGCTGTTTCTTTCCTAAGAATATCTCATTTCTAAGATTGGAAAACAGAATTGGATTATGCCATTCAGCCCTTGAGCCTCTCCACCTATCAATTAAATCGTGCCTAATTTGTATTTTTCTAACTCCATTGACAAGCCTCAGTTCCAGGTCCCTTAATATTCTTGCCTAACCAAACAAAAATCTGTTTCCAGACATCACCCTGAATAACCCAGCTCTGATTTAAAGGTTATGGCCGCTTGTTCCAGAATCCAACCTAGAAATACTTTTTGTCTATTTACCCTGTCAAATCCTTTAATCATCTTAAACATCTCAATTAGATCATCCCTTTATATTCTTTATTCAACAGCATATACAAATTAATACATACTCTCTGATCATTTCATATTTGTCCAAGTTAGTCACTTGGCCTCTAATAACAGATTCTAGTAACTTCCCACAGCATGCTAAAACTAAAGAGTATATAATTTCCTGGCATAGCTCTCCTAACCTCTTTAAATAATGGAGGGAGCCTCACCTGCATATGCTGAGTTCTGGTGATCTATATAAGTAGAGCATTCACCTCTGTGTCAGAGTGAAGGGGTTCTCCATTATCACCAGAATGTTATAGCACAGAAGGCTATTCCACATAAAATACATCTCAGGATTTTTCTGATCTGAATGATCCAGCGTAATTGCACTCTGCTACTCTCTCCACACACCCTTTAATATTTCACATTTTCAACAAACTCCCAAATCTTTGAAAATAATTTCTGGACTTTGCTTATGTCAGAGAATTTCACATTTTAACCACCTCTGCACACAAATTTATTTGCAAGATTTTGTTAGAACCATAGAACCATAGAAAATTACAGCTCAGAAACAGGCCTTTTGGCCCTTCTTGTCTGTGCCGAACCATTTTATGCCTAGTCCCACTGACCTGCACTTGGACCATATCCCTCCACACCCCTCTCATCCATGAACCCGTCCAAGTTTTTCTTAAATGTTAAAAGTGACCCCGCATTTACCACTTTATCCGGCAGCTCATTCCACACTCCCACCACTCTCTGCGTGAAGAAGCCCCCCCTAATATTCCCTTTAAACTTTTCTCCTTTCACCCTTAACCCATGCCCTCTGGTTTTTTTCTCCCCGAGCCTCAGCGGAAAAAGCCTGCTTGCATTCACTCTATCTATACCCATCAAAATCTTATACACCTCTATCAAATCTCCCCTCAATCTTCTACGCTCCAGGGAATAAAGTCCCAACCTATTCAATCTCTCTCTGTAACTCAGCTTCTCAAGTCCCGGCAACATCCCTGTGAACCTTCTCTGCACTCTTTCAATCTTATTTACATCCTTCCTGTAACTAGGTGACCAAAACTGTACACAATACTCCAAATTCGGCCTCACCAATGCCTTATATAACCTTACCATAACACTCCAACCTTTATACTCGATACTCCGATTTATAAAGGCCAATGTACCAAAGGCACTCTTTACGACCCTATCCACCTGTGTTATGGAGGATAACTGTGGGTTCACTGCAGAGTACTTGATTTATCAAAATGGGCAGCACGGTGGCAGTGGTTAGCACTGCTGCCTCTCACTGCCAGGAACCCAGGATCAGTTCCTGGCTTGGGTCACTGTCTTGCGTGGAGTTTTGTCTGTGTGGAGTTTGCACATTCTCCCTCTGCCTGTGTGGGTTTCCTCCGTGTCTGGTTTCCTCCTGCAGTCCAAAGATGTGCAGGTTAGGTAGAGTGGCCATGCTAATTTGCCCCTTAGTGTCAGGGGGACTAGCTAGGGTAAACACGTGGGGTTATGGAAATAGGGCCTGGGTGGGATTGTGGTTCGGGCTGAATGGTCTCTTTCCGCATTGTACAGGAAAGAGATAGAGAATCTGGTGAACTGATGCAAAGACAATAATCTCTCCCTCAATGTCAGTAAAATGAAGGAGATAGTCAACGACTTCAGGAAGCATAGTGAAGGGGATTCCTACGTCAAAGGGGATGAAGTGGAAATGGTCGAGAGATTCAAGTTTCTCGGTGTCCAGATCACCAACAATCTGTTCTAGTCCCTCCGCGCCGAAGCGACAGTTAAGAAAGCTCACAAACGCCTCTACTTTCTCAGGAGACTAAGGAAATTTGGCATGTTCGCTACGACTCTCACCAACGTTTACAGATGCACCATAGGAAGCATCCTTTCTGGACGTATCACAGCTTGGTATGACTCCTGCTCTGTCCAAGACCACAAAAAACTACAAAGCGTCATGAACAAAGCCCAGTCCACCACACAAACCAGCCTCCCATCCATTGACTCTGTCTACACTTCCCACTGCCTCGGAAAAGCAGTCAGCATAATCAAGGACCTCACACACCCTGGACATACTCTCTCTTCCACCTTCGTCTGTCGGGAAAAAGTTACAAAGCCTGAGATCATGTACCAACCAACTCAAGACCGACTTCTTCCCTGCTGCCATCAGACTTCTGAACGTACCTACCTTATATTAAGTTGATCTTTGTCTGTGCCCTAGCTGTGACTATAACATTACATTCTGCACTGTCTCCTTTCCTTCTCTATGTACAGTATGCTTTGTCTGCATAGCGTGCAAGAAACAATATTTTCACTGTATACTAACACATGTGACAATAGTAAATCAAATCAAAACAAAAACATGAAGATTGGCCAGTTTTAAATAAGGGCTGCCAGTAAAACTGGCATGAATCAGTACCTTCAGCAGAGATGGGGAGGAAAGATTATACCCTGTATAGACAACACCCTTAATAGCCTAACTGGGACAAAACTGAAGAAGCATTTTGCTGCTTTGAATAACACCTCTAATATATTTCATCACCTCTCCAACTTGATTGTGTTTTCAATTCTCAAATATCGGTTGCTTGAGGGCTGGTAAATGCATTGTAAAGAGATACGCAAAATGCAGCAGGAAATTTGTTACAGTATTGAGTCAGATACTTGGGTTATGTACAGTACCTTTATTTTTCACCTCCTCTTCTTTGCGCTTGAGGAATGCTTGCACCGCAGCAGACTGAACCCCTTTCACTTGCGTCTGCTTCTTCAAAGGTTTCACTGACAAGCTGTAACGCTTCTATTGAAAGTGCAAAAAGAAATGGCAATATGACACCAAGTACAATTCGTCCAACTAAACCTTTGGAGAAACAATGGCTGTTAGTATTCGACCACAAAGTAAACTCATGTAAAAGTCAATCTTATGTAAAAGGTGACCCCATGATTTTTGACCTAATAAACCTCAATTTTCTTTTTTACGGACCTTGTGTAAAAGTTGACGAGTTTTTCAGGGTTCAAAGCACAAAGATTTCAGAACCATGAAGTATAATGTTGAAGATTTGATTGCACTGCAAATGTACACATAATAATGAAATTAAGTATTGGCAAATAAATGTTTAAAACATTTGTACTCACGGTTTTTTAAATATTTATTGAAATTATCAGATTATGAAAGATAAACAATGTTGTGATTAATTACTTAATGTGACCACTTTACAGAACACCTCTACTTAACCCACAATCGTGACCCCCAAGCTTCTGGTTGCCTGTCATTTTAATTTGCTATCCCACTCGGACCTCAGTCTCTTATACCGTCGCAATGAAACTCAATGTAAATTTGAAGACCAGCACCTCATCTTTTGATTAGGTATCTTTAGAGCCTTCAGACTGAGTTAAAAAATTTCAGATTATAACTCCTCTCTTTTGTTGGGAGCTGCTGGTGATGATTTAGTTTTCACATTTACATCTCCTCCAAAGTCATTATTTTGTTTTGGCCTATGCTCTCTGGAGTTTATAAGAATGAGGGTAATCTCATTGAAATATTAGGGTTAGGATTTTCCATGGATTTGAAAGGGTAGGCACTAAGAGATTGTTTGCCTGAAGAATCTAGGACACAGGGAACATCCTCAGAATAAGTGATGAATTGTTTAGGATTGAGATGAGGAGAAATTTCTTGAGGGTTGGGTATCTTAGGAATTCTCCAACTTCAAGATTTGTGAATATTACATTGTTGAGTATATCCATGATGGGATAGATAGATCCTTCTGTTCTCAGGAAATCAAGGAATATGGAGTGCAGGCAAGAAAGTGGAGTGGAGGTGGAAGATCAGTTGTGATTGTTTTCAATGGTGCAGCAGGTTTGAGGAGCCTGATTTTGTTTTATAAAGTATATCCAAAATGTATCTACTAGTGAATTGGCATTTTAGATGTTGTGTCTTACCACTGCGGAATAGAGAGACAACTGCTCATTTGATCAGAAAGGTTGCGTTTTGTTGCCAGAATGTAAGCACAGAGCAATGAAAACCTTGGAGGAGGCAGAGATGGATCATCCACTCAGAACTTCTGGCTGAAGATTACTGTGAATGCTTCAGCCTCATCTTTTGCATTGATGCGCTGGGCCCCTCCATCATCGAAGATGGGGAATTTGTGGAGCCTCCTCATCTAATGAGTTGATGAATTGACCACTGCAATTCACGACTCGATGTGGTAGGACTGCAGATCTTAGATTTGATCCATTGGTTGGGGAAATTGCTTAGCTCCATTATTTAGACAGCACGGTAGCACAGTGGTTAGCACTGCTGCTTCACAGCTCCAGGGACCTGGGTTCAATTCCCGGCTTGGGTCACTGTCTGTGTGGAGTTTGCACATTCTCCTCGTGTCTGTGTGGGTTTCCTCCCACAGTCCAAAGATGTGCGGGTTAGGTTTGACTGGCCATACTAAAATTGCCCCTTAGTGTTCTGAGATGCGTAGGTTAGAGGGATTAGTGGGTAAAATATGTAGGGATATGGGGGTAGGGCCTGGGTGGGATTGTGGTCGGTGCAGACTCGATGGGCCGAATGGCCTCTTTCTGTACTGTAGGGTTTCTATGATTTGCTACTTATGCTGTTGCCACATATTAGTCCTGTGTTGTAGCTTCACCAGGTTGACAGCTCTTTTAGGTATGCCTCATTAAAACCAGAGTTGATCACCTGGCTTGATGGTAATGTTAGTGTGAGGGATATGCTGGGCTATGAGGTTATAAATTGTGGTTGAGTATAATTCTAAAGCTGCTGATGGCCCACAACACCTCATGGATGCCCAGTCTTGCGTTGTTAGATCTGTCTGAAGTCCATCCCATTTAGTACAGCGGTAGTGCCACACAATACAATGGAGGGTATCCTCAATGTGAAGATGGAATATCATCTCCACAAGGACTGTGTGAACTGATAGGGTCAGGGACAATTGTAACTGCAACAGGCAGGTTAGTGAGGATGAGGTCAAGTACTTTTTTTCCCCCTCATGTTGGTTTGCTCACCACCTGTCACAGACCCAATCTAGTAGCCATGTACTTTAGGACTTGGCCAGCTCAGTCTGTAGTGGTACTACCAAGCCACTCTTTGTGATGGACACTGAAGTACCCCCCTCCCCGCCTCCCCCCCCCACCCCCTTGGAGGAGTTACTGATTCACCAGCTGTTGGGGTGGGGGGGCAGAGATGTGTGGTAATCAGCAGGAGGTTTCCTTGCCCATGTTTGTCCTGGTGCCATGAGACTTCATGACCTCCAGATTAAATGTTGGGGACTCTTGGGCAACTTCCTCCTGACTATATACCACTGCGTCTGTTGGTGGTGTATGGGACATTATTGGTGAGGCATGATTCCATCAGTATGACCGTTAGGTTATTGCTTCATAAAGTTTTCCCAACTTTGGCACAAGCCTCCAGATGTTGGTAAGGAGAACTATGCAGCGTCAACAGGGCTGAGTTTGCCATTGTCATTTCCAGTGCCTAGGTAGATGCTGAGTGGTTTGTCTGATTTCATTCCTTTTTATTGACTTTGAAAGGGTGTGATACGCTGAGGAGAGGGCAGTTAAGAGTAAACCACATTGGAGTCACGTGAATCAGATGGATTCTTAAAACAATTGACATGAACAATCTTTAGACTTTTAATTCCAGCTTCTAAAAACATGTTTTTTTAAACTGAATTTGAATTCCACCATCTAATATGGTGGGATTCGAACCCAGGGCTGCTAGTCCAGTGACAACACAAATACACTACCACCTCTACGTGGACAATGTACTGGCTGAGGGCTGCTTTCATCTAAGAAATGAGGCGGTGGTGGGAGAACAGAGGGAAAGATAGGGTGAAAACATAAAGAACTGATTCTGAGATTCAGGAAAAGACAATTTGTCCAGTATGCACTATGTGAAAACGCAGCATTTATTTGGAGAATTGCACACTCTCTGAATCTATTTGTTTTCATAATGACATCATTAAACATCTCTTGGGAAACCAGCAAAGCTCCTAGCACAGGCAGAGCCATGCCAAGAAGTCTCAGTGTATCAGCATACTCCTACCGGAGGCAACATTTGATGAAAGCATGTCACAGATTCAATGTGGATGTCTAAAATCTTGAAAATTGAACAAAGGATAAACTGGGCGGTTGGAGTCAGGCTGTCACTGTGGCGACTACAGAGTTCCTAATTACAGTGGAGTTACATTTCATAGAATCATACAGCGCAGAAGAGGCCCTTTGGTCCATCGAGTCCGCACCGACACTTTAGGAAAAACTTGAACTCCCACCTAATCCCATCTGCCAGCACTTGGCCCGAAGCCCTGAATGTTATGATGTGCCAAGTGCTCATCCAGATACTTTAAAAATGTGAGGCAATACCTCTACCACCCTCCTAGGCAGCGTATTCCAGGCCATCACCAACCTCTGGGTAGAAAGGTTTTCCTTCACATCCCCCCCCTAAACCTCCTGCCCCTCACCTTGAACCTATGCCCTCTCATAACTAACCTTCAACTAAAGGGAACAGCTGCTCCTTATTCACTCTGTCCATGTATCTCGTAATCTTGTACACCTCGATCAGGTAGTCCCCCAGTCTTCTCTGCTCCAATGAAAAGAACCTAAGCCTATCCAACCTCTCTTCATAACTTAAATGTTCCATGCCAGGCAGCATCCTGGTGAAGTTCCTCTGCACCTCCTCCAGTCCAATCACATCCTTCCGATAACGTGGCAACCAGAACTGCATACAGTACTCTAGCTGTGGCCAGGCCAAAGTTCTATACAACTCCAACCTGACTTCCCTGTTTTTCTAATCTATGCCTCAATTGATAAAGGCAAGTGTCTCATATGCCCTTTTCACCACCCTAACATGCTCTTCTGTTTTCAGAGATCTCTGGACAAACATGCCACGGTCCCTTTGTTCCACAAAACTTCCTAGTGTCCTACCATTCACTGAGTACTTTTTTGTCAAATTACTCCTTCCAAAGTATATCACCTCACACTTTTCAGGGTTAAATTCCATCTGCCACTTATCCACCCATTTGACCATTCCATCTATATCTTCTTGTATCTCAAGACACTTCACCTCTCTGTTAACCACCTGTCCAATCTTTGTGTCATCCACAAACTTATTAATCCTACCCCCTCACATAGTCATCAATGTCATTTATATAAATGATGAATAATAGGGGCCTGACACATATCCGTGTGGCATGCCACTGGCTTCCAGTCACTAAAACATCTTTCTGTCATCACCCTCTGTCTCCTACAACAGAGTCAATTTTGAATCCACTTTATCAAATTACCCTGTATCCCTTATGAATTCACCTTATTTACAAGTCTCCCATGTGGGCCCTTGTCAAAGGCTTTGTTGAAATCCATATAAACTACATCGACTGCACTATCCTCGTCTGCACACCTGGTCACCTCCTCAAAGAATTCAATCAAATTTGTTAGGCATGACCTCCCTCTGACGAAGCCATGCTGACTATCCCTGATCAAGCCTCGCCTCTCCAAGTAGAGTTAGATGCTCTCCTTCAGAAAGTTTCTCTAATAGTTTCCCTACCACTGACATGAGACTCACTGGCCTGTCGTTCCCAGCTAACAAAACCAATGACACAGTTACAGCAGTATTTTTATCTTTACAAGAATTCCAGTTTGGTCTATGTAAATCTCAGTCAAATTTACAAAAAAAAACTCTTGATAATACAATTTACTGGCAATGTACCACGCTGACATTTGTGTATATCGGGAAGAGGATCTCCCTTTCACAAGCAGGGGTTGTATATAGCTGTTTGCATTGTGTAGAGCAGCACGGTGGCACAGTGGTTAGAATTACTGCCTCACAGTGTCAGGCTCTCGGGTTCGATTCTGGCCTTGGTGGCTATATGGAGTTTGCACATTCTCCCTGTGCCTGCGTCGGTTTCCTCTGGGTGCTCGGGTTTCCTCCCACAGTCCAAAGATGTGTTCGTTAGGTGGATTGGCCATGCTAAATTGCCCCTTAATGTCCAAGGATGTGTGGACCTTTTTTACTTTTCTCAAATTTTTACTCCATCTAAAACAAAAACAAATTCAAATTGAATCCAATTCATGGTTCCCATGTGAGGGACAAACAAGATCCAAGCTGAAAAGATGAGACATTGCACCCCATCTTGGGCTTGACTAAACAATGTCCAAGCTGACAGGATAAGGCATTAGACCCACTCTTGGGCTTGATCCGACGCTTCATCTTAGCCAAGGTGGCTTTCAAAAATTGCATCAGGTGATGCTTCGGTCAAACCTCATTGGCTATCCTGATCCTTTACCCCAGCCTGAGCAAACCACCATCGCAGCACACCGCAAGTGCAATGGGCTAGCCTCATCACCTGCTTGTTCATGGATTTACCCCTACCAGGTAGGGGGTTCAACCATGGTAAATGTACAGGATTACGGGGATAGGGCAAGGGGGTGGGCCTTGGTGGGATGCTCTTTCGGAGAGTTGGTGCAGACTTGATGAGAATGGTCACCTTCTGCACTGTAGGGATTCATAGAATCCCTCAGTGCAGAAGGAGGCCATTTGGCCCATCGAGCCTGCACTGACAACAATCCCGCCCATGCCCTATCCCTGTAACTATATGTTTTAACCCTGCTAGCCCCCCTGACACTAAGGGACAATTTAGCATGGCCAATCAAACTAACTCACACATCTTTGGAATGTAGGAGGAAACCGAACGAAAGACATGATGGCCTTTGCTGCAAGGGAATGGAATAGTACAGGAATAAAGATGTGCAGGGCTTTGTTTAGACAACAACTGGAGTGCTGGATGCAGTTTTAGATTCCACATTTAAGAAAGTACTTGCATTGGAGGTGGTATCACACAATTACATCACTGTTACAGTGCAGAAGATGGCCATTTGGCCCATCATGTCTGCACTGGTTCAATGAATGAGCATTTCAATTAATGCCATTCTCCTGCCTTCTCCCCATAGCTTGGCACATTGGTGCTTTGCAAATAACAATTCAATTCCCTTTAGAATGCCTCGCTTGAACCTGCATCCACCACATTCTCAGACAGTGCATTCCAGACCTTAACTACTCGCTGTGGGAAAAAGATTTTTCTCACTGTGCTCCTGCTCACCAACAAAGGGTCCCTGGAATGAGGGGGTTGTCCAATGATGCGCGTCAAAGGTATGTATTCTCTGAGGTTTAGAAGCATGAGAGGCGAAAGATTGAAACATACAAGATTCTGAAGCAACTTGATGTTGTGGACTTTTGAGAGATTGTTTAAGTCAGCTCAGTACAAGGGACAGATCATTTAGGACTGAGATGAGAATTGCTTCACTCAATTTTCTAGCCCAGGGAGTTGTGTATGCTCCATCATTAAATACATTTTAGGTTGAGATAGACAGATTTCAGTCTCTCAAAGAATTGAAGGAGTGAGCAATAAAGTGGCGTTGAAACCCAAGATCAGCCATGATCAGATGGAATGGTGGAGCAGGATCGATGGGCTATGCGGTCAATGCCTGCTCTTATTTCTCTTGTCTTGTGACTGGAAGAGACCGATCCATGGATATTGGGTGGAAATTGTGAAGACACTGGCCTAGAACTTTCTATCCGGCACAGTGGCTAGTGATTAATTAATGGTCACAGCCCAAGTCACTCAACATTTCAAAGCACAAATTAATAAATATTGGTTATAAATTAATAAGCATTGGTTAAATTACATAAGCTTGAGTTTTAACTTAAAATTAGATTGCAAACAGGATAGTAAGCCAATATGTTATTATAATCCTACACAAAATGAAAATAGTGAAGAAGCTGGAAATTTAAAATAACAGAAAACGCTCAAAGTAAATACTGATTAGATCAAGTATTAGGTCACATGGAGCAACAGAACTAACATTTCAGATAAATTATTTTCCATCAGAACTGGAATAAGTTAGAGATGTAATAGGTTTTAAGTACAGAGGCAGGAAAGAAGGTGGGGTTAGTAATGAGACCAAAAGAGGTGATCTGTGACATAGTGGAAGGTACAAGAGATAAAGTGACAAAGGGGTTGATGCAAGGCAAAAGGAGATGACAATGAGACAGATTAATAAATATACATTGGTGTGGAGCAGGCAAAAATGACACAAATCATCATCAACATTGTACTCAGCGCACCCAACTATTTCTTCTATTAACAGGTCTATTCATTTATATTGCTTAACCAGTTGCCTTGATTTCACCAGAAAATATGCTTCAGGAAAGGATTCTAGAACAAAGAGGTGAGACGCATTAATTAAACAGAAGCAAAAATGTCCCCAGTTTTAAGCATTACTGTTCCCAAAATGCTAAGCTCCTCAGAACAGATGCCATGAATCATAAAGGACACAATTTCAGTTGATTGGGAACGTCTTAACAAGTCTGTCTCTTGAGAGACCAACCTCACCTAGCTGCCTGCTCATTGTCTCACCCTCTTTCCACATGAATTCATTGAATATTCTCAATGTTATTTAACTGTCCATTTCAAAGGCTTTTCCCTTTGCACAAAAGAAAATCAATTTTCCCTTTTACTTCCAACTTTTTAATTTTTACTCGCATTCCTGATATTTGAACTCTCCCTGCAATAGAAGACAAATTTAATTTGCAGCCAACCTTTAAGTTGGTGCAAGTATTTTGAGGTTTTAAACTGCTAACTTCAAATTTGAATAGTTGGAATCCTTGTTACGGTGCCAGGGATTCCACCTGGAACCAAAGATACTATTTTTGAGAAACCTGTAGGTAATTATAGCAATGCAAACAGATGGTACTTTCAGACACTGGCCTGGCAATTAATTCATTTGCATATTTCAACAACGGTCTAAACCAAATACCAGCAACAACAACAACAACCCCCCCAACATGTTCTGCAGATGTGAAGAACTGTTTCACTGTCACAGAACTTAGGGTTTTAACTTATCTGCTGTCATTAACAGTGGATAATACTGCTAGGACAGCAGATAAAGTACTGCCAATGCTGATAACACCCTACATTAACAGTGCTTCATATTATCAGTGATGGGTGTTGGGGCCATTGGTTCACACAGCTGATATCAACACCCTAACAGGGTGGCAGAAGTGAGCTTCTCGGCGTTTCGGCTAAGTCAAGCATCAGATCAAGCCCAATATCAGATGCAATGCCCTTTCTCGTCAACTTGAATCTTTTGTGTCCCTTTTGTGGGAATCATGAATTGGATTAAATTTTAATTGTTTTTTTTTGAGCAAGCAAGGAGATGGATTAAGGGTTTGCCCATTGGCTGTGTAACTTTAAGAATCGTGAAAACACTTAAAAAGCTGATATCTACTCCCGAAGGCTGGCTGCTGGGAGGATCCTGACTTTCTTTTTTAAAACTTCCTGAATCTAGCAAGTTATCTCTGGAATTATGGCTAGCTGCAGGAAACTTGTGCATTATCCTCAGTTCCTCACGAAGAATATGAATACCAGCCAAGATGTGAACTTTGCGGTTCTCGAGTTCTGCTAGGAGCTAATTTCCCTTGCAGTTTAAGAAATTGTATGTGGCACTGAGAAGCATCCACAGGCCTGAGAAAATAAAACTGTAAAGTTTAAGATCCCTTATGCAACTGTTTCGTAGCTTTTTAGATATCATCAGTACTGATTTAATAGCATCTAAATAAAAACAGTTTAGGTTACATCTTTGCCAAATACTTGTTGCAGAAGACTGAACAGTTGAGAGGAAGTGTACACCTGCTCTATTGTGATTACAGGGGTGTAGCAGTTACGTATTGTGAGTAGTTCACAAAAATGGCATTCAAATAAGCTCAATAACAAGGCCAGAGGCAACAGAACAAGATGGGATGTGTTGGCGGGGTTTTCTTCTGAGGCTGTATATTGCTAAAACTTAAGCTAAATACAAAGACTCGCAAACTCAATGTCCTGATTCAAAGACGTGTCTTTATTTGATCAATATGCATTAGGAGAGGGATGCAAGAAGGATTCCAACTTCTCTCTAAAGTTACATCACAAAAGCACATTTGATGTACCATTTTCGAAGGTTTGTATTCCCCGCCCAATCTGTCATACAGACTGGATGGTCCAATCACTTTAATACACATTATTTACCTTGGCCAATAGCATTCTACCTGTTGGCATAATTAGGAATTCAATAGCTAATCGGACTCAAAAGCCCTTCCTCTATCGCTTAGCAACCTGCTTACGTACATCAGGTTGGTGTCAGGCCATGAGAATTGATAAGGAGTCACTTTCCCTGTCTGGCCGGCCTTGCCTTTATCAGCAAAACCTGAATACTTTCATTCATTGCAATTAGCAGTTGAACACTTCTATTCATTTATAATCTCAGCAATTCTCCAGCTGCAAGGACTTTCCTCTAATAATTCTGTATCCTATCATTACCAGAGAATACAGTCTGTCTGATTTCACTTTTTCCCATTACGCTGTGGGGCAATTGCTTTTGATCAAAGCTCACAAATACCTTTAAAACTACATTTCAAAGTTACAATACTTGTTAAAAATCCATTCCTATTGTTTATATATGTGGTTAATAAACAATACCCTCTCATAATATATGTAGGAGGCACATTGTGGTCCCTAACTAATCTACTTTGGTTTAAAAGCTCCTTAAGCAGGGGTGTCAGTATCTCCTGTTACAATAGGATGAAATATTTCATTTTCCTCTAATGGTTGCAGTGGACCTATAAAATGAATTTAGATAGTTTCAACAGTTCTCAGTGGATAGGAGTCCAAAGTCTAAAATCACTTAAAATTTGGAACTACCAACCTTACTAAGAATTAACTAGCTTTCTTGATGTAAGAAACTGTAATGACAGGAGATGGTAGGAACTTGCATTTATACAACACCTTTCACATCTTCAGGAGGCATAAAAACAAGTCACGTCTTTGAAGTGCAGTAACAGTGTTGAAGGAAGTCCTGTGGCGTAGAGCTACTGTCCTTACTTCTGAGGCAGAAGTCCCACTCCAGTACTTGATGGTTAAGGAAAGCGCATACATTATGTGGCCAAAAAGGTTGAGTATCAACTTGTAAGTCTTTCCAACATATGCCAATGGCTGGCAGCAGTAGAAGGAGAGATCCCGAGTCAGCCATGACCAGACTTCATTATAAGGGAAGTTTGCTTTACTGAAATATGTACCCTACGGTGTGGTTAGATGAAAACTTCACTACCATCCTGGTGGAAACGATGTTCTAAATTAGCCTACCAACAACAATGGCTGCCATTCAAATTATTCAACTATCTTGTATAAAGACAACCAGCCCCTCCTTCAGATAGCTGCCCCAATAGAACTGGCATCACTAATAATATATAAAGCATATTATCAAAATAATCATCCTGCAATCACAAAGTTACTGGGCTCCTCACGGTCACACATATCTACAGGGATAAAATAAAATCTACCCGGAGCCAACCCAAGCCAAGCAAAAATACTTATCTGAATATTTTGGACAGCCACAAATTTCCAGGGTTTTAAAGCTGTTTGCTGTTGCACTATTTCTGAAGAAAAATGTGCTGTGTATGCAGCTTCTTTATCTCTCCATTCAAAAACACCACATTTCCAAGCTCAAAGCAAACAGCTACAACTCTCATCCAATCATTCATTGTTATAATTTAGTTGTGGTACAATATGGCATTTAGGAGCAGAAAAATGTTTAAAGCTGCGCTGTAAAAGAGCACCAAGAATAAGCGATACATAGTACTCACTCCCAGAACATGATTTAGCATCTCTCCCCGCTAACTAAAACTAGCATCGAAGCACCTTACTGAACTGTGAATAGAGAAAGGGAGCTGTCACATTGAGAACCTCCCCTTCCCCCAGTTCCTAATCAGCAGATAGCTTCCATATGCTGTCATTCAGCTTTAAGATTTTGTTTGGTGTGTAGTATCCTTCAAGATCAGATTTACCAAACGTGATACAGTATGATTTTACCCCTAAGCTAGTTGTTTTGAATAACAAGTTAAGAGCACAAAAAAATAATGCATTTTAGAATCCCAATTCTAGTTTTATGGGGTGCACACCTTTGCTAATTTGTTTGCAGGCCAGTACCCAACTTACATCTTGCATACTCAATTGGACAAGGCCATTTCCCAACTCAAGAACAGCTTCTTCCCTGCTGCCAGACTTTTGAATGACCTACCTCATATTAAGTTGATCTTTCTCTACACCCTAGCTATGACTGTAACACTGCATTCTGTACTCTCTCCTTTCCTTCTCTATGAACGGTATGCTTTGTTTGTGTAGCGCACAAGAAACAATACTGTTCACCATATACTAATACATGAGACAATAATAAATCAAATCATTTAGTTCAATTCTCTAAAGACAAGGTGGATACAAAACTGGCTCGGTCAAAGAAGACAGAGGGTAGCAGTGGCATTCCTCAGGGATCAGTGCTGGGACCTTTGCTGTTTGTAATATATTTGGAGGAAAATGTAACTGGTTTAATTAGTAAAGTTTGCGGACGACACAAAGGTTGGAAAATTTGCGGATAGCGATGAGAACCATCAGAGGATACAGCAGGATATAGATCGGCTGGAGACTTAGGCGGAGAGATGGCAGATGGAGTTTAATCCGGACAAATGTGAAGTAATGCATTTTCGAAGGTCTAATAAGGATAGGAAATATACAGTAAATGGCAGAACCCTTAAGGCAAAGGGATCCCAGTGTACAGGTACACAGGTCACAAAGTGGCAACGCAGGTGGAGAAGGTAATCAAGAAGGTATACGGCATGCTTCCCTTCATCAGCCGGGGCACTGAGTTTAAAAATTGGCAAGTCATATTGCAGCTTTATAGAATCTTAGTTAGGCTGCACTTGGAATATAGTGTTCAATTCTGGTTGCCACACTACCAGAAAGATGTGGAGGCTTTGGAGAGGGTACTGAAAAGATTTACCAGGATGTTGCCTGGTATGGAGGGCATTAGCTATGAAGAGAGGTTGGAGAAACTTGGTTTGTTCTCATTGGAACGACAGAGGTTGAGGGGCGACCTGATAGAAGTCTACAAGATTATGGGAGGCATGGACAGAGTGGATAGTCAGAAGCTTTCCCAGGGTGGAAGAGTCAATTACTAGGGGCACAGGTTTAAGGTGCAAGGGGCAAGGTTTAAAGGAGGTGTACGAGGCAGATTTGTTTTACACAGAGGCTTGTAGGTACCTGGAACTCGCTGTCGGGGGAGGTAGTGGAAGTGGATACAGTAGTGGCTTTTAAGGGGCATCTTGACAAATACATGAATAGAATGGGAATAGAGGGATATGGTCCCCGGAAGGATAGGGGGTTTTAATTAAGTCGGGCAGCATGGTCGGTGCAGGCTTGGAGGGCCGAAGGACCTGTTCCTGTGCTGTAATTTTCTTTGTTCTTTGACAGTGTTGCTTTATGCATATCAAATCTGACAGCTGTCTCCTTCTTTTGGAAGCTTCATTCATCACACTTTCTCTACTCATATTCTTCATCATTATTTCCTCAAATGATCTCAAATAGAATTTCCATATCTCCTCTGATGTTAAAGTTGCCTCCAAAGCTCTTAGCTTCACTTTTTTTCCTGACAATCATATCTTTTCTTAAAAATTCAGGTCAAATTTTACAATGCTTTATCACTGGCAAGGTTCTAACAGTAAGTAGTCTCACAACACCAGGTTAAAGTCCAACAGGTTTATTTGGTAGCACGAGCTTTCGATGCACTGCCCCTTCATCAGGTGAGTGAAGGGTTCAGTTCACAAACAGGTCACATACAGACACAAACTCAATTACAAGATAACGGTTGGAATGCGAGTCTTAACAGGTAATCGAGTTTTTTCAGGTACAGACAATGTGAGTGGAGAGAGGGTTAAGCACAGGTTAAAGAGATGTGAATAGTCTCCAGCCAGGACAATTAGTGAGGTTTTGCAAGCCCAGGAAAGTCATGGGGGTTACAGATAGTGTGACATGAACCCAAGATCCCGGTTGAGGCCGTCCTCATGTGTGTGGAACTTGGCTATCAGTCTCTGCTCTGCTTGTGCTACCAGATAAGCCTGTTGGACTTTAACCTGCTGTTGTGAGACTTCTTATTGTGCCTACCCCAGTCCAACGGCGGCAACTCCACATCAAGTTTCTAACAGCGCTCTTATTCCTAGGCAGGATACAAGAAAATGCTTGTCTGATAGGTACTTGCATTCTTACCTCTCATCTCCCTCAATAACAATCATCTCCCCATGTTCATGTATAATTACATTCCTCTGAACTTTCTTTTCTGACATGCTGCTCATTCATTATTCTACTTGTTTAACTTCCATTCTACCTCCTTATCATACTGATATTACAATAACTTCTACTCCTAGTAGTTCAAGCTGTGACACTCCTACCTACATTACTTTTATTTTTCGTAAAATCCAGAGACGACATGAAAATCAAGATGGACATCTTCTAACCAAGAATTTCTGCTTCATATCATCTTTTTTGGTGCATTGACCATGCTAAATTCTCCCTCTACGTACCCGAACAGGCTCCGGAGTGTGGTGACTAGGGGATTTTCACAACAACTTCATTGCAGTGTTACTGTAAGCCAACTTGTGACAATAATAAAAACTTAAACCTAAAACTTTTACTTTGCTCAATATCAATGCCAGTGCCCACAACTTTTTTTTTCAATTCATAACACACAAGTTTACACAATGCAGACTTGACAGATCATATTTTTCATTCCTGAGTTTTATTGCAGTGTTGAATCTACAATTCCTGTTATTGCCTATACAGCAGCACTCCTTGGAGCTTCTGCATGGTGTCTGAGCACTACCTGCAAAATTGCTACAATCAATCAAAGCTTTCAGAAAATTAATTTGACACAATAATAGCTGTTAAGCCTCATCAACTGGTAGTTGTTATAGAGAATGAGTGGACAGCATTTTACAGAGTTCAGACATGCCACTCACATCAGTATCACAAGCCATTAGAACTGCATTTTGCCGATGGCACAATAAGCAAGACAAAACGGTTTTTGCATTGCCTCCATGAAAACAACTTGCACACATCCCCTTACAAAGGGATTTTTAAAAAACTCCAATAAATTTCAGGCAACTTGCTGTAACAAGCTTTCTGCCAACTGAAATGCTCTGGGGTGGGCCACAGCTGGAATACACCTGTATTCATTTCTGGTCCCCACACATCTAAAGGGACTACAGGTTGCTGTTTATACATTAGAGGGGGGATCTCAAGAGTATTGGGGATGAGTTAAGTTTTGCAAAGTTCAATTTTGTCTACTGATGCAAGGTTAACTTCAGGAAAGTGGAGTAAAACATTAAACATAGTAAGCAGATGGATAGGATAAATTTAGATTGATTCTAACTTGATATACCTTGAAGTAAAGCACATAACACAAGTGAAAAATCAATTTCAAATGTTAGAAATAGTCATTTCACTCAGTAATGCTTGGACTGAACTGCTAGACAACACAGAATGAACAGCATTAGATGAGCTCAAACGCAGTTAAAATGTTTCAGTTTTTTGCCGAAATATCCTTTCTTGCTCCCCAAACATTGTTACAATTGATAATTACTGAAAACATACATACCTAAGTATATTTAAATAGAAACAAATTATTCTTTAAATATATTATATCTCCTAACAGACCTGAGTGACTTGGATTCTACAGATGGCTTTTACTGGGAGCAAGCTTTAAAAGTTCAATTTGGTCCATCACCAGTTCAACAAATAAAACAGATTTATTATGTATTACAGACATAGTAACAGCTTGACTCACAGGGCAGCTATTTATAGTATGTCCCACAATCTCACCAACTATTTGCCTCACTTGGACTTTAAAGGTTAAAAACAAACTGCTGTAACTTGCAAGTTAGCAAGACAACTGTGCTTAATGACAATAATGTACACTGGGAATTTATGAAGTATTTGAAGGAAATGCGAGTTGTGGGGCTGGAGGAAGTTACACACGCGGAGGGACAGTGCCTGTTGAAAACAAGGAGGAGAATTTTACAATTAAGATACTGTTTAATGGGGAACAAGTCAGGAGCACAGTGATGGGCGAATGGGATTCAGTACGAGTTAAGTCACAGGCAGCAGTTTGACAAGTTTACAAAGAATGGAATGGGAGACACCAGCTAAGAGTGAATTTCAATAGTAACATCCAGAGGCACAACTGAGAGATTATGCAGCGGATGAGCAAACTTGGATGATATCAGAGAGGTGGACACAGGCGATCTTACTGATAGTACG
This sequence comes from Mustelus asterias, assembly GCF_964213995.1. NCBI lineage: Eukaryota > Metazoa > Chordata > Chondrichthyes > Carcharhiniformes > Triakidae > Mustelus > Mustelus asterias. The sequence goes on from NC_135809.1 coordinate 92,998,538, forward strand.
ATTATGTGGTCAGAAGCTAATTTTGGAGTCAAATGTGATGCCAGAATTGCAAACACATTGACCTAGTCTGAAACTGCTGGCACGGAGAGGGTTGGAGTTGGTAACCTGGAAATGTGTGTTTGCAGCAGAAATCAAAAACCTTTCCTTTCAGGTACTCCGGTTTCCTCCAACACTCCAGAGATGTGTGGGTTAGGTTGATTGGCCATGTTAAATTGTCCCTTAGTGTCAGGGGGATTAGCAAGGTAAATGCGTGAGGTTGCGGTGATGGGGTCTGGAGGGGTTGTGGTTGGTGCAGGCTTGATGGGCCAAATGGCCTCCTTCTGCACTGTAGGGATTTTATGATTCTAATGGTTTGAGTCTTCTAATGTTTAACTGGATGTCAGAAAAACAGTCTGTTAAAGTAGCAATTACAGAGCTGTCAAGAGGGGTAATGGTGAGGTAGAACTGGGTGTTGTCAGTGTACATGCGAAAACTAATATTATGCTTTCTGATACTGTTGCTGTGGGGCAGCATGTGAATGTAAACAGAAAAAGACCAAAGATTGACCCTTGCATTGACATTGATGGTCCAGGAGTGAGAAGTCATTGAGAGTGATATTCTAGTTAGGGATAGATAAGGGAGCTAAATGGAGGAGCTTAAACATGGAGTTCCAAGAAAGACGAGCATCAATCTGGAAGGCGAAAACACATTCAATGACTATGGAGAGGAAAGGAAAGCTGGAGATGGGCTAATAGATTGCAAGGTTTGGTCAAGGGATGTTTTTTGATGAGAATATAAGTTCGTATGTCTGGCTCTGGATGTTGGGGTATTTCAAGGGTGCTCTGTAACACTCCCCAGGCCTGACTCTGGGTGCTGGGTATTTAAAGGGTGCACTGTAGCTCTCCCCAGGCCTGGCTCTGGATGCTGGGTATTTAAAGGGTGCACAGTAACCCTCCCCTGGCCTGCTCTGGTTACTGGGGAATTTAAAGGGTACACAGCAACTTTCCCCAGGCCTGACAGTGATCGTTGGGGTATTTAATGGGTGCTGGGGTATTTGAAAGGAATGCTGTAACTCTCCCCAGGCCTGACTCTGGGTGCTGGGGTATTTAAAAGGAATGTTGTAACTCTCCCCAGGCCAGACTCTGGGTATTTAAAGAGTGCATAGTAACTCTCCCCAGGCCTGGTTCCTGGGTATTTAAAAGGTGTACAGTAACTCTCCCCAGGCCTGGCTCAAGGTGCTGGGGTATTTAAAAGGAATAAGAACATAAGAAATAGGAGGAGTAGGCCATCTAGCCCCTCGACCCTGCCCCGCCATTCAATAAGATCATGGCTGATCTGAAGTGGATCAGTTCCACTTACCCGCCTGATCCCCATAACCCCTAATTCCCTTACCGATCAGGAATCCATCTATCCGTGATTTAAACATATTCAACGAGGTAGCCTCCACCACTTCAGTGGGCAGAGAATTCCAGAGATTCATCACCCTCTGAGAGAAGAAGTTCCTCCTCAACTCTGTCCTAAGCTGACCCTCCTTTATTTTGAGGCTGTGCCCTCTAGTTCTAGCTTCCTTTCTAAGTGGAAAGAATCTCTCCACCTCTACCCTATCCAGCCCCTTCATTATCTTATAGGTCTCTATAAGATCCCCCCTCAGCCTTCTAAATTCCAACGAGTACAAACGCAATCTGCTCAGTCTCTCCTCATAATCAACACCCCTCATCTCTGGTATCAACCTGGTGAACCTTCTCTGCACTCCCTCCAAGGCCAATATATCCTTCCGCAAATAAGGGGACCAATACTGCAAACAGTATTCCAGCTGCGGCCTCACCAATGTCCTGTACAGATGCAGCAAGACATCTCTGCTTTTATATTCTATCCCCCTTGCGATATAGGCCAACATCCCATTTGCCTTCTTGATCACCTGTTGCACCTGCAGACTGGGTTTTTGCATCTCATGCACAAGGACCCCCAGGTCCCTTTGCACAGTAGCATGTTGTAATTTTTTTCCATTTAGATAATAATCCAATGTTGTAATTCTCCCCAGGCTGATTCCTGGGTATTTGAAAGGTGTACAGTAACTCTCCCCCGGCCTGGCTCGAGGTGTTGGGGTATTTAAAGGGTGCACAGTAACTCTCCCCAGGCCTGGCTTGGGTTATTTGGAGGCTGTGTTCAGACTCTCCATAGGCCCTATTCCAGGCGCTGGGATATTGAAAGTTGTCCGTGCTGTCACTCACCGTGGCCTGGGCATCCACTCGGTTCTCGGAGGCCTTATTGAGAACACTGCTGAAGTCCATGGCGCTGCGGTGTCCCGGGAACGACACTGCATCCAACTCAACCTCAACTAGACAGCAGCGTCACTTCCGGATCATCCAGCACTACTGCCGGTCCCTCGAGCGGTCACGTGGCCGGAAGTGCGTCCCAGTCCCTAATGTCACTCAGCGCCCGTCCCACAGAGACTGAGCAAGCATTGCACACACATTCCAGTGAATACCCCGACTCAGCAAGCATTGCACACACATTCCAGTGAATACCCTGACTCGGCAGGCATTGCACACACATTACAGGGAATACCAACTCAGCAAGCATTGCACACACATTACAGTGAATATCCCGACTCAGCAAGCATTGTACACACATTACAGGGAATACCAACTCAGCAAGCATTGCACACACATTACAGTGAATATCCCGACTCAGCAAGCATTGCACACACATTACAGGGAATACCAACTCAGCAAGCATTGCACACACATTACAGTGAATACCCCGACTCAGCAAGCATTGCACACACATTACAGTGAATACCCCGACTCAGCAAGCATTGCACACACATTACAGGGAATACCAACTCAGCAAGCATTGCACACACATTACAGTGAATACCCTGACTCAGCAAGCATTGCACACACATTACAGGGAATACCCCGACTCAGCAAGCATTGCACACACATTACAGTGAATACCCCGACTCAGCAAGGTTTGCACACATATTGCAGTGAATACCCTGACTCAGCAAGCATTACACACACATTACAGGGAATACCAACTCAGCAAGCATTGCACACACATTACAGTGAATATCCCGACTCAGCAAGCATTGCACACACATTACAGTGAATACCCCGACTCAGCAAGCATTGCAGACACATTACAGTGAATACCCTGACTCGGCAAGTATTGCACACACATTACAGTGAATACCCTGACTCGGCAAGCATTGCACACACATTACGGGGAATACCAACTCAGCAAGCATTGCACACACATTACAGTGAATACCCTGACTCGGCAAGTATTGCACACACATTACAGTGAATACCCTGACTCGGCAAGCATTGCACACACATTACGGGGAATACCAACTCAGCAAGCATTGCACACACATTATAGTGAATATCCCGACTCAGCAAGCATTGCACACACATTACAGTGAATACCCTGACTCAGCAAGCATTGCACACACATTACAGTGAATACCCTGACTCAGCAAGCATTGCACACACATTACAGGGAAGACCAACTCAGCAAGCATTGCACACACATTACAGTGAATACCCCGACTCAGCAAGCATTGCAGACACATTCCAGTGAATACCCTGACTATGCAGGCATTGCACACACATTACAGGGAATACCAACTCAGCAAGCATTGCACACACATTACAGTGAATATCCCGACTCAGCAAGCATTGCACACACATTACAGTGAATACCCTGACTCAGCAAGCATTGCACACACATTACAGGGAATACCAACTCAGCAAGCATTGCACACACATTACAGTGAATATCCCGACTCAGCAAGCATTGCACACACATTACAGTGAATACCCCGACTCAGCAAGGTTTGCACACATATCGCAGTGAATACCCTGACTCAGCAAGCATTGCACACACATTACAGTGAATACCCTGACTCAGCAAGCATTGCAGACACATTCCAGTGAATACCCTGACTATGCAGGCATTGCACACACATTACAGGGAATACCAACTCAGCAAGCATTGCACACACATTACAGTGAATATCCCGACTCAGCAAGCATTGCAGACACATTCCAGTGAATACCCCGACTCAGCAAGGTTTGCACACATATTGCAGTGAATACCCTGACTCAGCAAGCATTGCACACACATTACAGTGAATACCCCGACTCAGCAAGGTTTGCACTCATATTGCAGTGAATACCCTGACTCAGCAAGCATTGCACACACATTACAGTGAATACCCTGACTCAGCAAGCATTGCACACACATTCCAGTGAATACCCTGACTATGCAGGCATTGCACACACATTACAGGGAATACCAACTCAGCAAGCATTGCACACACATTACAGTGAATATCCCGACTCAGCAAGCATTGCAGACACATTCCAGTGAATACCCTGACTCAGCAAGTATTGCACACACATTACAGTGAATACCCTGACTCGGCAAGTATTGCACACACATTACAGTGAATACCCTGACTCGGCAAGCATTGCACACACATTCCAGTGAATACCCTGACTCGGCAAGCATTGCACACACATTACAGTGAATACCCTGACTCGGCAAGTATTGCACACACATTACAGTGAATACCCTGACTCGGCAAGCATTGCACACACATTACGGGGAATACCAACTCAGCAAGCATTGCACACACATTATAGTGAATATCCCGACTCAGCAAGCATTGCACACACATTACAGTGAATACCATGACTCAGCAAGCATTGCACACACATTACAGTGAATACCATGACTCAGCAAGCATTGCACACACATTACAGGGAATACCAACTCAGCAAGCATTGCACACACATTACAGTGAATACCCCGACTCAGCAAGCATTCCACACACATTACAGTGAATACCCCGACTCAGCAAGCATTCCACACACATTACAGTGAATATCCCGACTCAGCAAGCATTGCACACACATTACAGTGAATACCCTGACTCAGCAAGCATTGCACACACATTACAGTGAATACCCTGACTCAGCAAGGTTTGCACACATATTGCAGTGAATACCCTGACTCAGCAAGCATTGCACACACATTACAGTGAATACCCTGACTCAGCAAGCATTGCACACACATTCCAGTGAATACCCTGACTATGCAGGCATTGCACACACATTACAGGGAATACCAACTCAGCAAGCATTGCACACACATTACAGTGAATACCCTGACTCAGCAAGGTTTGCACACATATTGCAGTGAATACCCTGACTCAGCAAGCATTGCACACACATTACAGGGAAGACCAACTCAGCAAGCATTGCACACACATTACAGGGAAGACCAACTCAGCAAGCATTGCACACACATTACAGTGAATACCCCGACTCAGCAAGCATTGCACACACATTACAGTGAATACCCTGACTCAGCAAGCATTGCACACACATTACAGGGAATACCAACTCATCAAGCATTGCACACACATTACAGTGAATACCCTGACTCAGCAAGCATTGCACACACATTACAGTGAATACCCCGACTCAGCAAGGTTTGCACACATATTGCAGTGAATACCCTGACTCAGCAAGCATTGCACACACATTACAGGGAAGACCAACTCAGCAAGCATTGCACACACATTACAGTGAATACCCCGACTCAGCAAGCATTGCACACACATTCCAGTGAATACCCTGACTCAGCAAGCATTGCAGACACATTAAAGTGAATAGCGACTCAGCAACCATTGCACACACATCACAGTGAATACCCTGACTCAGCAAGTATTGCACACACATTACAGTGAATACCTTAATTCAGCAAGCATTGCACACACATTACAGTGAACACACTGACTCAGCAAGCATTACACACACATTACAGTGAATACCTTAATTCAGCAAGCATTGCACACCCATTACAGTGAACACACTGACTCAGCAAGCATTACACACACATTACAGTGAATACCCTGACTCAGCAAAAATTGCACTCACATTACATTTAAGTCAGCAAGCATTGCACACACATTACAGTGAATAACCTGATTCAGCAAGCATTGCACACACATTCCAGGGAATACCCTGACTCAGCAAGCATTGCACATACATTACAGTGAGTACCTTAACTCAGCAAGCATTGCACACACAATACAATGAATATCCTCATTCAGCAAGCATGGCACACACATTACAGTTAACTCAGCAAGCATTGCACACACATTGAAGTGAATACCTTAACTCAGCAAGCATTATACACACATTACAGGAAATACCCCGACTCAGCATGCATTACACACACATTGCCAACAAATATCCTGACTCAGCAAGCATTGCACAAACATTACAGTGAATACATTAATTCAGCAAGCATTGCACACACATTACAGTGAATACCCAGATTCAGCAAGCATTGCACACACATTAGAGGGAATACCCTGACTCAGCACGCATTGCACACACATTACAGTGAATACCTTAACTCAGCAAGCATTGGACACACATTACAGCGAAGACTTGGACTCAGCAAGCATTGCACACACATATTCCAGAGAATACCCTGACCTAGCAAGAATTGCACACACATTACAGTGAATACCGACATAGCAAGCATTGCACACACATTCCAGTGGACACGCCCACTCAGCAAGCATTGCACACACATTACAGTGAATACGCCGACTCAGCAAGCATTGCACACACATTACAGTGAGTACTCCAACACAGCAAGCATTGCACACATATTAGAGTGAATACCGTGACTCACCAAGCATTGCACACACATTACAGTGAGTGCACTGGCTCAGGAAGCATTATGCAGAAATTACAGTGACTACCCTGACACAGCAAGCATTGCACACACATTACAGTGAATACCATGACTCAGCAAGCATTACACACACATTACAGTGAATACCCTGACTCAGCAGGCATTGCACACACATTACAGTGAATATCCCGACTCAGCAAGCATTGCACACACCATTACAGGGAATACTCGGACTCAGCAAGCATTGCACACACATTACAGTGAATACACTGACTCAGCAAGCATTGCGCACACATTACAGTGAATACTCCGACAAAGCAAGCATTGCACACACATTACAGTGTATACCCTGACTCAGCAAGCATTGCACACACATTCCAGTGAATACTCCGACAAAGCAAGCATTGCACACACATTACAGTGTATACCCTGACTCAGCAACCATTACACACACATTGCAGTGAATACCCCGACTCAGCAAGCATTGCACACATATTACAGTGAGTACCCTGATTTATCAAGCATTGCACACACATTACAGTGAATACCCGGACTCAGCAAGCATTGCACACACATTACAGTGAATACCCGGACTCAGCAAGCATGGCACACATATTACAGTGCGTACCCTGATTTATCAAGCATTGCACACATTGCAGTGAATACCCCGACTCAGCAAGCATTGCACACATATTACAGTGAGTACCCTGATTTATCAAGCATTGCACACACATTACAGTGAATACCCTGACTCAGCAAGCATGGCACACACAATACAGTGAATACCTTAATTCAGCAAGCATTGCACACACATTACAGTGAATACCCTGACTCACCAAGCATGGCACACACAATACAGTGAATACCTTAACTCAGCAAGCATGGCACACACATTACAGTGAATACCCTGACTCAGCAAGCATTGCACACACATTACAGTGAATACCTTCACTCAGCAAGCATTGCACACATATTACAGTGAGTACCCTGATTTATCACGCATTGCACACACATTACAGTGAATGCCCCGACTCAACAAGCATTGCACACACATTACAGAGAAAACTTGGACTCAGCAAGCATTACACACATATTCCAGGGAATACCCTGACTCAGCAAGCATTGCACACACATTCCAGTGAATACGCTGACTCAGCAAGCATTGCAGACACATTACAGTGAATACGCCGACTCAGCAAGCATTGCATACACATTACAGTGAATACGCCGACTCAGCAAGCATTGCACACACATTACAGTGAGTACTCTGGCTCAGGAAACATTATGTGGCGATGCCGGCGTTGGACTGGGGTGAACACATTCAGAGTTTTAACAACACCAGGTTAAAGTCCAACAGGTTTATTTGGTAGCAAATACCATTAGCTTTCGGAGCGCTGCTCCTTTGTCAGATGGAGTGGAAATCTGCTCTCAAACAGGGCACAGAGACACAAAATAAGGCAGCATTACGCAGACATTACAGTGACTACCCTGACACAGCAAGCATTGCACACACATTACAGTAAATACCCCGACACAGCAAGCATTACACACACATTGCAGTTAACTCAGCAAGCATTGCACAGACTTTACAGTAAATACCCCGATTCAGCGAGTATTGCACACACATTACAGTGAATGCCCTGACTCAGCAAGCATTGCAGGCACATTACTGTGAATACCCTGACTCGGCAAGCATTGCAGGCACATTACAGTGAATACCTTAACTAAGCAAGCATTGCAGACACATTACAGTGAATACCTTAACTAAGCAAGCATTGCAAACATATTACAGGAAATACCCTGACTCAACAAGCATTGCAAACACGTTACAGTGAATAATCTGACTCAGCAAACATTACACCCACATTACAGTGAATGCCCTGTCTCAGCAAGCATTGCACACATTACAGTGAATACCTTAACTCAGCAAGCATTGCACACAGATCACAGTGAATACCCTGACTCAGCAAGCATTGCACACACACATGACAGTGAGTACCTTAACTCAGCAAGTATTGTACACATACATTACAGTGAATACCTTAACTCAGCAGGCATTGCACACACATTACAGGAAATACCCTGACTCAGCAACCATTGCACACACATTACAGTGAATACCTTTACTTAGCAAGCATTGCTCACACATTACAGTGAATACCCTGACTCAGCAAGCATTGCACACACATTACAGTGAATACCCTGACTCAGCAAGCATTCCACACACATTACAGTGAATGCCCCGACACAGCAAGCATTACACACACATTATAGTAAATACTCTGACACAGCAAGTATTGCACACACATTACAGTGAATACCTTCACTCAGCAAGCATTGCACACATATTACAGTGAGTACCCTGACTCGGCAAGTATTGCACACACATTACAGTGAATACCCTGACTCGGCAAGCATTGCACACACATTATAGTGAATATCCCGACTCAGCAAGCATTGCACACACATTACAGTGAATACCATGACTCAGCAAGCATTGCACACACATTACAGTGAATACCATGACTCAGCAAGCATTGCACACACATTACAGGGAATACCAACTCAGCAAGCATTGCACACACATTATAGTGAATACCCTGACTCAGCAAGCATTGCACACACATTCCAGTGAATATCCCGACTCAGCAAGCATTGCACACACATTACAGGGAATACCAACTCAGCAAGCATTGCACACACATTACAGTGAATACCCTGACTCAGCAAGCATTGCACACACATTCCAGTGAATATCCCGACTCAGCAAGCATTGCACACACATTACAGGGAATACCAACTCAGCAAGCATTGCACACACATTACAGTGAATACCCCGACTCAGCAAGCATTCCACACACATTACAGTGAATACCCCGACTCAGCAAGCATTGCACACACATTCCAGTGAATATCCCGACTCAGCAAGCATTGCACACACATTACAGGGAATACCAACTCAGCAAGCATTGCACACACATTACAGTGAATACCCTGACTCAGCAAGCATTGCACACACATTACAGTGAATACCCCGACTCAGCAAGGTTTGCACACATATTGCAGTGAATACCCTGACTCAGCAAGCATTGCACACACATTACAGTGAATACCCCGACTCAGCAAGGTTTGCACACATATTGCAGTGAATACCCTGACTCAGCAAGCATTGCACACACATTCCAGTGAATACCCTGACTATGCAGGCATTGCACACACATTACAGGGAATACCAACTCAGCAAGCATTGCACACACATTACAGTGAATACCCTGACTCAGCAAGCATTCCACACACATTACAGTGAATACCCCGACTCAGCAAGGTTTGCACACATATTGCAGTGAATACCCTGACTCAGCAAGCATTGCACACACATTACAGGGAATACCAACTCATCAAGCATTGCACACACATTACAGGGAAGACCAACTCAGCAAGCATTGCACACACATTACAGGGAAGACCAACTCAGCAAGCATTGCACACACATTACAGTGAATACCCCGACTCAGCAAGCATTGCACACACATTACAGGGAAGACCAACTCAGCAAGCATTGCACACACATTACAGGGAAGACCAACTCAGCAAGCATTGCACACACATTACAGGGAAGACCAACTCAGCAAGCATTGCACACACATTACAGGGAAGACCAACTCAGCAAGCATTGCACACACATTACAGGGAAGACCAACTCAGCAAGCATTGCACACACATTACAGTGAATACCCCGACTCAGCAAGCATTGCACACACATTACAGTGAATACCCTGACTCAGCAAGCATTGCACACACATTACAGGGAATACCAACTCATCAAGCATTGCACACACATTACAGTGAATACCCTGACTCAGCAAGCATTGCACACACATTACAGGGAATACCAACTCATCAAGCATTGCACACACATTACAGTGAATACCCTGACTCAGCAAGCATTGCACACACATTACAGTGAATACCCCGACTCAGCAAGGTTTGCACACATATTGCAGTGAATACCCTGACTCAGCAAGCATTGCACACACATTACAGGGAAGACCAACTCAGCAAGCATTGCACACACATTACAGTGAATACCCCGACTCAGCAAGCATTGCACACACATTCCAGTGAATACCCTGACTCAGCAAGCATTGCAGACACATTAAAGTGAATAGCGACTCAGCAACCATTGCACACACATCACAGTGAATACCCTGACTCAGCAAGTATTGCACACACATTACAGTGAATACCTTAATTCAGCAAGCATTGCACACACATTACAGTGAACACACTGACTCAGCAAGCATTACACACACATTACAGTGAATACCTTAATTCAGCAAGCATTGCACACCCATTACAGTGAACACACTGACTCAGCAAGCATTACACACACATTACAGTGAATACCCTGACTCAGCAAAAATTGCACTCACATTACATTTAAGTCAGCAAGCATTGCACACACATTACAGTGAATAACCTGATTCAGCAAGCATTGCACACACATTCCAGGGAATACCCTGACTCAGCAAGCATTGCACATACATTACAGTGAGTACCTTAACTCAGCAAGCATTGCACACACAATACAATGAATATCCTCATTCAGCAAGCATGGCACACACATTACAGTTAACTCAGCAAGCATTGCACACACATTGAAGTGAATACCTTAACTCAGCAAGCATTATACACACATTACAGGAAATACCCCGACTCAGCATGCATTACACACACATTGCCAACAAATATCCTGACTCAGCAAGCATTGCACAAACATTACAGTGAATACATTAATTCAGCAAGCATTGCACACACATTACAGTGAATACCCAGATTCAGCAAGCATTGCACACACATTAGAGGGAATACCCTGACTCAGCACGCATTGCACACACATTACAGTGAATACCTTAACTCAGCAAGCATTGGACACACATTACAGCGAAGACTTGGACTCAGCAAGCATTGCACACACATATTCCAGAGAATACCCTGACCTAGCAAGAATTGCACACACATTACAGTGAATACCGACATAGCAAGCATTGCACACACATTCCAGTGGACACGCCCACTCAGCAAGCATTGCACACACATTACAGTGAATACGCCGACTCAGCAAGCATTGCACACACATTACAGTGAGTACTCCAACACAGCAAGCATTGCACACATATTAGAGTGAATACCGTGACTCACCAAGCATTGCACACACATTACAGTGAGTGCACTGGCTCAGGAAGCATTATGCAGAAATTACAGTGACTACCCTGACACAGCAAGCATTGCACACACATTACAGTGAATACCATGACTCAGCAAGCATTACACACACATTACAGTGAATACCCTGACTCAGCAGGCATTGCACACACATTACAGTGAATATCCCGACTCAGCAAGCATTGCACACACCATTACAGGGAATACTCGGACTCAGCAAGCATTGCACACACATTACAGTGAATACACTGACTCAGCAAGCATTGCGCACACATTACAGTGAATACTCCGACAAAGCAAGCATTGCACACACATTACAGTGTATACCCTGACTCAGCAAGCATTGCACACACATTCCAGTGAATACTCCGACAAAGCAAGCATTGCACACACATTACAGTGTATACCCTGACTCAGCAACCATTACACACACATTGCAGTGAATACCCCGACTCAGCAAGCATTGCACACATATTACAGTGAGTACCCTGATTTATCAAGCATTGCACACACATTACAGTGAATACCCGGACTCAGCAAGCATGGCACACATATTACAGTGAGTACCCTGATTTATCAAGCATTGCACACATTGCAGTGAATACCCCGACTCAGCAAGCATTGCACACATATTACAGTGAGTACCCTGATTTATCAAGCATTGCACACACATTACAGTGAATACCCTGACTCAGCAAGCATGGCACACACAATACAGTGAATACCTTAATTCAGCAAGCATTGCACACACATTACAGTGAATACCCTGATTCAGCAAGCATGGCACACACAATACAGTGAATACCTTAACTCAGCAAGCATGGCACACACATTACAGTGAATACCCTGACTCAGCAAGCATTGCACACACATTACAGTGAATACCTTCACTCAGCAAGCATTGCACACATATTACAGTGAGTACCCTGATTTATCACGCATTGCACACACATTACAGTGAATGCCCCGACTCAACAAGCATTGCACACACATTACAGAGAAAACTTGGACTCAGCAAGCATTACACACATATTCCAGGGAATACCCTGACTCAGCAAGCATTGCACACACATTCCAGTGAATACGCTGACTCAGCAAGCATTGCAGACACATTACAGTGAATACGCCGACTCAGCAAGCATTGCATACACATTACAGTGAATACTCTGGCTCAGGAAACATTATGTGGCGATGCCGGCGTTGGACTGGGGTGAACACATTCAGAGTTTTAACAACACCAGGTTAAAGTCCAACAGGTTTATTTGGTAGCAAATACCATTAGCTTTCGGAGCGCTGCTCCTTTGTCAGATGGAGTGGAAATCTGCTCTCAAACAGGGCACAGAGACACAAAATAAGGCAGCATTACGCAGACATTACAGTGACTACCCTGACACAGCAAGCATTGCACACACATTACAGTAAATACCCCGACACAGCAAGCATTACACACACATTGCAGTTAACTCAGCAAGCATTGCACAGACTTTACAGTAAATACCCCGATTCAGCGAGTATTGCACACACATTACAGTGAATGCCCTGACTCAGCAAGCATTGCAGGCACATTACTGTGAATACCCTGACTCGGCAAGCATTGCAGGCACATTACAGTGAATACCTTAACTAAGCAAGCATTGCAGACACATTACAGTGAATACCTTAACTAAGCAAGCATTGCAAACATATTACAGGAAATACCCTGACTCAACAAGCATTGCAAACACGTTACAGTGAATAATCTGACTCAGCAAACATTACACCCACATTACAGTGAATGCCCTGTCTCAGCAAGCATTGCACACATTACAGTGAATACCTTAACTCAGCAAGCATTGCACACAGATCACAGTGAATACCCTGACTCAGCAAGCATTGCACACACACATGACAGTGAGTACCTTAACTCAGCAAGTATTGTACACATACATTACAGTGAATACCTTAACTCAGCAGGCATTGCACACACATTACAGGAAATACCCTGACTCAGCAACCATTGCACACACATTACAGTGAATACCTTTACTTAGCAAGCATTGCTCACACATTACAGTGAATACCCCGACACAGCAAGCATTACACACACAGTGCAGTTAACTCAGACAAGCATTGCACACACATTACAGTAAATACTCTGACACAGCAAGTATTGCACACACATTACAGTGAATACCTTCACTCAGCAAGCATTGCACACATATTACAGTGAGTACCCTGACTCGGCACGTATTGCACACACATTACAGTGAATACCCTGACTCGGCAAGCATTGCACACACATTACGGGGAATACCAACTCAGCAAGCATTGCACACACATTATAGTGAATATCCCGACTCAGCAAGCATTGCACACACATTACAGTGAATACCATGACTCAGCAAGCATTGCACACACATTACAGGGAATACCAACTCAGCAAGCATTGCACACACATTACAGTGAATACCCTGACTCAGCAAGCATTGCAGACACATTACAGTGAATATCCCGACTCAGCAAGCATTGCACACACATTCCAGTGAATATCCCGACTCAGCAAGCATTGCACACACATTCCAGTGAATATCCCGACTCAGCAAGCATTGCACACACATTACAGGGAATACCAACTCAGCAAGCATTGCACACACATTACAGTGAATACCCTGACTCAGCAAGCATTGCACACACATTACAGTGAATACCCCGACTCAGCAAGCATTCCACACACATTACAGTGAATACCCCGACTCAGCAAGCATTGCACACACATTCCAGTGAATATCCCGACTCAGCAAGCATTGCACACACATTACAGGGAATACCAACTCAGCAAGCATTGCACACACATTACACTGAATACCCTGACTCAGCAAGCATTGCACACACATTACAGTGAATACCCCGACTCAGCAAGGTTTGCACACATATTGCAGTGAATACCCTGACTCAGCAAGCATTGCACACACATTACAGTGAATACCCCGACTCAGCAAGGTTTGCACACATATTGCAGTGAATACCCTGACTCAGCAAGCATTGCACACACATTCCAGTGAATACCCTGACTATGCAGGCATTGCACACACATTACAGGGAATACCAACTCAGCAAGCATTGCACACACATTACAGTGAATACCCTGACTCAGCAAGCATTCCACACACATTACAGTGAATACCCCGACTCAGCAAGGTTTGCACACATATTGCAGTGAATACCCTGACTCAGCAAGCATTGCACACACATTACAGGGAATACCAACTCATCAAGCATTGCACACACATTACAGGGAAGACCAACTCAGCAAGCATTGCACACACATTACAGGGAAGACCAACTCAGCAAGCATTGCACACACATTACAGTGAATACCCCGACTCAGCAAGCATTGCACACACATTACAGGGAAGACCAACTCAGCAAGCATTGCACACACATTACAGGGAAGACCAACTCAGCAAGCATTGCACACACATTACAGTGAATACCCCGACTCAGCAAGCATTGCACACACATTACAGTGAATACCCTGACTCAGCAAGCATTGCACACACATTACAGGGAATACCAACTCATCAAGCATTGCACACACATTACAGTGAATACCCTGACTCAGCAAGCATTGCACACACATTACAGTGAATACCCCGACTCAGCAAGGTTTGCACACATATTGCAGTGAATACCCTGACTCAGCAAGCATTGCACACACATTACAGGGAAGACCAACTCAGCAAGCATTGCACACACATTACAGTGAATACCCCGACTCAGCAAGCATTGCACACACATTCCAGTGAATACCCTGACTCAGCAAGCATTGCAGACACATTAAAGTGAATAGCGACTCAGCAACCATTGCACACACATCACAGTGAATACCCTGACTCAGCAAGTATTGCACACACATTACAGTGAATACCTTAATTCAGCAAGCATTGCACACACATTACAGTGAACACACTGACTCAGCAAGCATTACACACACATTACAGTGAATACCTTAATTCAGCAAGCATTGCACACCCATTACAGTGAACACACTGACTCAGCAAGCATTACACACACATTACAGTGAATACCCTGACTCAGCAAAAATTGCACTCACATTACATTTAAGTCAGCAAGCATTGCACACACATTACAGTGAATAACCTGATTCAGCAAGCATTGCACACACATTCCAGGGAATACCCTGACTCAGCAAGCATTGCACATACATTACAGTGAGTACCTTAACTCAGCAAGCATTGCACACACAATACAATGAATATCCTCATTCAGCAAGCATGGCACACACATTACAGTTAACTCAGCAAGCATTGCACACACATTGAAGTGAATACCTTAACTCAGCAAGCATTATACACACATTACAGGAAATACCCCGACTCAGCATGCATTACACACACATTGCCAACAAATATCCTGACTCAGCAAGCATTGCACAAACATTACAGTGAATACATTAATTCAGCGAGCATTGCACACACATTACAGTGAATACCCAGATTCAGCAAGCATTGCACACACATTAGAGGGAATACCCTGACTCAGCACGCATTGCACACACATTACAGTGAATACCTTAACTCAGCAAGCATTGGACACACATTACAGCGAAGACTTGGACTCAGCAAGCATTGCACACACATATTTCAGAGAATACCCTGACCTAGCAAGAATTGCACACACATTACAGTGAATACCGACATAGCAAGCATTGCACACACATTCCAGTGGACACGCCCACTCAGCAAGCATTGCACACACATTACAGTGAATACGCCGACTCAGCAAGCATTGCACACACATTACAGTGAGTACTCCAACACAGCAAGCATTGCACACATATTAGAGTGAATACCGTGACTCACCAAGCATTGCACACACATTACAGTGAGTGCACTGGCTCAGGAAGCATTATGCAGAAATTACAGTGACTACCCTGACACAGCAAGCATTGCACACACATTACAGTGAATACCATGACTCAGCAAGCATTACACACACATTACAGTGAATACCCTGACTCAGCAGGCATTGCACACACATTACAGTGAATATCCCGACTCAGCAAGCATTGCACACACCATTACAGGGAATACTCGGACTCAGCAAGCATTGCACACACATTACAGTGAATACACTGACTCAGCAAGCATTGCGCACACATTACAGTGAATACTCCGACAAAGCAAGCATTGCACACACATTACAGTGTATACCCTGACTCAGCAAGCATTGCACACACATTCCAGTGAATACTCCGACAAAGCAAGCATTGCACACACATTACAGTGTATACCCTGACTCAGCAACCATTACACACACATTGCAGTGAATACCCCGACTCAGCAAGCATTGCACACATATTACAGTGAGTACCCTGATTTATCAAGCATTGCACACACATTACAGTGAATACCCGGACTCAGCAAGCATTGCACACACATTACAGTGAATACCCGGACTCAGCAAGCATGGCACACATATTACAGTGCGTACCCTGATTTATCAAGCATTGCACACATTGCAGTGAATACCCCGACTCAGCAAGCATTGCACACATATTACAGTGAGTACCCTGATTTATCAAGCATTGCACACACATTACAGTGAATACCCTGACTCAGCAAGCATGGCACACACAATACAGTGAATACCTTAATTCAGCAAGCATTGCACACACATTACAGTGAATACCCTGACTCACCAAGCATGGCACACACAATACAGTGAATACCTTAACTCAGCAAGCATGGCACACACATTACAGTGAATACCCTGACTCAGCAAGCATTGCACACACATTACAGTGAATACCTTCACTCAGCAAGCATTGCACACATATTACAGTGAGTACCCTGATTTATCACGCATTGCACACACATTACAGTGAATGCCCCGACTCAACAAGCATTGCACACACATTACAGAGAAAACTTGGACTCAGCAAGCATTACACACATATTCCAGGGAATACCCTGACTCAGCAAGCATTGCACACACATTCCAGTGAATACGCTGACTCAGCAAGCATTGCAGACACATTACAGTGAATACGCCGACTCAGCAAGCATTGCATACACATTACAGTGAATACGCCGACTCAGCAAGCATTGCACACACATTACAGTGAGTACTCTGGCTCAGGAAACATTATGTGGCGATGCCGGCGTTGGACTGGGGTGAACACATTCAGAGTTTTAACAACACCAGGTTAAAGTCCAACAGGTTTATTTGGTAGCAAATACCATTAGCTTTCGGAGCGCTGCTCCTTTGTCAGATGGAGTGGAAATCTGCTCTCAAACAGGGCACAGAGACACAAAATAAGGCAGCATTACGCAGACATTACAGTGACTACCCTGACACAGCAAGCATTGCACACACATTACAGTAAATACCCCGACACAGCAAGCATTACACACACATTGCAGTTAACTCAGCAAGCATTGCACAGACTTTACAGTAAATACCCCGATTCAGCGAGTATTGCACACACATTACAGTGAATGCCCTGACTCAGCAAGCATTGCAGGCACATTACTGTGAATACCCTGACTCGGCAAGCATTGCAGGCACATTACAGTGAATACCTTAACTAAGCAAGCATTGCAGACACATTACAGTGAATACCTTAACTAAGCAAGCATTGCAAACATATTACAGGAAATACCCTGACTCAACAAGCATTGCAAACACGTTACAGTGAATAATCTGACTCAGCAAACATTACACCCACATTACAGTGAATGCCCTGTCTCAGCAAGCATTGCACACATTACAGTGAATACCTTAACTCAGCAAGCATTGCACACAGATCACAGTGAATACCCTGACTCAGCAAGCATTGCACACACACATGACAGTGAGTACCTTAACTCAGCAAGTATTGTACACATACATTACAGTGAATACCTTAACTCAGCAGGCATTGCACACACATTACAGGAAATACCCTGACTCAGCAACCATTGCACACACATTACAGTGAATACCTTTACTTAGCAAGCATTGCTCACACATTACAGTGAATACCCTGACTCAGCAAGCATTGCACACACATTACAGTGAATACCCTGACTCAGCAAGCATTCCACACACATTACAGTGAATGCCCCGACACAGCAAGCATTACACACACATTATAGTAAATACTCTGACACAGCAAGTATTGCACACACATTACAGTGAATACCTTCACTCAGCAAGCATTGCACACATATTACAGTGAGTACCCTGACTCGGCAAGTATTGCACACACATTACAGTGAATACCCTGACTCGGCAAGCATTGCACACACATTATAGTGAATATCCCGACTCAGCAAGCATTGCACACACATTACAGTGAATACCATGACTCAGCAAGCATTGCACACACATTACAGTGAATACCATGACTCAGCAAGCATTGCACACACATTACAGGGAATACCAACTCAGCAAGCATTGCACACACATTATAGTGAATACCCTGACTCAGCAAGCATTGCACACACATTCCAGTGAATATCCCGACTCAGCAAGCATTGCACACACATTACAGGGAATACCAACTCAGCAAGCATTGCACACACATTACAGTGAATACCCTGACTCAGCAAGCATTGCACACACATTCCAGTGAATATCCCGACTCAGCAAGCATTGCACACACATTACAGGGAATACCAACTCAGCAAGCATTGCACACACATTACAGTGAATACCCCGACTCAGCAAGCATTCCACACACATTACAGTGAATACCCCGACTCAGCAAGCATTGCACACACATTCCAGTGAATATCCCGACTCAGCAAGCATTGCACACACATTACAGGGAATACCAACTCAGCAAGCATTGCACACACATTACAGTGAATACCCTGACTCAGCAAGCATTGCACACACATTACAGTGAATACCCCGACTCAGCAAGGTTTGCACACATATTGCAGTGAATACCCTGACTCAGCAAGCATTGCACACACATTACAGTGAATACCCCGACTCAGCAAGGTTTGCACACATATTGCAGTGAATACCCTGACTCAGCAAGCATTGCACACACATTCCAGTGAATACCCTGACTATGCAGGCATTGCACACACATTACAGGGAATACCAACTCAGCAAGCATTGCACACACATTACAGTGAATACCCTGACTCAGCAAGCATTCCACACACATTACAGTGAATACCCCGACTCAGCAAGGTTTGCACACATATTGCAGTGAATACCCTGACTCAGCAAGCATTGCACACACATTACAGGGAATACCAACTCATCAAGCATTGCACACACATTACAGGGAAGACCAACTCAGCAAGCATTGCACACACATTACAGGGAAGACCAACTCAGCAAGCATTGCACACACATTACAGTGAATACCCCGACTCAGCAAGCATTGCACACACATTACAGGGAAGACCAACTCAGCAAGCATTGCACACACATTACAGGGAAGACCAACTCAGCAAGCATTGCACACACATTACAGGGAAGACCAACTCAGCAAGCATTGCACACACATTACAGGGAAGACCAACTCAGCAAGCATTGCACACACATTACAGGGAAGACCAACTCAGCAAGCATTGCACACACATTACAGTGAATACCCCGACTCAGCAAGCATTGCACACACATTACAGTGAATACCCTGACTCAGCAAGCATTGCACACACATTACAGGGAATACCAACTCATCAAGCATTGCACACACATTACAGTGAATACCCTGACTCAGCAAGCATTGCACACACATTACAGGGAATACCAACTCATCAAGCATTGCACACACATTACAGTGAATACCCTGACTCAGCAAGCATTGCACACACATTACAGTGAATACCCCGACTCAGCAAGGTTTGCACACATATTGCAGTGAATACCCTGACTCAGCAAGCATTGCACACACATTACAGGGAAGACCAACTCAGCAAGCATTGCACACACATTACAGTGAATACCCCGACTCAGCAAGCATTGCACACACATTCCAGTGAATACCCTGACTCAGCAAGCATTGCAGACACATTAAAGTGAATAGCGACTCAGCAACCATTGCACACACATCACAGTGAATACCCTGACTCAGCAAGTATTGCACACACATTACAGTGAATACCTTAATTCAGCAAGCATTGCACACACATTACAGTGAACACACTGACTCAGCAAGCATTACACACACATTACAGTGAATACCTTAATTCAGCAAGCATTGCACACCCATTACAGTGAACACACTGACTCAGCAAGCATTACACACACATTACAGTGAATACCCTGACTCAGCAAAAATTGCACTCACATTACATTTAAGTCAGCAAGCATTGCACACACATTACAGTGAATAACCTGATTCAGCAAGCATTGCACACACATTCCAGGGAATACCCTGACTCAGCAAGCATTGCACATACATTACAGTGAGTACCTTAACTCAGCAAGCATTGCACACACAATACAATGAATATCCTCATTCAGCAAGCATGGCACACACATTACAGTTAACTCAGCAAGCATTGCACACACATTGAAGTGAATACCTTAACTCAGCAAGCATTATACACACATTACAGGAAATACCCCGACTCAGCATGCATTACACACACATTGCCAACAAATATCCTGACTCAGCAAGCATTGCACAAACATTACAGTGAATACATTAATTCAGCAAGCATTGCACACACATTACAGTGAATACCCAGATTCAGCAAGCATTGCACACACATTAGAGGGAATACCCTGACTCAGCACGCATTGCACACACATTACAGTGAATACCTTAACTCAGCAAGCATTGGACACACATTACAGCGAAGACTTGGACTCAGCAAGCATTGCACACACATATTCCAGAGAATACCCTGACCTAGCAAGAATTGCACACACATTACAGTGAATACCGACATAGCAAGCATTGCACACACATTCCAGTGGACACGCCCACTCAGCAAGCATTGCACACACATTACAGTGAATACGCCGACTCAGCAAGCATTGCACACACATTACAGTGAGTACTCCAACACAGCAAGCATTGCACACATATTAGAGTGAATACCGTGACTCACCAAGCATTGCACACACATTACAGTGAGTGCACTGGCTCAGGAAGCATTATGCAGAAATTACAGTGACTACCCTGACACAGCAAGCATTGCACACACATTACAGTGAATACCATGACTCAGCAAGCATTACACACACATTACAGTGAATACCCTGACTCAGCAGGCATTGCACACACATTACAGTGAATATCCCGACTCAGCAAGCATTGCACACACCATTACAGGGAATACTCGGACTCAGCAAGCATTGCACACACATTACAGTGAATACACTGACTCAGCAAGCATTGCGCACACATTACAGTGAATACTCCGACAAAGCAAGCATTGCACACACATTACAGTGTATACCCTGACTCAGCAAGCATTGCACACACATTCCAGTGAATACTCCGACAAAGCAAGCATTGCACACACATTACAGTGTATACCCTGACTCAGCAACCATTACACACACATTGCAGTGAATACCCCGACTCAGCAAGCATTGCACACATATTACAGTGAGTACCCTGATTTATCAAGCATTGCACACACATTACAGTGAATACCCGGACTCAGCAAGCATGGCACACATATTACAGTGAGTACCCTGATTTATCAAGCATTGCACACATTGCAGTGAATACCCCGACTCAGCAAGCATTGCACACATATTACAGTGAGTACCCTGATTTATCAAGCATTGCACACACATTACAGTGAATACCCTGACTCAGCAAGCATGGCACACACAATACAGTGAATACCTTAATTCAGCAAGCATTGCACACACATTACAGTGAATACCCTGATTCAGCAAGCATGGCACACACAATACAGTGAATACCTTAACTCAGCAAGCATGGCACACACATTACAGTGAATACCCTGACTCAGCAAGCATTGCACACACATTACAGTGAATACCTTCACTCAGCAAGCATTGCACACATATTACAGTGAGTACCCTGATTTATCACGCATTGCACACACATTACAGTGAATGCCCCGACTCAACAAGCATTGCACACACATTACAGAGAAAACTTGGACTCAGCAAGCATTACACACATATTCCAGGGAATACCCTGACTCAGCAAGCATTGCACACACATTCCAGTGAATACGCTGACTCAGCAAGCATTGCAGACACATTACAGTGAATACGCCGACTCAGCAAGCATTGCATACACATTACAGTGAATACTCTGGCTCAGGAAACATTATGTGGCGATGCCGGCGTTGGACTGGGGTGAACACATTCAGAGTTTTAACAACACCAGGTTAAAGTCCAACAGGTTTATTTGGTAGCAAATACCATTAGCTTTCGGAGCGCTGCTCCTTTGTCAGATGGAGTGGAAATCTGCTCTCAAACAGGGCACAGAGACACAAAATAAGGCAGCATTACGCAGACATTACAGTGACTACCCTGACACAGCAAGCATTGCACACACATTACAGTAAATACCCCGACACAGCAAGCATTACACACACATTGCAGTTAACTCAGCAAGCATTGCACAGACTTTACAGTAAATACCCCGATTCAGCGAGTATTGCACACACATTACAGTGAATGCCCTGACTCAGCAAGCATTGCAGGCACATTACTGTGAATACCCTGACTCGGCAAGCATTGCAGGCACATTACAGTGAATACCTTAACTAAGCAAGCATTGCAGACACATTACAGTGAATACCTTAACTAAGCAAGCATTGCAAACATATTACAGGAAATACCCTGACTCAACAAGCATTGCAAACACGTTACAGTGAATAATCTGACTCAGCAAACATTACACCCACATTACAGTGAATGCCCTGTCTCAGCAAGCATTGCACACATTACAGTGAATACCTTAACTCAGCAAGCATTGCACACAGATCACAGTGAATACCCTGACTCAGCAAGCATTGCACACACACATGACAGTGAGTACCTTAACTCAGCAAGTATTGTACACATACATTACAGTGAATACCTTAACTCAGCAGGCATTGCACACACATTACAGGAAATACCCTGACTCAGCAACCATTGCACACACATTACAGTGAATACCTTTACTTAGCAAGCATTGCTCACACATTACAGTGAATACCCCGACACAGCAAGCATTACACACACAGTGCAGTTAACTCAGACAAGCATTGCACACACATTACAGTAAATACTCTGACACAGCAAGTATTGCACACACATTACAGTGAATACCTTCACTCAGCAAGCATTGCACACATATTACAGTGAGTACCCTGACTCGGCACGTATTGCACACACATTACAGTGAATACCCTGACTCGGCAAGCATTGCACACACATTACGGGGAATACCAACTCAGCAAGCATTGCACACACATTATAGTGAATATCCCGACTCAGCAAGCATTGCACACACATTACAGTGAATACCATGACTCAGCAAGCATTGCACACACATTACAGGGAATACCAACTCAGCAAGCATTGCACACACATTACAGTGAATACCCTGACTCAGCAAGCATTGCAGACACATTACAGTGAATATCCCGACTCAGCAAGCATTGCACACACATTCCAGTGAATATCCCGACTCAGCAAGCATTGCACACACATTACAGGGAATACCAACTCAGCAAGCATTGCACACACATTACAGTGAATACCCTGACTCAGCAAGCATTGCACACACATTACAGTGAATACCCCGACTCAGCAAGCATTCCACACACATTACAGTGAATACCCCGACTCAGCAAGCATTGCACACACATTCCAGTGAATATCCCGACTCAGCAAGCATTGCACACACATTACAGGGAATACCAACTCAGCAAGCATTGCACACACATTACACTGAATACCCTGACTCAGCAAGCATTGCACACACATTACAGTGAATACCCCGACTCAGCAAGGTTTGCACACATATTGCAGTGAATACCCTGACTCAGCAAGCATTGCACACACATTACAGTGAATACCCCGACTCAGCAAGGTTTGCACACATATTGCAGTGAATACCCTGACTCAGCAAGCATTGCACACACATTCCAGTGAATACCCTGACTATGCAGGCATTGCACACACATTACAGGGAATACCAACTCAGCAAGCATTGCACACACATTACAGTGAATACCCTGACTCAGCAAGCATTCCACACACATTACAGTGAATACCCCGACTCAGCAAGGTTTGCACACATATTGCAGTGAATACCCTGACTCAGCAAGCATTGCACACACATTACAGGGAATACCAACTCATCAAGCATTGCACACACATTACAGGGAAGACCAACTCAGCAAGCATTGCACACACATTACAGGGAAGACCAACTCAGCAAGCATTGCACACACATTACAGTGAATACCCCGACTCAGCAAGCATTGCACACACATTACAGGGAAGACCAACTCAGCAAGCATTGCACACACATTACAGGGAAGACCAACTCAGCAAGCATTGCACACACATTACAGTGAATACCCCGACTCAGCAAGCATTGCACACACATTACAGTGAATACCCTGACTCAGCAAGCATTGCACACACATTACAGGGAATACCAACTCATCAAGCATTGCACACACATTACAGTGAATACCCTGACTCAGCAAGCATTGCACACACATTACAGTGAATACCCCGACTCAGCAAGGTTTGCACACATATTGCAGTGAATACCCTGACTCAGCAAGCATTGCACACACATTACAGGGAAGACCAACTCAGCAAGCATTGCACACACATTACAGTGAATACCCCGACTCAGCAAGCATTGCACACACATTCCAGTGAATACCCTGACTCAGCAAGCATTGCAGACACATTAAAGTGAATAGCGACTCAGCAACCATTGCACACACATCACAGTGAATACCCTGACTCAGCAAGTATTGCACACACATTACAGTGAATACCTTAATTCAGCAAGCATTGCACACACATTACAGTGAACACACTGACTCAGCAAGCATTACACACACATTACAGTGAATACCTTAATTCAGCAAGCATTGCACACCCATTACAGTGAACACACTGACTCAGCAAGCATTACACACACATTACAGTGAATACCCTGACTCAGCAAAAATTGCACTCACATTACATTTAAGTCAGCAAGCATTGCACACACATTACAGTGAATAACCTGATTCAGCAAGCATTGCACACACATTCCAGGGAATACCCTGACTCAGCAAGCATTGCACATACATTACAGTGAGTACCTTAACTCAGCAAGCATTGCACACACAATACAATGAATATCCTCATTCAGCAAGCATGGCACACACATTACAGTTAACTCAGCAAGCATTGCACACACATTGAAGTGAATACCTTAACTCAGCAAGCATTATACACACATTACAGGAAATACCCCGACTCAGCATGCATTACACACACATTGCCAACAAATATCCTGACTCAGCAAGCATTGCACAAACATTACAGTGAATACATTAATTCAGCGAGCATTGCACACACATTACAGTGAATACCCAGATTCAGCAAGCATTGCACACACATTAGAGGGAATACCCTGACTCAGCACGCATTGCACACACATTACAGTGAATACCTTAACTCAGCAAGCATTGGACACACATTACAGCGAAGACTTGGACTCAGCAAGCATTGCACACACATATTTCAGAGAATACCCTGACCTAGCAAGAATTGCACACACATTACAGTGAATACCGACATAGCAAGCATTGCACACACATTCCAGTGGACACGCCCACTCAGCAAGCATTGCACACACATTACAGTGAATACGCCGACTCAGCAAGCATTGCACACACATTACAGTGAGTACTCCAACACAGCAAGCATTGCACACATATTAGAGTGAATACCGTGACTCACCAAGCATTGCACACACATTACAGTGAGTGCACTGGCTCAGGAAGCATTATGCAGAAATTACAGTGACTACCCTGACACAGCAAGCATTGCACACACATTACAGTGAATACCATGACTCAGCAAGCATTACACACACATTACAGTGAATACCCTGACTCAGCAGGCATTGCACACACATTACAGTGAATATCCCGACTCAGCAAGCATTGCACACACCATTACAGGGAATACTCGGACTCAGCAAGCATTGCACACACATTACAGTGAATACACTGACTCAGCAAGCATTGCGCACACATTACAGTGAATACTCCGACAAAGCAAGCATTGCACACACATTACAGTGTATACCCTGACTCAGCAAGCATTGCACACACATTCCAGTGAATACTCCGACAAAGCAAGCATTGCACACACATTACAGTGTATACCCTGACTCAGCAACCATTACACACACATTGCAGTGAATACCCCGACTCAGCAAGCATTGCACACATATTACAGTGAGTACCCTGATTTATCAAGCATTGCACACACATTACAGTGAATACCCGGACTCAGCAAGCATGGCACACATATTACAGTGCGTACCCTGATTTATCAAGCATTGCACACATTGCAGTGAATACCCCGACTCAGCAAGCATTGCACACATATTACAGTGAGTACCCTGATTTATCAAGCATTGCACACACATTACAGTGAATACCCTGACTCAGCAAGCATGGCACACACAATACAGTGAATACCTTAATTCAGCAAGCATTGCACACACATTACAGTGAATACCCTGACTCACCAAGCATGGCACACACAATACAGTGAATACCTTAACTCAGCAAGCATGGCACACACATTACAGTGAATACCCTGACTCAGCAAGCATTGCACACACATTACAGTGAATACCTTCACTCAGCAAGCATTGCACACATATTACAGTGAGTACCCTGATTTATCACGCATTGCACACACATTACAGTGAATGCCCCGACTCAACAAGCATTGCACACACATTACAGAGAAAACTTGGACTCAGCAAGCATTACACACATATTCCAGGGAATACCCTGACTCAGCAAGCATTGCACACACATTCCAGTGAATACGCTGACTCAGCAAGCATTGCAGACACATTACAGTGAATACGCCGACTCAGCAAGCATTGCATACACATTACAGTGAATACGCCGACTCAGCAAGCATTGCACACACATTACAGTGAGTACTCTGGCTCAGGAAACATTATGTGGCGATGCCGGCGTTGGACTGGGGTGAACACATTCAGAGTTTTAACAACACCAGGTTAAAGTCCAACAGGTTTATTTGGTAGCAAATACCATTAGCTTTCGGAGCGCTGCTCCTTTGTCAGATGGAGTGGAAATCTGCTCTCAAACAGGGCACAGAGACACAAAATAAGGCAGCATTACGCAGACATTACAGTGACTACCCTGACACAGCAAGCATTGCACACACATTACAGTAAATACCCCGACACAGCAAGCATTACACACACATTGCAGTTAACTCAGCAAGCATTGCACAGACTTTACAGTAAATACCCCGATTCAGCGAGTATTGCACACACATTACAGTGAATGCCCTGACTCAGCAAGCATTGCAGGCACATTACTGTGAATACCCTGACTCGGCAAGCATTGCAGGCACATTACAGTGAATACCTTAACTAAGCAAGCATTGCAGACACATTACAGTGAATACCTTAACTAAGCAAGCATTGCAAACATATTACAGGAAATACCCTGACTCAACAAGCATTGCAAACACGTTACAGTGAATAATCTGACTCAGCAAACATTACACCCACATTACAGTGAATGCCCTGTCTCAGCAAGCATTGCACACATTACAGTGAATACCTTAACTCAGCAAGCATTGCACACAGATCACAGTGAATACCCTGACTCAGCAAGCATTGCACACACACATGACAGTGAGTACCTTAACTCAGCAAGTATTGTACACATACATTACAGTGAATACCTTAACTCAGCAGGCATTGCACACACATTACAGGAAATACCCTGACTCAGCAACCATTGCACACACATTACAGTGAATACCTTTACTTAGCAAGCATTGCTCACACATTACAGTGAATACCCTGACTCAGCAAGCATTGCACACACATTACAGTGAATGCCCCGACACAGCAAGCATTACACACACAGTGCAGTTAACTCAGACAAGCATTGCACACACATTACAGTAAATACTCTGACACAGCAAGTATTGCACACACATTACAGTGAATACCTTCACTCAGCAAGCATTGCACACATATTACAGTGAGTACCCTGACTCAGCAAGCATTGCACACACATTACAGTAAATACCCCGACACCGCAAGCATTACACACACATTGCAGTTAACTCAGCAAGTATTGCACACACATTACAGTAAATATCCCAACTCAGCAAGTATTGCACACACATCATAATGAATACCCTTACTCAGCAAGCATTACACACACATTACAGGGAATACCCTGACTCAGTAAGCATTACACACACATTACAGGGTCTACCCTGTCTCAGCAAGCATTGCACACACATTGCAGGAAATACCCTGACTCAGCAAGCATTGCACACACATTACACTGAAAACACTGACTCAACAAGCATTGTACACACATTATAGTAAATACACCGACTAAGCAAGCATTGCACACACATTACAGTGTATACCTTAACTCAGCAAGCATTGTACACACATCAGTTAACTCAGCAAGCATTGCACATACATTACAGTAAATACCCCGACTCAGCAAGCATTGCACACACATTATAATGAATACCCTGACTCAACAAGCATTGCACACACATTGCAGTGAATGCCCTGACTCAGCAAGCATTGCACACACATTACAGTGAATACCCTGACTCAGCAAGCATTGCACACACATTACAGTGAATACCCTGACTCAGCAAGCATTGCACACATTGCAGTGAATACCCTGACTCAACAAGCATTGCACACACATTACAGTGAATACCCTGACTCAACAAGCATTGCACACACATTACAGTAAATACCCCGACTCAGCAAGCATTGCACACATGTTACAGTGAATACCCTGACTCAGCAAGTATTGCAGGCACATTACACTGAATACCCCGACTCAGCAAGCATTGCACACATTACAGTGAATGCCCTGACTCAACAAGCATTGCAGGCACATTACAGGAAATACCCTGACTCAGCAACCATTGCAAACACATTACAGTGAATAATCTGACTCAGCAAACATTACACCCACATTACAGTGAATGCCCTGACTCAGCAAGCATTGCGCATACATTACAGTGAATACCCCGATTCAGCAAGCATTGCACGCACATTACAGTGAATACCCTGACTCAGCAAGCATTGCACACATTTCAGTGAATACCCTGACTCAGCAAGCATTGCACACACACATGACAGTGAATACCTTAACTCAGCAAGCATTGTACACACATATTACAGTGAATACCTTAACTCAGCAAGCAATGCACACACATTACAGGAAATATCCTGACTATGCAAGCATTGCACACACATTACACTAAATACCCCGACTCAGCAATTATTCCACACGCGTTTCAGTGAATACCCTTACTCAGCAAGCATTGCACACATTAAAGTGAATACCTTAACTCAGCAAGCATTGCTCACACATTGCAGTGAATACCCCGACACAGCAAGCATTACACACACATTGCAGTTAACTCAGCAAGCATTGCACACACATTTCAGTAAATACCCCGACTCAGCAAGTATTGCGCACACATTATAATGAATATCCTGACTCAGCAAGCATTACACACACATTACAGTAAATACCCCGACACAGCAAGCATTACACACACGTTTCAGTGAATACCCTGACTCAGTAAGCATTACACACACATCATAGGGTCTACCCTGTCTCAGCAAGCGTTGCACACACATTACAGGAAATACCCCGACTCAGCAAGCATTGCACACATTTCAGTGAATGCCCTGACTCAGCAAGCATTGCAGACACATTACAGTGAATAATCTGACTCAGCAAACATTACACCCACATTACAGTGAATACCCTGACTCAGCAAGCATTGCATATACATTACAGTAAATACCCCGATTCAGCAACCATTGCACACACATTACAGTGAATACCCTGACTCAGCAAGCATTGCACACACACATGACAGTGAGTACCTTAACTCAGCAAGCATTGTACACATACATTACAGTGAATACCTTAACACAGCAAGCATTGCACACACATTACAGTGAATACCCTGGCTCAGCAAGCATTGCACACACATTACAGGAAATACCCTGATTGCGCAAGCATTGCACACACATTACACTAAATACCCTGACTCAGCAAGTATTCCACACGCGTTTCAGTGAATACCCTGACTCAGCAAGCATTGCACACATTACAGTGAATGCCCCGACTCAGCAAGCATTACACACACATTACAGGCAATACCCCGACTTCGCAAGCAGTGCACACACATTATAATGAATACCCTGACTCGGTAAGCATTGCATGCATTACAGTGAATGCCCTGACTCAGCAAGCATTGCACACACGTTTCAATGAATACCCTGAATCAGCAAGCATTGCACACACATTGCAGTTAACTCAGCAAGCATTGCACACACGTTACAGTAAATACCCTGACTCAGCAAGTATTGCACACACATTACAGTGAATACCCTGACTCAGCAAGCATTACACACACATTGCAGTTAACACAGCAAGCATTGCAGGCACATTACAGTAAATACCCTGACTCAGCAAGCATTACGCACACATTACAGGGAATACCCTGACTCAGCAAGAATTGCACACACATTGCAGTTAACTCAGCAAGCATTGCACGCACATTACAGTAAATACCCCAACATAGCAAGCATTACACACTCATTGCAGTTAACTCAGCAAGCATTGCACACACATTACAGTAAATACCCTGACTCAGCAAGCATTATGCACACATTACAGGGAATACCCTGACTCAGTAAGCATTACACACACATTACAGGGTCTACCCTGTCTCAGCAATCATTGCACACACATTATAGTAAATACCCCGACTCAGTAAGCATTGCACACACATTACAGTGAATCCCTTAACTCAGCAAGCATTTCACACACATTACAGGAAATACCCTGACTCAGCAAGCATTGCACGCAAATTACACTGAATACCCCGACTCAGCAAGCATTGAACACACATTACAGTGAATACCCTGACTCAGCAAGCATTGCACACACGTTACAGTGAGTACCCGGACTCAGCAAGCATTGCACACACGTTACAGTGAGTACCCGGACTCAGCAAGCATTGCACACACGTTACAGTGAATACCCTGACTCAGCAAGCATTGCACACACATTACAGCAGGATTAAGGAAAATCCTAAGGCTTATTATACATATATACAGAGGACGAGGGTAGCCAGGGAGACGGTTTGGCCACTCAAGGACAGGAGAGGGAATCTATGCGTGGAGCCAGTGGAAATGAGTACTTTTCACCGGTATTCACCAAAGAGAAGGACTTGGTGGATGATGAGTCTGGGGAAGGCTGTGTAGATTGTTTGAGTCATGTTGTCATCAAAAAGGAGAATATTTTGGGATTCTTAGGAACATTAAGGTAGACAGGTCCCCAGGGCCTGATGGGATATACCCCAGAATACTAAGAGAGGCAAGGAAGGAAATTGCTATGGCCTTGAGAGAAATCTTTGCATCCTCACTGGCTACAGGAGAGGTCCCAGAAGGTTGGAGAATAGCCAATGTTGTTCCGTTGTTTAAGAAGGGTAGCAAGAATAATCCAGGTAATTACAGGCCTGTGAGCCTTACGTCAGATGGAGGGAAATTATTGGAGAGAATTCTTCGAGACAGGATTTACTCCCACTTGGAAATAATTGGAGGTATTAGCGAGAGGCAACATGGTTTTGTGAAGGGGAGATCGTGTCTAACTAACTTGATCGAGTTTTTTGACGAAGTGACGAAGATGATTGATGAGGGTCAGGCAGTGGATGTTGTCTACATGGACTTCAGTAAGGCCTTTGATAAGGTCCCTTATGGCAGACTGGTGCAGAAGATGAAGTCACATGGGATCAGAGATAAGTTGGCAAAGTGGATACAGAACTGGCTCGGTCACAGAAGACAGAGGGTAGCAGTGGAAGGATGCGTTTCTGAATGGAGGGCTGTGACAAGTGGCGTTCCTCAGGGATCAGTGCTGGGACCTTTGCTGTTTGTAATATATATAAATGATTTGGAGGAAAATGTAACTGGTTTGATTAGTAAGCTTGCGGACAACACAAAGGTTGGTGGATTTCCGGATAGCGATGAGGACCATCAGAGGATACAGCAGGATATAGATTGGTTGGAGGCTTGGGCAGAGAGATGGCAGATGAAGTTTAATCCGGACAAATGTGAGGTGATGCATTTTCAAAGTTCTAATACAGATAGGAAATATACAGTAAATGGCAGAATCCTTAAGAGTATTGATAGGCTGAGGGATCTGGGTGTACAGGTACACAGGTCACTGAAAGTGGCAATGCAGGTGGAGAAGGTAGTCAAGAAGGCATATGGCATCCTTGCCTTCATTGGCCGGGGCATTGAATTTAAAAATTGGCAAGTCATGTTGCAGCTTTATAGAACCTTAGTTAGGCTGCACTTGAATTTTAGTGTTCAATTCTGGTCGCCACACTACCAGAAGGATGTGGAGGCTATGGAGAGGGTACAGAAAAGATTTACCAGGATGTTGCCTGGTATGGAGGACATTAGCTATGAGGAGAGGTTGGAGAAACTTGGTTTGTTCTCGCTGGAACGACAGAGGTTGAGGGGCGACCTGATAGAAGTCTACAAGATTATGAGTGGCATGGACAGAGTGGTTGGTCAGAAGCTTTTTCCCAGGGTGGAAGAGTCAATTACTAGGGGGCATAGGTTTAAGGTGCGAGAGGAAGATTTAAAGGAGATGTACGAGGCAAGTTTTTTACGCAGAGGGTGATGGGTGCCTGGAACTCGCTGTCGGGGGAGGTAGTGGAAGCAGATACGGTAGTGACTTTTAAGGGGCGCCTTGACAAATACATGAATAGGATGGGAATGGAGGGATATGATCCCCGGAAGGGTAGGGGGTTTTAGTTCAGTCGGGCAGCATGGTCGGTGCAGGCTTGGAGGGCCAAAGGGCCTGTTTCTGTGCTGTAATTTCCTTTGTTCTTTGTTCTCTGTACAGTGAATACCCTGACTCAGCAAGCATTGCACACACATTACAGTGAATGCCTTGACTTAGCAAGAATTGCACACACATTACAGTGAATACCTTGACTTAGCAAGCATTGCACACACAGTACTGTGAATACCTTGACTTAGCAAGCATTGCACACACATTACAGTGACTATCCTGACCCAGCAAGCATTGCACACACATTACAGTGAGTACCCTGACTCAGTAAGCATTGCACACACATTATAGTGAATACTCTGGTACAGCAAGCATTGCACGCACATTACAGGGATAACCCTGGATCAGCAGGAATTGCACACACATATGGTGCATACTTTTTACAAAACACTCTGACTCGGCAAGTATTGCAAACACATTACAGGGATACCCTGACACAGCAAGCATTGCACACATATTATAGGGATAACCCTGGCTCTTGAGGCTCATTATACACACATTACAGGGATAGTCCTACATTGGCAACTGTTGCGCACACATATTACAGGGAAAACCCTGACTCAACATCTGTTGCACACACTTTACAGGGAATGCCCTGACTCAGCAAGCATTTCACATACATTACAGTGATAGTGCCTACTGGAAAGCTGCATTGCTGTTGCAGCAGCCTAGTTGTTCCTACTGGCTAGAATGTTGGCTTTAACCCGAACTAATGCTGTTCTGCTGTTTTTCCCTGGGATTTTGCAGAGTGGGGCTTCATATGAATGATTGGCAGGTATGGTCATGTGGAAAAGGCAAGAGGGGATCGTGAAAACTTGGGATGAATGACTTACTGCAGTGGTGTTCTGATTCTTTGAGAATTTTGTTTTTCAATCTGTCTGGTTGTGCCTCATTCTTTCCTGGAGATACTGACTGGAATTCCTTTGTATCGTTTGTTTAAAATGTGTTAAATAAATAAAACTTGAGTACAGCTAGAATACTGTTCTGCAAGCACTAGTCCCTCTCTTGTACCTCTCAAGGGGAATGCCACACATTTGTCACTCATAGCTGGGTTTTTCTCATAGAATATTCAAGCTTAGATGCTGCTTTTCAATTAAGAGAGAAAAATCTCTTTACCCCTCTCTGAAGTTGGAGACTGGAATCTGCCAGAAAATTAGTCTCTTTTTGGAGGTTCTGCTGTATGAGAGTGGCTGTGTCAGAAGCTATTTGAAGCTGAGAGAAACAGCAGTGTTTTCCTCCTTTCTGGAGCCTGAAGACTGGAACCCGCTAGACACTAAGTTTATCTCTCTGATGTTTGGCTGTTTTGAGGATATATTCTTCTCTGAAAATTGCTGCCTGGACTTCTGTCCAGAAGTGTTAAAAGGCTGAAAATCCAGCATCACAATAGCATACGTGTTTTTGTGCTAATTTGTATATGTCTATGGGATATTGCTTTAAATTGGAACAACAGAGATAGCTAGCTGTTAAGAAATATACTGTGTCATGTTTAAATCTTGTAATTGGTAAAAGTTATGCTAATTCTTATTGCTATATTCTAACTGTGTTCTTAAATAAACGTTGTTTGTTAAAAGCTTCCTAGTGGGTCACTTGAATCATACCTGGAGAGAAACATGTTATGCTCACCCATGCCAAAATTAAACCCTGACTCAGCAAACACTACATATATATTACAGGGATAACCCTGTATCAGCCAGCATTACATGCATGTTACGGGGATAGCCCTGTCTCAGCAAGCATTGCACACACATTATAGGGTTTCATTATTTAAGGCTGAGATAGATAGATTTTTGATCAATAAGGCAATCAATTATTATGGGGAAAGGATAGGAAAGTGGTGGTGAGGAATGCTGGATCTGTCATGATCCTGTTGAATGATGGAGCATGCTCAAAGGGCTGAACAGCCTACTCCTGTTCCTATTTCTTACGGTCTTATTCTGTTAATTGTGCCAAATGAACATAAGTTTTTGTTGGGTCAGGAAGTGAGCTCCTCAGTACAGAATACCCAATCTCTGGCCTGCTGTAGTACTCCTGTCATTTATAGGGTGTGTGTCATTTTCTAGTTAATGGTGACTCCAAAGATCTTGCTGGTGGGGAATGCGGTGATAGTAATGCCATTGACTGTCACGTGGATATGGGTAAGATAACCCTTGTTGGAGATAATCATCAGCTGGAATTTGTATGTCACAAATGTTATGAGCTACTATTTGTTAAATCGAGGATATCGCTGTAAGGTGTGTACATTGTATTTTGTACAGGCCTTACTGCATGTAGGCGTGAATATTTTGAATATCTGAGGTGTTCTGAGTGGTGCTGAACATGGCTATCATCAGTGAACAGCCATCTTCTCCTTATGGTGGAGAGAAGGTAATTGATGAAGCAGCCAGAAATAGTTGCACCTAGAAAGCTAGCCTGAGGAACTCACGCAGCAGTGCGCTGGAGCAGAAATAATTGACTCCTGACAACCACAACCATTGTTCGTTGTAGCAATTAAGACTCCAGCCACTGGCGAGCTCCCCACTCACCACCCCTAATTCTTATTGATGTCAGTTTTTACCAGGGCTCCTTAGTGCCACATTCGGTCAAATGCTAATGTCAAGGGCTCTTACCTCACCTCTGGAATTCAGCTCTTATGTTCATGTTTGGACCAAGGCTGTAATAAAATCTGCAGTCCAGTACAGCTGCAGAACAAAATCTGAACATCAGAGAGTGGATTATTGGTCAGTAAGCGTCGCGAATGGCGTCCAGATCTGCTGGATGAGAGCACAGAATCAGTGAATTGTTACAGAACAGAGGAGGCCATTCAGCCCATCATGTCCACATTGACTTTCCATTGGAGCAATATACCTAGTGTCACTACCCCACCTTCTTCCTGTAGCCTTGCTTTCTTTTCAGCTAACAATCCAATTCCTATCTGAAAGCCTCATTTGAACCTGCCTCCGCCACATTCTCGGGCAGTGCATTCCAGATCCTAACACATGCTGCGTGAAAATGCTTTCCCTCATGTTGCCATTGCTTCATGCACTGCTTCGTGAATTAAGGAGTTGCAAATGGAATTGAACATTGTACAGTCAAAAGTGAACATCCTCACTTCTGACCTTACAATGGAGGGAAGGTAATGTTTGAAGCAGCTAAAGCTGGCTGGAGCTATAGGAAATAGCCCAGAAGAATTCATGTAGCAATGTCCTGAACCTGAAATGGTTGGCCTCCAACAAACAAAATCATCTTGCAGGCTGATAGGTATGACACCAGCCAATGGAGCATATTTCATCTTATTGACATTGGCTTTAATTTTACAAAGATTCCTTGATGTTACACTTGGTCAAATGCTGCTTTGATGTCAAAGGCAGTCATCAGTCATCTCTGGAATTCATCTCTTTTGTTCTTTTTAGAGCAAGGCTGTGATGAGGTATAGAGTAGAATAGTCCTGGTGGCATCCAAACCGAGCATCATTGAGCAAGTTTTTCATGAGTCAGCATAATTTGATAGCCTGTCGACAACACCTCCCATTATTTTGCTGATGTTGAGAATAGACTAATGGGGCAGTAATTACTGGGTTGGACTTGGCTTGTTTTTCGTGGACCGAACATATCTAGACAAACTGCTGATTTGTTGAGTAGATACCAGCATTGTAGCTGTACAGTATATCCTTTCTCAAGTAAGGAGACCAAAACTGTACACAGTACTCGAGGTGTGGCCTCACCAGCACCTTATACAGCTGCACCATAACCTCCCCATTTTTAAACTCCATCCCTCTAGCAACGAAGGACAAAATTCCATTTGCCTTCTTAATTACCTGCTGTGCCTGTAAACCAACTTTTTGCGATTCGTGCACAAGGACATCCAGGTCCTTCTGCACAGCAGCATCCTGCAACTTTTTACCATTTAAATAATAGTCCATTTTGCTGTTATTTCTACCAAAATTGATGACCTCACATTTACCAACATTGTACTCCATCTGCCAGACCCTTGCCCACTCACTTAAAATATCTATATCTCTTTGCAGAGTTTCAGTGTCCTCTGCACATTTTGCTCTACCACTCATCTTAATATCATCTGTGAACTTGGACACACTACACTCAGTCCCCAACTCCAAATCATC
The DNA here is from genome assembly GCF_964213995.1 of Mustelus asterias. Taxonomy (NCBI): domain Eukaryota; kingdom Metazoa; phylum Chordata; class Chondrichthyes; order Carcharhiniformes; family Triakidae; genus Mustelus; species Mustelus asterias. The sequence continues at coordinate 93,036,674 of NC_135809.1, forward strand.
TATGTAAATTGTAAACAATTGTGGTCCTAACACTGATCCCTGAGGCACACCACTAGTCACTAATTGCCAACTAGAAAAACACCCATTTATCCCCACTCTTTGCTTTCTGTTAGTTAACCAATCCTCTATCCATGCTAATACATTACCTGTAACATCGTGCACCTTTATCCTATGCAGCAGTCTTTGGTGCGGCATCTTGTCGAATGCCTTCTGGAAATCCAGATACACCACATCCACCGCACCCCCATTGTCCACCATGCTCATAATGTCCTCAAAGAATTCCAGTAAATTTGTTAAACATGACCTGCCCTTCATGAACTCATGCTGCGTCTTCCCAATGGGAATGATTTGATGGTAATGGTAGAGTGAGGGATGCGCCAAAACCTGAGGCTATAGACGGTGGTTAAAAAAAAATCTGCTTCTGATGACCCCCCCACCCCCAGTGCATCATGGATGTCCAGTTGTGAATGGGTAGGCTTCTTCTGAATCAAACTCATTTAGAACAGTGGTAGTGTCACAAAACATGGTGGAAAGTGTTCTCAATGTGCAGATGTGGTTTCCTTTCCACAAGATTGTGCAGTGGTCACTTTCACCAATGCTTTCATGGATGGATGGACCTGCGACAGGTAGATTGGTGATAATAAGATCAAGTAGGTATTTTCCTTGTGTTGGTTCCACTATCACATGCGACGGGTGCAGACTGGCAACTCTGTCTTTCAGAACTCCGTAAGAAGTTTAACAACGCCAGGTTAAAGTCCAACAGGTTTAGCCAACTTTAACCTGGTGTTGTTAAACTTCTTACTGTGTTTACCCCAGTCCAACGCCGGCATCTCCACATTTCAGAACTCCACCAGCTTGTTTGGTAGTGGTGCTACTGAGCCACTTTTGGGCACAGACTTAAATGTTCTGCACCCAGAATACATTCTGTGTCCTTGCTACCCCCAGTGCTTCTCCCAAATGTTGTTTAACATGGAGTGGTTCTGATTCATCAGCTGAGTGAGGGTGGTAACCGATAATCTGCAAGAGATTTTCTGGATTCTGTTTGAGTGTGACACCAAGGGACCTCATGAGGTGCAGAGTCAATGCTGGGGTCTCCCAGGGACAGTCCACATATACCCTTGTTTTGCACCCTCCGGTGGGTATTTCCTATCAGAGGAAACTCAGAGATGGCGATGGAGGAGTTTGCGATGTTGGTTGAAAGACCATGATTCGGTGTGTATGAGTATATCAGGATGTAATTTAGGACACTCCCCTAATATTGGCATATCCCAAGGTGTTGTGAGGAGAACGTTGCAGGGTTGACTGCGCTTTGTGACACGCTCAAATCCAATATCTAGTCAATGCCAGGTGGTCCATCCTGTTTATTCTTATTATAGTTTCTCATAGAAATTTGATGCAACTGAATGGTTTACTAGGTCATTTCAGAGGACAGTTAATAGTAAACTGCATTGTTGTGGGTGCTGAGTGACATGTAGGCCAGACCGGGTAAGGATGGCAGATTTCTTTACCTAAGGGTATAATATAGACTGAACAGCGCTTGAATTGATAATGTAACTGATTCATTTTCAGTTGTATATTATGACCAGTTATGCATGTTATGCTGTGAGAATGTACATAAGGCATAATGAGATTAAGTCAACTTGGCCACTGTTGAATTTGCTAGCTTGATCTTGTGGGAACACAAGGGTTAAGTGAGTGAAAAATGGTAATGGAGAGTTCAGCTGTGCAGGCAAGCACTTAAACAGGAAAGCATTCCAAAAAGCAGTATTAAAATGACTTAGAGGCCTTTCATTATAAGTTATCAGGAATCATGTCAATGGTACCAATACCTATGATTATAAAGACACCCATAGGTAGGACCTCATTAAGGAAATCTTGAAACATCTTCTGATTTCATGGGGTCATCATTGTGGTGAAGGGAATGAGAAGCCTTGAAACAGTGTGAAGATGCACCTGCGTGATTCTTATCAAACATTGGGAATATTTGGGGGCCTGGTAACAGTCAGAAAGGGCAGTGTGAAACGGTCTATAGGGACTCTGTCCATGAGTGGTGACATCGCTTTTGACCACTCACAGAGATGACCATGCAGGGAGTAACCAATCGCGCACTAGCACAAGTTTTGAACACCTGTACAAAGGGGCATAAAAAAATGTATCTTTCCTTTGTTCCTTGCTGTACAGTTGCTGTACAGTTGGACATGTGCCAACAAATCAGAAGTAACGTTTTTCCCCAAGACTTCTGATCAGCACTGCAGGCATGAACAGGGACTAGGAAATTGTATCATCCAGGCAACACGTAACACTTTAGTTTCCTGGTTGAATTAAAGATAGAAGGCCCGGGGAAAGATACCAACAGTTTTTCTGTGGGTTAAAAGAAAGTTGAGGGGCTAAGCTGCAAAAGATTAAGCCTTGTGGGTATCAACCATAAAACTGGATGTGTAAACCTTTGATCTCAGTTTAAAGTAAGGCATGGAACGGGATGAAAGAGGCCAGTTGTCCTATAGTTTAAAAGGTAAAACATGAACTGGATTGGGAAGATTCAGTCTCTGTGGGGTATTTCTAAAATGAGGATACACTTGAATTGAAAGAAATCAGTTTGTAAGTTTTGTTTTTCACTGATGAGTCCTGCATGACGTTAATTGTCTGTTCATCAACTATGTGTGTTATTCGTATCCTTGTGATCTTGAATAAAATTATTTCAAGAATTTTATAATCCTATACCTTGGTCAGTGTCATTATTTATTTTATTCAAGTCTGAACCTTTGTAACAGTCATAAGAACATAAGAACATAAGAAATAGGAGCAGGAGTAGGCCATCTAGCCCCTCGAGCCTGCCCCGTCATTCAATAAGATCATGGCTGATCTGATAGTCGTTTAGTTCCACTTACCCGCCCGCTCCCCATAACCCTTAATTCCCTTAATGATCAGAAATCTATCTACCTGTGACTTAAACATATTTAACGAGGTAGCCTCCACTGCTTCAATGGGCAGAGAATTCCAGAGATTCACTACCCTCTGAGAGAAGAAGTTCCTCCTCAACTCTGTCCTAAACTGACCCCCCCTTATTTTGAGGCTGTGTCCTCTAGTTCTTGTTTCCTTTCTAAGTGGAAAGAATCTCTCTGCCTCTACCCTGTCGAGCTCCTTCATTATCTTGTACGTCTCTATAAGATCTCCCTTCAGCCTTCTAAACTCCAACGAGTACAGGCCCAATCTACTCAATCTCTCCTCATAAGCTAACCCCCTCATCTCCGGTATCAACATGGTGAACCTTCTCTGTACTTCCTCCAAGGCCAATACATCCTTCCGCAAATAAGGGGACCAAAATTGCACACAGTACTCCAGAGTAGTTTAAGCACTGGTTGTGTTGCTTGAGAACACCAATGGTGTGCTCTATAATGTTCCTTGTGGCACCATGGCTCTCATTGTATGTCTGTTGTGGATGGGGTGATTCAAACATAGGTGGCACAGCCCATAGTTGCAGAATGAAGAAATCCTGACTAGTACCAAGAATACAGACCTTCATATGCATGACGCGCTGCCTGTAGTTGTACATTGAGGAATAGGGTAGAGTTGATCAGGCTCACGCAGGCAATCTGCATGCAGTCAATAGTACAGTGTGCCACGGGGAAGCCTGCAATCTGAGCAAACATTTGTGCTCACTCTGCCTACTTGCCTCTAGTGAGAGAGGATAAGATGAAGCTCTCTCTTTCTGTGCATAGACAGCTCCAATAACCTTTCTTATGCAGGAGTGCACTGCAATCTGCAAGTTGTTGCTTGTTTCTCCATTGGTAGCTTGAACGGAATGCACAAGTGTGATTAGTTTATTTTTGTTTGCATTATGTAATGACTAAAATTATAAAATTGGAGTGGAACGTGCATTTTTCTGGCAATTTTTATTTTTGTGTTGTATTTTTGATTCATTTTGAGCCATGGTCACCCTGACAATACGATCCATAACTTGTTTCAAGGTTGCAGGTATGGCCGCAGCAGTTGGCGGGTTTTACTTATGATGGGTTTTGTGAAGACATTTCAACCACTGATTGTTATTCAAGTAAGGGAATTGCTCCTTAAAGACCTGTGGATTTGGCTTCCTGTTCCTCCGTCTTCTATCAACTCTTCATGTTCTGCATGGCCTCCCTTCATTCTCCTCATCATGTTCAATTCCTAAAGAGAAGTCTGCCAGGCCACCGATATCTGAAAGTAACTTGTTTCAGCACAAGATTTTAAATGATCAGAAGTGTATTTCAGTGCTAACCAGATCACTTCCTTTAGATTATTTAAAATTTAGACAGGCATAAGAAAGCCCCCAACAATGCATACAAGGACTCCAGCAAGCAGAAGGAATGACCTATAAATAGTTCATGATCCCTTTAAATAGTGCTGGTGGAGATCCTTCATGCCTTTTAATGGCTTGTTTAGCTGTTTGAAATAAGACAGCATGTCGGCTTCAGTGTGGTGATTAAAAATGGCAGTGCTGGCATAAATCATCATTGCACATTGATTGACATCCTAATCTATGCACGTTGCTGGTGGCCATTAGGTGCACATGCAAACCTCTTTACCAAGGTGACATCTGGTGCATGTGTGCGCACCCAGATTTTGTGCATTATTGTGACTATAAAGAAACAGGTACCACAGAGCCCAATTTCTCCCTCTTTGTCTAAAATGAAAGAAATTTTTACTTTGAATTTTGATAGCAGTTAAGAGCTTATCATGCCAAACTAAGGTTTCAGCTGTTCAGTTGGAATGGTTCCACACAGATTAGCACGTGGCTGTCACCAGACACTTGGCTGATCACTTACTGCATATTGTCAGCTGGAATATAGGGACTTGTTTCCTGAGTCAATAGCTTTTTGGACAGCTGTGCTTTTTTTAGCTGACATAGCATCATAAATAACACCACTACCCGCATCCCCCTCCTCCCCAACGCCTGATTTAGTTCAACTTATTGAAATAAATGTTGAACACTCACATTTCACTTACATGGGTGAACTGAAGGGGGCTGGAGATCAAAAAAACGGTCTTCTTTAACTTTTGATCTTAAAAGGGTATCTTTTAAGTCCAGTTGACTTACTCTCATTCTTACGCTCATAATTTAGAGGAAGGAAGAACTATTTTAGAAACCAGAGTTGTTTCAAGTTGATGACCTTTCCTCAGCTCTGAGGATGGGTCAATGACCTGCCAAATCCGCTGACTCTTTCCAATGTTTTCTGATTTTTATTTCCGATTTCCAGCATTCACAGTATTTTGCTTTTGTAAAACCTTTTTTTTAGATTTTCTTTACAATAAGGAATTTCTCAAAATCCTATGGATGGTGATTGCTGCAAGATAGAATGATATACGAGGAACAGAATGAAGCCCCTCATTCCTCTCAGAGAGAGATATATGTGTTCTCCAGAAGAAATTTGTAGGGGAGGAGAAAAGGTTGTGTGGAGAGAGCTGCTGGAATTTTACCACCCCGCTCGCCGCGGGAAATGGGAAGGTCCGTTGACCTCGGGCAGGATTTTACGGTTTTAGGACGAGAGATCGTAAAATCACGCCCAGCATCTGCATAGATCAGTTGGGCCAAATGTCTTGTTTCTGTGCTGCAGATGATACAAAGCCTACAATGAAGATTGTTATATGTTAGAGCTGGCCAAAAGCTTTTATATATTCAGATAGATTTCCAACTTTACGCCTATAGAGCTAAGATTGTCGATTGGTTTGATGCTCGCATGGGTCAAAAATGGCTTTGCGCATCGGAAAACACCGTAATCACATGTTCTGAATAAACGCAACAATTTGCGTTTATTTAGTGCCTTTAACATGGGGAAGCATTCCAAGATACTTGGTGAAGAGGGACGGATAGAGAGATAAAGGGAGGAATAGAGGGATAAAGAGTTCCACTATCATATGCCCTAATTGCCCTAATTATCTGAGATCACCTTAAAAGTGATTCTTCTATTATCTTGCAATCATTGCAATATAAGTAATCAGAAATTATTAACCAAGTGTGTGAGCATCATATGGTACATTGATAGAACTACAGTGATTGTAGATTGCTGTTGAGGTGTCCTAAAGCTGTAGAACAATTAAAAGATTGAAATTTCATCCTAACTTCATCATAATTTCATCATGGCCTTTACTTTTGTAGTAGTATTTTTCTTAAGTTTAAAGTGAAAACTGGAAGTGGGCTGCTAAGGAGTCTGGGAAGGGTTTTTATTTTAACTTTAAAAGTCAGTTACCTGGGAGGTTCCCCCTCATTGTTCCAGTGGAGCAAGCAGAGAGGGAGTGATTGGAGGCAGGAGTGCTGGTGAGAGATTGATTGAATTATTTATTTATTTAATTAGTCAGTTAGTGTGTGGTTTTTTTTGGCCTTTATTTTTTGTAGTAGTATTTTTCTTAAGTTTAAAGTGAAAACTGGAAGTGGGCTGCTAAGGAGTCTGGGAAGGGTTTTTTAAGCGCGCGAAGTATAAAAGGTAGGCTGCAGTATACAGCGGGCAGCGTCGGGAGTGGGCAGTGTAGTGTGTGGGAAGCAGAGTGTGAGCTATAAGGGCTTTGGCTCACAGGGCTTCGGCAGAAAGGGCGAGGCAAGGTAAGCTATTTTTATCCAAACCTATATGGGATAAGGCTAACTATGAGTGATAGGCCAGTTCGGTGCTTCCGGTCTGGGATGTGGGAGTTCCTGGAAACACCTAGCCTCTCGGAGGACCACATTTGCGCCAGGTGCGTGGAACTGCAGCTCCTGAGGGACCGCGTCACGGAACTGGAGCTGCAGATTACTGACCTTGGTCTAGTCAGGGAGAATGAGAGAATAATTGACATGAGTTATAGGGAACTAGTTACACCTGGGCATCGGGAGGAAGACACGTGGGTCACAGTTAGGAGGAGTAAAGGTCAGAAGGGTAACGTACCAGAGAGTACTCCAGTGGCTGTCTCTGATAATAGGAAGGGCTCGGCGACAGGTGTGAGAGGGGAGGGGAGTGAGCAATTAGTGGAGGGGTCACCTGTGGTTGTCCCACTCCAAAACAAGTATATTGTTTTGGATAGTGTGGAGGAGGATGACTCTCCAGGGGTAAGCCACAGTGACCAGGTCACTGGCACACAGTCAGGCTCTGTGGCCCGGAAAGGAAAGAGAGGGGTTAGGAGAGCAATAGTGGTGGGGGATGCGTCGGTTAGAGGCACGGACAGGCGATTCTGTGGGTGCGAACGGGACTCCAGGATGGTAGTCTGCCTACCTGGTGCTGGGGTAATGGATGTCACCGAGCGGATCGGAGGCATCTTAAAAGGGAAAGATAAAGAAACGGATGTCATTGTACACATTGGTGCAAATGACGTAGATAGGAAGAGCAGGGGGATCCTACGAGAGCAATTCAGGGAGTTGGGAAATAGACTAAAAAGTAGGGCCATCTCTGGGCTGCTCCCAATGCCTCGTGCCAGTGAGGCTAAGAATAGGGAGTTAGTACAATTGAATGCTTGGCTAAAGGACTGGTCCAGGAGGGAGGGCTTCATTTTCCTAGATCAATGGGAAGTTTTCAGGAGAGGATGGCACCTGTACAAGAAGGATGGGTCACAACTAAGTTGGAAGGGCACGAATATCCTGGCTAGGAGTTTTGCTAGTGCAGTTCGGGGGGGTTTAAACTAGTATGGCAGGGGGTTGGGGATCAAAATATTAGGTCTACAAGTGTAGAGGCTGGGGACGAGCTTGGGGCTCGGACAAGGCTGGCAAAGAAGAAGAGCACTCTGGGGGAGGATGACCTCACTGGGCCTGGAGGTCTGGAGTGCTTATACTTCAATGCAAGAAGCGTAGCAGGTAAGACAGACGAACTTAGGGCCTGAATGCTCACGAGGAATTTGGATGTGGTTGCGGTGACAGAGACTTGGTTGAAAGAGGGACAGGACTGGCAGCTGAATATTCCGGGGTGCAAGTGTTTTAGGCAAGACAGAGGCGGGGCCAAAAGAGGTGGGGGAGTAGCAGTATTAGTTGGAGAGCATATTACAGCGGTGCAGAGGGAGGACAATTCAGAGGGGTCGTGTAACAAATCACTCTGGGTGGAGCTTAGAAACAGGAAGGGCGCAGTCACTATGTTGGGGGTATACTACAAGCCCCCCAACAGCCCAAGGGAAGTGGAAGAACGGATATGTCAGGAGATACTGGATAGGTGCAGGAAAAATAGGGTTGTTGTCGTGGGAGACTTCAATTTCCCTGGTATAGACTGGAAATCGCTGAGAGCTGGGACTCTGAATGGGGAGGAATTTGTAAAATGCGTACAGGAGGGTTCTTTGGAACAATATGTAGATAGTCCGACTAGAGAGGGGGCTATACTGGACCTAGTACTGGGGAATGAGCCCGGTCAGGTCTTCAAAGTTTCGGTAGGGGAACATGTGGCAAATAGTGACCACAATTTTGTTAGCTTTAGGATAGTGATGGAAAAGGATGAGTGGTGTCCCAAAGGTAAGGTGTTGGATTGGGGGAAGGCTAACTTTAGTGGGATCAGGCAGAAATTGGCAGCTCTTGATTGGGAGAGGCTGTTTGAGGGTAAATCCACATCTGGCATGTGGGAGTCTTTTAAGGAACAGTTGTTAGGGCTACAGGACAGGCATGTGCCTGTAAAAAAGAAGGATAGGAAGGGTAGGATTCAAGAACCGTGGATAACCAGGGAAATTGGGGGACTGGTCAAAAAGAAAAGAGAGGCGTATGTTAGGTCCAGGCAGCTAAAAACGGAGGGAGCTCTGGAGGAGTACAAAGAAAGTAGGAAAGAACTCAAACGGGGAATTTGAAGGGCAAAAAGGGGTCACAAAATGTCCTTGGCAGACAGGATTAAGGAGAATCCCAAGGCATTTTATTCATACGTTAGGAACAAAAGGGTTGTCAGGGAAAAAATCGGACCTCTCAGGGACAAAAGTGGGGAATTATGCTTGGAGCCCAAAGAAGTAGGGGAGATCCTAAATGAATACTTTGCGTCGGTATTCACAAAGGAGAGGGATGTGTTGACTGGAAGTGTCTCGGAGGGGAATGTTGAACCGTTGGAGAAAATCTCCATTCCAAGGGAGGAAGTGTTAGGTTTGTTCGAGAATATAAAGACTGACGAATCCCCAGGGCCTGATGGAATCTATCCAAGGCTGCTCAGGGAGACGAGAGATGAAATCGCTGGGCCTCTGACGTAAATCTTTGTCTCGTCACTGGACACAGGTGAGGTCCCAGAGGATTGGAGGATAGCTAATGTGGTCCCGTTATTTAAGAAGGGTAGGAAGGATAACCCGGGTAATTATAGGCCGGTGAGCTTGACGTCCGTGGTGGGGAAGTTGTTGGAAAAGATTCTTAGAGATAGGATGTATGCGCATTTAGAAAGGAATAAACTCATTAACGATAGTCAGCATGGTTTTGTGAGAGGGAGGTCATGCCTCACTAACCTGGTGGAGTTTTTTGAAGAAGTGACCAGAATGGTTGACGAGGGAAGGGCCGTGGATGTCATCTATATGGACTTTAGTAAAGCATTTGACAAAGTCCCTCATGGCAGGCTGGTGAAAAAGGTTGGATCTCATGGGATAAAGGGGGAGGTGGCTAGATGGGTGGAGAACTGGCTTGGTCACAGAAGACAGAGGGTGGTAGTGGAAGGGTCTTTTTCCGGCTGGAGGCCTGTGACTAGTGGTGTTCCGCAGGGCTCTGTATTGGGACCTCTGCTGTTTGTGATTTATATAAACGATCTGGAAGAAGGTGTAACTGGGGTGATCAGTAAGTTTGCGGACGACACAAAATTGGCAGGACTTGCAGATAGTGAGGAGCATTGTCAGAAGCTACAGAAGGATATAGATAGGCTGGAAATTTGGGCAAAGAAATGGCAGATGGAGTTCAATCCTGATAAATGTGAAGTGATGCATTTTGGTAGAAATATACAATAAATGGCAGAACCATAAAGGGTGTAGATATGCAGAGGGACCTGGGTGTGCAAGTCCACAGATCCTTGAAGGTGATGTCACAGGTGGAGAAGGTGGTGAAGAAGGCATATGGCATGCTTGCATTTATAGGACGGGGCATAGAGTATAAAAGTTGGGGTCTGATGTTGCAGATGTATAGAACGTTGGTTCGGCCGCATTTGGAATACTGCGTCCAGTTCTGGTCGCCACACTACCAGAAGGACGTGGAGGCTTTGGAGAGAGTACAGAGGAGGTTTACCAGGATGTTGCCTGGTATGGAGGGGCTTAGTTATGAGGAGAGATTGGGTAAACTGGGGTTGTTCTCCCTGGAAAGACGGAGAATGAGGGGAGACCTAATAGAGGTGTATAAAATTATGAAAGGCATAGATAGGGTGAACGGTGGGAAGCTTTTCCCCAGGTCGGTGGTGACGTTCACGAGGGGTCATAGGTTCAAGGTGAAGTGGGGGAGGTTTAACACAGATATCAGAAGGACATATTTTACACAGAGGGTGGTGGGGGCCTGGAATGCGCTGCCAGGCAAGGTGGTGGAGGCGGACACACTGGGAATGTTTAAGACTTATCTAGACAGCCATATGAACGGAGTGGGAATGGAGGGATACAAAAGAATGGTCTAGTTTGGACCAGGGAGCGGCATGGGCTTGGAGGGCCGAAGGGCCTGTTCCTGTGCTGTATTGTTCTTCGTTCTTTGTTCTAAACTGTGATATTGGAACTCACTTATCTGTCAAGGTAAAATGCACCCTCAATAAATCAAGGCATCAGGAAGAGGTTGTAAGGACAACTGACTCTTCTAGGCTACAATCATTCTGACCATAGATTGCCTGAATATAGATCAGAGCTTTATTGGAACCACTCAGCCTGCTGTCACATGGCCATTAGCTCTTCCAAGCTCATGCCAAGCACTAGTGTGTTGCAAGGAGTGGATGTAGATGCCACTGCTTCCTATGGCACTGACAATGCGCAAACAGCAATGTAGCCCCTCCACACACAGCACAGGAGGGAACTTCAAATCTGAACCTTCTACACATGAAGTGTCAAAACAACATAATCCAATGCAGGTCCTGCAAGAACTTTGCTTTCACTGAAATGAGTGACACCTTGTTGCTCTAGTGCCAGCCTTAAAACCTTCTGATACTGTTGTAGCAACATATCTAACTAATTGGTTAGGATCATGCATAAATTGAGTTTTAGGTGTGAAGCAGCCACATTAACTAGAGGTAGCAGTAGATGTAGGGCATAATGAAGGGGAATAGTTTTTCCCTAGGGATTCCTCCTGTCATTTCTGTTATGGTGATTAACGTTAGTGACTGTCCTCTCCTAGAGAGAATATTAGGCATGTTATAGCTTAATCAAATGGTTTTCTGAGAGCCAGGTGATGATGAAGATCTCCTACTGAAAGTACAGAATGAATGAAATCCCTAAGTGGAAACTGATTATTTCACTACGCTGAGGGCTCCATAAATTATCAACATGCTTCACAAAGTACCTTTCAATGCCCAGAAACTGCAGCTTCTGAATACTGGGAGTGGTGCCCAAACAAAGCAGTTCTGCCAAATAGCACTCCTGGTGTAGCATTTCACCTTTCTGATCTTTCCAGCAGTGGGCCGCTGCCACACAGGCTGAACATAACAACAGCTTGGATTTATATAACACATTATATCGCACAAGGGGCAGCACGGTGGCACAATGGTTAGCACTGCTGCTTCACAGCGCCAGGGACCTGAGTTTAATTCCCAGCTTGGGTCACTGTCTGTGCAGAGTCTACACTTTCTCCCCATGTCTGCGCGGGTGCACTGGTTTCCTCCCACTGTCCGAAAGATGTGCTGGTGCATTGGCCATGCTAAATTCTCCCTCAGTGTATCCGAACAGGTGCTGGAGTGTGGCGACTAGGGGATTTTCACAGTAACTTCATTGCAGTTTTAATGTAAGCCTACTCGTGACACTAAAAAATAAACTTTAAACATTTATTGGAATAAAATGTCCCATGGCATTCTCCAAAAAGCATTATAAAGCACAATTTGATGCTGAACCACATAATGTGTTATTCGGGCAGATAGTCAAAACCTTTATTCAGGAGTTAGATTTTAAGAGTTTAAAGGAGGAGAGCAAGATTGAGGTTTAGGGAGGGACTTCCAGAGCCTCGGGCCAAGGCAGCTGACGACCTGGTTCCAATGGTGGAGCAGTTAAAATCAAGAATGTTTCAGAGGCCAGAATTCGATGAGTACAAATATATCAGATGGTTGTGGAAAGTTACAAAAATAGACAGGGGAAAGGCCATGAAGGGATTTCAAAACAAGGATGAGAATTTTAAAACTGAGGTGTTGCTTAACCAGCAGCCAATGTAGATCAGCAGCACAGATGGATGAATGGAGATTGGTAGGTGTTAGGACAAGTGCAGGAGAGCATTGGATGATCTCTAGTTTACCAAGGGTAGAACGTGGGAACTGGATAGGGGTGCATTGGAATAGTCAAGCCTGGAGGTAAAAATGGCATGGGCGAGAGTTTCATCAGACGATGAGCGGAGGCAGGCCAGATTCAGACAATGTTATGGAGGTGGAAATAGGTGGATTTAGTGATGGTATTTAGAAGCTGCTCTTGGGGCTGCTGGTTCAGTTGCCAGGGAGAGCAATGGTATTGTTAGCAGAGACCGACAACAATGCCAATATTTAACTGGAAGAAATTTCTGGTCATTCAGAACTGGATGTTGGAGAAGCTGTCTGATAAACTAGTCATGACGGGGAGATGCCAGCGTTGGACTGGGGTGAACACAGTAAGAAGTCTCACAACACCAGGTTAAAGTCCAACAGGTTTATTTGGTAGCAAATACCATAAGCTTTCGGAGCGCTGCTCCTTCGTCAGATGGAGTGGAAATGAGCACACTCGAGCGTGCCCCTGCTCGGACGGAATTTCACATTGGCCCCAAGCCTAGACCCCCCCTTCCAGGTCAGGCGCCTCATAGCTTGAGCTGCCTCGTGGAAATGCCCTCTGTGCCCTTTTTGCAACCTTGTGGAGTCTGTGGACCATGTCTCTGTTTAGTGTTATAGGCTGCACAACCTTTTCAGTTTTCTAAAAAACCTTTTATTGAAGTTTTGTTTGCACTTCAGTCCCACGCTCCTGATCTACGGGCACCCGGTGCGGAGGGGGGAGGGCGGGGAAGGAGGATGACCTCCTCGTGAACCTGCTCCCGGACCTGGCAAGGCGTACCAGCTACAACTCCAGGCAGTGGGCAATTGAGGGGGTCGTCCGACCTGACTGTCTGCCCCTCTACTGTGGCTATGTTTGCGACCAAGTGTCCTTGGAAAGGGAGCGTGTAGTGTCCGTGGGCATCCTTGATGCTTTCCGTGCCCGCTGGGCACCGCAGGGACAGGGGTGTATTATTGACCCCTTTAATCGGCACGGTAGCACAGTGGTTAGCACTGCTGCTTCACAGCTCCAGGGACCTGGGTTCGATTCCCGGCTTGGGTCACTGTCTGTATGGAGTTTGCACATTCTCCTCGTGTCTGCGTGGGTTTCCTCCGGGTGCTCCGGTTTCCTCCCACAGTCCAAAGATGTGTGGGTTAGGTTGATTGGCCATGCTAAAATTGCCCCTTAGTGTCCTGAGATGCGTAGGTTAGAGGGATTAGCGGGTAATATGTGTAGGGATATGGGAGTAGGGCCTGGGTGGGATTGTGGTCGGTGCAGACTTGATGGGCCGAATGGCCTGTTTCTGCACTATAGGGTTTCTATGATTTCTATGAATTTGATGTTTTAAGTTTCCTTTCCGCTTTGTTTTTTGTTTTGGGTGATTCCACTCCTTCTAGGGAGCTGCCCCTTTTGAGTTGTCCCTAAGTTAATTTGATTTTGTTTATTTGGTTGGAACGCTCAAAGAGTTCTCTGATTAAGGAGTCACTAAAAGAGTTCTCTAAGTTAGTTTGATTTCGTTTATTTGCTTGGAGAAAAAAAAAGAATTCCCTATTAAGGATATCATTTGTGTAAATAAACAACTGGTATTTGAGACCAAAACTGGCAACAAGCAAGGTCGTATCTGCAATTTGAACCCAGGACCACTCCCACACTCGTTCAGTGAAGCCCCCAAAGCAGGAGTCATACCACTAGTCCAACGAGCCGTTTAGCTAGTTCCCTGATTAAGGAGTCCCTAAGTTAAGTTGATTTTGTGTATTTGGTTAAACACAACAAGAGCTCCCTGATTGAGGTCATAATTGCCTGCCCAATCAGAGAGTCTCATGTGCATAGAAAACTGAGAGTGTCCAATCTTCTGCCACTCTGGATTCTGAATGTGTACCAGAAGAACTCGAGGAATGAAATAGAGTTTGTAAATAAAGGGAATCTTGTGAAGGGACACCGGTCTCTGAGGAGCTATTTCAGGTAGAGGGTCCAAGGGGTGACGATGGTGACACAGTGATTAGCACTGCTGCTTCACAGCACCAAGGACTCAGATTTGATTCCTGGCTTAGGTCACTGCCTGTGCGGAGTCTGCATGGGTTTCCTCCCACAGTCTGAAAGATGTGCTGGTTCGGTGCTAAATTCTCTCTGTGTACCCAAACAGGCGCCAGAGTGTGGTGACTAAGGAATTTTCACAGTGATGTCATTGCAATTTTAATGTCATTGTGACACTAATAAATAAACTTTAAGGTTCTTTATGTCACATATGGCTGACAGGAATCTGCCGCTCTTACTGCCTGCCAATGGTGCGTTGTGTTGGGAGGATTTGCAGATTGAAAATCAACTTGTTTGACCCCGCCATGAACACATCTTCCTTGGCCATCAAGTCCTGGGGAAGGCAAGTGGGATCCTGGGCTTCTGGCTCACCATGATGGACTGCCTCACCATGATCTCCTAAAAATGCCAGTGGTAGATGATCAATTTTTGGTGAAAACAGTTCTGGGTGGGAGTAGTGGCGATGGATAATGTTGGTTCAGAATGCTTCTGAGGTTGGATTTGGGGGATCCCTGCCCCCCCCACCCTGGGTTACCAGCGGTCAAACCACCGTCACGTGGCTCCCCAGCGGCCCCGCCCCCGCCCGCCAGTGACGTCACGAGGCACTGTGAGGGCGGGGCCAGGGGGAGGCGGAATCAAAACGAAAACACAAGCGAAGCGGCTCCGCGAGCGAGCGGGATCCGGATCAGATCCCGATCCAGAACCCAGAGTCAGGAGCCCAGCCGACAGGAGGATGGTGTCGCCTGTCACCGTGGTGAGTGAGTGCCGGCTCAGCGGGATGGATGTTGCTGCTGATCTTATTTACCTGCGGGCCGAGGGTGAGGGGCTGATCTTCACCCTCCCCCCTCCCCCCAAAATACCCCCTCAGGGGAGTTAATTCCACAACTTTTCATTGAAGCTTCAGTCTGTCAGGACCCCCTCTCCAAACAAACGCTTGTGTGGCTTCCCTTTCCCTCTGCAGATGCTGCTAGGGGCTCTCACTGGTCTTGGCTCCAATCTCTCTCAATCTTTCTCTATCCCCCTTTATCTATCTATCTCTCTCTCTATTCGCTCCCCCTCTCCCTATCTCTCTCTCTAACCCTCTCTCTATCCCCCTCTCTATTTCTCTATCCTCCCCCTCTCTATCCCTCTCTATCTCCCCCTCACTATGTATCTCTCTATCTCTCTCTATACATCTCTCTCTCTATACATCTCTCTCTCTCTATACGTCTCTCTCTATACGTCTCTCTCTACATATCTCTCTCTACATATCTCTCTCTCTCTATACATATCTCTCTCTCTCTCTATACATATCTCTCTCTCTCTATACATATCTCTCTCTATACATATCTCTCTCTATACATAACTCTCTCTATACATATCTCTCTCTATACATATCTCTCTCTATACATATCTCTCTCTCTCTATACATATCTCTCTCTCTCTATACATATCTCTCTCTATACATATCTCTCTCTCTATACATATCTCTCTCTCTATACATATCTCTCTCTCTATACATATCTCTCTCTCTATACATATCTCTCTCTATACATATCTCTCTCTATACATATCTCTCTATACATCTCTCTCTCTCTATACATCTCTCTCTCTCTCTATACATCTCTCTCTCTCTATACATCTCTCTCTCTCTATACATCTCTCTCTCTCTATACATCTCTCTCTCAATACATCTCTCTCTCTACATCTCTCTCTCTCTATACATCTCTCTCTCTCTCTATACATCTCTCTCTCTCTCTATACATCTCTCTCTCTATACATCTCTCTCTCTATACATCTCTCTCTCTCTATACATCTCTCTCTCTCTCTATACATCTCTCTCTCTCTCTATACATCTCTCTCTCTCTATACATCTCTCTCTCTCTCTATACATCTCTCTCTCTATACATCTCTCTCTCTCTCTATACATCTCTCTCTCTCTCTATACATCTCTCTCTCTCTCTATACATCTCTCTCTCTATACATCTCTCTCTCTCTCTATACATCTCTCTCTCTATACATCTCTCTCTCTATACATCTCTCTCTCTATACATCTCTCTCTCTCTATACATCTCTCTCTCTCTCTATACATCTCTCTCTCTATACATCTCTCTCTCTCTCTATACATCTCTCTCTCTATACATCTCTCTCTCTATACATCTCTCTCTCTATACATCTCTCTCTCTCTCTATACATCTCTCTCTCTCTATACATCTCTCTCTCTATACATCTCTCTCTCTCTCTATACATCTCTCTCTCTCTCTATACATCTCTCTCTCTCTATACATCTCTCTCTCTATACATCTCTCTCTCTCTCTCTATACATCTCTCTCTCTCTATACATCTCTCTCTCTCTCTATACATCTCTCTCTCTCTATACATCTCTCTCTCTCTATACATCTCTCTCTCTCTCTATACATCTCTCTCTCTCTCTATACATCTCTCTCTCTCTCTATACATCTCTCTCTCTCTCTATACATCTCTCTCTCTCTCTATACATCTCTCTCTCTCTATACATCTCTCTCTCTCTATACATCTCTCTCTCTATACATCTCTCTCTCTATACACCTCTCTCTCTATACATCTCTCTCTCTCTCTACATCTCTCTCTCTCTCTACATCTCTCTCTCTCTCTATACATCTCTCTCTCTCTCTATACATCTCTCTCTCTCTATACATCTCTCTCTCTCTCTATACATCTCTCTCTCTATACATCTCTCTCTCTCTATACATCTCTCTCTCTCTCTATACATCTCTCTCTCTATACATCTCTCTCTCTCTCTATACATCTCTCTCTCTCTCTATACATCTCTCTCTCTATACATCTCTCTCTCTATACATCTCTCTCTCTATACATCTCTCTCTATACATCTCTCTCTCTATACATCTCTCTCTCTATACATCTCTCTCTCTATACATCTCTCTCTCTCTATACATCTCTCTCTCTCTCTATACATCTCTCTCTCTCTATACATCTCTCTCTCTCTATACATCTCTCTCTCTCTATACATCTCTCTCTCTCTATACATCTCTCTCTCTCTACACATCTCTCTCTCTCTCTATACATCTCTCTCTCTCTCTATACATCTCTCGCTCTCTCTATACATCTCTCTCTCTCTATACATCTCTCTCTCTCTAAACATCTCTCTCTCTATACATCTCTCTCTCTCTCTATACATCTCTCTCTCTCTATACATCTCTCTCTCTCTATACATCTCTCTCTCTCTATACATCTCTCTCTCTCTCTATACATCTCTCTCTCTCTCTATACATCTCTCTCTCTCTATACATCTCTCTCTCTCTAGACTCTCTCTCTCTATACATCTCTCTCTCTCTATACATCTCTCTCTCTCTCTATACACTCTCTCTCTCTATACATCTCTCTCTCATACATCTCTCTCTCTATACATCTCTCTCTCTATACATCTCTCTCTCTATACTTCTCTCTCTATACAGCTCTCTCTCTATACATCTCTCTCTCTCATACATCTCTCTCCTCTCTTATACATCTCTCTCTCTATACATCTCTCTCTCTCTCTACATCTCTCTCTCTCTCTCTCTATACATCTCTCCTCTCTATACATCTCTCTCTCTATACATCTCTCTCTATACACTCTCTCTATACTTCTCTAACTCTATACATCTCTCTCTATACATCTCTCTCTCTATATACATCTCTCTCTCTATACATCTCTCTCTCTATACATCTCTCTCTCTTATACATCTACATCTCTCTCTCTCTCTATACATCTTTCTCTCTCTCTATACATCTCTCTCTCTCTCTATACATCTCTCTCTCTCTCTATACATCTCTCTCTCTCCTATACATCCCTCCTATCAACTCTCTCTCTATACATCTCTCTCTCTCTATACATCTCTCTCTCTCTATACACCTCTCTCTCTATACATCTCTCTCTCTCTCTATACATCTCTCTCTCTCTCTACATCTCTCTCTCTCTCTACATCTCTCTCTCTCTCTATACATCTCTCTCTCTCTATACATCTCTCTCTCTATACATCTCTCCTCTCTATACATCTCTCTCTCTATACATCTCCTCTCTCTACATTCTCTCTCTCTCTATACATTCTCTCTCTCTATACATCTCTCTCTCTCTCTTACATCTCTCTCTCTCTCTACATCTCTCTCTCTCTCTATACATCTCTCTCTCTCTCTACATCTCTCTCTCTCCTTCTCTATACATCTCTCTCTCTCTATACATCTCTCTCTCTCTCTATACATCTCTCTCTCTCTATACATCTCTCTCTCTCTCTATACATCTCTCTCTCTCTCTATACATCTCTCTCTCTCTCTATACATCTCTCTCTCTCTCTATACATCTCTCTCTCTCTATACATCTCTCTCTCTCTATACATCTCTCTCTCTCTCTATACATCTCTCTCTCTATACATCTCTCTCTCTATACATCTCTCTCTCTCTATACATCTCTCTCTCTCTCTATACATCTCTCTCTCTCTCTATACATCTCTCTCTCTCTCTATACATCTCTCTCTATACATCTCTCTCTATACATCTCTCTCTATACATCTCTCTCTATACATCTCTCTCTATACATCTCTCTCTATACATCTCTCTCTATACATCTCTCTCTCTATACATCTCTCTCTCTATACATCTCTCTCTCTCTATACATCTCTCTCTCTCTCTATACATCTCTCTCTCTCTTATACATCTCTCTCTCTATACATCTCTCTCTCTATACATCTCTCTCTCTCTCTATACATCTCTCTCTCTCTATACATCTCTCTCTCTCTATACATCTCTCTCTCTCTCTATACATCTCTCTCTCTCTCTATACATCTCTCTCTCTCTATACATCTCTCTCTCTCTATACATCTCTCTCTCTCTCTATACATCTCTCTCTCTCTCTATACATCTCTCTCTCTCTCTATACATCTCTCTCTCTCTCTATACATCTCTCTCTCTCTCTCTCTCTATACATCTCTCTCTCTCTCTCTGTACACATCTCTCTCTCTATATCGATATGATTTTATTATTTAGTTTCTGACTCTTGTTGTTATGTGTTGCTGGACCCAGAGTCAGGTTCAATGACAGGTCTCTTGCAGACTGCCTCTACTGTGGAGCCATGTGATGGATCCTCCTCTCTCTCTCCTTTACTGGCCCCTGTACTTTTCTCTCGGATTTTCTGGATCATTTTTATTCAGATAAAAGGTTGTCATGTGACAGACATGCGTATGTACCGGTTCTGCAGAAGCTACAATGGAGGAGTTACTAAGGAAACTAGGAGGGATAGAGATGAAAAGGGAAAAAGAGAGAGAAGTCAGTGCAGTTGTACATTACTGGTATTTTGGCCTTGTGTTCAAAAATAATAATGTATTACTGAGCTGCCTACCTCCATCTCTGTATCATAGATTGCCATGCTGTTTTATCAATGATTTGATTTGTTATTGTCACATGTATTGGGTCAGTGAAAAGTATTGTTTCTTGTGTGCTGTACAGACAAAATATACTGTTCATAGAGTACATGGGGGGGGAAAAGGAAAAGAGAGGGTGCAGAATGTAGCATTATAATCATGGCTAGGGTCCAGAGAAAGATCAGCTTAATATATAGTGGGTCCATTCAAAAGTCTGATGGCAGAAGGGAAGAAGCTGTTCTTGAGTCGGTTGGTATGTGATCTCAGACTTTTGTATCTTTTTCCTGATGGAGCATATATAATGGTGCAACGACGATAATATCTCCCTCAATGTCAGGAAAACGAAGGAGATAGTCATCGACTTCAGGATGCGTAGTGGAGGACATACCCCTGTCTACATCAACGGTGATGAAGTGGAAATGGTTGAGAGCTTCAAGTTTCTCGGTATCCAGTCATGCTCATCAAAGTGAAGGATGTTATTGCTGGAGATGGGACACCATCAACTTCAGATATCTCAGTGTCAGGATCAATTAGAGCGAAGTTAGTAATAAGAAGAGGACCTTGGAGTTTGTGGTGCCTCAAGGTCAATTTATGTGGCCAGCAAGCACAGTGGTTAGCACTGCTGCCTCGCAGCGCCAGGAACCCAGGTTCGATCCCCTGCTTGGGTCACTGTTTGCATATTCTCCCCATGTCTGCACGCGTTTTCTCTGGGTGCTCTGGTTTCCCCTCTCAGTCCGAAAGATGTGCTGGTTAGGTGCATTGGCCATGCTAAATTCTTGCTCTGTGCACCCCGAACAGGTGCCGGAATGTGGCGACCAGGGGATTTTCAATTATTTTCAACTTCATTCTCATGTTAATGTAAGCCTACTTGTGGCACTAATAAATAAACTTTAAAGCAACTAAATTCTGTAACATGAAAATGTAGATTCTGTAGCTAGTCTACCCAGAATGGGAGCTCATCTCAAGATCGTAACTTGGGGAAAACAAATCACTGATACAAATGCTATATAAAATACTAAATTGGTGGTTTTTGTTAAACGAATCAGTTATTTTAATCTGTTCCACAGCTGTTTACTGTTTAGTCTCAAAATTTCCCATGCACTTGTATGGTCCAACACTTGATGGATACCAAGCACTCTTACTTGATTATTCACCATCCCAGAGAGACAGCTGGGTGTTAACCCCACACAATACTACAGATGTTGGAAATCGAAAATAAAAGAAAATGCTGGAAACACTCAGGATTTCAAGCAGCATCTATCTATAGAGACAGAGAGAGAGAAAAACAGTTAACGTTGAAACAATAACTGTTTCCCTCTACAGAAGCTGCAAAACCTGCTCAGCCAAATACCTGTTTTACTTCAGCTGTTATTTGTAGTTAGAAAGTGTAGTGCTATTTTTCTTTAATATTCATATTTACAACACTATGTCCTTGTACAGTCATATAAATTATAATTGTCCGCAGAACTGTTTAAATATTTGTTCATTTTAAATAATTTAAAATTATAGCATTCAATTCCTAGTATGTTTAAGGTGCCATGGACCCCAGTTTTTGTTGCTGAAAGACAGTAACCAGCAGTATTACATTCAGCAACATGTACTCGGGTTACTACGACATTAATAAACTAGGGGCTACATTGTTTTAATTTCAAATTGGGGTAAAAATTAATACTGATCTAAAATAATAGTTGAGCATTTAGAATGTAAAGGTTCAGAGGAACATCAAGGCCTCCAAACTGTCACTTATTCTTTGGTAACCTGCTACAGGACGGTGGCACAGTGGTTAGCACTGCCGCCTCACAGTGCTAAGGACCTGGGTGACAGTGTGGAGTTTGCACATTCTCTCTGTGTCCGTGTGGGTTTCCTCCGGGTGCTCCAGTTTCCTTCCACAGTCCAAAGATGTGCAGGTTAGGTGGATTGGCTGTGCTGACTTGTCCATTGGTGTCCCAAGATGTGTGGGTTAGGGGGATAGGGCCTGGGTGGGATGCTCTCTTGAAGATCAGTGCAGAATTGATGGGTCGAATGGCCTCCTTCTCCATTGTAGGAATTGCATGATTCCATACTTGCTGCAGACTCATCTGGAGTGGCCATTAGTAGTATCACCAATAACCATGGTCACTGACATTCAGTTTGGATTGTTACACAATCACTTTGCTTCTCATCTCATCACAGCCGCCTTGACTCAGCCATTAACATGAGCTGAATGCTAAAGAAATTGATTTTTTTTTTCAGTCATAGCGCATGGACATCACGAGCAAGATCAGCATTTATTGTGCATCCCTAACTGCCCTTGTGGTGGTGAGCCACCTGCTTGAATCACGCCAATCTTTGTTGTAAAGATACATCCAAGGTTGTTAGATAAGAAATCTAGAATTCTGGTCTCGCGGTGAAGAAGTAATGGTGATATGTTTCCAAATCAGGATGGCCTGTGATTTAGAGAGCAACTTGGAAGTGTCAACCTGGAGGGTTCCCAAGTACTTGCAACCCTTGTCCTTTCAGTTCTTTAGAGAGTGCATGTTTGGAAGCAGCCATTGAAGAAGCCATAGTGAATTGCTATGGATAGGTCACATTCACAGCCGCGGTATGTCGGTAATAAAGGGGTGAATGTCTCAAAGTGGACAGTGCCAATCCAGTAGAATGCTTTGTCCTAGATAGTGTCAAGCTTTTTGATCATTGAAAGCATTGGAAGATAGTTAAGCATAGGATTCTACCTTGTGGAACTCCTCCAGCAATATCCTGGGGTTAAAGTGATTCACATTCACCAAGCACAACCATATTCCTTTATGCCAGGCATGTCTCCTGAAACGGGAGTGTTCTTCCTTTTTGGTTTCACTTTTGTTGGGGCTTCTTGCTGCCACACTGGTTTGATTCCTTCCCTGATGTCAAGAGGAGTCACTCTCTCTTTACCACAAGGAATCAGGTTGGTAAGCTGCTAATTGACCAAGTTGGATTAGTCCTGCTTTTGTAGAAATGTCTATCAAGGAAAGCTTGGCAAGTTGGTGAGTGCATCCTGTAGACAGTCATGCACCACTAATTGAGGGGTGAATATTGAATCACCAATGTCCTGGATTAAGCTTATTGGTCATTGTTGTGGCTGCACCCATCCACATGATTGGTGAGGATTCCATCCATTTTCAGTCTCTCAAATACATTGACCTGGGAGGTTCCCCCTCATTGATCCACTGGAGCAAGCTGAGAGGGGTGATTGAAAAGCAGCAGTGCTGGTAGGAGATTAATTGGATTAATTGAATTGTTTATTTATTTAATTAGTCAGCTAGTGTGTGTATTTTTTTGGCCTTTACTTTAACAGCAGTTTTTCAAGTTTAAGTGAAAACTAGAAGTGGGCAGCAAAGGAGTCTGGGAAGGGTTTTTATTTTAACTTTAAAAGTCAGTTACCTGGGAGGTTCCCCCTCATTGATCCACTGGAGCAAGCTGAGAGGGGTGATTGAAAAGCAGCAGAGCTGGTAGGAGATTAATTGGATTAATTGAATTGTTTATTTATTTAATTAGTCAGCTAGTGTGTGTATTTTTTTGGCCTTTACTTTAACAGCAGTTTTTCAAGTTTAAGTGAAAACTAGAAGTGGGCAGCAAAGGAGTCTGGGAAGGGTTTTTATTTTAACTTTAAAAGTCAGTTACCTGGGAGGTTCCCCCTCATTGATCCACTGGAGCAAGCTGAGAGGGGTGATTGAAAAGCAGCAGTGCTGGTAGGAGATTAATTGGATTAATTGAATTGTTTATTTATTTAATTAGTCAGCTAGTGTGTGTATTTTTTTGGCCTTTACTTTAACAGCAGTTTTTCAAGTTTAAGTGAAAACTAGAAGTGGGCAGCAAAGGAGTCTGGGAAGGGTTTTTATTTTAACTTTAAAAGTCTGTTACCTGGGAGGTTCCCCCTCATTGATCCACTGGAGCAAGCTGAGAGGGGTGATTGAAAAGCAGCAGTGCTGGTAGGAGATTAATTGGATTAATTGAATTGTTTATTTATTTAATTAGTCAGCTAGTGTGTGTATTTTTTTGGCCTTTACTTTAACAGCAGTTTTTCAAGTTTAAGTGAAAACTAGAAGTGGGCAGCAAAGGAGTCTGGGAAGGGTTTTTATTTTAACTTTAAAAGTCAGTTACCTGGGAGGTTCCCCCTCATTGATCCACTGGAGCAAGCTGAGAGGGGTGATTGAAAAGCAGCAGAGCTGGTAGGAGATTAATTGGATTAATTGAATTGTTTATTTATTTAATTAGTCAGCTAGTGTGTGTATTTTTTTGGCCTTTACTTTAACAGCAGTTTTTCAAGTTTAAGTGAAAACTAGAAGTGGGCAGCAAAGGAGTCTGGGAAGGGTTTTTATTTTAACTTTAAAAGTCAGTTACCTGGGTGGTTCCCCCTCAGTAGTAGTTTTTTTTTTCTCTCGGGCCCCTAGCCCTATAAATTGGTGCAGAGGAGATACCCGATCCTCTACACTGGTAGAGGATCCCACCCTTCCATCCTCCTCTAACCTAATTATAAGTGTGGGGAAGTTTTTTGTTTTCTTTTTTTCTTGCTGGTAATGGCTTCAGGGATGGCAGTTCAGGCAGTATGCTGCATCTCCTGTGGGATGTATGTGGTGAGGAAATC
This sequence comes from Mustelus asterias, assembly GCF_964213995.1. Taxonomy (NCBI): domain Eukaryota; kingdom Metazoa; phylum Chordata; class Chondrichthyes; order Carcharhiniformes; family Triakidae; genus Mustelus; species Mustelus asterias. The sequence goes on from NC_135809.1 coordinate 93,060,998, forward strand.
CAGTAGTGTTTCAGGAGATTTTAGTTGTAAGAAGTGCATTAGATTGCAGCTTCTGGAGGAGCGTGTAAAGGAGCTGGAGGGGGAGGTAGAGGAACTCCGCATAATTCGGGAGGCGGAGGTGGAAGTTGATAGGAGTTATAGAGAAATAGTAACTCCTAGAAATGAGGCTTGGGTCAATGCCAGGAGGAGGGGTAAGAAGCAATCGGGAAGACAATCCCCTGGGGCGGTTCCCCTCCATAATAGGTTTTCGGTGCTGGAGGCTACAGTTGAGGAGGAATCAACTGAGCATAGAGAGCAGATCTCTGGGGGTGAGCCGAGTGAGAAAGCTCAGGTGGTTAGGGGCTGTAAAAGACTGGGCCTTGTGATTGGGGACTCCACAATTAAGGGGACAGATAGGAGGGTCGGAACTAAAGGTAGGGACTCAGGGTTGGTGTGTTGCCTACCAGGGGCTGGGGTCCGGGATGTGTCTGACAGGGTATTCAGGACTCTTAGGGGGGAGGGAGATAAACCACAAGTTATTGTACATGTGGGGACACACGACATAGGGAGGATAGGGGAAGGGGATATTAGGCAGGGATTTATGGAGTTGGGGTGGAAACTAAAGGCCAAGACTGACAGAGTGGTTATCTCTGGACTCTTGCCTGTACCACGGGATAGTTTAGAGAGGAATAGGGAGAGGGAAGGTTTGAATTCATGGCTGAGGGGATGGTGCAGGAGGGAGGGGTTCAGGTACTTAAGCAATTGGGGCTCGTACTGGGGAAGGTGTGACCTCTATGAGAAGGATGGTCTACACCTTAATCAGAAGGGGACCAATATCCTGGGGGGTAAATTTGCTAAGGCCATGCAGGGAGGTTTAAACTGATTCGGGGGGGGGGAGGGATCCTGAGTAGTGGGGCTGAAAGTGAGGGATGCATGGATGGGGACTGCAATGCACGGCATTGCAGAGGTGGGGTGGAGCAGGGTTTGAAATGTGTATACTTCAATGCCAGGAGTATTCGCAATAAAGTGGGTGAACTTGCAGCGTGGATCAGTACCTGGGACTTTGATGTTGTGGCTATTTCAGAGACATGGATAGAGCAGGGGCAGGAATGGATGCTGCAGGTCCCGGGGTTCAAATGTTTTAGTCGAAGTAGGGAAGGAGGTAGAAGAGGGGGAGGGGTAGCATTATTGGTCAGAGATTGTATCACAGTGTCAGAGAGGAGGTTTGATGAGGACTTATCTGTTGAGGTAGTATGGGCGGAGATTAGAAATAGGAGAGGAGAGGTCACCCTGTTGGGAGTCTTTTATAGACCTCCTAAAAGTTCTAGAGAGGTTGAGGAAAGGATTGCGGAGTCAATCCTGCTTAGGAGTGAAAGTAATAGGGCAATTGTTATGGGGGATTTTAACTTGACTAATATTGACTGGAATTGTTATAGCTCTAGCTCGTTAGAGGGGTCAGTTTTTGTTCAAAGCGTGCAGGAAGGTTTTTTGACTCAGTATGTAGACAGGCCAACTAGAGGTGAGGCTATATTGGATCTGGTGCTGGGAAATGAGCCAGACCAGGTGCTAGACTTGGAAGTTGGTGTGCATTTTGGTGATAGTGACCACAATTCGGTTACGTTCACCTTAGTGATGGAAAGGGATAGGCATGAACCTCGGGCCAGTGGTTTTAGCTGGGGGAAGGGTAATTATGAGGCTATTAGGAGAGAATTAGGAAACATAGGTTGGACTAGGAGATTACAGGGACTGGGAACGTCCGACATGTGGAGTTTTTTCAAGGAGCAGCTACTGCGAGTCTGTGATAGGTATGTCCCTGTCAGGCAAGGAGGAATTGGTAGGGCTAGGGAACCGTGGTGCACCAAAAAAGTTTCTTTGTTGGTTAAAAAGAAAAAGGAGGCTTATGTTCGGATGAGACGTGAGCACTCGGGTAGTGCACTAGAAAGCTTTAGATTGGCTAAGAGGGAGTTGAAGAGCGAGCTTAGAAGGGCTAAAAGGGGACATGAGAAGACTTTGGCGGATAGGGTTAAAGAGAATCCTAAGGCGTTCTATAGGTATGTCAAGAACAGAAGGTTGGTTAGGGCAAGTTTAGGGCCAGTTATAGATGGCAGAGGGAAGTTATGTGTGGAACCGGAGGAGATTGGTGAAGCATTGAACCAATATTTCTCTTCGGTGTTCACGCAAGGGGACATGAATATAGCTGAGGAGGACACTGGGTTGCAAGGGAGTAGAATAGACAGTATTACAGTTGATAAGGAGGATGTGCAGGATATTCTGGAGGGTCTGAAAATAGATAAATCCCCTGGTCCGGATGGGATTTATCCAAGGATTCTCTGGGAGGCAAGAGAAGTGATTGCAGAGCCTCTGGCTCTGATCTTCAGGTCGTCGTTGGCCTCTGGTATAGTACCAGAAGATTGGAGGTTAGCGAATGTTGTCCCATTGTTTAAGAAGGGGAACAGAGACTTCCCCGGGAATTATAGACCGGTGAGTCTCACTTCTGTTGTCGGCAAGATGTTGGAAAAAATTATAAGGGATAGGATTTATAGTTATTTGGAGAGTAATGAATTGATAGGTGATAGTCAGCATGGTTTTGTGGCAGGTAGGTCGTGCCTTACTAACCTTATTGAGTTTTTTGAGAAAGTGACCAAGGAGGTGGATGGGGGCAAGGCAGTGGACGTGGTATATATGGATTTTAGTAAGGCGTTTGATAAGGTTCACCATGGTAGGCTTCTGCAGAAAATGCAGATGTATGGGATTGGGGGTGATCTAGGAAATTGGATCAGGAATTGGCTAGCGGATAGGAAACAGAGGGTGGTGGTTGATAGTAAATATTCATCATGGAGTGCGGTTACAAGTGGTGTACCTCAGGGATCTGTTTTGGGGCCACTGCTGTTTGTAATATTTATTAATGATCTGGATGAGGGTATAGTTGGGTGGATTAGCAAATTTGCTGATGACACCAAAGTCGGTGGTGTGGTAGACAGTGAGGAAGGGTGTCGTAGTTTGCAGGAAGACTTAGACAGGTTGCAAAGTTGGGCCGAGAGGTGGCGGATGGAGTTTAATGCGGAGAAGTGTGAGGTAATTCACTTTGGTAGGAATAACAGATGTGTTGAGTATAGGGCTAACGGGAGGACTTTGAGTAGTGTGGAGGAGCAGAGGGATCTAGGTGTATGTGTGCATAGATCCCTGAAGGTTGGGAATCAAGTAGATAGGGTTGTTAAGAAGGCATATGGTGTCTTGGCGTTTATTGGTAGGGGGATTGAATTTAGGAGTCGTGGCGTTATGTTGCAACTGTACACAACTCTGGTGCGGCCGCACTTGGAGTACTGTGTGCAGTTCTGGTCCCCACATTACAGGAAGGATGTGGAGGCTTTGGAGAGGGTGCAGAGGAGGTTTACCAGGATGTTGCCTGGTATGGAGGGGAGATCCTATGAGGAGAGGCTGAGGGATTTGGGATTGTTTTCGCTGGAAAGGCGGCGGCTAAGAGGGGATCTTATTGAAACATATAAGATGATTAGAGGTTTAGATAGGGTGGATAGTGATAGCCTTTTTCCTCTGATGGAGAAATCCAGCACGAGGGGGCATGGCTTTAAATTGAGGGGGGGTAGTTATAGAACCGATGTCAGGGGTAGGTTCTTTACCCAGAGGGTGGTGAGGGATTGGAATGCCCTGCCAGCATCAGTAGTAAATGCGCCTAGTTTGGGGGCGTTTAAGAGATCCGTAGATAGGTTCATGGACGAAAAGAAATTGGTTTAGGTTGGAGGGTCACAGTTTTTTTTTAACTGGTCGGTGCAACATCGTGGGCCGAAGGGCCTGTTCTGCGCTGTAATGTTCTATGTTCTATGTTCTACCTCCACTACTTAGGACAAAGCCATCCAGTGAATGGGAATGCTATCACTTTCATAATCCTGTCCAAGTCACACACCATCCTAACTTGAAGATATATCACTGTTCTGTCATTGACTCTGTGCCAAATTCCTGGACTACCCTGCCTGACAGCAATATGGGACACTACACAGATCACTGCAGTTCAAGAAGAATGTCCATTACCACCTTCTCAAGAGCAACTAGGTGGCAATACTTGTTGGCCTTTCCATTTGAAACATATTCTGACAATTAACAAAGAAAGAGCCCTCCACGTCTTCAATTTCTAAGGACAATTATAGCCTTTTCTTTTTGTTTGTCTTTAATTCCAGTTTTTTTAGGGCTGATTTCCATGTTGTGGGGCACTCCAGTATTGTTTAGTTTGATAGGATAGAGGACAGCTACTTTCACTGCTTGAGAGCTGTGCTCTCTTGTCAACTACTGGGCGGCATGGTGGTACAGTGGTTAGCACTGCTGCCTCGTACCTGGGTTCGATTCCCGGCTTGGGTTACTGTCTGTGTGAAGTCTGCACGTTCTCCCCATGTCTGCGTGGGTTTCCTCCGGGGGCTCTGGTTTCCTCCCTCGGTCCGAAAGTCGTGCAGGTTAGGTGCATTGGCCATGGTAAGTTATCCCTCAGTGTACTTGAGCAGGTGCTGGAGTGTAACGACTAGGAGATTTTCACAGTAACTTCATTGCACTGTTAATGTAAGCCTACTTGTGACACTAATAAATAAACTTAACTATTTATGTTCTCATGCAATTTCTTAGTCTAGATTTATACCCAATGCCTACATTACAATTAAAATTTGAGAACTATCACCTTTTGACATTGCAAGATAGGATTTTTCTACCTAATCTTCTCTCTGCTTCTGGAGGTGCTGGCCAGCCCTGGAGTACAGGGGGTGCCAGCACCTCTTCAGTATTTCAGCCAAGTGCCTATTCTTCCTGTAAAAGTCTGGGTCATCAGTATAACTAAGTGGAAATATTTCAGATGGTTGTTTGTTCTGAAGCAAGGTTGGTTCTGTCATCTACAAAACAACTTTAGCCTAATAACTGGAATGAAGGATTATTCAGATTCTTTTATAGTCATTGTATTATAGAATGAGTCAGTCTTGAGTTGCTCTTGTATAGCCCCTGGTAATAGATTCAAAACAGCACTCAGCTAGTTGGTTACATGCCAGCCTTTTGGACATAAAAGGGAAGTCTCCCCAGTTCTGTGTATGAGTTCTAGTATCTTTGTGCTGCTAGAAAACCTTCTTGGTTAGTATCCTTGGACTTGAGATATGTTAGCAACAGACTAGGAACTGCAGCTCCCGTGAGAGGAAATCTGTCAGCTCCCATGAGGCTGTTCACTATCAAAACAAGAAACATTTGGAGTATATCCATTTTCGCTGTTACTATCCATATTCATTGATTCTAAACAGGCTTTTATGGTACAGTCGCAAAGAGGAGGCCAGTAAGTCGATGGATGACCTATATGGTACTAATGCTATAACACCAAGGATCAGGACAGTAAGGATCGTATGTTAATGTGTTCCAAAATGCAGCAAAACTAATTGATGTGAAGTTGCACTGTTTTTGTTGGATTGGGGGGGTGGGGTGAACCACTTAAGTGACTGGCTGAATCTTTGCTGATTTTTGTTCTTTCTCAGTTATTGCACTTCAAAAGTAATTTATTGTATGAAACAGAGATATTTCAAAGTAATTGCTATATAAATGTGATTTTCAAAAAAGTAATGTAAGTAAGGCAACGGAAGACCAGTTTCTTTTCAATATGGGTTTCTGTTGTTAGAAATTGACCTTTTGGCTGACTCTGGGTCCTAGTGCTAGCAGCAGCCGAAGGTTGGTCTTCCAGGATCGCTTTTTGGCTAAGATGAAGTGAAAGCATGGAGGGTAGCCAATGAGGTTAAACTGAGGCTTCACCCGACGCAGTTTTTTTAAAGCCATCTGGGCCTTTTGGCTCAGATGTAGCTCAGATCAAGCGCAGGAGTGGGTGTAATGCCTCACTCTGTCAGCTTGGGTCTTGTTTGATCAAGCCTAAGGTGGGATGTATATCCTGTCGTGTCAGCTTGGATCTGATTTGTCCCTCGTGGGCTTAATTGGCTTTTTGATTAGGACTAAAGTATCAAAAGGTGCCAAACAAAATTGAGCCTTTTGGCCGAGGTCAAGCCCAAGATGGGGTGCAATGCAGTATCTTGTCAGCTTGGGTCTTGTTTGCTTCACTCGTGGGGAGCATGAATTGGATTCAATTTGAATTTGGTTCTTGGAGAAGGCAAGGAGATGGATTTGGGTTTGCCCAGTCCATGCTGAGCATTGGCTTTGTAACTTTAAGAATGGGGTAAAACAAAATTAAAAATTGAGCCTTTTTTGGTGAATTTTGTGTTCATCAAAATGAGACATGTCCATGTAGGAGAATTGAGTACCTTCCATTCTAGCAGTGTGAGTGAGCACCCAGACACAGTTAAATGCAGAGCAAAGCTCCCTTCACTGTCCAATAACGTGTATTGGTCCCATTCTTTGGAGAACCATTCCCATTGTTCCATTTCCATTTTCCACACCAATCATCTCCTGGCATCTCTAAGGGAAATTGCCAAGTGAGAGTTGGTTTTGTGTTGTAGGCCCTCGCCCACTTGCTCATTCAGACAGGTTCTTTCTAGCCAACTGAGAAAGGGATTTTCATCTGACCAGCCTGGACTTCATATAAACCCAGTTTCCATAACGATAGTTACTGATTCACTGCATCAGGCCCAGGTGTCAATTCTTCTGCAGTTTGGAAGGTTTTACAAACATCTCATTCTCGTCTCCCCATTGCATACAGTATTCTAAGATCAAGTGGAAGCTATTGGTAACCTGTTCTCTGGTATCTTGTTTGGTATGATGTGGAGATACCGGCGTTGGACTGAGGTAAACACAGTAAGGAGTCTAACAACACCAGGTTAAAGTCCAACCGGTTTATTTGGTAGCAAACGCTACGAGCTTTCGGAGCGCTGCTCCTTCGTCAGGTGAGTGGGAGATCTGCTCATAAACAGCAAAGAGGGCATATAAAGACAAACTCAATTTACAGAATAATGAATAATGATTGGAATGCGAGTCTTTACAGCTAATCAAGTCTTAAAGGTACAGACAATGTGAGTGGAGAGAGCATTAGCACAGGTTAAAGAGATGTGTATTGTCTCCAGACAGGACAGCCAGTGAGACTTTGCACATCCAGGCAAGTTGTGGGGGTTACAGATAGTGTGACATGAACCCAAGATCCCGGTTGAGGCCGTCCTCATGTGTGCGGAACCTGGCTATCAGTCTCTGCTCAGCGACTCTGTGCTGCCGTGTGTCATGAAGGTCGCCTTGGAGAATGCTTACCCGAAGATCAGAAGCCGAATGCCCGTGACCGCTGAAGTGCTCCCCAACAGGAAGAGAACAGTCTTGCCTGGTGATTGTTGAGCGGTGTTCATTCATCCGTTGTCGTAGTGTCTGCATGGTTTCCCCAATGTACCATGCCTCGGGACATCCTTTCCTGCAGCATATCAGGTAGACAATGTTGGCCGAGTTGCAAGAGTATGTACCGTGTACCTGGTTGATGGCGTTCTCACGTGAGATGATGGCATCCGTGTCGATGATCCGGCACGCCTTGCAGAGGTTGCTGTGGGAGGGTTGTGTGATGTTGTGGTCACTGTTCTCCTGAAGGCTGGGTAGTTTGCTGCGGACAATAGTCTGTTTGAGGTTGTGCGATTGTTTGAAGGCAAGAAGTGGGGGTGTGGGGATGGCCTTGGCGAGATGTTCATCTTCATCAATGACATGTCGAAGGCTCCGGAGGAGATGCCATAGCTTCTCTGCTCCGGGGAAGTACTGGATGACGAAGGGTACTCTGTCCACCATGTCCCGTGTTTGTCTTCTGAGGAGGTCGGTGCGGTTTTTCACTGTGGCGTGTCGGAACTGTCGACCTTATCTTGTTTGGTAGCCAGTCATTAAGACATGCTTAAGGAGGCCACGGGGATAACACTTATATTGAAGAATGATGCTAGGGAGCATGGAGGGTTTAAAACAACGGAGCTTTATTTACAGGTATGTGTTCTCTTGCATGGCTGCTGCTTTTCTGCCTGTTTCCCCGCGCAAGTGACTTATCTTGGCATTACAGTTGAATACATTAATACATTAACATAACAGAGCTTAGGTAAGCTAATGGAAATTAATATAAATACATAACGCTGACCCAGTCCCTCTTTTCAGCTGGTGAGCTCTCCACAGGAATGCAGTGAATCATAGAGTGTAAAACTCTGTTCGAACATTTGTGTAAATCAACAACATGCACCCGTGGATCAGAGATATCGCCAAGAGAAATGTGAAAGTTAATTCAATGTTCTATGGATTGTTGTTGCTAAATTATCAGACGGTTTGTCTGACGATATTGGATGAACAGATATACCTCCAATTAATCATTGGGAAGACTGGAGCCATTGTCTTTGGGCCTTGCTCCAAAGTTCATTCCTTCTATTTCTCGCTCTCTCTAGCAACTTTGAGAGTTTTAAAAATTCTTTCACAGGACCGGGGTGTCACTAGCTAGACCACAATTTTTATTGGTTGAATCAGTTTGTCTACAATCTTGATGTCAGAATGGCTCTGAGATGAGATGAGACACAAATCCATACTGTCACTAAGGCTTATTTTATGTTCCTTCATGGGATGTGTGAATCACTGGCGAGGCCAGCATTTATTGCCTATCCCTAAGTGCCCTTGAGAAGGTGGTGATGTGCTGCCTTCTTGAATCACTGCACTACATTTGGCATAGGTATACCCAGGGTGCTATTAGGGAGAGAATTCAGGATTTTAACCTAGCAATACTGAAGGAACAGCAATGTGGATCCAAGTCAGAATGGTGCATGGCTTGGAGGGGAACCTGTAGGTGGTGGTTTCCCATGCAACTGCTGCCCTTGTTCTTCTAGGTGGTAGAGATTGTGACTTTGGAAGGATCCTTGGTTAGTTGATACAGTGCATTTTGTAGTTGATACACACTGCTGCCACTGTGCGTTGGTGGTGGAGGGAGTGAATGTTTATTGTGGTGGGTGGGATGCCAGTCAAGCAAACTGCTTTGTCCTGGATTGTGTTTGAACTTCTTGATTGTTGTTGGAACTGTGCTCATCAAGGCAAGTGGAGAGATTCTGGGACTTGTGCCTTGTAGATGGTAGACTAGATAGGCTTTGAGGAGTCAGGAGGTGAGTACTCTCTGTAGAATTGCCAGCCTCTGATCTACACTTAGAATCTCTACACTGCAGAAGGAGGCCATTCGGCCCATCAAGTCTGCACCGACTCTCTGACAAGAGTGTCTTAATGTGGAGATACCGGCGTTGGACTGGGGTAAGCGCAGTAAGAAGTCTCACAACACCAGGTTAAAGTCCAACAGGTTTATTTGGCAGCACAAGCTTTTGGAGTGCTGCTCCTTCATCAGGTGAGTGAAGACTTGTATTCACAAACAGGGCATATACAGATACAAACTCAATTTACAAGACAATGGTTGAAATACCAGTCTTTACAGGTAATCAAGTCTTAAGGGTACAGACAATGTGAGTGGAGAGAGGGCCAAGCACAAGTTAAAGAGGTGTGTATTGGCTCCAGGCAGGACAGTTAGTGAGAAATAGTGGTAACCCCCACGACTTGCCTGGGCTTGCAAAATCTCACTAACTGTGACGGGTGCAGCAGTGCGTTCGAGGCTCCCCTAACCCCAGACAACAGGAACGAGGACACCCACAACGTCCAAGGCAGAGACCGGCCTGCAACCCCGGCACCAACCGAGGGCTACACGACACCGACCATGTCACCCAGTCGTGGTCGGAGACCTGAGGCAGGGTCGGACTGCTACCTCAGCCCTGCAGAATTTCGTCAGCGCCACAGGCATGCAGCACCTGGAGCAGGCTGACTGAAAGACATGTAAGAATTGACAAACCCTTTATTTTTAAAATGTCTTTAAAGTTTGCATCTCTTAAATGTACGCAGCATTAAAGATGGTCTGAGATGTGCGGCCAGCTTGTCCTACCTGGCCAAGGTAAAGGCTGACCTGTTGTTCTTGCAAGAGTGTGGAATACCCCACCTCAGCAATTACAGGCGCTGGTCGAGTGTGTGGTCCCACGGACCGTCCATCTGGTCAGGTGGGAACGACTGCCGTACATCCGGCCTAGGCATTCTGCTGCGAGGAGGCAACTTCACCGTCTCCGAAGTTAAGGAGATGGTGGGAGGACGCCTCCTCGTAGCAGACGTCACGTACAAAAACTGCCCTCTCAGGCTGATTAATGTGTATGCCCCTGCCGTCAAGACAGAGCGGCTGGCACTTTTTGAACAGCTGCCACTGCTACTCACCACCTCCAGGCCAATCATACTGGGATGGGGATTTTAACTGTATTATTGACAAGGCCGGCCGATCCAACAGGGCTGAAAGCAAACTGGACGCTACGTCCAGAGCCCTGCTGGAAACAGTCAAAGATGCCAAGCTGCTCGACGTCTTCAGCAATCCGGCATACGGAGGGCAGCGTAGATACACGTGGTCGCGGCCAGACGGGTCTGTCCGCTCCAGGATCGACTTCATGTTTGCATCCCGCGCGCTCACGGTCAGGTCCACCGACGTCAAGCCGGTATTCTTCTCTGACCACTGCCTCCTGCTGGCAGACTGTCAGCTGGAGGAAAACCAGAAAGTGGGCCGGGGGTCCTGGAAGCTAAATGTAGAACTGTTGACCCCAGAGAACCTAGAGGAACTCGAGGGTTTACCACTGTTGGAGAACTGTGAAACCCTTCTTTGAGTCTCCATCGCTCTGGTGGGAAACCATCAAGGGCAACATCAAGAGGTTCTTTATCCGAAAAGGGGTTCAGAAGGCCAGGGAGAGATGGGGGGGAAATGTCCCGACTCCAGAAAAGCATGCAGGAGCTACTCCAACTGCAGTCGATGGGGTTGATGTCAAGGAGGATCTCCGGGAGGTGAAGAGCCAGCAAGCCTCGCTCTTTGCCTCGGAGGCCTCCAAGGTGATCTTCCGGTCCAGGGTCCGCTCTGTGGAGCAGGATGAAATGTGCTCGCGTTTCTTCTTCCAGAAGGTGCACAGAGAAACCTCTGTGATCGGCAGCCTGAAGGAAGAAGATGGCTCTGTAAGGTCATCACAGTCTGACATTCTGAGAATCTGCAAATCCTTCTATGCCGGACTCTATGACCTGAAGCCAACAGACAGCACGGCCTCCCAGTCTTTCCTGTCGTCTATCACGCAGGTCTTGGACGACGGCGAGTGGGAGAGCCTGGACAGACCGGTAGCTCTGGATGAGCTGACAAAGGCCGCCGAGTCCCTTCAGAAGGGTAAAACTCCCGGAAGCGATGGCTTACTGGCTGAGTTTTACTTGGCATTGTGGGACTTGACGGGCCCGGACCTCCTGGAAGTATACGAGAGTATGCTTCTGGAAGGCAGCATGTCAGAGTCCATGAGGAAAGGCATCATTACCCTCATCTACAAGCAGAAGGGGGAAAAGGGAAGAAATTAGAAATTGGCGACCCATTTCACTATTGAACGTGGATTATAAAATTCTGGCCAAGGTCATCGCCAACCGGATCAAGTCTGCTCTGGGGTCAGTGATCCATCCTGATCCAACCTGTGCTGTGCCAGGCAGGAAGATCTCTGATAGCCTCGCGCTACTCAGAGATACGATCGCCTACGTGCAGGACAGGCAGGTGGACACCTGCCTCATCAGTCTAGACCAGGAGAAGGCGTTTGACAGAATATCGCACAGCTACATGATGGATGTGCTCTCCAAAATGTGCTTTGGGGAGGGAATCCGCAATTGGATCCAACTGCTCTACACAGACATCAGTAGCGCAGTTTCAATCAACGGGTGGGAATCAGATATGTTTCAGATCAGGTCTGGAGTCAGGCAAGGCTGCCCTCTCTCCTCTGTCCTTTGCCGAGGCCCTCAGAAGCGACCCAGGCATCAAAGGGGTTACGATCCCAGGCAGCGGAGGGACGCAAGTCAAAGCCTCCCTCTACATGGAAAGACATGGCTGTCTTCTGCTCGGACTCCTTGTCTGTTCGCAGGCTCCTTCGAGTCTGTGAGCAGTTCGAGCTGGCCTCGGGGGCCAAAGTCAACCAGGGTAAGAGTGAGGCCATGTTCTCTGGGAACTGGCCTGACACATCCTTTGTCCCCATCACCATCAAGGCAGACTACCACAAGGTGCTGGGGATATGGTATGGAATGGCAGGGGCATGCACCAAAAACTGGGAAGAGCGCATCGCCAAAGCCAGACAAAAATTGGGATTGTGGGAGCAACGCTCCCTCTCCATCACTGGGAAAAACCTTGTGATCAGATGCGAGGTTCTGTCCGTGTTGTTGTACGTGGCGCAGGTGTGGCCTCTCCCCAAATCCTGCGCAGCAGCAGTGACCCAGGCCATCTTCAAATTTATCTGGAGATCAAAGATGGATCTCTAGAGAACGGAGGGAAAAACGTTCCCAACGCCGCCCTCATCCTGATGGCCACCTTTGTGTGCGGCTGCATCAAGCTGTGTGTAGATCCTCGGTACAGTAACAGCAAGTGCCACTAGTTTTTGAGGTTCTACCTGTCCCAAGTGTTGCGGAGGATGGGTCTGGCCACATTGCCGCGGAACGCTCCAAGTAGTTGGACAGTACCGCAGCACCTATCCTTCGTGGAGAAATTCTTCCGGAAACACACCTTTGACCACATGGCTATCAAGCAGTGGTCAGCACGTAATGTCCTTGAGGCCCTGAGAGAAAAGGAGACGGTGGATCCTGTCGGATGGTTCCCTGAGCGGACTGTCAATGTCATTTGGCAGAATGCCTCATCACCAGAACTCACAAACAAGCACCAAGACCTGGCTTGGCTGGTGGTGAGAAGGGCACTCCCCGTCAGATCCTTTTATGCACGCCCGAGGGCTCAACCTCACCGCACGCTACCCTCGAAGCGGCTGCGGAGCTGATGAGATGGTCGCACACCTCCTTGTGGAATGTGCCTTTGCAAAGAAGGTCTGGAGTGAGATGCAGGGGTATTTGTCGCGGTTCGTCCCGAGCAGCTCGGTGACGCAGGACTCTGTGCTCTGCGGGCTGTTTCCGGGGACGCACACAGAGACAAATATCAACTGCTGCTGGAGGGTCATCAACTCGGTGAAGGACGCGCTTTGGTCCGCCCGAAACTTGCTGATCTTCCAGCTGAAAGAATTGTCCTCGACCGAGTGTTGCAGACTGGCACATTCCAAGGTCCAGGACTATGTGCTCAGGGACGTGCTCAAGCTTGGGGCAGCCGCCGCAAAGGCACAATGGGGAAAGGCCACCATGTAAAGCGTCTCAACCGAGGCAGATCGAGGGCCGGGTAACTGCAGAATACCCTCGACCCGCGTAACTGTGTGCCAATCTGAAAAATAACGGCACACAGTAAACTCTGATGTATGTATATAGTTTTTAAGTAATGAAATGCAATGAAATGTAATGTTTTGTAAATAAGCACTGTATTGTACTGTAAAAATGATTCTTTTTTTTGCACTGTTTATAACTTTGGATCTGTTGTTTTGCAATGTTTTATTTGAGAGGTTTTTTTTGAATAAAGTATATTTTTGAAATTTAAAAAAACTGTCCTGGTCGGAGCCTTTACACACCTCTTTAACTTGTGCTCGGCCCTCTCTCCACTCACATTGTCTGTACCTTTAAGACTTGATTACCTGTAAAGACTCGCATTCCAACTATTATCTTGTAAATTGAGTTTGTGTCTGTATATGCCCTGTTTGTGAACACAAGTCTTCACTTACCTGATGAAGGAGCAGCGCTCTGAAAGCTTGTGCTGCCAAATAAACCTGTTGGACGTTTAGCTGGTGTTGAGACTTCTAAGAGTGTCTTACCCAGGCCTTCTCCCCCGCCCTAACCCTGGAACCCCATACAGTTACCATGGATAATCCATCTAACCTACACATCTTTGGACTAGGGAGGAAAGTGGAGCATCTAGAGGAAACACATGCAGACACTGGGAGAATGTGTGGAGTTTGCACCGTCACCCAAGGCCTGAATTGAACCTGGGTCCCTGGTGCTGTGAGGCAGCAGTGCTAACCACTGTGTCATCCCAACAAATACTTCCCTTCCTTGAATATAAAGCACATTTGGCAGTGGTGGGATTCGAACACACGCTCCCACAGAGACTCGAGCTGTTTTAATCAAGCACTTTAGACCATTCGGCCAAGATATCGTATCCACCTTGTAACCGCTGTATTTATGTGGCTAGTCCAGTTCCATTTCTGGTCAATGATAACCCCAGGATATTGAAAGTGGGAAATTTAGCGATGGTATTGCCATTAAATGTCAAGGGACGATGATTAGATTCTCTCTTGTTGGAGACAGCACTCGTGTAGCGTGAGTGTTACTTGCCACTTGTCAGCCCAAGCCTCAATATTGTCCAGATTTAGCTGCATATGGAAATGGGCTGCTTTGTCTCTGTAACATTGCCTGATTCTTTACCTGCCTTAGCTCAGCTGCTTATATAACCCTCATACACTGTCCTTAAAGCCTACCTCTTTGTCCAGACTTTTGGCCACGCCGTAATATCACCTTGCATAGCCTGATGCCAAATTTTGCTTTATAACACTCTTGTGAAGTGCCTTGGGATATTTAATTACTTTAAAGGCACAATATAAATACAATTTGTTATTGTAAGGAAGAAATAGCAGTCCCACCCAATGCCAAATCTCCAGTTCCTGTTTGGAACATTGTGGTCTGAACTCCCTTTGAACACAGGGAATGCGGGATAATGAATGTGTTAGAGAACTGAATGGTGCATTAGATTATACACTGGTCTCCCATTTCTTTGACAAAGTTCAGCTTAGACTGACCTGGATACGAGTCTCCTTTCTGGCTCTAAGTGGCTATGACAGATTCATATTGGCAGTCCTCAAGTCCATTCGTGGCACTAAACATTGACATAAGTTGGCATTAAGATACTTATTGAAAGAAGCTGTAACAAGAGCCGCTGTGGGATACTATTGAGGTTGGGGTTAGATCTGCTTTTGGAACAAAGGAAATTGAGCTTTACTTTGCATTTAATTTGTGTTGTCCTTGAAGGTGCAGTAAAGAGGAACCTTTCCTCTGCATCTAATCATGCTGTACCTGATCCTGTACATGCTCGATATGATTCTGGGTAAAAGGGGAACGATGGGACACTAACTTTTCAGGAATGTAGCTGGTGGCAGACATTCTCATTTCCTTCCATCAGTAATGCTCCTTTGCATAGCTTAGCATACACAGCCAGACTGTAAAATATTGTCACCAGTTTGCATGGTCTTCATACTATATTAAACTGAAGGAAATATTAAACTTTAATTCTGAGATTGAAATGCAAAAATGGATTTCTACCATTAGTTGAGGGGAAATTGTTGCTAAAATCATCCCTTGCAGAATCCCTTCAGAACTAGGCTTTGTAACTTATTCTCATCTTTCTGATAATTCTGCTATTAAAGTAATTTTCACATGCACTATACTTTAATCTGGAGTTTCTCCAGATTGCACACCTAACTGGAGCAGATCACATGTGGCAAGGATTCAACTTAAAAAAAAAAGGGAGCATGGTGCAAGGAGTCCCTATCCCTAGTCTGGAATGTTTGTAGGTGGTATTGAAGTGTCTGTAGATTTTGGCACAATACTTCCCCAATACAAATTAGGGTGGACAATGAGGGATCAAGTAAAAGTCAGATGTGCCTGTGAGAACTCAGCTTCAGCAGGGAGAGTAGATAGAAATGACGACTAAAGGAAGGAGTTTTATCTCTTTTTCACTCGCTTAGAGCAGTGAAGGGCAACGTAGGCTAGTGATGGGCCCCATGAGTGGCCCCATGAATGGCCCTCCTTCATCTCAGTGGGTCACAAGCTTGAAATTTGGCATGTTTGCCGACCATGACCCCATGAATAAGATCAAATACATTTAATACACATGGAGTATTTCATTAATGTGTTATAGAAAATGCTTAATCATTCATTATATTAATACAAATGTCATCAATATCAAATGGTAAAAACAAAAGAAATATTTATACTTTGGATGCAGAGGGTATGGCTCTCCCAATCAATCACCATACATCTCACTTCACGTGCCCTTGCTTTAGTGTGTAGGGAAAAAAATACGCAGATGAAATCAGCGGGATGTGGCAACCCTGTGAGTGGACAGTGGGCAACAGAATGTCTCGTAGGCTGCACTCAGAACCCAGATGGGCCGCATGTGGCCCCTAGGCCTCAGGTTGCCCACCACTGGTTTTGAGAGTGAATAGTCCAGCAAGACCAAAGCAGGCCACTTGGGACTGATATCAGGGGTAGGTGAGAGAGCAATGGGAAATTGAGGCAATTGGAATTTGCATTGGTAGTCAACAGTTCAGTTTAGCATATGAGAAATTAAAACTGAATGGGACTTGCAGGTTCAGGTGTCGCTATGAAATATGAATGAGTTCAAATGCAGAGAGAAAGAGAGAGAGGCATTATGGATTGGCATTATTCCAAGTTTTTATTTGTAAGCCTTAGGCATGAAAGCTATGGGAGCAATTAAACTAAACAACATGACAATAAAAAGCTACAATGTAACTATTGGAAAGGCAAATTAGCCAGCTGACAGTGAATGCTCCTTTTGGCTACTCTAATGAAGGAAGCTGTGTATTAACTGTTCTGGCTGGAAGAGGGTTAAGTCATTTTTTTTGATGCTGGTGTTTTGTGAGTGTGGTGAAACCATGTGACAGTACCTCAACCCACTTTTGAAACTTTAGATTCCACAAACAGCCGGCAAGCAGCAGGCAACCCAGAGCTTCCTCTGAAAGTAATCTTAGTACGTACAGAGCTTGAACAGTCAGCAGTTTCCCATTGAGGTGACGAACAATATGATATCCCTGGAAAAAAGAAGCAGCTGAAGGGAACAGAAGGAATGAGTAAAGTGGCAAATATTTACTATACCCAGTTCTGTGTCAACCTACAGCATTATTAGTTAAATGATGGCTGCTAATGGAAAACTGTGGAGAGCTGGTGCTATCTTTCTCCACTCAGGTTCTGGAGATGCCAGCTATCCTTGCTAGGAGTACGGTTGCACAAGGTGTCGGGACCATTCCGGCACCAGCTTCAACATGTGTGAGCTGGTAGAACCTTCATCTACAGTGGGTTCACAGGTGGATTGAGTCCACCTTTGACAGGACTGTCCATTGGGACCATTGGAAAGTGGTCAACAACTTTAACCTTGTATTTTCTTATCTCTTAGCCTAATAGGGAGGCAGTTGCTGGGCTCCGATTGCTGCCCTGATTTAGGAATGATTCTGAGACCTGGAGGTCTCCTGGTGTGGGCTGACCCATTGCAAAGACTGAAACTCCCTCCAACCTACCTGTCATACTGCGTGCATTCCTCCCCTCGGGTCACCTGAAATCCTTCTCATTCCAGTTACTCATTCTGCTAAGTTCAGGCCTGAGTTTCACTTTAGACATACAAATTAGGCCAGGGAGTTAAAATGGCCTGGAGGTCACAATGGCATTGAATTGACAAACAAGTTTGACCCTTGACAAACCTCCTCATCCCTTTCACATGCCGTACTTACTGCAAGGAGGGCATATATGAGAAATTGAGGCTCATGCTGCAGATAGCATTCTGAACATTTCATCAATGTTTGGACAGCTGTGAGCAGTGTACTCTCCACGTTTGTTAGTGCTTTCTCAGGATTTTCTATTGGAGACATATTAGTCAGAAAATTACCCTGAGTAATTCTGGAAGGAGCAGTTTGGTAACACAGATGACTCAGAAGCTCTTTAAAAGTGGCGGGCGAGTCCAGATTCTGGGATTCCTGACCCCATTCCAAGGCTTTCCAATTTTCAGGCGTATCTCTTTTTAAGGGTCCAGGATATTTGAGTCATGACCACACTTAGCACTCTCGACCTGGCTGGTTCCATCGTAGGGATAGACATTTCCGAGTCTTCCACAATTTTCATGGAGTTAGGCCAGGTTTGCAAAGAGTCATGGTTCACAGCACCTCTGAGCTGTCATGACCATAGTCTGCACGAGGGAACGCTTTGAAAGGTGTGTTCAAAGGTCCTCCCCATGCCTTTTACGCCAGGCTATGTCCCTCCACCCACCCCCATGGCTCCTCAAACCCCCATGCAAAGCTACGACATTTCCATGCCCATAACCCACTATACACTGTAAAGAACCAATGAATTCTATAGTGATAATAGGATATTTGTTATTAAAAAATGCTCTAAAAAGGTAATTCATTTATTACTTCCAACTGCTTTTTTTTAAAAAAAAGTAATTTTACTACATGGGAAAATGTCAATCATTCAGACCCTTTGAAATGTCAATAGCAGGAATTGCAAGCACTTGAAACCTCCTTACCTCCTGTTTTAAAAAAAAATATTGTGCAGTTGTTAGCAGAGGAGAGCTGTCCATCAAGCAATCTTTATTTTCATGAAGTGAAGTTTCAAGTGCTTGCAGCATCTGCCATTGATACTTTAATTGCCATGTACTAAAAGGAATTTTTAAAACATGGTGGAAAGTAATGAATGAATGACCTTTGTAAAATGTTTTTTCATATGTCCTATTGTCACTGTTTGATGAATTGCCCCCCTGCCCCCCCCCCATGGCCTGTTCCTTTGCGGTGAGATGAGACCTGCTATTAGCCAGCAGCGGGATCTTCAGGTCCCATCACTGTCAATGGTATTTGCCATTGAATCCATCCCACACAGCTAGGAAATCAGCGGCAGGGGTGTGCTGCTGGCAGGACCAGAAGAACCCACCGGCAGGAAGGGAGAGGAAATCCCACCCGTTGTATTGTGGGTCAGTGGGAATGGACTTGCCATTATGTGACATTGGGGTGGGTGGAGAGGCATAGCTTGGCATGAAGGTGAATGGTGGGGCATGGATGGGTCATGGGGATTGTGTGAGGAGTTTCGGGCTCAGAGACATTGGGAGGGTGGGGCTTACGATTTTCATTGTAACTGGGATAAAGTCCCACGGCACTTGGCAGCCCCTAATGTTTCCTCAGCCTGCATCCACCCTTATGAGATGAAAGTCCCACCGCTGTGGGCAGTTTCTCCTGAGGTGGGTGCATGAAACCAGGAATTTTCCTGACTCCTGCTACCCACTTCGGTGATGTAAATCCAGGCCTGTGCTTGGGTTTTAAAATCCCGTGAGAGTTCAGAAAGAGTTAGATTGATGGGGTGAAGTGGTTCCTCAGTCTGAGGACCTGGGAAAGAATCAGTTACAGAAGGAGACAGAGTGATGATGCTTGATTTCAGCGCAATGAGGAGGAAGAAAGTGTTGCAGCTCAGGAGCAGGAAATTCATTGGAGTAATGACCATAGTAATATCCATAAGATAAAGACTGAATAGATTGTAGAAAATATGTTTAGAATAAAAGCAGCTGTCATGTAACAATACAGAGGGTCTGATTTCAGTATGATAACTGACTCTGTCTTTCTCTCTCTTTTTACTACCCTGTATAGGTTAAAAATGAGGGGCCTAAGTTAGTGCCTTTCTTTAAGGCCACCTGTGTGTATTTTGTTCTCTGGCTACCAACCTCCAGTCCATCGTGGTTCAGTGCACTGATCAAATGCCTGCCTATCTTCTGTCTCTGGGTATTCTTGCTGGCTCATGGAATCAACTTCCTGGGAACACGTTCCAACGCAAGGAAGATCTTGGCAGGACTGATATTTTCTGCTTTGGGAGATGCTTTTCTTATATGGCAGGAACAAGGATATTTTGTCCATGGTGAGTGGATCTGAGAAGTGGTGTAAACAGTGTCACACTTTTTTCATGTCTGGTGAATAAAGAATGTTCTCCTCTGCTCTGGAATATGAGAAGCTGTGTCAATGATAGAGTGTGTGTGTGTGTTGATGATTAGGGCCTGGTGCCCGTGCTTTGACACTGTGATATCCCAGTACGTGCGCTGATGGTGCGAGGTGCCAGCGCACTGACAGATCATAAGAAGTAGGAACGGGAGGAGGCCTTTTGGCTCTTCAAGTCTGCTCTGCCATTCAGCAACGTCATAGCTGATATTGTGATTTACTCCCACTTTATTTCATGCCTCTCAAACCACTTTACTTCCTTGTTGATCAAAATTATATCAACTGAGCTTTGAATATATTCAATGATCTAGCCTCCACTGCTCTTTGGGGGGGAAAAAAATTCCAAAGATGAATTGACTCTCTGAAAGAAGAAAGCGGCAATGCCCCCCTTCCCCCTCCAAGCACCAACAACCTCGCCCCATTAGGCCCTGCCCCCTTGGCACTGCCTGATGCCTGGTGGGCAGTGCCAAAATGCCCCTGGGCATTGGCACTTTGCTCCTTGGGCAGTGTCGGTGGGTCAGGCTGGCAATGCCCAGGGGTCCCCGTCTCCCCCCCCCCCCCCCCCCCCCCCCCCCCCCCAAACTCCCCTTGCCCTTCACTCCAGTGGGGTTAGGCCATTAACTCCTCGTCACTGGGGAGTTATTGCAAACCCCACGGGAGTGAACCACTCCCGTGGGGGGGGCAGAGTCTAGCGGGCCGTGGTGTCCGCCCTCTGGCACAGAGCTGACGGTGCTGGAAATCCGCTGCCAGAGACGCGCGGAGGCCGTGGTGCCCAGCGGGAAGCCTCTGTTTGAGTCTCCCGGCCCGCTTCACTACAAATGCGCAGTGGACTGGGAGAATCACCCTCAAAATTTCTTCTCATCTCTGTCTTAAAAGGGAGGTTGCTTATTTTAAACCTCTGTCCTTTAGTTCTAAATTAACCCACAAGGGATAACATCCTCATTTGCTGGGGCACTCTGCTCTGTCCCTTCCTGCCACATTCTGGTTATCGTTACCCATCTGGTTATCCCTACCCAGTCCTATTGCCTTGCCCTTTGTATTTACTTTGCCACATCTCCCATTATTACCTCACTATTTAGTTTGAAGCCCTCTCTACAGCTCTCATTATATGATTCATCAGAACACTGGTTCCCAGCATGGTTCAGATGAGGTTGAACAGTTCATCTCCCACTTTCCTCAATATTGAATTGAACCCCATTTCTCGCACACCAACCTTTAAACCACATATTCAACTCTCTGATCATAACCCTATGCCAATTTTCTCACAGCGTAGCTAGTAATCCAGAAACTATTGCTTTTCTGGTTCTGCATTTTAACTTGGCTTCTAGCTGCACCTAACCCTTAAGCAGGACTTCTTTCCTTGTCCTAGTTATGTCATAGATACCTACGAGGACCATGACAACTGGATCCTCTTCTCAATCCCCAAACCTGCCTCACTCACAGTCACACCCTTCTGTCCTTGACCATAGTCTAAATCAGAAGATCCTAGACTAAGGGATAAGACTACCCACTGGAATGAAATGTCCAGGTAAATTCCCCTCTCCCTGATGCATTGTAGTGTCTGCAGTTCAGGCTTCAGCTCATGAACTCTGACCAGTGGATCCGTGTTGGGCCCCCTATTGTTCGTCATTTATATAAACGACATAGATGACTATGTGGGGGGTAGGATCAGTAAGTTTACTGATGACACAAAGATTGGCCGGGTGGTTCACAGTGAGGTTGAGTGTCTTGGGTTACAGGAAAATATAGACGAGATGGTCAAATGGGCGGACAAGTGGCAGATGGAATTTAACCCTGAAAAGTGTGAGTTGATGCACTTTGGAAGGAGTAATTTGACAAGGAAGTATACTATGAAAGGTCTGACACTGGGAAGTTCTGAAGAACAAAGGGACCTTGGCGTATTTGTTCATAGATCTCTGAAGGCGGAAAGGTAGGTCAGTAGGGTGGTGAAAAAGGCATATGGCACACTCGCCTTCATCAACTGGGGTATAGATTACAAAAGCAGAGAGGTCATGATGGAGTTGTATAGAACTTTGGTGAGGCCACAGCTGGAGTACTGTGTGCAGTTCTGGTCGCCACATTGTAGGAAGGATCTGAACACACTGGAGGGGGTGCAGAGGAGATTCACCAGGATGTTGCCTGAGATGGAACATTTATGTTATAAAGAGAGGTTGGATGGGCTTGTGTTGTTTTCTCTGGAGCAGAGAAGACGAGGGGCGACCTGATTGAGGAGCTCAAGATTATGAGGGGCATGGACAGGGTGGACAGAGCAACTGTTCCCCTTAGTTGAAGGGTCAGTTACGAGGGGATACAAGTTAAAAGTGAGCGGTGGGAGGTTTAGGGGGGATTTGAGGAAAAACATTTTTACTCCGCTTGACAAGTACATGAATAGAATTGGAATAGAGGGATATGGTCCCCGGAAGGGTAGGGGGTTTTAGTTAAGTCAGGCAGCATGGTCGGTGCAGGCTTGGAGGGCTGAAGGGCCTGTTCCTGTGCTGTAATTTTCTTTGTTCTTTGTACTCAGAGGGTGGTGACAGTCTGGAATGCACTGCCTGGAGGGTGGTGGAGTTGGGATGCCTCACATACCTGGATGAGTACTTGGCACGCCATAACATTCAAGGCTATGGGCCAAGTGCTGGCAAGTGGGATTAGGTGGACAGATCAGGGCCTTTCATGCGTCAGTGCAGATTCGATGGCAGCGGGACACCCCAGCTCCACCAATCTTCCCTGCCCCCTTGGCACTGTCTGATGCCTGGTGGGCAGTGCCAAGATGCCCCTGGGCATTGGCACTTTGCTCCTTGGGCAGTGTCGGGGGTCAGGCTGGCAATGCCCAGGGGTTCCTCCCCCCACCCCTTTGCCCTCGATGGCCCCCCTTCGCTCCAGCAGGGTTAGGCCGCTAGCTCCCCTTCAGTGGGGAGTTATAGTAAACCCCACGGGAGTGAACCACTCCTGGCTTCAGTGAGGGTGGGGAGCAGATTCTAGTGGGCCCGGAGACTTCAGTCTGGGTCTGCCAATAATATGTAAAATATATTTAAATTAGGATTTCGAATAATTTATACAGCTCTGTGCCGAATTCTGGCACAGAGCTGACGGTGCTGGAAATCCGGCTGTCAGAGACGTGCGGAGGCCGTGGTGCCCAGCGGGAAGCCTCTGTTTGAGTCTCCCGACCCGCTTCACTACAAAAACGCAGCGGACTGGGAGAATCACCCTCAAAATTTCTTCTCATCCCTGTCTTAAAAGGGAGATCCCTTATTTTTAACCTCTGTCCCTTTGTTCTAAATTAACCCACAAGGGATAATATCCTCATTTTCTGGGGCACTATGCTCTGTCCCTTCCTGCCACATTAATAGAAACCCTACAGTGCAGAAAGAGGCCATTTGGCCCATCGAGTCTGCACCGACCACAATCCCACCCAGGCCCTATCCCCATATTCACCCGCTAATCCCTCTAACCTGCGCATCTCAGGACACTAAGGGGCAATTTTAGCACGGCCAATCAACCTAACCCGCACATCTTTGGACTGTGGGAGGAAACCGGAGCACCCGGAGGAAACCCACGCAGACAGGAGGAGAATGTGCAAACTCCACACAGACAGTGACCCGAGCTGGGAATCGAACCCAGGTCCCTGGAGCTGTGAAGCAGCAGTGCTAACCACTGTGCTACCGTGCCACCAGAATAACATTCTGGTTATCGTTACCCATCTGGTTATCCCTACCCAGCCCTATTGCCTTGTCCTTTGTATTTAATTTACCACATCTCCCCTCATGTGATCATTACCTCACTATTTAGTTTGAAGCCCTCTCTACAGCTCTCGTTATATGATTCATCAGAACACTGGTTCCCAGCATGGTTCAGATGAGGTTGAACAGTTCATCTCCCACTTTCCTCTATTGAATTGAAACCCATTTCTCCCACACCAACCTTTGAACCACATATCCAGTTCTCTAATCATGCCAATTTTTTCACAGCGTAGCTAGTAATCCAGAAATTATTGCTTTTCTGGTTCTGCATTTTAACTTGGCTTCTAGCTGCACCTAACCCTTAAGCAGGACTCCTTTCCTTGTCCTACTTATGTCATAGATAACTACGAGGACCATGACAACTGGATCCTCTTCTTAATCCCCAAACCTGCCTCACTCACAGTCACACCCTTCTGTCCTTGACCATAGACTAAATCAGAAGATCCTAGACTAAGGTTTACAGAATCCTACAGTGCAGAAAAAGTCCTTCGGCCCATCAAGTCTGCACTGACGCATGAAAGGCTGTCCTCCGAATCCAACTTGCCAGCACTTGGCCCATAGCCTTGAATGTTACGGCATGCCAAGTACTCATCCAGGTATGAGGCATCCCACCTCCACTACCCTCCCAGGTAGTGCATTCCAGACCATCACCACCCTCTAAGTAAAAAGGATTTTCCTCAAATCTCCCCTAAACCTCCCACCCCTCACTTTTAACTTGTATCCCCTTGTAACTGACCCTTCAACTAAGGGGAACAGCTGCTCTCTATCCGCCTGTCCATGTCCCTCATAATCTTGAACATCTCAATCAGGCCACCCCTCAGTCTTCTCTGCTCCAGAGAAAACAGTCGAAGCCTATCCAACCTCTCTTTATAACTTAAATGTTCCATCCCAAGCAACATCCTGGCGAATCTCCAGTGCGTTCAGATCCTTCCTACAATGTGGTGGCCAGAACTGCACACAGTACTCCAGCTGTGGCCCCACCAAAGTTCTATACAACTCCATCATGACCTCTCTGCTTTTGTAATCTATACCCTGATTGATAAAGGCGAGTGGGCCTTTTTCACTACCCTATTAACCTGCCTTTCTGCCTTCAGAGATCTATGAACAAACACGCCAAGGTCCCTTTGTTTTTCGGAACTTCCCAGTGTCAGACCTTTCATAGTATACTTCCTTGTCAAATGACTCCTTCCAAAGTGCATCACCACACACTTTTCAGGGTTAAATTCCATCTGCCACTTATCTGTTCATTTGACCATTTTATTTATATCTTCTTGTATCTCAGGACACTCAACCTCACTGTTAACCACCCAGTCAATCTTTGTGTCATCGGCAAACTTACTGATTCTGACCCTCACATAGTCATCTATGTCATTTATATAAATGACAAACAATAGGGGGCCCAGCATGGATCCACTGGTCACTGGCCTCCAGTCACTAAAGCGGCCAATCACACTTGTGTTTTAATTAATTATTTGTGTTTTAATTAATTATTTTTCTTAATCAAATTTTCATGATTGCCTTCAGTCCACTTGTGCTTCTGGGCGGGACTAACCATGTTTCCTTGCCACTTGTTTCATGGCATTGGAAGCGGCCCGTTACTGGCTCTTGGTCCCACCGCTGTCGACGGGGTTTCCCATTTTTTGCACCATCCACTGCTGGGAAACCCAGAGCAGCGGTTTGCCATCAGCAAGCCCGGAAGATCCTGCCGGCAGGAATGGATGGAAAATTCCAGCCTATGTTTTTATTACTGTTATTATTTTAATTAATTTTATATTTCTGCCAATTCAAATTCCCCAGTTTTGACAAGAGAAAATGCTCACCATCCAAGCAGTCATGTACCTTCCTCCTTGTTGCCTCTGTAGCAATGGGGTAAGACCCCAGAGTACCTGTACCCTCTGGGTGAGGCTCCATAGTGTCTGGACTGACTGGGTGAGGCCCCAGAGTGTATAATTTCTTCATTGTCTTTCCCTTCCTGTCAGCTAAACTGTGGCAAATTTATTTCCCTTATTCTGAGTGTATTTTAATAAAATAAATGCCAGAGATATTTTGATGTCCAATGTAACAGATGCTGTATACAAATGATGTAAATATATGAGCACTGATAACGAATGTTTGGGGTCAGTTGATGGCAAAATGCTCTGAACTTCTCTAACATTTTGCTTTTTCTAATTTGGGGTTTTGTTCTGCAAATTTATTTCGCCCTAAATGTTTAATCCCAAATGAAGCATTGAACCCCTGGGGCACAATCTTAAAATCACTACCACTCAATGGTTTGGCCCTGCACACAATTTTCCCAGCCTTGTTTTGCCGGTGAGATCAGCTTCACTCACTTTTAACGAGTCCCAGAGGGCATCGCCCAGGCTCACTTACAGTTGCCTCCGCTCCTACCAGCCAGAATCACAGTTGGTCTCCCACCAGTGATGGCCTCACTGGGGGGGATCGGAGATCATTGAAGCCCCTGGATGGTTGTGGGCATGGCTGGGCAGTGCCTATGGGCCAGCCTAGCACTGCCCACCAGGCACCATGGCTGCCCACCGCGTGGCAGGAGATGTTCCCAATTCACTGCGAGATTGGGGCACCTGCGCAATGGCGCCTCTAGCAGTTTGCAGCCAGCTTCATCAGTGAGCTTAATCTCACCCCACTGGTAAGAATCGCACTTCTGTCCAAAAAGGTGAGTGTCATAAGATTGCGTATTTAAGCTCACCCAAAACACAGGTCTGAAACTTCCATTTTCTCGCTCGTTCGACACTTAGAACTTTTTTTCTTGAGATTGCGCCCTAAGGAACAGAAGAGGTATGTGAACCATATTGTTCTAATCAAATTTTTCCTGTGAAGTCACCAACTCCATTATGTCATGGCTCTACACTTACTGATAGCCTTCTGATGTCTCCTCTCAAGTGCCTGTTCAATTTACGTTGTGACTATGGGCAGTGAGTACTGCTTGAATATTCAGTGTCAGGGTAGCACGACAAGATGCACACTTTCCCAACAGGGATCACTGAGGTGAGAACCATGGATGATTTTTCTTTTTCCTCCCTCTAGCCTGTAAGTGTTGAAACCAGTTGTATTTACATGGTAGCACAGTGGTTAGCACTGCTGCCTCTCAGCACCAGGGACCCAGGTTCGATTCCTGGCTTGGGTCACTGTCTGTGTGGAGTCTGCATGTTCTCCCCGTGTCTGCGTGGGTTTCCTTGGGTGCTTCGGTTTCTTCCCACAGTTTGAAAGACGAGCTGGTTAGGTGCATTGGCCATGCTAAATTCTCCCTCAGTGTACCCGAACAGGCACCGGAGTGTGGCGACTCGGGGATTTTCACAGTAACTTCATTGCAGTGTTAATGTACGCCTACTTGTGACACTAATAAATAAATTTTAAAATCTGTGATCAGCTAACTCATGGTTTTTTGGAAATTAAACCAGGAACCTTTCTGAACTGAGTTAAATCTATCCCACTCCAGAGAGTCTGTTTACCGGTGCAATCATTTTAAACACCTTTATAAATCAGCTGTCTTTAGTTTAAGTTTCCAATGTTGGGAGTTTTTATTTCATTTTGATCTCTGTGTTTTAAACTGTATTGTTTACACTGCTTTCTCTTACCAACTCCTCAGGACTGCTCATGTTTGCAATCACGCATATTCTCTACACCTCAGCCTTTGGAATGAAGCCCCTGAATCCTGAACCTGGCTGCGGAGTGGTGGCTATTTGTGGAATCTCTTACTGCCTGCTCTACCCATACCTTTCTGGCCCTTTCACCTACCTGGTGGCAGTTTACATCGCTCTAATCGGATTCATGGGCTGGCGAGCCATTGCAGGGGTGCAGCTCTTCAACGACCTCTGGACGTGGACCAAACTATGTGCCTGCCTTGGAGCCGTGCTCTTCATGGTGTCTGACCTCACCATCGCTGTCAATAAGTTTTGCTTCCCTGTGCCTTATTCCCGGGCCATCATCATGGCCACTTACTATGCTGCCCAGATGCTCATCGCCCTGTCAGTTGTGGAATGCAAGGACGATAGTAATAGGAGCATCGGAAAGATGAACTGAGAGACAAACCCTCTCCGACAATAACCTAACAAAGTATTCTTGAGTTCCAGTGGGCACAGAAAGCTGGAAAACTATGGTGTGATCTGATTTAGAGCCATGTGATTTATTTTCATTGGTTTGCTTCTGTGTTAGCTTGTTACCTCCAAAAAGTAGTCTGCAGTCAGAAAACTGTAAATACTGTGATTGAAACCAGGATAGGCAGCACTCTAGCTGAACCCTGGCTAAATGTTCTCATCTTGCTGCAGTTTTGTGCTGTGGACTCCCCCTGCACGTCAGTAATGAGATAGAAATGGTCCAAACTCATTTCAATAATTATCCCTCGAATCAGAGTGAGAGCGGAGGCCTCATATTTTTAGTGATTGAATTCTGTGACAACAAGTTAATCTCAGACTCATTCTTCCTCAATAATGTTCTGAAATACCCTTTGCTTACACTATGTGGAAGCTTTATAACCAATATCACTTGGTTGTTATATGGTTTGAAAAGAAACTATAACAACATTTAAAGGGAATTGGAAAATATTTGAAAGGAAAGGATGAATATGGAAGATGAAAAACAGGGAACGACCACTTGGTCCATTCAGCCTGGTGATGTCTTGTACATCACAATAAATATATTCCCTACCCCACCCAGAAGTCGTGTAATCTCCCGGGAGTGGTGAGAAACCAGACCTAAAACCCAGGCATGTTAAGGGGGGAAATAGGAAATCTTCCTTTCTGATCTCCTGAGGAAATCGGAATTAGACCAGGAGGCCATTCTAGCGCTGATTCTCATTATACAGTACCTACCTCTTGTACAAAGTGATCTCCGCTTCAGGGAAAGGTTGGGGAAATGGGATTACAGGAGACAAGTCCAGTTGAAGAGCTGGCACAGGTTTGATGGCCAAATGATCATCTGCTGTGTTGCAATTTCTAGAGATTTTTTATGTGATGTATATGTCGTGTTGTTGCTGATCCATGCATGGATGCCTCATGTATGCTGGGTAATGTTTGCAGTATCCAGAGGGGACCTAACTTTAAAGTTTCATGGCAAACTTTTCCTGATGAAATGGGTTGCATTTCAATCCCCTAATCATAAACCGTATCCTATTTTAAAGTGTCATGTGCCAGGTGCTGTTGGAAAATCGACCCTTTACTGTTATACGGCATGGGGGGGAGAAGTTCAGCGCTTTTCTTCTATATCCAGTGCATTCTGATGCTACTCCATACTGATGCCATGTCTGCGTGTGGAGCCTAATTTCATAATGGGGACCGTTGCCAAACATGGACTGAAAATTATGGGATGTACACCCTTGAATTTCAGATGCATGTAATTGATGGGTGAGGCTTCTCACGGCATTGTGTATTTAGAAAATCACTTCCATGCTCTCTAGTTTACCAGACAACTTTCCACAGAATTTAGGTTCATAATGAAAGTGTATCAAAATATAAACATCAAATTGCAAATTTTGTCACATTTTAATTTGCACCCTCTGATTTTCTCTTCTCCCCTTTTTGAAGTTTTTGACTGGAGCTGAGATTATGGTTCAGAGGCTGCTGGCAGTCCGGTAGCTTACCAGGTAGCCATGGGTAAGCTGATGTGGTGAGTGCTGGCTGATGCATTGAGTGATGGAAGCCTGTTTGACGGTGCTGGCATCACAACTTATCCCAGCCCTGTCCTCGACACATGCTTTCTTTCCAACAGGGTTACTGAATAGCAAACAGAGACAGAAGTCCTCAACAGATATTTGTTGTTCCTTCACAGTCCGCACACCGGAACTCTGAAACTCTACCTGGTACGTCCGAACAGATCAAATCTGAAGCCTTCATGGATTGTGTAGCTCAGCTATTCATTGGCCTTAACCAGCTGAGCCATCTGCTGTTCACAATTGATCTGAAATTTCATCTGGATTTAACTTTCTGGCTGAGTTTAAATTCTGTGGATTTTTCTAGTTTAGCATGAAGCAGTTGTCAGAGTATCGGAAGGTGACTCTTCCATCAGCACTACTGCATTGTATTTATTCTGTCTCTTACACCAGGACATGTGTGATTTGCACACCTGGATGAGGAGTGACAGTACCAGAGTTTATAAAATAATCCATTAAAAATGGAGAAATGTCCAGTGGAAGTTCCCTTTATTCAAAGTACCCATCTTTTTAAATGCTATTTCCCTCTAACTTCCACTAACTAGAGGGCTGAAGAACCTCTGGAATTTCAGGACCTGTCTTTTTAATTGTAGAATGGGGTGGAGGTACTTTGAACAAAAAATATTGCTCCTGGACTTGGCTTCTTTTTAATAGGTGTGCATCAGAGCCCAATGTTCCATTTGACTATTTTATTTCCTACTTGTTTGTCAGACAAAGTGCTTTGTTCTTTTAGCTGAGAGCAGAGAGAAGTTGCAGCACCAAGTAGGACTAATAGGTATTACTGTTCCAGCATTATCTATTGATTTCAGTGTACTGGAGCATAAGTGTTACCAACCTGAGGACTTTAATATGTAGGCAAGACAGCTGTGTGTTTATTGGAGAGAGCTACGCACACGTATGTAGGCATAGGAGAGTTGCACGTCAAGCTGCATGTGTAACGATTTCGTGCACCAAACGTATATAGACAGCTGTGTGTAACTATTTCCTGTATCTACACAATTATGTTTAACTATCTACTGTACCTACAGTATGTAGACAGCTGTGTAACTACTGTACCTACACTGTATATAAACTGTTGTAACTGTCTCCTGTACCCTACAGTATTTAGATTGCTGTGCAACTGCAATTTTCTTGTCTGTATTGTTCAGCTACTCACTGCAATAATTAGCTGATGCATCTGGATAGCTAGTTTGCAAATTCTACACACAGCTCTCTGTACTATGTCTATAGTATGTAACTGACTCCTGTACCTTTACAGTATTTAGACCGCTGTGCAACTGTCTACTATGC
Source organism: Mustelus asterias (assembly GCF_964213995.1). Taxonomy (NCBI): domain Eukaryota; kingdom Metazoa; phylum Chordata; class Chondrichthyes; order Carcharhiniformes; family Triakidae; genus Mustelus; species Mustelus asterias. The sequence goes on from NC_135809.1 coordinate 93,091,339, forward strand.
CTACAGTCTGTAAACGGCTGTGTGTAACTGACTCCTGTACCAACAGTATTTAGACTGCTGTGTGTAACTAGCTCTGGTAGCTATAGTATGTATCCTGGTTGCTGAAGCCGATTGTAACGCCCTTATCATTGCTGCAACTGAGATCAGTTAACTCAGCACAGACCAGAAATCAAGCACGGCAATTTTCTTGTCTGTATTGCTCAGCTACTCACTGCATTAATTAGCTGATGCATCAGGGATAGCTTGTTTGCAAATTCTATACATAGCTCTCTGTGATTGTGTTCTTTAGAAATAGTCCAGTCACTGATTGTTTAGAATGATTGATTAAGACTGAGCAATAACACTATAATCTTTATTGAGTGGTTTAGATGGAGTTATAAATCACAAGATCATTCTTACTCTCCACTAACAATTTTGAGAGGCACACCAGCGATGGTTTAAAAATAGCCATTTAAATTATACCTCTGTGTTATGGCTTATTTTTCAGGAAAGTGTATTGCTGGGTGTGTGAAATCTTTGCCTTGGGTCCATTGGAGCTATGAAAATCATGAGCTTCTGTCCTTCCAACCCTGTCTGAGGGAGTATTTTGAGTAGTTAACACTTAATGGTCATTTCAGATTTGTCACGTGGCTATAGTGGGTGATGATGATGCTTATTGCACCAGACTCTTAGAGCACAATATTGAGGTGTATTGATTAACGTGTAGATAACCCCACCCCTCCCACAATCCTGAGTCCAATGTGTTGTGTTAGTTCAGTGCATTTGATTAACGACTGCTCACTAGTGATTACAGCAGTCAATGCTGTCATTAAATTTAAAGAAGCTTGTGGAATTGGATGATGTAGTAGGTTAGGAACTGGTCTTTCACTCCAGAATCTGAATTGAAATTCAGCTGGATGGAGTTTTGTGCAATAGTGTCAGAACCACATGTTGTCTACTTGCTGGAAGAGTTCCTTATAAGGGAGGTCTCAATCCTGTTTCTGGTAATCAGAGATATGCAGCACAGAATTGTCCCCAATGTGATGGCAGTTGGTACTGAATTGGCAAACTTGTCCAGAGAACCACAGGGTGAGAAATAGACAAATGCCATACTGATGCAATATGGGAGCACGCTCGTGAAATTGGAATTGAAGTACATCCTTAGGGCAGTGTGCATTAACTGAATACTTGGTGCTGACATGAAGGTCAGACAGTGGAAAGTAACTTAGCAATATCCACAATCTTTATGAATATAGAATAATAAATGCCTTTTTTAAATTCACAAGATAATATAAGAAGGAGGACATGTACATTTGGATAGTTGAATCTACAATAAATAAATGTAGGCTCGGATTTTTCAGGCCTGTGTAATAGAACATAGAACAGTACAGCACAGAACAGGCCCTTCGGCCCACTCCCTATCATCCTGGTGTGCTCCATGTGCCTATCCAATAACCGCTTAAATGTTCCTAAAGTGTCTGACTCCACTATCACTGCAGGCAGTCCATTCCACACCCCAACCACTCTCTGCGTAAAGAACCTACCTCTGATATCCTTCCTATATCTCCCACCACGAACCCTATAGTTATGCCCCCTTGTAATAGCTCCATCCACCCGAGGAAATAGTCTTTGAAAGTTCACTCTATCTATCCCCTTCATCATTTTATAAACCTCTATTAAGTCTCCCCTCAGCCTCCTCCGCTCCAGAGAGAACAGCCCTAGCTCCCGCAACCTTTCCTCATAAGACCTACCCTCCAAACCAGGCAGCATCCTGGTAAATCTCCTCTGCACTCTTTCCAGCGCTTCCACATCCTTCTTATAGTGAGGTGACCAGAACTGCACACAATATTCCAAATGTGGTCTCACCAAGGTCCTGTACAGTTGCAGCATAACCCCACGGCTCTTAAACTCCAACCCCCTGTTAATAAAAGCTAACACACTATAGGCCTTCTTCACAGCTCTATCCACTTGAGTGGCAACCTTTAAAGATCTGTGGATATGGACCCCAAGATCTCTCTGTTCCTCCACAGTCTTCAGAACCCTACCTTTGACCCTGTAATCCACATTTAAATTAGTCCTACCAAAATGAATCACCTCACATTTCTCAGGGTTAAACTCCATTTGCCATTTTTCAGCCCAGCTTTGCATCCTATCTATGTCTCTTTGCAGCCTACAACAGCCCTCCACCTCATCCACTACTCCACCAATCTTGGTGTCATCAGCAAATTTACTGATCCACCCTTCAGCCCCCTCCTCTAAGTCATTAATAAAAATTACAAAGAGCGGAGGACCAAGCACTGATCCCTGTGGCACTCCGCTAGCAACCTGCCTCCAATCCGAAAATTTTCCATCCACCACCACCCTCTGTCTTCGATCAGACAGACAGTTACCTATCCAATCGGCCAACTTTCCCTCTATCCCACACCTCCTCACTTTCATCATAAGCTGACCATGGGGGACCTTATCAAACGCCTTACTAAATTCCATGTATATGACATCAACTGCCCTACCTTCCATCAACACACTTAGTTACCTCCTCAAAAAATTCTATCAAATTTGTGAGGCACGACTTGCCCTTCACGAATCCATGCTGACTATCCCGGATTAATCCGCATCTTTCTAAATGGTCTTAAATCCCATCTCTAAGGACCTTTTCCATCAATTTACCAACCACCGAAGTAAGACTAACCGGTCTATAATTACCAGGGTCATTTCTATTCCCTTTCTTAAACAGAGGAACAACATTCGCCATTCTCCAGTCCTCTGGCACCATCCCCGTGGACAGCGAGGACCCAAAGATCAAAGCCAAAGGCTCTGCAATCTCATCCCTTGCCTCCCAAAGAATCCTAGGATACATTTCATCAGGCCCAGGGGACTTATCGACCTTCAGTTTATTCAAAACTGCCAGGACATCCTCCCTCCGAACATCTATTTCCTCCAGCCTATTAGTAATGTGGATGAAAATCCCATTATAGTCACTCTCTCTCATGAGAGAGCCATAATGGGATTTGCACTGGGGAGATCTCACACATGGCATAACATCGTACTTTCTGGGCACTGGCAGGAGGTGGGCGATGATTTGGGGGAGGTTGGAGATTGCCAGCGATGACAGGTGGGAGTGAGATTGCCGGCATTCGTGTTTTGGGGGTGAGGGGATTGTTACAATGTCTGTTGAGGGGGGGCTTATCATTTAGCTTTGAGATCAGGATGCCATCTCTGGAGCTGGCTTCACTGATGCCTTTAGGCCCCACCCTCAGGAATGGCAGCGCAAACCCTGCTATTTTTTGACAAAGTGTCAGACAATCTGGAGAGAGGACCTGGCTGTTTCTCTGGGAAGAAACATGTCAGTTTTCAGTCATATCTTGACACTTTGCTATTTCTTTGCAAATTCCATCCATTGTAAGATTATTAATAACATAGGCATTGTATGTGGAGTAGGACATGTGTGAGCTCAGTCTACAATAATATATAAACCTAGGTGAAGAATTAGTGCTGGACATCATCAAGGTTGAAAAGAACACAAAAATGGCAAAGTAAATGAACATTAGGGTTTTAACAACGTGACGATTTCAGAGAGGTGGAAAGATTGAGGGAGTTAAGGAGCCCCAAAGCTTTGAGTTCATGTGGAAGAATGGGAGTTAGAGACAGTGATGAATTTTGATCTATGTCCAGAAAGGAGAGAATGCGTGGGGTTAATGGGATGAAAAAGGGAAGTTCCGAGGAATAATGATCTCTGTAATATTGCCAAAATAGAGGAAAGTAAGAAAGATGGCAATAGGTAAAGAGAAGCCAGAGGCTACAGATGAGACCAGTATCTCTTATTACAGAACCAGCATTTGTATCGTATCCAGTTGTATAAGAGAGGTTAGAACAACTTGGGAACTTTAAAGAAATCTTAAACTTCAATTTTAATGTTAACTCTGGACATTGAGATTCAAGAGAGTAGAGCAAGTGTGCTCACATATATTGCTGTTTTTTTTTAGGTCAGAGCAATTTGGGCTAGCATTATGTTTCAGGTTGATGACCATTCATCAGAATGTTTAACCTGAAATGTTAACGTTATTTCTCCCTCCACAGACATACTGAGCAATTTGTTTTTATTTCAGACTTCAATGAAAAATCAGGGTAGCCGTTGATTTCCTATCACCCATTTTACACGATTGCATAAAGTCAATCCTCTAGCCTTCCGTGTTACCATACTGATGTAGTACAAAAGGAAGACTGGGAGGTTAATTTGGTACATTTTGGTCATTTAAATCTGCCATGTTTCTAGTACACTGATCAGGAAAGAGAGAAGCAAAATATTGCAAGGCAAAGAGACAAACAGTACTGTAAAGAGGAAATAAAATGATTAAGAAAAAACAAAGAAAACAGAACTTAAAACGCTATACACCGAATTTCAAACATGTTTTCCAACATTTGTTTATTGTTAAAATTTTCTTCTAGATATGCACTGGTGTCTTTAAGAAGGGAAATGACCATATGAGAGCATTAGAAGTGCTCCTAATTGGCTATTCTTTATGCATGAATCTTGTTAGCAAGCCATTTGGGGGCATGAGAATCAGCGCATTCCTCTCTCATTCAATGTGCACAAACTTCATTTAGCAGTATCAGATCAGGAATGGGACCTCTGACTGATTTTCCTTGTTCCCAATTTACTGATGTTGAGACCAATTGTATCTCCCCTTCTGCTTTCAAATTTAAATCAGCTGATTTAGTTTAGATTGGTGATCATCTAAATGTAGTTTTTGTATTATTTCAGGCAGGACTCACTCCTCCCAGGTCTGGATGTGTGTTTTGAGAGGGTTAGGAGTAAAAGGTTTGTTTTGCTCAATTGAAGGACACCACAAGAATGTTGTCTGTATGCTGCTGATCTGTCTACTGGACATGTGACAGGAGTTTGTCTTCCCTGTCAGTGATACTTTGTTATTTCTGTTTCAAGCCAATGAAACAACCAGTGAGGAACCTATTAGTTTAGCTAAGCTACAGTCTTGATGTGTCCTAAATGTACAAAATTCAATCAGCACTACAAATAATGTGTATATGCCAGTACAATAATCCCTATCCTGTGCACTTTGGTTAAAAGGGAAAACTTCACTGCTAGCATGTGTACAGTTGACTCAAGGGAAAAGGGAATGATTGACTCTTGTGTGATTCTACACAGCTGTGTGTTTCAGTTTCAGGTCTGGCAAATGTCATATTTAATAAATTTGCATGATAGCAGAGACGATAAACTATTCCCAAAATGTATCACGTAGTATTTGTACAGCTGGCAGGTCAGATGAGTACAGCACTCATCTTCGCTACATTCATTACTTATGCAACCAATCTCATAATGGCTGTTCATTTCTGTACTGAGAGAGTTTGGCAACTTTGCTCAGTAGCACTCTGTGTCGAAGGTAGCTAGTTTAAATCCTTCACCAAGAACTGAACTCTCTTGTTCTCCGCCAACATTTCAATGCGGTGTTGACCTCCAGCTGAGATGTGAAATTGAGACCCTGCCTACCTGTTCAGACCCCATTAAAGAGCCGGGTGACTTGACCCAGCATACCCCTCTCACCACCAGAAAAAAGATTAACAGCTCATTCATTTTATTGTTATTTGTGTGGTTTTGTTATGTGAAAAGGGCATTGCAGTTCAAAGTAATTCATTGTATCTAACACACACATGAGTTTCTGAGACAATGATAAAGTGCTTTCTAAATGCACACATGGATTAGCGCTTCATTTCATAGACCGGTGACACAGTCAAAGGTAAATCAAGTTCCTTTTTCCTCTAGTCTTATATTTTACCGACTCTGTATTTAAAATTCTTAAAAAGCGAGTGGGAACCAAACTTCACGTTGTTGCTTTTTATTTCATTTAGGTGACATTCCTTTCCTCCTTCCCTGGTGATTAGGAATATTTACTGAGGGAGTTTTAGGTGGATATTGGTCACCCTTTCATATATACTCATTCTTTATGCATGGACCTAGATAAATGGCAGCTGCTCCGTCAAGAGGAGCTTCAGAGTCGAGGCTTGTCTGTCCGCATCTTCCAACAGCTTCACCACATATTTCAGCCGAAGACACTGGATATAGATTCGGAGCAGGAACCTGAATGGCTTTGTTTTACCTGCCCTTCCCAAACAAAGGTACTGAGGCCAATTATTGCTGCTCTGACTATTGTCAGCATATGTGTACAGAGGTTGGACTGGTGGGATAGGTTTCACCTACTTTGCTGAAATATTTGGCATTATGACCTATTATCTTACTGCTATATATGCTATAGAGTATGAATGTCTAACATATTTGTACCAATTTTGCAGTCTAAACAAAAAAAAATCATTAATTTTAAAAATCCTTGTTAAAATACCGACAGAATAATTTGACGGGAGTGTGTTAAGTGCCTAAATTATGATATTTCTCGGAAGTATTTCTAGTGTTTTAACCCCCGTTCTTCTATACACAGGAACATTATAATCCCGATACAGCGTGTGTATATAATAGTGCAGTATTAGAACCAAGGAGAAATATGTTATATAGATGCAGCATATATGTATAGTGCAGTATTAGCGCTAAAGAGAAATATATATTATATAAGGAAGAGTAATATTTTGGTAAAGATGTATCTATTTTCCTTTTGTGTGTCTGGGGAATCTGCATTCCCTGGCTCTGGACAAGTGAGACAAGGATGCAAAGATCTGTTTATGTTGGGTCTCCCTCTCTGCACCATTTGAAAGTTTTAACATGTTCAGTGTTTTTGAGAATTGGCATGTGGAACATGTGCAACGTAGTGGCCCTCCCCTGTGAGAACACCACGTTGATACTAGATTGTGCCATTACGCTGATGGGTGTTCACTTGTGTTTAATGGGAGCTGTGATGTCTTGCTGGTAAGGTTAAAGATCAGTAATTTTGTAAGCAGCACATTTGTTAACACAGGACAGTTGTGGATTGCAAGCTAACTGAGTTCTTTCTCGTGCTTCATTGAAGAGCTTCAATGTTAAGAGCTTTATCTGTACCTATGGTAAAACTAAAAACTTGCAAAAGTAAATACAGCAAAACTTAAAGGTTGAAACTGCTCTGCAGACCACTTACATTAGTTATAGTTGAGTTTGTGGATTTTTGCTTTTAATTTTAGGAATTTCTTAAAGTTGAGGGAAATTGGTTGCGACTCTGTACCCAAGGTTTCATTTTTAGCTGAATAGCTGTTTGTTAGTGTATTGCTTTGGTATGACTGAGTGGAATCCTAACTAAATGTGAATTTAATTGCAGGGACAGCGTAGACTCGGTTTCTGTCGGGTCTTCGCTAATACTTAAGGACTAGACTTTCTTCCCTTTGATAATGAATAGGAGAATCTAGCCCTAGTGTCAGTATAAAAGAATGGAAGGTACCAACTCTCAAACACAATCTTGAGATCTGTTGCATTTTATTATATGACTTATTTTAAGCCTATTTGCCACCCATCCCATTTTAGACTGGACATAGTTTTTGTATGATTGTGGCAAAAGGTAACGACCCTATTTTAAAATTATTTCTTCTAAAAAAAAGTTGCAATTTTGTAATTGTTGAATCTGTGTACAGTGCATCACTCCAGGTATCTACCATGCAATAACCATTGCTGTATCAATTGCTTTTCTTCAAGACATAACAGTTTATAATAGACCATTTCATAATTAGTTGACCTGTATTCCCTATCCTATAATTCCATCGGTCGACTAGTGCACACAGTGTTACTGAGCTCTGAGTATGGATATCCTGTTAGTGTTATGGTGCATGCATTGAATAATCTGAATCTTGTGATTCAGATGGTAGCTACCTTTTGGTTTGTATATCTGTTTTATGTACCCTGATTTGTTTTTGTCCGTGCTTTCATTTAAAAGTGTTTATTTTCATTGTAAAGGATAATGCGGTGAAATTGTTCTTTGCCCATAATGCAAAATGGGTGGCAGTGAATTGACAGCCTGTTTAAATCTTGTTTGATTCTCTATTCCATTGATGTCAATGGCGCTGCCTAAAGCCTGTTAATAAATTGTACAAAGCAAATTGGTGTTCTTCATTTGTTATTTATATGCAACCCCCCCGCCCCCACCCCCCAACAACCAGCAAATGTTCTTACCCCCCCTCCTAAATTGCTGAATCTTCAGTGGCATGCTGTTCTGTGGATGCTCCTGATACCATGCCTGTGTACTGATGCTTCATGTGTGAAACTTGAAGTGAATGTTGACAGGCTATTCAGCTGTTGAACCCTACCCCTCCTCACCTACAAACATGCATTCTCCAACATAGAATTACAGAATCGTAGAATGGTTCCAGCACAGGACAAAGCCATTTTGCTATCAGATTCATGTTAGCTCTCAGCAAGAACAATTTAGCTACACCACAGCTGTGCCCTTTCCCTGTAGCCTTGCATTTTTTCACTTCAGATGCCTATCTTATTCCCTTTTAATTAAAAGCAACCATTCACCATTATTCCGTTTCCTGTTATTTGATTAACCTCAAACTATGATATCACTATCCCTTTTATCCCAGAGGCTTCAGCTTTGCTGGCAAGCCTGTTATCTAACACTCTATCAAACACCTTTTGGAAGTCCATGTGCTCCTCACCAACCCTCCTTGTTACCTCAAAAAACTCAATCAAGCTGGTTCAATACAATGTGAATTTAACAAATCTGTGTTGCTGTTCTTTAATTAACCCACTTGTACAAGTGACTATTAATTTTGTCCCAGATTATCATTTCTAAAAGCTTTCCCATCACTGAGATTAAAGTGACTGGCCTGTAGCTGGTTGGTTTGTCCTTGCACTCTTGTTCAAAGAAGTGTACAAGATTTTCAATTCTGTAGTCCCCTGGCACCACCCCCTATCTGTAAGGAGAGCCCAGAACCACTGCAATTCCCACCCTTCCCTCAGCGTCCTCAAATGTATCCCATCCATAGTGATTTATCAATCATACAAGTGTGGTCAACATTTCAAATATCTCCTCTGTACATCAATTTTTAATCCACCCAGTGTTTCAACTACCTTCTTATTCACCATGAGCCCTCGGTAAAAACAGATGCAAAGTACTCACGGATTAGTCATTGTGACTTGATGTATTCCAGAACACTGCAGCAACAATAATGTCACTACTGTAACCTCAGCTGACTGTAGATAGAATAGGGATTACTCCTGAGGCCTTCTAGTCCAAAGGACTCAATTACACACTGATGGTACAAATTGTGCTAAGTAGAAGCTCTGTTATTCATTCATGTGTCACTGTGGGGTAACTCAGGTAAGGAAAGCGTGGAGATGGACAAGAGAGTGAGTCATAATAGATATCTGACCCTTTTAAAATTACATTAATTGTTAGGAACAGGAAAACACTATTTGGGTCAAATGAATCTGCCTTCTCAGTGTATACATCAATCCCCCCCCCTGCCTCTAACTGAGGTGAGCAGTATAAATGAGTTCAGTCGTTCTTTCACAGTAATCCACACCTGTATTAACCTTCAGATGAAAAAAGTTCCATCCTGCCTTTGTTTCTTATTCTTCATTTAATTTTAAGCTGTACTAACTGATATTTGAACTCACCATTCACCGTAGTGGACAATTTCTTTAGATCAGTTTTGTAAATTCTCATAATCTGGGAAACTTTGATTGTGCCAACTTGAAGTCTACTTCATTTAAAGTTATGCCAAAGTTTCCAAGTTAACACCCCAATGTCAGCTCAGGCCTTCAGTGTACCAGTGAATGACGCACCTCATGAAGTGTCAGGGGAGCAGCAAGTGGATCAAGACTTAACCTGCAATATTATCCACTGCAGGGTTTTTAAGGTCTGCACAGAGCTTCCTTCCTCAAATGTGTAGATTGTGCAAAAGATGCTGATCTTAGAAAAACAGCCTGGTTCAGCTGAGTCCACAAGCAAAAGAGGGAAGGGGAATTAACCCCAGTGACTCTCACAATATGACCACATGAACAGTTTTTTTTAAAACATAATTTATTTTCACAATGACAATATTTTGTAAAAAACAAATAGATGAAGAAATTGCACAGTTTACAATACAAATGTTGAGATGATCTGCTACTCCATCCGGCTTGTATTTAAAGCGTTGGCACCAGAGTAGGTTTTGGTTTGGGTACAGGCTTCTTTAACATTTTGCTCTTTGCGTTTTTCAGACGATAAACCACGTTTGCAACCTCATCAGATAATGCCTGTAGGGAATTTAAAATGGAATTACCTCAATGGAAGGAGGTTTTGCTACTAAGATGGTATCTGAATTTCATTTCACCTCAACCTTGAGAGCAAATGAAACCACCTGCTGTTGTTTCAGAATTACAACCTTCCGGCCTGTCTGACATCAGTATACACGACACCGAGGAAAATTATAGAAATGAACCTGTCTAATGCCAATTAAACACAGTGCTAAATGAAGACTAATTTTGAATTTATTAAGTAGCTTTTGGAATTGACTGAAGCCCAAACGGAGAATCCTGTATCTAGTACTGTCTTGGGACTTGCTGCTTTTTTTAAACATAAAATAGGAACGCACTCCTCATAGTAAAGCATTTAGCAATACCTATATATTTAATGACAGCACATGCATCTGATACCATGATGCATTTCCATGGCATTTTAAGTCATGGTATTGCCTGCAACAAATGTAAAGTAGCTTGTTCAAACACAGTTCCATGAAGATGGTTCCCCTTTAAACTACTAATTTCTTGTGCAAAGCATTGCTCCCATGAATTTTATCCTTTTCACTTTCCCTCCCCTCTTTGAAGTCACCAATTCTTGGGGTATCATAGATCATAGAACCCTACAGTGCAGAAAGAGGCCATTTGGCCCATCGAGTCTGCACCGACCACAATCCCACCCAGGCCCTACCCCCATATCCCTCCATATTTTATCCACTAATCCCTCTAACCTACGCATCTCAGGAAACTAAGGGGCAATTTTATCACGGCCAATCAACCTAACCCGCACATCTTTGGACTGTGGGAGGAAACCCACGCAGACACGAGGAGAATGTGCAAACTCCACACAGACAGTGACCCGAGCCGGGAATCTAACCCAGGTCCCTGGAGCTGTGAAGCAGCAGTGCTAACCACTGTGCTACCGTGTCACCCGGGTAGTTTCACCTGAAACAGAAGACCTGTCTTCTGCTTCTAAGGAACTAGTCTTCTTTATGTGAACCTGATCAATATGAGCTTTTGTGTTATTCTACTGTGGAAGCCATTGCGGCTGATGTCTACCTGGCAACACTGTTTGCCTTGCCCCCTTTGTGCTTAACTAGGGAATTGAGTCAATTGTAGTGTTTCAAATACGACCCTGCTTGCACCCAGCAGCTTCAATCTAATGCCTGGCAACAAACTTATTGAAGTAAACACATACCTTGAAAACAGAATCACTGTTTTCTCTTTCATTTTTTGCTTTTGCTGTACTTCCCAGCTGAAAGAAGATCATAAACAATTAAAATCTGATTCAGTTAAGCATGGGGCAAAATGTCAGGGAATTGTATTTTTTTAAAGAAATCATGTTTCCTTTTGGTTTTTCTCCCTATGTTTCTGAGATACTCGTTCTTACAAGTACCAGAGACCCAAAGGGTACTGTTTGTGGTTGGGCACGGAGTGTCAACAAAGCCTTTGACTACTGGGGGCATCACAGCTAAATATGGAAGACCCACAACATTCCAGCGTGCTTAGCTCAGCAGAGATTGGGAAGGTTCCAGGTTCAATCTGCATTGCTCAATGCCTTGGATAAACTCATTGATCTGAAAGGAAAGCACTACCTCATCATTTAACAGCATTGACACAAGGATAGCAGCCCTCCGACCTTGCCCATGATTGGGATTCTCTGTTCCCGTTGCAGTGAATGGAGATTTGGCTGAGCTGGCATGGGAGGTGGGGCGCCTGACAGCGGAGCATTCCGGCCAGTAAACCTGGTGCTGCACAGAGGTTCAGGGACACTTCATGTCCTGCAGTGCTAAAGCACTGTGCCATCACACAACAGGAAACATGTAAACTTTCAATATTCACCTCCTCAGAGTTTGTCAGGTCTTCACATACGACTGCCACAGAACGGAGCCAGTTCTGATAAATGTCTTCCTCTTCTTGGTTATGTTTCTTTTCACTGAAAGGAGACGATTCAGTCAGTAACACTACAAATCAAAAGTACTTTGTACATGTTAAGCCATATTTGTAGAATCCAGTAGAAAGAATGTGTTGGGTTTGATATTGGTCTCCCACTCTGTTTATACTGCTTCTCTGACCAGTTTGCGCAGGCTAAGCGTTCCACCAAAAACTGGAAGGAAACAAAAGCAGCTGACCACATTCCTCTACAGTTACTGCCACTGGTGCTGGCAAGAGCAAGGTAACGATCCCCTCCTCACCACTTCCTTACTTACCTTGTAGTACTCCTACTGAATGAATGGCACGGTGGCACAGTGGTTAGCACTGCTGCCTCACAGCGCCAGGGACCCGGGTTCGATTCCCAGCTCGGGTCATTGTCTGTGTAGAGCTTGCATGTTCTCCTCATGTCTGTGTGGCTTTCCTCTGGGTGCTAAATTGCCCCTTAGTGTCAGGGGGACTAGCTTGGGTAAATACATGGGGTTATGGGGGTGGGATTGTGATTGGTGCAGATTCGATGGATCAAATGGGCTCCTTCTGCACTGTAGGTATCCTATGAATATTGGGCTATTGCCACTCTCTAAGGTAAGTTCTCCCACTCTTGGGTGTAAAGGTCATATAATAAAATGCCTGTGAGTAGTGTGAAGCGGTCCCAGCCAAATAAGATTGGGACATTACTGGGTTAGAGCGGAGAAATGTTTATGTTTTGCATTTAACCGTGCTATACTTGGCCTGAGAATGTTCGCTCAGCATGAACATCTTTCACCTTGTTGAGTGAAAAACATGCCTACAAGTCATCCAAAAATAAAAAACTTTCTATTTGTTTCTGCTTTCCTTCCTGATTCATTTGATTAGCAGTTCTTTCTTATCCTCATGGAATCTTGGAGTGGTTTTCCGAGCTCGATACAGAGACCCTGGGAATGGAATGGTTCCAGCATTATTCAGCTCACATTGTGTACATCCCACCATGCAAAAAACATTCACTTTAAATTGATTAATCCTGGGCTAAAATTGTGGACGGATGAACGTTATTGTGAATGTGTAGTGTTTTCCCACTAACACGCATTTCTGGGTTTTATGCACACCCTCTGAAGCTGTGTTCCAGTTGAGTTTGGACTAGGGTGCTGTATGTCCCCTGTTGATGCACCACTATTTGGGTCCTACCTGTACCCAGTTCAATTGATGTCGGCTAAGGATAAAATTAAGCTGCATTTCGGGACACCCCATCCCACCCTCCTCTCCTGAAAATGGACTACATTCCATGGCTGGAATGTAGTCCATTAACATCAACAACTCTCCAGTAACTCATATAAGTGACAATAGGCAGTGTTTATAGAATCAGAGAATCCCTACAGTGCAGAAGAGGCCATTCGGCCCATCAAATCTGCACCTACTCTCTGACAGAGTGTCTTACCTAGGCCCTTTTTTCCCCCACCCTATCCTCATAACCCCACACAATTCCCATGGCTAATCCATTTAACTTACACAGCTTGGGACACTAAAGGGCAATTTGGCATAGACAATCCACCTTACCTGCACATCTTTGGACTGTGGGAGGAAACTGGAGCACCTGAAGGAAACCCACACAGACATGGGGAGAATGTGGCACAGTGGTTAGCATTGCTGCCACTGTGCCAGGGACCCAGGTTCAATTCTGGTCTTGGATGACTGTCTGTATAGAATTTGCATGTTCTCCCCAAGTCTCCGTGGGTTTCCTCTGGATGCTCCAGTTCCCTCCCACAAAGATGTGTGAGTTAGGTGGATTGGCCATGCTAAATTGCCCCTTATTGTTAAGGATACTAGTTAGGGTAAATGCGTGGGGTTATGGGGATAGGGTCTGGGTTGGATTGTGGTCAGTGCAGACTTGATGGGCCAAATTGTCTCCTGCACTGTTGGAGTTCTATGATTTCAATGATGAATGTGCAAACTCCACACAGTCACTCGAGACCAGAATTAAACCCGGGTCCCTAGTGCTGTTAGAGGTGGGAACCAACCTGATTCCGACCCATCCTTTTCAGAACAGACAGAAGCTGATGCCAATTGTAGGAGATCCCATGAGTAAAGGAGCAGAAAGTTGACCATCAAATATTGGGAGGTTCAGAGACTCAGGCCCACACTGCACATGTTAGTGATCATCCTCCCTCTGAAATGTCTGCATTGAAATCAAAACACACTGCACCATTTCCTGCTCTAGCCCATTCTTTCCCCCAAAATTATGGAGCTCCTCGCCTCTCTCAGTACTTCTTTCACCCACAATTAGGCTTCTAAATTCCAGCACTGTTTCCTGACCTGGTTTGCTTTTCAACTCTGAGCCTGGCCACATGACCCAGGTTTCTCATTTAAGAAAATGCCACGTCTGCCTTTGTTATGTATGTGACATTACTTAGGCTAATTTTAACTACCTTCCCTTCTCAACGCACACTGCACTGTAAGGACGGCACGGTGGCACAGCGGTTAGCACTGCTGCCTCACAGCGCCAGGCACTTGGGCTTGATTCCTGGCTTGGGTCACTGTCTGTGCAGAGTCTGCACGTTCTCCCCATGTCTGTGTGGGTTTCCTCCGGGTGCTCCGGTTTCCTCCCACATTCCGAAAAACGTGCTGGTTAGGTGCATTGGCCAAGCTAAATTCTCCCTCAGTGTATCGAAGTACGGTGACTAGGGGATTTTCACAGTAACTTCATTGCAGTGTTAATGTAAGTCTACTTGCGACACTAATAAATATAAATAACTCTCTCCCTACTGGAAAGAGCATTTGTTCTATACACGATCATTAAATGAGTATGGAAGAAAGTTCTATTACACAATCTTTTGAATGAGCTCTTTTTGAGCTTCCATTTCCCTGCACGCTTCCTTCACTCGACCCTCCATGGTCAACCGGCCACTGAGTTGTGCAGCGTGTATTCCCAGCACAGTTATGTTCACACTGTCCTCAACTAAGGAGCTGAAAAACAAGAGAAAAACAACTCAAAAAACATGGCCTCTCACCATGCAAAGAACCGGTGACTCAAATTCACTGTCAGAACTTAGATCCGTTAACACCTGACAGTAAGAGAAAAGTTAATATGGAAATGATTGGTTGAATCTGTATGCTCATAAATCTATTCCTTTCCACGACATTGTTAACATTGAAGAAGGATGAATCGCAGGCCTCGTTTTCAAAGAATAGATACAGCTAGATTATTAAATAGCTAAGCTAGTTGGCATTAATGACAAAATGTGCAGGGTTGCTAGGTTAAAACACACTGGACTTCAAAAGACAGGCTTTTATCACAACAGCGGTGGCACAGAAGAAGGGAAATTACTGCAGGAAAGAAGGAAACCGGTTCCATTTACGATGGAGACTGCAAAAGAAGTAAGACGTTAAAGGTTTGTACAGAAATAGGGTATAATTGAGGAAGGACAAAGGTAGGAAGCAGAGGTCACGCCAAGATACAAGGATCTCATCATTATCTCCTAACTTGTGCAATGAGCTGGGCTTGTAAAGTGCCCAGTACAGTTGAACTTAGCAAGATCTATGAGACCGATATGCAGAAACATTTTGAAGCTATTAATGCAAGCTACAACCAACGGTTTCAGATAAGGATCTCTCATCTCTTGCAAAGCTCTTTGCACGTCAGCTTCAGATTTAGAACTGCAGGTGCTGCCCTTAAAATAAATGTTTTGAAGGATATTAAGGTAATTGGTGGAAATATTACTGCCTGCAGTGTTTCAAATCAATTATTAAGAATAAAGAACAAATCATTCTAATGTTGAGCTCCCAATATTCCTATAAACTCCTTCCCCATAAACAGACCCACTCCCCATAAACAGACCCGCTCCCTTCCCATAAACAGACCCACTCCTTCCCCATAAACAGACCCACACCCTCCCCATAAACAGACCCACTCCCTTCCCATAAACAGACCCACTCCCCCATAAACAGACCCACACCCTCCCCATAAACACACCTACTCCCCATAAACAGACCCACTCCCTTCCCATAAACAGACTCACTCCCTCCCCATAAACAGACCCACTCCCTCCCCATAAACAGACCCACTCCCTCCCCATAAACAGACTCACTCCCTCCCCATAAACAGACCCACTCCCACCCCATAAACAGACCCACTCCCTCCCCATAAACAGACCCACTCCCACCCCATAAACAGACCCACTCCTTCCCCATAAACAGACCCACTCCCACCCCATAAACAGACCCACTCCCTCCCCATAAACAGACTCACTCGCTTCCCATAAACAGACATATTCCCCTCCTGACGTCAGATGTGTTCACCTTCCCTGGTAACTGCAGCTGACAGGGGTAAAATCATTTGGCAAATTGATGCGAGTTGTCCCATTAGAATTTGGAAATATATTAGAATACACTTGCTGTATCAACCGATTAACATCAACTGTGGAGTAGGGAGCTCAGAGTGGGAAGATGGATGTCAGCTTTATGAAGCAGTGCCTGGGGTACCTGTTGTTTGTGATGTGTTTCTCCTGACTGATGACTCGACAGGCCTGTCTGTCATCCAGAGTGGTAAAGCTGACTTGGAGCTGAAAGGGCAACTTCTCAATCTCCTGGATTGCTAAGGGAATTAAAAGATTCATGCAGTCTGAGTCACAGAGCTGAATAACATTAAACATTATGAAACAAAATTCATTCAAGCTCCCCCACCCTCCCCGGGACCGGGCGGAGGGGACATTTCATTGGCCGGAGACATTGTTGCCTCCCTGCCTCCACCCCTTGATGAAGTCCAGCATCTTCTCGCCCAGGTGCCAATTGATGCCCTTAAGTGGGCAATTAATGCCCACTTAAAGCCCCCCCTCCCACTACTATTGGTATTCAACCAGCAGAGGGTGGGGAACTCACCATGCAGGGAAATCGATAAGCAAGCCCTGTTGGGTTTTCTTGTGACCTAGTTAGGGGTGTGCTCCCTCATTCACAAGCACTCCAGGCTGATCAAGGGACACAGCATTGGGAATGGGGGTGACGTTGGGAAACGGGACCTGCTGAGAGCAGCCCCAACCATGCCCTCCCCTCCCTCACCAAAGAAATCCCCCTCCCACGACCTACATCCTTGTGTCACTTACCTTTCTCCAGTGAACCCATGATGAAGGCCCAAGAGAGCTACTGGCAGCAGCCACCAATCCTAGCCTCAAATTGGCCAGCAGATCTCAAGGGCAGCTGCGGGGAATGCAGCAATTAACTGTTATCTATGAAGCTGGGGGTCCCAGTTTGGGGATACGACTGCAAATTAGGGGTCTAAATCCTTTGGGATCCTGGAGATTGAGTTGGCCACGGTGCATGTCAGGACGCGGTGGCATTCATTAAATTTCCCCTCAATGGATGGATTTCCATGCAGGAGGTGGGAAAATTAAGCCACAAAACCTTTGGCTTTGGCAGACCTTTAAAGTGGCCCCTGGCAGCCATATTTTAGTTCCAGGGAAGCAGGGATAGGCTGAGGTTGGGCCTGCTGCCTTCCATGCTCCCTGACACCCCCCCATGTCCCTTCCATGCCCCCCATGCATCCTCCGTACCCACTTTCCCTATACCCAAGTCTGCCAAGTCATTGAAATAATTCTGAAAGTGATAAAATAAGCAAACATGCTCTGAAAATCTATTGCGAAAATCAGTGATCCGTTTGCAACCTTATTAACATGTCAATCAACCACAGATATTCATGCGATCATTGTTAGTAGCTTTTATCCACTTCCGATTTCTTAATCTTGTGTAAATAAGCACATCCAGTGAAAAAAGCTCTTCGAAGAAACAGCAGGTTATGACAAAATAACAGAGATGTCAATTAAACAAAGCTTTTTCTCCCATCTGCAGCTATACATGGAACAAATGGCCTCATTATGAATGCCAATTTATAATATGAATTGTTGTACAGTGACTTGATTGGAAAAAGTGAGAGTGTTTGCACCAGGTAAGCCCAGGATTCTCACAACTGTGATATTTTCTGCAGTTAAATAGCTTGTAACAATCACATTTGATAGATGGCCAGATATGTAAGATGCCAGAGGGCTGGTGACATCCCTGGAAATGTAGGCCAATAGAGATTTGAGTCTTTATGTGGGGACAAGGATAAAATATATCTGAAAAATTGAACAAAGTCCATGGCAAAATTTCAGGCCGAAGCTTGTATTGCATTTCCCACTGCTGGAACTGACTGATGATAGTAAAGTGGCGACATTATGTCCAATCTTTCCAGACAGAAACATTCCAAGAGCTGAACTTCCCTTCAATGGAGTAATGGAACATTTCCACTTATGTATGTAATGCATTGGCTAACCACAAGGTGGTGGACATTGAAACCTGAAATAGTTGAATATATTAAGGACAAAATGTAATGCCCTCCCTCCTGATCAGTCTGATGGCAGGGGCATTGAATCAGGCAGGAGGGTGATGTGTGGGACCTGCTGCCTTCCTGCTCTTCCCCAATCAAGTATTTAGCCAGCGGCAGGCGGGATAGTCACCATGTGGGAAGACCGGAAAGCCCAATCTGGGATCCAAGGAAGGGCCATTGGTTCAAAGGTATTCAGTGCCAGATTGAGAAAGCTGTGGTTGGGAAGGGAGGTGGGGAAACGGATGCTGAAAGCCAACTCCCTCACCCCCCTCTTCCTCAACCTTGCAACCAACAAAACCCTCTGGTTCCCCCATCCCTTCTATGACCCCCAGTAATCCTGAGCCTCTCCCTAGGTGCATTGCTGGCAGCTACTGCCACTCCCCAGGTGGAGCTGCCTGCAAGACCCAGTAGCCAGTCTCTGAATGGCCAAAACGGAGGCTGGGCCTCCATCCCTGGAAACCTTGATCCTGGGAAAGGTCTGCAACTGGCCAATCAACATAGCCTGTGCTCGGCACTTAACACAACAGACCTTCCCCAAAGAAGGCAATGTAGTGCTCTCACTGGCTTTCCAACCAGCCAGCAAGCCCCCATTGCCCTCTCTAACTACCCCTTCAACTATCGTCTGTTCCATGTGATAAGTGTCAGTGTGATAAGTAGGTAGAATGTTGGAGCATCAATCGATATTGCAGAATTATCAATAATAAAGACAGAAACTCAGCAGGTCTGGCAGCATCTTGTGGAGAGAGAAACAGTGCTAACATTTGGAGAGCATATAGTTTCCCCCTCCACAGTCACTGCCAGACCTACTGAGTTTATCCAGCATTCTCCATTTTTATTTCAGATTTCCAGCATCCACAGTATTTTGCTGTTATTTTCTTGCAGAATTATCTGTCCAGTACAATTGAAGTACAAATTAAATAAAGCAATGTGGCACTCTGGTTAGACTGAGTGCTTAGTCAAGTTTTAGCCATCAAGTTACAAAAGAAATAACTAAATCCCCAAGGCAACTGAGAGAGGAGCCAGAGTTCTGATATGTTAAAGGATGTAGGCAAGACACATCCTAAACACTGAGGTAAAATAAGTCAGAAGGACAAGAGTGTATGGGATTAGATTTGATTTTGATTTGATTTGTTATTGTCACATGTATTAGCATACAGTGAAAAGTATTGTTTTTTGCGCACTCTACAGACAAAGCATATCGTTCATAGAGAAGGAAATGAGAGAGTGCAGAATGTAGTGTTACAGTCATAGCTAGGGTGTAGAGAAAGATCAACTTAATGCAAGGTAGGTCCATTCAAAAGTCTGACAGCAGCAGGGAAGAAGCTGTTCTTCCGTCGGTTTGTACGTGACCTCAGACTTTTGTATCTTTTTCCCAACTCTTGCCAAGAGTGGCTTGTACAAGGTGGAGCCCCGTTCCCTCAGGACTTTGAGGTGAATGCAACATAGCATTGCGGTGCTCCTGCTGCACTGAATGTTTCTCTCTGGGACTGAAGGGTTTGTTCCCTCCAGCTCCATGTTGAACTTGTCTTTATGGACATCACTGTGCTGCGCGTCTCCCCTTTTAGAGAAGGAAAGGAGAGAGAAGGGCAAATGGTGAAGGATAAATTTAGGATGGATGTCATGAAGGACTTCTTGACAAAAAGAGGAATCAACACTTGAATTTCGGAATTGGGCAGAGCAGCCAAACGTTTTGGAGCCATTCTAGAGCTTGTTGGATGACTGGATGGTTAAGATGGAGAAGCTATGATAGGCCAAATGACCTTAATCTTCCACATTTATCTTCACAGTCCCAGATTTCATTGCAGGGTCATCTATTTTCTTGGTGGTATTTCCAACTCTACTGCAGCATCCTTTCCTCAATCTCATCCTTTGCTGATCCCAGGATCTCTGGGATGCTGCTTATCTATATGGTTTTATTCTCATTTTTCTACACAGTTCCAGCAGAAACAAGAATTTATTTTCCTCTCCCTAATTTAGAGTCACAGAGGTGAAATGTATCGCTGCAATTGCTGCTCTAACAGAGATCAGCCAACATATCACAGGTGGCACGCTGGCACAGTGGTTAGCACTGCTGCCTCACAGTGCCAGGGACCCGGGTTCAATTCTGGCCTCGGGTCTCTGTCTGTGTGGAGTTTGCATTTTCTCCCCGTGTCTGCATGCGTTACCTCCGGGTGCTCCGGTTTCCTCCCGCACTCCAAAGATGTGTGGGTTAGGTTGATTGGCCATGCTAAATTGCCCCTTCATGTCAGGGGGATTAGCAGGGTAAATGGGTAGGGTTAGGGGAATAGGTCCTGGGTGGATGTGGTTGGTACAGACTCAGTGGGCTGAATGGCCTCCCTCTGTACTGTGGGGATTCTATGATTCTATGATCAAGGGTTGAATCTGGAATTTCCTGCTCACTTTGGTTCAGGAACAGATTGAGTGATGGACGGGAGCGCGAATGAGTTTGCCTAAATTTGTCTTTAGAGAAGACACCACTGAACCACAGCTGCAATAAAATAATATCTGCAGAATGTTCATTGCTTTTTGTGAATGTTGTGCTCAAGGTTTCTAACTCAGGCAGCCATGTTGGACATCTAGCACTCCATGGTCAGGTATGGCTAGTAAGAAGTTTAACAACACCAGGTTAAAGTTCAACAGGTTTATTTGGTAGCAAAAGCCACCAGAAGAAGGGGCTTAAGGCTCCAAAAGCTTGTGGCTTTTGCTACTAAATAAACCTGTTGGACTTTAACCTGGTGTTGTTAAACTTCTTACTGTGTCTACCCCAGCCCAACGCCGGCATCTCCACAGTATGGCTCAGTCAGATACAGAGTAAAGCTCTCCCTACCTGCTGCTTGATCCCACCTCAGCAAATTAGTCTTCATCAGTGTGACATTCTCATTTTCCACACCAACCAGTCTGTGGCCTCAATGAATGAAGTAGCCATTGGTGCAATTCACAGGCACTTTAGTACAATGAGATGATGCCCACTAATACCAATATTGAGAGTAGCTAACCTCATTTCACATAGGGCCCTTGTAACCATCAGGTATACTTAAAAAAAAATACAGTAGTAATCAAGTCCCGGAACTCACTGCCTGAGTGAGTGGACATGATAATGATTTCAAATGGAAAATGGTTGGTCGCTTGAGAAAAGATAGAGCAGGGAAATGGGACTGATTGACAGAGGAGCCAGCATAGATTTGATGGGCTGATTAGCCTCCTTCTATGTAATAATGACTCTACTCTTCCTTCCTATTTGACTAGATTAGATCTGTGCCCGTGTACCCACATGAAAGACAAGGGGCTAGCTCATTGCATCACTATTTCAACACTATTTCCTTCATTCTCAGAATTGGTCAATCACTATGTTTCATTTGCAATGTTACTGCTTGAGCTGCTTTTCTGTCCTCTTTCTCCATTGTTTATTTATTTCTCAGGTTTAAACACACATGGCACCATCCCCGGGTCTTTTCACACCATTATTTGCACATACACTTTTCTTCCCAAACGCTTGCGTGACCTCTTTAATTGTTTCCTTTTACATAGTTTGTGGGTCTGTGACCACACTTCAAAAGTACTTCCTTAGTTGCAAAAGGCATCCAGAGGTCATGAAAAGTGTTTTTTTTTAAAGATGCGAGTTGTTCATTTTTCTTTCTTAACCCCCCACTACATTTCCCCCCCATTATTCCAACCCACTCTGATGAAGAGTGCACATACCCCAAACAAAAACTGCCCTGTGTTCCTAACATTTTTTGTTTTCATATCAGATTTTCAACATTTAAATCTCTTTCTGTTGATTTCTTCTGACTCACAATGTTGGCCTTTGTGAAGGTCAAACAGATGGAAGATTTCAAACAGTGTCCAAGGCAATTGGTATGTTGGCCTTCATAGCAAGAGGATTTGAATACAGGAATAGGGATGTTTTACTGCAATTGTACAGGGTTTTGGTGAGGCCACACCTGGAGTATTGTGTACAGTTTTGGTGTCCTTGTCTGAGGAAAGATGTCCTTGCTACAGAGGGAGTACAGCAAAGGTTTATCAGGCTGATTCCTGGGATGGCAGGTCTGTCATTGAGGAGAGATTAAGTCGATTAGAATTATATTCATTAGAGTTTAGAAAAGTGAGAGGGGATCTCATAGAAACTTATAAAATTCTAACAGGGTTAGACAGAGTAGATTCAGAAAGAATGTTCCCGATGGTGGGGGAATCCAGAACTTGGCGGCACGGTAGCACAGTGGTTAGCACTGCTGCTTCACAGCTCCAGGAATCTGGGTTCGATTCCCGGCTTGGGTCACTGTCTGTGTGGAGTTTGCACATTCTCCTCGTGTCTGCGTGGGTTTCCTCCAGGTGCTCCGGTTTCCTCCCACAGTCCAAAGATGTGCGGGTTAGGTTGATTGGCCTTGCTAAAATTGCCCCTTAGTGTCCTGGGATGCGTAGATTAGAGGGATTAGTGGGTAAAATATGTAGGGATATGGGGGTAGGGCCTGGGTGGGATTGTGGTCGGTGCAGACTCGATGGGCCGAATGGCCTCTTTCTGTACTGTAGGGTTTCTATGATTTCTATGAACTAGGGGTCATAGTTTGAGGATAAGGGGCAAACCTTTAGGACTGAGGTGAGGAGGAATTTCTTCATTCAGAGAATGGCAAATGTGTGGAATTCACTACCACAGAAAGTAGTTGAGGCCAAAGCATTGTCCAATTTCAAGAAGGAATTAGAAATAGCTCTTGGGGCTAAAGGGATCAAGGGATGGGGGAAGGCGGGATCAGGATATTGAATTTGATGATCAGCCATGATCAAAATGAATGGTGCAGCAGGCTCGAAAGGACAAATTGCCGACTTCTGCTTCTTTTATCTACGTAGCCATCTTCTTAGAGCACGTGGTACCATTTTCTGCAACTCCATTTTGGAACATTAATCACATTAGTAAAACTGAGGTGCAGTGCAGTTGGCAATTCTTTCTGCCACTTACTCTGAATGTGAGATTCCTTTATTCCAAATTCAAATGTCAGCTCCGTATCTTTGGTCACATTACCGACCCGTTTCACATACTTATTTCCTGCTTGTTCCTCATATTCAAAGTACCTAAGGATAAGGAGGCAAAAGAAAAGAGTTTTCTCCGCTTGCTTGTAGAGTGAATAGAAAGAACAACCTGCATTTATTTGGCATGTTTAACATAACAAAACATCCCCCAGGAACAAAACAGGACAAAGGAAAGATTACACTGAGGTGCATGAAGACAGGTGACCAAAACTTGGTCAAAGAAATAGGAATGTCTTTAAGAAGGAAAATAAGATGGACAAGTGGAGAGGTTTAGAATGGAAACTCTGGATCTTGGGCCTGGACAGCTTAAGATATCGATGCCAATGTTCGTAGAACCACAGAACTGTCACAGAACAGAAAGAGGCCATTAGGCCCATCGTGTCTACACTGGCTCTCTGCATAAGTAATTCACATAACGGCATTTCCCACCTTCTCCTATAACCCTGCACATTCTTCCTTTTCAGGTAACAGTCCAATTTCCTTTTAAATGCTTTGACTGAGCCACCGCATTCCCAGGCAGTGCATTCCAGATCTTAGCCACTCACTGGGTGGAATTTTCCTGTCCTGTCCACCACGGGAATCGGGGCAGGCAGGACACAGACCATGCAAAGATCCATTAACTTCGGGCAGGATTTTCCGGTCTTGGAGCGAGCACGGCCAGAAAATTCCGCCCACTATTGCAAAAGCTTCACATTTGCTTCTTTTGGGAATTACTTTAAATCTGTCCCCTGTTCTTGATCCTTTCACTTTCACAAGTGGGAACAGTTTCTCTCGATCCATTCTGTCCAAACCCCAGTGATTTTGAATACCTCTATCAAGATAATCTCCTCTCAGTCTTCTCTTTGAGGAAAACAATCCCAACTTCTCCAGTCTATCTTCATGACTGAAGTTTCTCATTTCTGGAACCATTCTCATGAATCTTTTCTGTACTTTCTTTAATACCTTCATATCTTTCCTGAAGCGCAGAGCTCAGAACAGGATGTTGCCTGGTATGGAGGGGCTTGGTTATAAGGAGAGATTGGGGAAACTGGGGTTGTTCTCCTTGGAAAGACGGAGGATGAGGGGAGACTTAATAGAGGTGTATAAAATTATGAAAGGCATAGATAGGGTGAACGGTGGGAAGCTTTTCCCCGGGGCGGTGGTGACGTTCACGAGGGGTCATAAGTTCAAGGTGAAGGGGGGGAGGTTTAACACAGATATCAGAAGGACATATTTCACACAGAGGGTCGTGGGGGCCTGGAATGTGTTGCCGGGCAAGGTGGTGGAGGCGGACACACTGGGAACGTTTAAGACTTATCTAGACAGCTATATGAACGGAGTGGGAATGGAGGGATACAAAAGAGTGGTCTAGTCTGGACCAGGGAGCGGCGCGGGCTAATTGTTCCTTGTTTCTCGTTTCAAGGCTTCATTCTATGATCATCTTGCTGGTGCCAGTACAGAGCGAGACTGCGGATAGTTGGGAACCTGTCTTGGGGGCAGGGAATTCAGATGGTGTTCGTGGAAGTGGAAATGACTAGGGTTGGGAAGCATTTCCCGATCAGGGCCACTGTGATCTCCTGGACTCGTTTCGATCGCCTCAGGGGGTCGGAGAGGAATTTCCCAGATTTTTTTCCCCATATTGGCCCTGGGGTTTTTCACTCTGGGTTTTCGCCTCTCCCTGGAGATCACATGGTCTGGAATGGGGAGGTGGGGGTGAGTTAATAGGTTGTAATGAACAAAGCATCGTAGCTGTGAGGGACAGCTCGGTGGATAGGATATTGGTATGTAGATAGGCTGGAAAATTGGGCGGGGATCCTGGATTCAGGATTCAATCCTGGACCGGGGAGCGCCGCGGGCTTGGAGGGCCGAAGGGCCTGTTCCTGTGCTGTATTGTTCTTTGTTCTTTGTTCTTTGTTCTTTGAAGGCAATATTCCAACTAATGCCAAACTAGTGCCTTATACAAATTCAACATAACTCCCTTGCTTTTATAGCCTATGCCCTATTAATAAAGCCTTGGATATTCCACGTGTCTGTGTGGCTTTCCTCTGGGTACTCCAGTTTCCTGCCACAGTTGAAAGGTGTGAAGATTAGGTGGATTAGCCCTGATCAATGCATGAGGTTACAGGGATAGGATGGGGCAGGTAGAGTGCTCTTTTGGTGGGTTGGTACAGACTCAATGGGGCGAATGGCTTCCTTTTGCACTGTAGGGATTTTATAGATACTGTATACTTTATTAACTGCTCTATCAACCTGCCTTGCCACCTTTAATGACTTATTCACATTTCCACCCATGTTCCTATGCTCCTGCACTCCTATCAGAGTTGTACCCCTTATTTTACATTGATTCTCCATGTTATTCCCACACTTCACACTTCTCCACATTGAATTTCATCTGCCATGTGTCTGCCCATTCTACTAACTTGTCTATGTTCTTTTGAAGTTCTACAGTATTCTCCTCACTGTTCACAATGCTTCCAAGTTTCATATAATTCACAAATTTTGAAATTGAGCCCTGTACACCAAGATCTAAGTCATTAGTATACATCAGGAAAAGTAAGAGTCCCAACACTGACACCGAGGGAACTCCGCTACAAGCATTCTTCCAACTCGAAATACATCCATTAACCGCTACACTCTGCTCTGGCCACCCAGGCAATTTTATATCCATGTTTCTGCTTTCCCTTTATTCCATGAGCTATAACTTTACTCACAATTCTGTTGTGTGGTACTGGATCAACTGTTAAGGCAAAGGAAACTGTGAGTGCACTAGAACATTGGAGCAATGCAGAGTTCATGGAGGGCTGGAGGAGATTACAGAGATAGGGCAGGGTGAGGCTATGCAGGGATTTAAACATGAGGCTGAGCATTTTAAAAAGCAAGATGTTCAGGAATCAGAAGCCAATGTAGGTTAGCAAGAACAGGGATGAAAAATGAACTGGACTTGAAGCAAGTTAAGATATGCAATAGTGTTTTGGATCAGCATGGAAGATGGAATGCTGCTACGGATGGCATGGTGGCACAGTGGTTAGCACTGCCGTCTCATAGTGCCAGGGGCCCGGGTTTGATTCCCGGCTTGGGTCACTGTCTGTGTGGAGTTTGCACATTCTCCCCGTGTCTGTGTGGGTTTTCTCCAGGTGCTCTGGTTTCCTCCCAAAGGTGTGCGGGTTAGATGCATTGGCCATGCTAAATTGCCCCTTAGTGTCAGGGGGACTAGCTGGGGTAAATGCATGGAATATGGGGAGAGGGCCTGGGTGGGATTGTGGTTGGTGCGGACTCGATGAGACGAATGGCCTCCTTCTGTACTGTAGGATTCTATGGATTCTATGACTAGGGAACCATTAGAACAGTTAATTGTTGATAATATTAATTAAATTTAATGTCTTAGAACTTAGAAACACATTCCTAGTATTTGGACTTAAATGACTTGGGACTATTTGGGCCTAGGAACACACCGTGTTAATAGGGTTTATGTGGTTCAGTATCACCAGGGTCAATGTTGCACCATAGAAGCTACACCTGTCCAGTTCAGCATCACTTGAGGTCCAACAGTGTGCTTTATCAATGAGGAATATTTGACCCTTATCCTGCACTGCTATCTCCTATATCTCCTCAGCTTTCACAAAAACAAGCACATTAACATATAAACAAATGAATCATTTAAAGAATTTTCAGAAATGTTTTCATGGTTTTTCAAGATATTTATGAAAGTACAGTTAACAAACAGAATTTGGAAAACACAACCCAACATCAATAAATAAATTAATAACTCTTAATTCTCTTTTTCTCTCCACAGATGCTGCCTGGCCTGCTAAGTATTTCTAGCAGTATTTTGCTTTTATCATCCCAACATTACTTATTTTAAGTGTCAAGCAAATGCAATAATTACCTCAGTGAAAAAGGTAGTCATTCACAACGCCTTGTTTGCACAGATTGCCAGGGGAGAATGTCTCTATTGCTGACAAGGTAAGGGTTAGGACCTCAGCTGGTATATTGGTGATTGCTAGTATGATGTTAAAGGTGAAAGGTTACCACCCTATTTAATGGAAATCTGACTTCATTTGTGGCTCACTGCATCCAATGGTTGAACCTTCAGCCATTATGCACCTTGACTCTGAAACTCATTGCTCAACCTCCATCATCTGCCTGTTTTGACATATCTCTTACCATTGTCAAAGATTTTCTCAAAACCTCTCTTTTCATCTGCAACTTCATATCTCTTAATCATAGAATAGAATTATAGAATCCCTCCTATGCAGAAGAGGCCATTTGGCCCATTGAATCTGCACTGACCCAACGAAAGAACACCCAACCTAGGCCCAATCCTCCCTAACCCTGTAACTCCACACATTGATCATGGCCAATCTACCTAACCTGCACATCTTTGGACTGCGGGAGGAAACCAGAGTACCCGGATGAAATCCATACGTACACGGGGGGAACATGCAAACACCACACAGATAGTCATGGATGGAATCGAATCCACTGTGCCAGCATGCTGCCCTTTTCCTCCCTTTTCCTGCTTGATGCCTATTTTCCACACACTCTTCTGTGAAGTGCCAATGGATATTTTGCTGAATTAAAGGCATTATATATACATAGGACACAACAGATGACTTTTAGTGAATTACAAGGGATGTGTCTATTCTTGGTCAATTATTTGATAGCTACATATACTTGTTCCTCAGAAAGTTACACTCACATCTGTTCAGGGACCACAAAGGTGACAGTGGCATCAGTCGCAATTACATCATCCTCCAAAGTGGCCTGAATCTCTTTCGGTAAATTAATTGGATCAACAATGTTGACCTGGAATGGGAAATGATACCAGATGACAATGTGGCATGTGAGAAGTGTATTGCAGTTCTGTAGACCGTCGCTTGTACATATATAAACATTGTTAATAATAACTTGAAGCCACAAGTTGACTTCAAAGTTACTACACAACATAAGTCAGGTGTTAAACCTGAGATTTTCTACTTTATGGTTCAGTACATCTCACATTGTGCGTTCCCTCACTGAACCAATGGGGACATTTCTACAGGAGTTACTGAAATATCTTTCAGTCCACGTACTGCATTTCTAAATGAAGTAACTGGCAATAGTATCACTTCCCCTTGCTCCCATGTTCTTACCCTTCCTCCTGTCTGATCTGCCAGTTTGCCGAGCTCTGCCAGTCGACAATCTGTGCCCTCTATTGTCAGAATAGATACGATCACCCTAGAGCAAGGACAGAAATTGTGACACTGCAGAACAGAACATTTCTGTGTTTTATTACTCCCTTACTATAACTTTACAACTCGGAATTTTGCTGAAGTCTACCTTTAGTGTTATAAAGGTTTTTAATGGGATTTCCATTGGTGCCTATTCAATAAATATGAAAATATATGCATGGAAACAGAATTTTATTAGATCCATAATGCGCTTTGGAAAAGCAGGAGAGAAGACAAATGGAACCAAGAAATAGTGGCTAGGTGACACTAAGATTATAAAATATTATAAAATATTCTGGGAAAGAATAGTCTAATGTAGATCGGGAATTCCACAGGTTTGATGCCAATGCAGCAGGACACTACAATTTCAGTTTTTATTTCAACATAGTAAGGGTGTAGGGAGAAGGAAGAATGGGTAGGGGAGATACTTGGAGCATAGAACGAACAAAAGAGGAAGATTCTGAGAAAATTGGCGAAAACTAGAAATGTGTGAAGACAAGTTAGTTATAGATGAAGTTTTTTAAAAGTTTATTTATTAGTGTCACAAGTAGGCTTACATTAACACTACAATGAGTGAAAATCCCCTAGTCACCACACTCCAGTGCCTGTTCGGGTACACTGAGGGAGAATTTAGCACGGCCAAATGCACCTAACCAACACGTCTTTCAGATTGTGGGAGGAAACCCACGCAGACATGGGGAGAATTTACAGACTCCACACAGACAGTGACCCAAGCTGGGAATCGAACCTGGGTCCCTGGCGCTGTGGGGCAGCAGTGCTAACCACTGTGCCACCGTACCTGCCCAAAAGGAAGCTAAAGGTGGTGAAGGATCAGATGATAGACCATCTGGGAGTTAGGAAGAAGAACGTTCCCAGGTGTGGGAATATTCAGGCTGAGACAGACTTTAGCAAGCTAGTCTGATCCAAACTGGCAGCTTAGAGTAACACAGGGACAAGGTGATTCATATTTACATGCTTTTTAAACAACCCTGAACTGAATGCCATTCTTCTCATCTCTACTTGTGAGAGATCAAAAGGACAGAAAGCTGAAGCATTTAGCTACTAAATAACAGTTACTTCATAAAGGTTATTCATTGCATATGGACTGTTTTCAGATTGCGCTTGGGTATGATAAAACCCTATATAAATTCTACATTTCCCAAAGTTAAAGTAAAAAGAATTAACAATAACGATTAAACAAATCGTTGAACAAATTGAGTGATTGAACAAATCGGGGCGGCATGGTAGCACAGTGGTTAGCACTGCTGCTTCACAGCTCCAGGGACCTGGGTTCGATTCCCGGCTTGGGTCACTGTCTGTGTGGAGTTTGCACATTCCCCTCGTGTCTGCATGGGTTTCCTCCGGGTGCTCCGGTTTCCTCCCACAGTCCAAAGATGTGTGGGTTAGGTTGATTGGCCATGCTAAAATTGCCCCTTAGTGTCCTGAGATGTGTAGGTTAGAGGGATTAGTGGGTAAATATGTAGGGATATGGGGGTAGGGCCTGGGTGGGATGGTGGTCGGTGCAGACTTGATGGGCTGAATGGCCTCCTTCTGCACTGTAGGGTTTCTATGATTCTATGATTCTAAACACTGGAATGTAAAAGAAGACTGCTTACCCGCTTAAGGTCGCTTGCTCTCCTACGTTAGAGTAAAACTGTCTGGAACACTTGTACACCTCTTCCTCCACACTCTCCAGGTATCCGAGGCCTGTGTTTGCCCTCCCGTCTGTGCAGATGATTACCTAAATTAAGCAGAATTCACTGTGGTTATAGACCTGACTTTACAGGTGCAATATGTTTGTTGAGAACCCAGCCCTCTACTGGAGATGTAGCACAGATGATTGCCCCCAGTCCCCATAATTTTCAGCAATAGCACTTGATGGCAAGCTGAAAAGCATGCCAGTATGTGATGTGAATGAGAAGCCTTAATTCCCCATGACTTGCTGCATAAAGGAAGGGTGAGCTTTGTACTCAGGCTATGAAGGCAAATTGGGGACCCAATGATTGGATTCCAGATCTGTACTGCGTTAGCTGATTTTAGATATTGCAATTTGTCTTATATTATCAGAAACAGGAAAGGTGCAATCACTATGCTGGGGGTATACTACAGGCCACCCAACAGCCCACGGGAAGTGGAGGAACGGATATGTCAGGAGATTCTGGATATGTGCAGAAAAAATAGGGTTGTTGTAGTGGGAGACTTCAATTTCCCTGGTATAGACTAGAAAGCGCTTAGGGCTGGGGGTCTGGACGGGGAGGAATTTGTAAAATGCGTACTGGAAGGTTCTTTGGAACAGTATGTAGATAGCCCAACTAGAAAGGGGGCTATACTGGAACTAGTTCTGGGAAATGAGCCCGGTCAGGTCGTCAAAGTTTCGGTAGGGGAACATGTGGCAAATAGTGACCACAACTCTGTTAACTTTAGGATAGTAATGGACAAGGATGAGTGTTGTCCTAAGGGTAGGGTGCTAAATTGGGGGAAGGCTAACTATAGCCGGATTAGGCAGGAATTGGTGGCCGTTGATTGGGAGAGGCTGTTCGGGGGTAAGTCCACGTCTGGCATGTGGGAGTCTTTTAAGGAACAGTTGATAAGGCTGCAGGACAGGCATGTGCCTGTAAAAAGGAAGGATAGGAAAGGTAGGATTCGAGAGGCTTGGATAACCAGGGAAATTGAGGATCTGATCAAAAAGAAAAGAGAGGCGTACGTTAGGTCCAGGCAACTGAAAACAGATGGAGCTCTGGAGGAATACATAGAGAGTAGGAAAGAACTCAAACAGGGAGTTAGAAGGGCAAAAAGAGGTCACGAAATGTTCTTGGCAGACAGGATTAAGGAGAACCCTAAGGCATTTTATTCATATGTTAGGAACAAAAGAGTTGTCAGGGAAAAAGTCGGACCTCTCAGGGACAAAGGAGGGGAATTATGCTTAGAACCCAAGGGAATAGGGGAGATCCTAAATGAATACTTTGCATCGGTATTCACAAAGGAGAGGGACTTGTTGACCCGAGGGTCTCAGAGGGAGTGTTGACCCGTTAGAGAGAATCTCCATTACAAGGGAGTAAGTGTTAGGTTTTTTACGTAACATTAAAACTGACAATTCCCCAGGGCCTGATGGCATCTATCCTAGACTGCTCAGGGAGACAAGAGATGTAATTGCTGGGCCTCTGACGGAAATCTTTGTCTCTTCGTTGGACACAGGTGAGGTCCCTGAGGATTGGAGGATAGCGAATGTGGTACCATTATTTAAGAAGGGTAGCAGGGATAACCCGGGTAATTATAGGCCAGTGAGCCTGACGTCCGTGGTAGGGAAGTTGTTGGAGAGGATTCTTAGAGACAGGATGTATGCGCATTTAGAACGGAACAATCTCATTAGTGACAGACAGCATGGTTTTGTAAGAGGGAAGTCGTGCCTTACAAATTTGGTGGAGTTTTTTGAGGAAGTGACAAAAATGGTTGATGAAGGAAGGGCCGTGGATGTCGTCTATATGGATTTCAGTAAGACATTTGACAAAGTCCCTCATGGCAGGTTGGTTAAGAAGGTTAAGGCTCATGGGATACAAGGAGAGGTAGCTAGATGGGTAGAAAACTGGCTTGGCCATGGGAGACAGAGGGTAGCAGTCGAAGGGTCTTTTTCCGGCTGGAGGTCTGTGACCAGTGGTGTTCCGCAGGGCTCTGTACTGGGACCTCTGCTATTTGTGATATACATAAATGATTTGGAAGAAGGTGTAACTGGTGTTATCAGCAAGTTTGTGGATGACACAAAGGTGGCTGGACTTGCGCATAGCGATGAACATTGTCGGACAATACAGCAGGATATAGATAGGCTGGAAAATTGGGCGGAGAAATGGCAGATGGAATTTAATCCAGATAAATGTGAAGTGATGTATTTTGGAAGAACTAATGTAGGGGGGAGTTATACAATAAATGGCAGAGCCATCAAGAGTATAGAAACACAGAGGGACCTAGGTGTGCAAGTCCACAAATCCTTGAAGGTGGCAGCACAGGTGGAGAAGGTGGTGAAGAAGGCATATGGTATGCTTGCCTTTATAGGACGGGGTATAGAGTATAAAAGCTGGAGTCTGATGTTGCAGCTGTATAGAACGCTGGTTAGGCCACATTTGGAGTACTGCGTCCAGTTCTGGTCGCCACACTACCAGAAGGACGTGGAGGCTTTAGAGAAAGTGCAGAGAAGGTTTATCAGGATGTTGCCTGGTATGGAGGGTCTTAGCTATGAGGAGAGATTGGGTAAACTGGGCTTGTTCTCCCTGGAAAGACGGAGAATGAGGGGAGACCTAATAGAGGTGTACAAAATTATGAAGGGTATAGATAGGGTGAACAGTGGGAAGCTTTTTCCCAGGTCAGAGATGACGATCACAAGGGGTCACGGGCTCAAGTTGAGAGGGGCGAGGTATAACTCAGATATCAGAGGGATGTTTTTTACACAGAGTGGTGGGGGCCTGGAATGCACTGCCAAGTAGGGTGGTGGAGGCAGACACGCTGGCATCATTTAAGACTTATCTGGATAGTCACATGAGCAGCCTGGGAATGGAGGGATACAAATGAATGGTCTAGTTGGACCAAGGAGCGGCACAGGCTTGGAGGGCCGAAGGGCCTGTTTCCTGTGCTGTACTGTTCTTTGTTCTTTATTATCTCATCTTACTCCATATTGGTAACAAAGTTGGAAAGTAAGTTGTATGTAACGTCAGGCGAGGGTAAGGTTGTGTTGGTGTCTTATGCTGCTAAATAACTAAATGGGGAGAGACTTCGGGGTGCTCCGGCGTAGAGGGATCTGGGTGTCGTCATTCATGAGTCACAGAAAACTAGCATGCAGGTACAGCAGATAGTAAAGAAAGCGAATGGAATGCTGACATTTATAGCTAAATAGAATATAAAGGTAAGGAAGTATTGTTGCAACAATACGAAGCATTGGTGAGGCTGCACTTAGAACATTGTGCATACTTTTGATCCCCTTATTTGAGAAAAGATGTAGTGGCATTGGAGGCAGTTCAGAGGAGGTTCACTAGATTGATTCCAGGGATGAGGGGTTTGTCGTATGAAGAGAGATTGAACAGTTTAGGCCTATACTCCCTGGAATTTAGAAGAATGAGGGGAGATCAAATTGAGGTATACAAGATGATAAAAGTTATGGATAAAGTAGACGTGGAGCGGCTGCTTCCTCTTGTGGGGCATTCTAGGACAAGAGGTCATAGTCTTAGGATAAGGGGCAGCAAATTTTAAACAGAGTTGAGGAGAAACTGCTTCTCCCAAAGGGTTGTGAATCAGTGGAATTCATTACCCCAAAGTGCAGTGGATGCTGGGACAGTGAATAAATTTAAGGAGGAATTAAACAGATTTTTAATTGGTAATGGGTTGAAGGGTTATGGGGAGAAGGCAGGAAAATGGGGATGAGGAGCATATTAACCATGGTTGAATGGCTGAACGGACTCAATGGGCCGAATGGCCTAATTCTGCTCCCATATTTTATGAAATTATGAACCTGCCAACATTCACAACCATCAAACAACAAAATATGGTCACATGGGCAAAATATCAGAGAATAACCAGCACCCTTGGAACTCCAGTGGTTTCAAGAGAAGATGTGAATGAACATTTTTTTCAAATTGACCCAAATTTGGGTTCCTTTGGACGCCTGCTATTTCTATGTGGCTTATTCATACAGTCAAGTGCTATTGCCACATTTGAACCAGTTGTTAAGAGGAACAACTGCACTGAAAAATGACCTTTAACTGCCCTTGATTGCAAAGTGATATCGAGAACTCAGTGTGCAGAAGAATTACAGGCGTGAGTCCACATTGCATTGCTGTGTAACACAATGTTCTTCCCCTGTTCATTCCAATTTAAAAACATTTTCCTTTTGGCTGAAGACTGCTTATATTTTTAAATCAGATTAATGCTACCAGTCTTGTTAACATCAGTCAAAGTGGAGTCCATGAAGGTGCCTGTGTGTTTTCCAGTGTTGGATGGAAACCAGCATTAAACAAATTGGAAAAATCTAGCCTTTTTGTGAGGTAACGGGAGAGATTTTCCATGCAATCTGCCACGTGTTTTGCGGCAGGAGAGACAGCCCACTATGACTGGCCGCGGGATCTTCTGGTCCCGTCATTGTCAATGGGGTTTCCCGTTGAACGCACCCTTCATTGCTGGGAAACCCGCGGCGAGGGTGCACTGTCGGTGGGACTGGAAGATCCTACTGGCATGAACAGCTGGAAAGTTACAGCCCACAGGTTTAAAAAAACATATTTCATTTATTATGTAAATTAGAGTCATTGGGTGTGATTTTCCGTCCGCCCTTGCCCCAAGCTGGAAATTCCCCACCGAAGGTCAATGGATCTTTGCGTGGTCCGCCTCTGTCCAGTGCGATTCCCGAGGCAGGTGGGATGGGAGAATTCCACCCATAGAATTCTGACAGTACAGAAAGAACTCATTTGGCTCCAGTTAACTCTTTGAAATAATTAATCATACTTCCCAGCTCTTTCCTCATAGTTTTGGTTCTGATCTGCAATTATTTGAATTCTAAATGCTACGTACTCACCTTTGACCCAGGTTTCTTTGACGCTATTGATACTGAGATGAGTGCAGCTGGTCCCAGGGCCGTTGCACCTTGTTCTCGCATTCTATAGGGATGAATAAAGACAAGAGATCAACAACATAAAGCACAGCTCTGTTCTGGCCTGTGTTGTGTTATCTGAACTCAGATTGGTGAAGGTGCTAGACCTATACTTGTCTAGGAAGGGAGAAGAAAAGAGCTGCTGTGTTCCTGTTCACCCGAGAGACTGTTGCTGGGTAGTGTGCGTACATTAGCTGAAGCCTGGGTTGACATTGACTGTGAATGTCCCATGCAATTAAACTGACTTACACATATGCTTACTATGTTGGTAGCTTGCCCATTTAGAGCTGGGTCTTAGCAGGAGCCAGTCACTTCAACAGAAAAGTTGGGATCAAACAACAAAATGCAGGACAAAATGAGTTAGATCAGTCAGGCCATAAGAGCTGTAAGGGTGAATTAAACAATTTAGCAAAAGGGGGAATAGATCTAACATCTCTGCATTCGAGTAAAATCACATGCTGGTAAAACGTTCTACCTCAAGGACCTGAGATCAGCAGAACTCGCCAACAAGGCTATTTGAAGAAGCGACAGTTTCTAGCTAGAAGATATGTAGACAAGATTGGGATTTTAAACAATGTTCTGTGTACTGACTAACTGTAATAAGAAGTCTGTATCTGTGACTTGGTGGAGAGTGACATATTAAACTGCTGTTCCTATGACTGCTGTATTGGAGAGCTGTGTTAGAGCTGTATTAGAGGAAGATACTACTACAAAGGCTTGTCTGGGGTAGCTCCCTCCATGCTTGAATCATGAATAAACTATTGTAACCTGTCCCTGGGTCTCCTGTGGACAGTTGGAAGAAGTCCACCGCAACAGCACAAAAGGAAAGTCAAAGACAAGAATGGGCTGTTTGGCCCACCAAAGTTCCAGCTCTAGTATTCAAACTCTGTTTGCTCAGTAGCTGACTATGTATGAATGTTTGTAACATCAGCGCCTGTACAATTCTGCTGGTCAAATTATTCTAGATACTGGTCAGCCTTTATATGAACAAGTTCCTTCTGTATTTTCCTACTCTTAGTAAACGCTGGCCCTGTCTGATTTTTAAACAGGGAGCAGAGGGAGATGGGCTTACAACAGGAAAAGGGATGAGGAAGAGCGAGATTGAATCCTGAGAAAGGTGAGTGATGGGGTAAACTGCTTGATCTTGCATTTTCTTGAACAAAATGAGTTTCTAATGAACTGCATCCTGACAATGTAAAGGTAAAGTAAAGTCAAGTTTATTTTTTGGCCACAAGTAAGGCTTATATTAACACTGCAATGAAATTACTGTGAAATTACCCGAGTCGCCACAGTCTGGCACCTGTTTGTGTCAATGCACCTAACCAGCACGTCTTTCAGAATGTGGGAGGAAACCGGAGCACCCGAAGGAAACCCACGCAGACACGGGGAGAATGTGCAAACTCCACACAGACAGTCACCCAAGCCAGGAATCGAACCCAGGTTTCTGGCGCTGTGAGGCAGCAGTGCTAACCACTGTGCTACCGTGGGGTGACCCTTTGGAGTCACCTTGACTATTCCTTAATTTTCAGTCCTGGCTATGGGAGAATATCTCGGTGTAACTCTGCCTAGCAGGATGATGTGCTCTCTTTATATTGGACAAACCAATTCCAACAAAACGAGTATGCTTTGTACCCATTCAATAATTGCTTAACATTCAATTTGTGAACAGTGAATGCAATACTTACCCATGTACTCGGTAATTTAGTGCGTGAAGGCTTTCTGCAATGCATCGTGGAAGAGGATAATCTCTCCCTCTTGTTGTTAGGTAGTCAGAGTCCAATAGCTGATAATCACTCAGTCTAACAGGCTCACACAGACCATCCCCATAGATTGTTACCTAGAGAGAAGAAAGGATATGGACCCAGTAAGACCTGGAGTTTTTGCTCAATTGTTTTGGTTTGCTAAGCGCAATAGATGGCAGAATTTTAAGTGCAATTAAATTCAGCATAACTGGAGTTGCCCGACCTTTTCAGTTAGTTTAAAATGCATTGCACTAGCAACGTTGCCCACACCTCCAGAATGAAATAATCACCATTAGGAGTTTCCACTAACTGCCCTCATTAGCAGAGTTTTGAGGAGACTTCAGAAATTAACCTGCATCTTTTGGGCACAAAGACACTGAGTGAAAACATTTCAAATAGGGTAGCGTACTTTGTTTATTTACTGAGAGACTGACTTTCTGAATGTAAGGAGCAAATGGTTCTTTTTTCTGCAAACATTATTTTCAATAATATCTCATTATGCACAGATGGTGAATTGATACTATGATTAACATTTCTTTGTGATTAAACACATTTTCAGCTAATCAAATTGCACCGGCTTGCCACTTTTAAATACAGTATATATCAAGGAGTGTTTTTAAGTAATTTTTTAAGGGAAGGATTGCTGCCTGATTGCGCTAATCCATGGAAGATTTTGCACATGGTGATGGGGATGTGCAGAGAATGAAAGGAAAAAGAACATTTTTCAAAATGGGCAGGATTTTGGATGCAATTTATGCCAATTTCACCCATTGCATACAAATCCTCATCCCAGGTGTTGAATTACTAAGGGGAGGCAGTGGTGCAACATGGGTGGTTGGTGTAGTGGTATTGTCACTGGTAATCCAGAGACCCAGGGTAATTCTCTGGAGACCCGGGTTCAAATCCCACAATGGCAGATGGTGAAATTTGAATTCAATAAAAATCTGAAATTAAAAGTCTGATGATGACCATAAAACCATGTTGATTGTCATTAAAAAAAAACCCAGGTGGACAATCCTCATGTCCTTTAGGGAAGAAAATCTCCCAACCTTACCTGGTCTGGCCTACGTGTGGCTCCAGATCTACAGGAATGTGCCCTCTGAAATGGCCTAGCAAGGCACTCAGTTCAAGGGCAATTAGGGATGGGCAATAAATGCTGATCCGGCCAGTGATTCCCACAACCCATTAATAAATAAAAAAAGTTGGAATTAGCAATAGACATCAGCTGGAATTCTCTGGTGTCGCACACTCCGGTACCGCTGCGAGCGGGAATGGAAAATTTGACGCTCAGCCAAATCCCCATTCACAGCAGTGGGACTGGTTAATCCCAGCCACAAGTGAGGTTAGAGAATTCCGACCATCAGAATGAAATGATTCCACAGGCCAAGAGATAGCAGCTCAATTCTGTATTCAAATTAAAACTACAACTCTTTTATAAAAATGTTTGGAAAGTAAATCTGGTTTGACATCTATTATTTATTTTTCATAACTATGCCTGTTTATTTCTAGGAAGCAGTGTCAACAAACAGTGGTTGCTGAGCACAGGGGACAAATGGTTCGGCTTTCAAACTGGGAGTTCCCCGGGCTTAATGACAGTTTGGTATATACTCCTCACCCAGAAAGCTCTACTGTCAGATATACCCACCCATCAATCTAATGAGTCCATATGTCAGTTTACCTACCCACTGTACCATTCTTATTATTTCCTAAATGTCACTATACCTCATCATTAAACGTAACCAAGGCGACTCGCTTTTGAGGGCTGGTTTGTGTCATGTGATTCAAAGATCTCAAGATTGCTTCTTGAACACTCTGTAGCAAGGAAAAGGGGTGGTCAGTTTAGCCGATGATGTACAACAGTTTCTACACTCGACCTTACCAAATATTGACACTGCATTATCACCAATGAGAAATAATGAACATCACAAAGTATATCAGCTGCCCCTGGGAGAGTTCTCCATTCCGTTTATTTCACATTGCGGGGAGAATTATTCCCCTAAATTTTGTTTTATTTTTAATGAAGCCCATCTCTACAGTGATGAAACATCTTCATTGCAATGTTGATGACATGACTGCATCAGCGTATTTCTAAACATCACTTATTATTGTAAAAACATTAACAACTATTGTTCTATAAATTATAATAGAGACTACGTTGATTAAATATCCAGTTATACAATGGTCCCAGAATGTTGTTTGTAGTGGGCAGCAAATCAGGTTTGAATGGTGAATTCATCATTGGGGACAAAATATCCTCCAGTGTTCCTTGATTTATTTTAAGAATTACAGAATGTTTTTTTAGAACATGCCTTCAGGATATTAAGTGGGTGGGACAGATTAATTGCAGATTGTGTAATGGGTGACACAATGAAATGGGTGATGTTAATTCTTCAGCATTTTTGATATTCCCTTTTACTGACTTTAATGGAAAAATTCATCAAGTGTGGCATACAATGGATGGCTTTTTCGATATTGTTTGTTTCCCACCAAGGCTCAAAGCTAACATTACCCTCAGGGGCTTGCTGAGAGGGAAAGTCATTCCTGTTGGGTCTATAAGTAAACACTGGCCAACTAGTGAATCCAAATCTGCCATCCAACGGCAAAGAAGATGGACAGATTTTGGCTTGGCCTGGTTCACTTATTGTTCTCCTTCCTCTCTTGCCTGGTTTCTATGCAAAGGTCCTGTTGAAGCCAAGACCTGGCTGTGTGAGGAGTCATGGCTGTGAATCTGTGTCACTGCCACTGTTGAGTTTTAACTGCGTAAAGGAGTGACTGGACTCTCACGGATCCCCAAAAGACTGCCCTCATACCAAAGGTTATCGAAAGGTTGGCACTGGGAGAACTTGCGTTGCCGGGATTAAATTCCGTCCACTGTTGTCAGCAGCCTGTCTGCAAAATGCAAACTTGCACAGTGTCAATTGGATTTTTGATCATGGGAGCAAGTGTTGTGCCTTATTGTGTCAAGGGTCAAAATCCACTCGAGTACTTTTGGTTAGGAATAACAGCAGCTACCCATACTGACTCATCCCTTTCCCCTCCTATTAACTAAGATCATACAATGCACTGGAGAATAGGGATTGAATTTGGGAGTGTTCTAATCTGTGCAGTGCTGAATCACAGCACAAAGTGCATCTACTCACACAGCTATCGGGAAAATCTTTTCTGATTATAAAGAAAACCCAGAAAACTCCTAACAGTTCTATTTCTGCAATTGAAATGACCTATGGGAAGTGCAAGAAATTCCCTAACTGTCCCGTGGCAAAATAATTTGATTCTGCAAACTGAGGCATCTGTGGTTTTCAAAACTGTCAGAAGCAATTTTATATCGTTTGTACAGCCAAGAAAAATCATTTCTAAACAGGACAATTAGTGAGACAAAACTTGCACTTAGCCTCCACATGACCATCTTTTATTTCCAAATAGTTCCTGATGGTGAGAATCCAGTTTCGAAATTACTGTGCCTCTTTCAGCTAATTCTTGCCGCAAGTTGGTACAGTAGAAAACACAGGGAAAGCGGGCTGGGCCCAGATAACAGGCCCAAGCCTCCTCTGTCAGTCTATATGTGGCTGTTTTTGGGCCAGAACATTTGCCCCAAACAAGGGTTGTCTGTGGCTGCAGAGGCATTTCCAGGAATCGCAGAATTCTCCTGCTCCGGGGATGGGGCCTGCAGTGGGCTGGTATAACCTGAATGTCCTGGATGTGGGCCTGCTCCACTGTGAGTTTGCAAAAAATAGTTTTCCTGTTTTGGTTCCTGCATAAAAGGTGTCCATCACACTTGCACTTCTTAGAAGTGTTATAGAGACTCTTCCTAATGGTGGGCGCACACTGGGAAATGCAGATCTGGGAAAGTTTAGCAAGGTGGAGGTTTCTGATGGATGTAACCTGGTATTTACACCAAAGTTGTGAATCTATAGACGTCCAAACCTCTTATTTTTAAACCAAAAGAGAAAATGCTGGAAAATCTCAGCAGGTCAGGCAGTATCTGTAAGGAGAGAAAAGAGCTGACGTTTGACAAAGGGTCATCGAGACTCGAAACGTCAGCTCTTTTCTCCCCTTACAGATGCTGCCAGACCTGCTAAGATTTTCCAGCATTTTCTCTTTTGGTTTCATATTCCAGCATCCATCGCAATTTGCTTTTATATTTTATTTTTAAAGGGGTTTCTGATGATAAGATGTGCCCACAGTTCAAAAAATGATGACAAAACTTTGAAAGGAGACCTTGCTCTGTAGAAATGTTCCTGAAGGCAGAATTCCTTTGTTAAAATAGCAAAGGAATCTCAATGACAGAACTCTGGCCTTGGCCTGGCCTAAATTGTCCCTTAGTGTCCCAAGATGTGTAGGTGAGGGGGATTAGCGGGGTAAATACTTGGGGTTACAGGGAACAGGTCTGGGTGGGATTGCTCCTTAGTGTCAGGGGGATTACGTGATGTTACAAGGATAGGGCCTGGGTGGGATTGTTGTCAGTGCAGACTTGATGGGCCAAATGGCCTCCCACTGCAATGTAGGGATTCTATGATTCTATGATTAGATTTAGAGAGGGTTCTCTGGCAGAATCCCCAGAGAACTGGAATAAAAAGTTAAAAGCAAGCTGCAATGCCACCTCCCTTGGTGATCTACCAGTCTCCACTGGAATCCCAGCAGGAGATCAGGACATCCCCTGCGGAATTTCAGTGTCACATCACATTGAAGGGACCCAAATGCTTTAAAGAGATACTCATTCTTTAAAGAGGGGCTGTATAAAAATGTTCTCTAAAGAGTTAGAGGACAGGATTTTCTGCCCCCCCACTCATTTTCTGCCCCCCCAATGTTTTCCAGCGGTGGAGGCTGCCCGCCATTGGTCGCTGGTGGGATCTTCTAGTCCCACCAGTGTGTACACCGTTTTGCGTGGCTCGCCCGTCCCACTGTGAGGGGTCGCCTTTAGCAGGACTATAAGTTCCCATCAGCGGGAAGGGCCAGATAATCTGCCCAGAGACTTTATAAAGCGACACTGATGGTGAGCCTCTCGGTTTTAAAAGGGTCATCCAGGTTCGACCCTCCTGAACAATGGTAGTGATTCAAAGAGAAAGCTTAGCAAACATTTTCAGAAACGTCTTTATTCAAATAAGGAAAATGAAGAATGGAAAATTACCAAACACTCATTTTCATCCAGCTTAACAACAAACTGAATTTTAAGTCATTAATGATAATTAAAGCCTATTTCAGATTTTTACAGATAAGATTGAATATGAACCAGGCATGATTTGCTGGAATGAAGTGAAAATAACTTGTTTCCTAAATTTCATTTTTATCTCCTGTCCCTAATTTTGCTACTTATTCTCTTTTTCTTTCATCCCTCCCCACACACACAGCTACACTGAAGAGTGCAGTAGAACAGAGGGATCTGGGAATACAGATACATAATTCCCTAAAAGTGGCATCACAGGTAGATAGGGTGCTTTGAGTGCTTTTGGTACATTGGCCTTTATAAATCAAAGTATTGAGTATAAGAGTTGGAATGTTATGGTGAGGTTGTATAAGACATTCGTGAGGCCGAATTTAGAGTATTGTGTGCAGTTTTGGTCACCTAATTACAGGAAGGATATTAATAAGGTTGAAAGAGTGCAGAGAAGGTTTACAAGGATGTTGCCGGGACTTGAGAAACTGAGTTACAGAGAAAGGTTGAATAGGTTAGGACTTTATTCCCTGGAGCGCAGAAGAATGAGGGGAGATTTGATAGAGGTGTATAAAATTATGATGGGTATAGATAGAGTGAATGCAAGCAGGCCTTTTCCACTGAGGCTAGGGGAGAAAAAAGCTAGAGGACATAAGTTAAGGGTGAAGGGGGGAAAGTTTAAAGGGAATATTAGGGGGGGCTTCTTCACACAGAGAGTGGTGGGAGTGTGGAATGAGCTGCCAGATGAAGTGGTGAATGCGGGCTCACTTTTGACATTTAAGAAAAACTTGGATGAGAGGGGTGTGGAGGGGTATGGTCCAGGTGCAGGTCAGTGGGACTAGGCAGAAAAATGGTTTGCACAGCCAAGAAGAGCCAAAAGGCCTGTTTCTGTGCTGTAATGTTCTATGGTTTTATGGTTCTAAATACATATTTGCACAAACATGCCAGTCACAACTGGGTTTGCAAAGCTCATGAAAGACCCACTTCCAGGCCCAAATCAAATGTTCTTCTGTGAAAATACAAAATTGAGGGAAGCAGGAATAACCTTGTGGCATCTTCTCGGTGAACTCACCCAGTCAGATCTCTTCTCCGTGTCTTCTTCCTTTAGCAGGGTGACACACATTCTTCTTGAGAAAGGGAGTGAGGAAGGGCTAGAATACTCCATTATGGTTCCATTGGTCCACAGCATAAAATGGAAGCACTATGGGCCGGAATTCTCTGGCTGTTCATGTCCCGCCACTGCTGCCAGCGAAGACAGAGAATTGGCGCTCAGCCAAATCTCCCTTCATTGCAGCGGGACCAAAGAATCCCGCTGGTGTGAAGGCCGGAGAATCCCGGTATCTGATTACTGTTAATTATATACTGATATTAAATAACATCGAAAATAAGAGACAACTACTGTTAAGAATTAAGAAGATAAACTGTAACAAGCCCTTTGGCGTGCTTATTTCTGACCCAAGTGGTTGAGGGTTTTACAGAGCACCAGTATGCCACCCTACCCAACATTCATTGTATTTCCAATTGGGTCTCCTGAAACATCAAAGCAAATAGTTACCTGTAGTCTTGAAATATGAACTGTTCTGGGACCTTCATCAGCAACCTCAATCTATAAAGGAGAATGGAGGACCTTGAGTTGGTTTAGACATGGGTTCTGGAATTGGTGTGAACAATTATAATGGCCCCAAGATCACTATGATGCTGCATCTCAAGAATCAAAAGCAAAGCATCACAGCAATTTGGTGTACTGAAACAGATCAGTCCTTTAGATTGGAGATCATTGAAGAACCCATATGAAAATAATGATATATACACTTTGAGGGCAATACATATCAAATACGGTTAACGTTCTGATGTGTTTTATGGATCTGTTATGTAAATAACATAACATGTTCTTCACTACTGACACTACATCCATGGTTCGCTGTGCCTGCATTCTGCAAATATCTTAATATTTCACTGTACAAATATTGTAGAGTGCATCTCAGTGTTTTACCGGTACCTGATTTTGTCAAAATATCTCTCAGAACACTCGGCACAGTGGTTTGTCAAGCCTGCTGATTGTTCCCAGTACTTTCTATTTTATTAATAGAGAAATGCTACATGCAGCTAAGGATAGTCACAATTATATTTTGTGCAGTATTGTTAGTTCTCTGGGGTATTGCAGTAATAAGGCTTTTCCTGACTTTTGAGTAGTTTTATTACTGTACTTAAAATGTTCTAAGTTTAATGCTATGTTTGATATTACAGTAAGAGTTGTAAATAAAGAAACTGGCTTGTCTGTGCTGATGAAGAGTTACCTGAATACATTGGTGACAGTGGACACTTGACATGTAGTGAGATGTTGTTCTAGATTCTGAAGTTCCTCTCATGATTCAAGCTAATATTCTGGGGCACGGATCTCTTAGAGGCCCCAGGACTCCTTCTTACCTCATTGGTTACACACATGCTTCCAGAGGTGTCTACACAGAAGACCACCAAAGACTCGTCCACATTCATGTAGTCTTCATTGGTAGACCCTGAGATATATATCACATCTTGACTGTTGGGTATTGTGCTCAAGGTTCGAGTCACCACATTGTGCTTATAACAGAATTCACAAGGCCATATCTGAACAGAGAAGAAAACAGACCTGGGGTTCAGAGTTTAATAAAAAGATAGTTTGCATAAATAATTACAGAGACAACTCACAGCATCAAGCTAGAC
This sequence comes from Mustelus asterias, assembly GCF_964213995.1. NCBI lineage: Eukaryota > Metazoa > Chordata > Chondrichthyes > Carcharhiniformes > Triakidae > Mustelus > Mustelus asterias. Next base: position 93,136,167 of record NC_135809.1, read on the forward strand.
TCTGGGAGACCCCATTCTGGAGTCCTATTTACAGGGCAACATCTTAAAATGGGCATGTTCTTTAAGCTCAGCTATATCGCAAGTTTTGTCAGGGCCGTTAGAAGTATTATTTTATTTTTTACTTTGCCAAATGAGATGACCTTTGATCTGGAAGAAGTAGCAGTAATGACAATTTGTAATTATTTAAAATGTCTGGGGAATCTGTAATTATTTTAAAAATGTTAGAAAAGGAATTTTAAGAGTTTGAATAAATTGTAAAGGTATCAAAGGTAATTTTCTTGGATAGAAAGAAATGCTGGACCACCTGACCTGGTGACACTTGTTGTGGAAGGTGTACCTGCCAGAAGGAAGTTAAGTTATGGAAGCCATGTGGCCAGAGACAAGGAGGAGCTGGAGGCAAAAGGTGATCAGCACACAGATGCAGACACAAAGAGAAGGCAGAAGAGACAGAAGGAGGAAAACAGAATTGTGTGAGGAGAAGTCAGAAAAGCTCTCTACGAAAAAGTCAGTTTGCCATTTGGCAGTTAGAAGAAAAGTTCCAGAAGCTTTTGGGAAAGTCTTGTATGAATGAGTTAAATGGGACTGAATCCTAGAAGTGCTCGGGTGTGCAAAAGAGATGGGAATTCGTATCTGAGGACCAGATCGTGAACTGGATATTGTTGGTTAGTTAAAAAGGAACACTGGAGAATGATGCCGTCAGGACTAATGCGACTGAGTGAAGGAGAATTTATGCCTTGTCGATGTTAACCATATTCTGGGTTCCCCAATGGAATATGACTGCTGGTGAATGCAACATGGAGTGCTGAATGATTGAATGGGAATGTGAACAATCCTTCATACTGGACTTTGGGTTAAGAACATAAGAACATAAGAAATAGGAGCAGGAGTAGGCCATCTAGCCCCTCGAACCTGCCCCGCTATTCAATAAGATCATGGCTGATCTGAAGTGGATCAGTTCCACATACCCGCCTGATCCCTATAACCCCTAATTCCCTTACCGATCAGGAATCCATCTATCCGTGATTTAAACATATTCGACGAGGTAGCCTCCACCACTTCAGTGGGCAGAGAATTCCAGAGATTCACCACCCTCTGAGAGAAGAAGTTCCTCCTCAACTCTGTCCTAAACTGACCCCCCTTTATTTTGAGGCTGTGCCCTCTAGTTCTAGTTTCCTTTCTAAGTGGAAAGAGTCTCTCCACCTCTACCCTATCCAGCCCCTTCATTATCTTATAGGTCTCTATAAGATCCCCCCTCAGCCTTCTAAATTCCAACGAGTACAAACCCAATCTGCTCAGTCTCTCCTCATAATCAACACCCCTCATCTCTGGTATCAACCTGGTGAACCTTCTCTGCACTCCCTCCAAGGCCAATATATCCTTCCGCAAATAAGGGGACCAATATTGCACAGATGCAGCAAGACATCTCTGCTTTTATATTCTATCCCCCTTGCGATATAGGCCAACATCCCATTTGCCTTCTTGATCACCTGTTGCACCTGCAGACTGGGTTTTTGCGTCTCATGCACAAGGACCCCCAGGTCCCTCTGCACAGCAGCATGTTGTAATTTCTTTCCATTTAGATAATAATCCAATTTGCTATTATTTCTTCCAAAGTGAATAACCTCGCATTTGTCAACGTTATACTCCATCTGCCAGATCCTCGCCCACTCACTCAGCCTGTCCAAATCTCTCTGCAGACCTTCTACGCCCTCCACATGATTCACTTTTCCACTTATCTTTGTGTCGTCTGCAAACTTTGTTACCCTACACTCAGTCCCCTCCTCCAGATCGTCTATATAAATGGTAAATAGTTGAGGCCCCAGTACCGATCCCTGCGGCACGCCACTAGTTACCATCTGCCAACCAGAAAAGCACCCATTTATTCCGACTCTCTGCTTCCTGTCTAGAGATCATATTTGGAACTGCATATGGTACCACATGTGTTGGGAGTGATGTGGGTGCTTGTGGTTGTGCAAGGTGTATTTCCATTATATCAAATAGTTCAAGTGAAATTTACATTTTTAGTTTGAAGTAACATTTGGATTTTAGTTTATTTTTTAAAATTCATTCAAGGGATGTGGGTTTCTTTTGCAAGGCCAGCATTCATTTCCCATCCCTAATTGCCCTTGAGAAGCTTTAATTTACGTTGATTATGAATTGTATTAATGTAAAAGTTACAAAAATGAAATCTTGTCCGGTAAATTTCTTCATTGGGGTACTTTAGGATCGCAGCTCAAATTAAAATCATCTCCTTTCAATTGCCCGTGTTCCAAGGCTTGCCATTGCAAGTTCACTTCTGCAGCAATCCTCAGTAATCATACGACGGCTGATCCAACCTTGTCAAATAGGAAAATACCATGTATGTAGAAAATGTGAGGCCACATCTGGAGTATTGTGCACAGTTTTGGTTCCCTTATTTGAGGAAAGATGTAGTGGCATTGGAGGCAGTTCAGAGGAGGTTCACTAGATTGATTCCAGAGATGAGGGGTTTGTCGTTTGAAGAGAGATTGAACAGTTTAGGCCTATACTCTCTGGAATTTAGAAGAATGAGGGGAATTCAAATTCAAGATGACATAAGGTATGAATAAAGTAGGCGTGGAGTGGATGCTTCCGCTGATGGGGCATTCGAGGACGAGAGGTCATAGTCTTAGGATAAGGGGTAGCAAAATGGCGATGAGGAACATATTAGACATGATCGAATGGCGGAGCGAACTCGATGGGCCGAATGACCCAATTCTTCTCCTATATCTTATGAACTTATGTGAGCTCTTATGTATCATGTTTCCTTGAATTATAGCAATGATGCTTCTCTAAAGGATGTGGACTCTCAAAATAATGCCCAGCGTTCAGCATTATCGTACAAATATGGAACTCACTATGTCGGCATATTTCTGGTGAATCCGGCTAATGCTTGACAAAGCTGCTGAACAATTCTGGCAGTAGATGGCTTTCACAGTCTGGGATCGCTCTGTAATGGAGCAGGAAGATAAAGTTAAAGTTCAGTCTGACTCAGTTGGCGCAACACTTACTGAGTCAACAGTTAATTGTTTCCAACAGCCTTCAGTTCCACTCACTGATTGGCTCAGACTAGATTCCAAACTGCAGCAACTGATCTGGATTGATTCCTTCCTCTTCAGTCGCACCTTGCAACTGACCAAATTAGTTGATATTGATCAACGTCTCATCAAGTGAAATAAAATGGGTTTTCCTCACAAAATACTAACAAGCTTTTGCCTGGGTTGAATGCTAAAATAACAGTCGCAAGTGTGCGAACAAACTGCCACATTGGCCCAACAACAGTCACTGCAGCTCAGAGTAATTGCTTATACATGAAAGGCTTTGCGATATTTCTGTGAGATATGTTAAGGTGCAATTTAAATACAAGCTTCTTTTCTGTACATGTGACGTAGAGATTTACAGCGTCAGAGGAAAGAGGCAATTATTTAACACCCTCTGTGGGAAGGCTAAAATAGAAACCAGCATTGGGGGAAATTGTCCATAAGCCTGTGTTACATCACTCCCTGGCACATTGGTACATCAAAGGGATTAGTCAGGCCTGTAATGAGAATCTGCATCCCCTTTATTTTTATATGCAGAAGAATAATGACCTGGTAATGCACTTACCATCACTGATGTCTACCAACCTTCCCAGGTTAACAGAGACCACGTTTATATTGGCTTGTTTACTCTTGGGGGAACTAGACTTCTTAGGGGCTGGAAAAGCTACAAGAAAACAGACATTAAGTTACTCAAACTTCACCTCGTACTGAAAATTATTATTATATTAACCATCAAATCAATCCGAGAGGAGCAACAACGTCAATCAAACATCAGAATGTAATAGGGGAACAGGAATGAGTTACACAGGAACGGGAGTGAGTTACGCAGAGGAACGGGAGCGAGTTACACAGAGGGGAACAGGAGTGAGTTACAGAGAGGAACGGGAGCGAGTTCCAGAGAGGAACGGGAGCGGGTTACGCAGTAGAACGGCAGTGAGTTACACAGAGGAACAGAATAGGAATTAAGCATATTGGGCAAGTGATCATTTAGTTTGAATGATGAACCCAGAATATATTATCTCCTGGGCGAGAAGAGTTTGCCTGGACAGTGACTCTGCTCAAAATCAGCAGGATGCTGTCCATGTCATTGAGCAAGAGCCAACATTGTCAAATCGGATCGGGGAAGTGATGTCTAGATTGGAATATAACCAAAGGACTGGGAAGTGATATCCAGGTTAGAATATAACCAAGGGTGTTGAGATGTTCGTGTTCATTTCTAGAATAATGGATTCATGAACGTGAATTATGGGCTGAAATCTAATCAAGGGATTTTGGTGCTCCCAAACACATTCCTTTTAAATATTTTAATACTGAATATTTAATATGGTCATTTTAAATATTTTGGTATTTCATCTATAGGCTATCTAACCTATCCATTAACTGCCTGTGAACTTGTTAGTGGTACTGTAGAGTATCCAATCCTAATTATTTCAATAGCAGAATAGATGTTGATAGTGAAATATGGGTCCCTATGTTAAGAATAACTAGGGAAAGTCAGGCAAATTTTTTTTCCCAAAGAATAATTGGATTTTGGAATAAGTTTCTAAGAAAGGCAAGTGAAGTGGGTGGGATAGTTGTATCCAAGTTCCATCTAAAATGAACAGGCTGATTTGATCTAAGCCCTTTTCCACAAGCCAACCACTGTTACACATCCCAGTGCTAGCCATTAATGGATACACCTCACTGCAGGCCCCTCTTCAGTTATCAGTCTGTTATCTGATGCCCTTACCTGGCCTGGTCTACATATGGTTTCAGACACATAGAGATGTGGTTAACTCTTAAAAGCCCTCTGAAATGACCTAGCAAGCCACTCAGTTGAAAGGCAATTAGGGATGAATGAATTTTTAAAAAAGCAACTAGTAACCTCAGACCAGGATAATAGGGGTATACAAGGGAGCGAGGGACTGATGGGTAGAAGAAAAGCCTAAGTCCTGAAATGAAGCAGTCACAGATGGGAATCTGAATAACTAAAGAACATAACAATGAATACTGAATGCCCTTTCTCCCCTTCCTTCCACTTGTGGGTGGCACAGTGGCAGTGGGCAGTATGGTGGCACAGTGGGTAGCACTGCTGCCTCACAGCACCAAGGGCCCGGGTTCGATTCCCAGCTTGGGTCACTGTCTGTGTGGAGTCTGCACATTCTCCCCGTGCCTGTGTGGGTTTCCTCCGGGTATTCCGGTTTCCTCCCACATCCGAAAGACGTGCAGATTAGGTGCATTGGCCATGCTAAATTCTCCCTCAGTGTACCCAAACAGGCACAGGAGTGTGGCGACTAGGGGATTTTCACAGTAACTTCATTGCAGTGTTAATGTCAGCCTACTTGTGACACTAATAAATAACTTTTAAAACTTTGACTTTACCTTTGGTTCTGAAAGGCTACACACATTTTGCTGAGGGATGCATATTGGGAACCCATTGTACCTTGGCCAATATGACATTTTGCAGGTATGAGTTCAGACAGAAAGTACTCCAGACTATTTAACCATGAGGAGCACCACATCCCAGACCAATTTTGCCCTCATTTAAATTCCACATACATGAGCTTCCATTGGGGGCTTACTGGATAATGATCGGGAGTGAGAACATGGCCGAACTGTTTTCTGCTCCTTAGCCTGCAGGCTAAGTAAACTGATCCTAGGTAGGATTGAGATGCAACGTTGTTGAATTGAACTTCTGCTGAACCGCCTGCCAACACTGTCCAGAATCACTTTCAGGCTGGGTTCATGTGAAAGAATCATCCCCACTCTAACGGGATTGATTAGTTGGTTAGGCTGTCTGAAACAGGTGATGAAATGCAATAATTGTCGAAGTCTTTACACTGAACACCTCGAACCTCCTCATCTCAGAAATTGCAGTCTAAAAAAATCTTAATGCAAATTCGCTTTGTTTTAATAATTCATTCACAAATTCATTCTGGGAGAAGAGTGATTAACAAGTTCCAAGGTGTAACAGTAAGATTGGGCGAATCCTCTTAAGTAATCCCTATAATTGTTAAAGAAGGAAAAGCAAGCATTTATACAATCCCTATAATGTCCTCAGAATCTTTCACTGTACTTTTAGCACCAGTAAATTAATTTTAAAATGCAGTTACTCTTGTCACACAGCCACACAGGTTGCACAACTCAATCATCTTTAGAAGCAAAATAATTTCATTTATCATGAAGCAACTTACCACGCTTGGGCCTTGGTGGAGGGGTCTGAGGGTGTGCGTTCAGTGCAGTTGGCAGAGTTGCAGAGAGATGAAGGCTGGTGAGAGAACTGGGACGTGGAGGCAGAGGAGGAGCCTGGCTGTCTTCATCATCTGTTACCAAACACAATATCAAAACTTAATAGGAAACACAGAGAGAGTATAACTGATACTATTCATTCTCTATCATCTTTTGTTTGCCTTTCTCTGTTCTGTCTTCTGTCTGAAACTATGCTGCCCTACATTCTTCTCCTCCCCACCTCTTTTTCCATTTTACTGAGATGGGTTGGGCTCGATTTTAAATGTGTGTAAGTCAATCTGTTTAGAGTGAGTTAAAATTGAGCTCCAGGACTTTCACATTAACCTCCTGCTAGAGCCTTGAAGTAATGCCACATCTCACCTCTCTCAGTCTTCCCTTCCTTCTGCAATCTGGATATTTATAAGCTCAGCATCAGCTAATCAGGACTTTCACTCTCCAAATATGCAAGATTAAACAGCGGTGTGTTATGCAAGGCTTTGCAGTTGTCAGCTGTACATTGTCTGACCATGTCTTCTCCCAATGCTCCTACTCCATAATCGTGATGCACTGTCTCCATCTGAAACATGGCTGCTCCTTTCGATTCTCATTGCAAGAGAAATTTGGAGCATTCCACAATCCACAACAGATAATCCTCAGAGAAGAAGCGATCACTGCCTGTGTGCAGCAAGACCAAGATAGTATTCAGGTTTGTGCTAATAAATGGCAGGTAATGTTTGTGCCCAGAAATGTTCATCTCCAACAAGAGAGAATCTAATCATCTCCCCTTGACATCCTTAAACATTGAATCCCTCTAATAGCTACAGGGCACCAATGTGTCCCATATATAAGATAAACTCCAGTGACTCATAATTGCTTCTTTGACAACAGCTTCCAGATGCACGAGTTCTACCACCTGAAAAGGAACAGGTGCATAGAAATATCATTACCACCAAGTTCCCCTCCAAGTCACACACCACCCTAACTCGGAAATATACTGCCATTCCTTCGTTGTCGCTGGGTCAAATTCCTGGAGCTGTGTCCCCAACAGCACCTACGCTATATGGACTGCAGCGTTTCAAGTGGTACCACAAGCTAATCAAGGGCAATTAGGAATGGGGCAGTAAATGCTGGCCCTGCCACTAATGTTCAATTCCATGAATGAATAAAGGAGAATAGACGGCACTGTATTTTTATGTAAGGTGCTCAGTCTGACAGGCTGGTTCCTGTGCTCCTTGCTGACTGGAACTACAAATCCAGGCGATCTACCTGAATGGATCAGGGACAAGTCTTTACCTATTGGAATTGATTTTCTAGTTCTGGCAGGAGGCTTCGGAAGCTTTTCTCGGTTCCCACTGTGTGAAGATTTTGGCACGGTGGCGTACACACAGTTCCCCTCAGTTGAAGGTGATAGTAGGAAACGGTTGTCATACTGATTAATACTGCCTCGGGCCTGGAGTGGTGGAGGCCTGAAATTTGTACTTGAATATGTTTGATTTTCGACAAGATCAGGAATAGAAGCTGGTCTCTCGAGCGTTTGTTCTGCAATTGAATACAAACAGAAAAAAAAGTTAAACATCTATTCACATTTATTTTGCCTGATTTGTTATGCTTCTCGAAGTGAAGTGTGAAGGCGATAGGAAAGACGGATTTTTTCAATTCCAGATTATTCATGGTAGATTCAGAGCAAATACAAAGTGAATCTCCCACTCCTCTGACCCAGCTATCTGCCTGAGCCCCAGTTTCAGAATCAGATAGCACAAAAGGAAGCCAATCAGCCCCCGCTGCCTCTCTGAAAGAGATATCATAGAACCCTGCACCGACCACCCAGGCCCGATTCCCATAACCCCACATATTTACCCTGCTAATCCCCCTGACATTAGGGTCAATTTAGCATGGCCAAGCAACCTAACCCACACATCTTTGGCCTGTGGGAGGAAACTGGTACACTTGGAAGAAACCCACGTAGACTCGGGGAGAATGTGCAAACTCCGCACAGAGAGTGACCCGAGCCGGTAATCGAATTCAGGTCCCTGGCGCTGTGAGGCAGCAGAGCTAACCTCTGTGCCACTGCGCCACCCGCGTTATCCAGTTAGTCCAGCTCCCCTCCAAAATCACTGAGGAGGATGACATTTCTCCATTTCCCACTTCAACCATCTTGTGCACTCCCCATATTTATGGGGAGACAGGGAGGGAGCAGAGGTGCACATTAGTGCCTGGCATACCCAGGGATAATGGTCCTGCAAAATGTAATAACAGCATGTCATTAGAATTATTTTACTCATTTGCTCGCCCAGAAGTCAGCCAGCTTGACAGGCTGTTAAACTGGAAAACTTGCTAAATAAAGCAGCTGTCTGGGACCAGCAAGGTTCAGACATCATTGCAGGGGACGGTGAAGCCGGGCTAGGAGATAGAGAACAGATTGAGGGAAAGAGATTGGGATTGGAGAAGGGAAGAGAAATATCATTGTAGTGGAGGAGGGGTATTCGGGGAGAGATCTGATTGTAGGGAAGGAGATGGAATTGCAAGGGGCAAATCATAGCAGGTTTACTTCAAGGTCGGGCAGTTCAGCACTCTTGTTCTTTCTGACCCACAAGCAGTGCTGGAAAAGCATTTACCTGTTGGATTTACAGAGCTTTGGGAAACTCAATCTGCATCTGTTAAATTTAAATATTGGCTAAAATCTGAGCAACACAGCCTCATTAACATATTAAAAACACTGACCTGGCACCCAAGAGAGAACAAAGAACAAAGAACAATACAGCACAGGAACAGGCCCTTCGGCCCTCCAAGCCTGCGCCACTCATGTGCCCACTAGAGGGTTACTCACTAGTAACCCACTAGTAACTAGAGGGTTATTTAGCCAACCTCAGCCCGTCACAGTTAAACCTGACGAAGACACAATCCCAGTGGTTTGGAGTTGGATTGGTTTCACATTTGTACCAATGTAGCCCCCACTCCAAATCTCTCACCTCTCCATGTTTGGTGATAGTGGGGGGAGGGAGGCGGTGGGGGTGGGGGGGAGGGATGGGGAGGGAGGGGTGGGGAGGGAGGGGTGGGGGGGGAGGGGTGGGGAGGAGGGGTGGGGAGGGAGGCGGTGAGGGCAGTGGGGGAGGGGTGGGGGGGGTGCACGGGGGCACTGTTAGGAATTAAAATTCCACCTAAAGTGACAACATCCAAACTTATCTCACACAGGAACATTATCTTAAGGCAGCCGACAATTTAATTCCATCGTTCAGGTTGGAATCAGAACCTCTATCCCACAGTGAAGGGATAGTGCACTAATTGACTTCACAGTCCATTCCCTCAAAGAATAACGTGGGCCAACTTCTCCCCGTTTTGAGTCAGCTTCTCTCCCGAGAGTTGTTGTTTGACTAAGAGCAGAGTTAGCTATGGTTGTTTGTGACCTATCAGACTGCCCTCAGCCACAGCTTGTGGCACACATTAAAGATCGTGTTGCAGATTGCTAGGATTCTGCTGCTGCCTGTCAGGAAAACACCTTAAAACAATAAGTGAACGAGCTTCTCTGGATTTTCACCTGATATGGTGATGGAATTCAGGAGGATCACAGATCGCAATGCAGATAGATAGATCAAAATGTTTGTTTTATATTAAATAAATCCTTAACATAAAACAAGAAGATTTTGAACCTCCTGGATTTAGTTTTATCTGGCTGTGTTAACTAAGCTAACACTCAGCTCATGCCACAACTATCAAGCGTGCCGAAGCAGGCTCAGGTATGGTAGTGTAGTGTACTAGTAATACAAAGGCCTGGGGTAATAATCCTGAGATTCTGAATTTAAATGTATTTATCTTTGTAATTATTTTGTTGCACTGTTGTTACCTCCATGTATCTTTGCGCCAGTGTGATTTATTGATAATATAGATGAAATTTAATAATCAAAGGAAACAATGCTATTTGGATGTCAGAAGATCACTGTACAGGATAACTCGTGCTGGGATCATGAAATAAGATGCCTCAATAATGACCTAATCCGGCTTTATTACAATTGTATTTCTGTGTGTATTCTGGTGGTTAAAGTACCCGGACAAATTAGAATAAGAAAGCAATCCAACTGCATCTTCCCAACAATGTGGAATTTGTCCAGGAACATCCTGTCCACAAACGGCAAGATCAATCCAATCTGAACAACTGCTGCCCATTCGTCTATTCTTACTCATCAGCAAACAATACTTTTCACTGTATACCAGTACATGTGACAATAATAAATCAAATCAAATCAAAGCAATGCAAAGTGCCATAGACAGTGCTAGCAAGCGGCACTTACTCACTAACAACCAATTCACTGACACTCAATTTGGACTCCACCGGGACCACTTAGCTCCAGATCCCTTTCCAGCTTTGTTCCAAACACGGACAAAAGAACTGAATTACATTTGTGAGGTGAGAGTGATTGTCCTTGACAGCATGGCAGCAATTGACTGAGTGTGACATCAAGGAGCCTTAGCAAAATGAGAATCAGGGGAAAACTTTCCCCTGATTGGAGTTGATACTTAGCACAAAGAAAGATGGTTGTAACTATTGAAGCCTAACCATCTCAGCCCTGGGTCACTGCTGCAGGAGTTCCTTGGGGTAGTGCTGTAAGCCCAACCATCTTTAGCTGCTTCGTCAATGACCTTCCCTCCATCAGAAGTAGGAATGTTCATGGATGATTGCACAATGGCCAGCTCAGTTTGCGACTTCCCAGATGATGAAGCAGTTTGTGACTGCATGCAGCAAGGCCCAGGCAACATTCAGGCTTAAACTGAGAAGTGGCAAGTCATTTTTGTGCCACGCTCGAACCAGGCAATGACCACCTTCATCAAGAGAGGGGCCAGTCCCGATGACATTCAGCAGCATTATCAACATCAGATGCCACCTATAAGGAAGAAAATAATGGCACCAAAGAATGACAAATCGCAATGGTCAGTGGCTTCCAGTCCAGGGGTTTAAAGGGAGTAGGTGAGAACATCGCAGATGCCCAAATTATAATCTTCTAAAGTTCTCAGAAACACTGCTTTAGATTTGAACATTGAGCAGATCACTCCACTATTTACAAAAGGTGACAAAGGGAAACAAAGGAATTAAACCAGTTGGCTTAACATCCGCTGTTGGGACATGGTTAGAGCCTAGAATTAAGGATAGGGTGACTGAACTCTTGGAATTTTTTCAGCTGCTCCGAGAGGACCAGGATGGAATTGGAAATGGTCGGTCACGCCTGACAAACTTGACTGATTTTGTTTGAAGAGGTGGCTGGAGTAGTGGACAGGGAAATGTCCATTGAGCTTATGTGTGTGGACCTGTAGTATTTTGAATTGAAGGCAAATTATTAACCTGGTTAGGAAATTGGCTGAGGCAGAGAGTAGGGATAACGGACAGGTACCCGAATTGGCAGGATGTGATTAGTGATGCCCCACAAGGATCTGTGTGGCTGCTAGAGATATTGATCGAGAATTGGCAAAACTGGTTTAAATGAATATCGATGTACACAAATGGGGATTCGTCTGGATTAGACATAAAAGGACAGCACAGGGTACTTTACTAATGATCAAAAGTTAGAAACAGTGGAGGTTTAAAGAGACTTGTGTACCCACAGGTACACTGACCATTAAAATGCCTTCATCAGGTAGAGAACAAGGCCAATGGAATGCTGGCCTTCATTTCTAGTCTAGAACACAAGGGAGTAGGAGTCATGCTACAGCTATACAAAACCCTTGGTTAGGCCAGTTGTAGGATACTGTGAGCTGTTCTGGGCACCACACCTTAGAAAGAAGCTAGTTTTGACGGGGGTGCCGAGTAGATTTACCAGAATTTTATCAGGACTCCAAGGGTTAAATCATGAGGAGAGATTAAATAAAGTAGGATTATATTCCATGGGAGGTTTTAGGGTTGATATGATCAATGATTTCAAGTAATTGACCTGAAGTATATATGTTCAATAGAGAGAGACTATTTCCATTGGTTGTGGAGTTTAGAGTTAGGACTGAAGTTGAATGTTCCTAACTCAAAGTCTGCCCATCACCTATAAGGCACAAGTCATGAGTGTGACGAATACTCTCCACTTACCTGGATAAGTGCAGCTCCACAAGGAGCTCAACACCATCCAGGAAAATGTAGCCAGCTTGGTCGGAATCTCATATACCACATTAAACATTCACTTCCACCAGTGGCACAAAGTGGCAATAGAATTCAACATACACACACCAATTTATCCTAGCTTCTTTGACTGTATTTCCTGAACCCACAAGCTCTACCTACCATCTAGCAGGACAAAAGCGACAGGCAGATGGGAACACAATCACAGTTCAATTCTCCTCTAAGTTACACCATCCTGACTTGGAACTATATCGCCGTTCCTTCATGATCACTGGGTCAAAATCCTGGAATTCCCTCCCAAACAGCACCTTGGTTATACCTAAAGCACATGGGCCAGCAGTTCAAGATAGCAGCTCTCCAGCACTTTCTCAAGGGTAGCTAGGAATGGGCAATGAATGTTGGCCTTGTCAGCCAGGCTCACATCCATGAATGCATAAATTATAGAAAAGAACGTGTTGGAAATATTTGTTGTTATCGGATTTTTCCTTTCGCTATGTACAGTTTATTGTAAGTTTACACTGCCAAAAAAGCACAAGCTTTTTAAACTCATTCAAAATCCTGTAGATTTTAGTCAAACTGGGTCTTCCTAGTCCTAGTAAGCGGTACGGTGGCAGCACTAATGGGTGGCACGGTGGTACAGTGATTAGCACTGCTGCCTCATAGCACCAGGGATCCAGGTTCGATTCCCAGCTTGGGTCATTGTCTGTGTGAAGTTTGGACATTTTCCTCGTGTCTTCATGGGTTTCCTCTGGGTGCTCCGGTTTCCTCCCACAGTCCAAAGATTTGTGGTTTAGGTGGATTGGCCATGCTAAATTGCCCCTTAGTGTCACGGGGACCAGTTAGGCTAACTGCATGGGGTTATGGGGATAGGGCCTAAGTCGGATTGTGGTCGGTGCAGACTCGATGGGTCGAATGGCCTCCTTCTGCACTGTAGGGATTCGATGCTTTTTAATGTGGACCTTTCTGTGAATGGAGTTTAACACCTATTTGAATAGAACTGGATGTTGGAAGGTGCTGATACTCAGCAAGGTCCCAACTTCACCTTCAGCAATGTGGTATCAGCTGGAAGGATAGAGTGACTAACACTGCAGTAATGGGGTAAAGATCTATGTACAGTAACAGAATGACCAACACTTCAGTAATGGAGTGGCCTGTGAATAGTAAAACAGCAAGTTACAACATTCCAAAGAAATGATACGTTAAAAAGCTGAAGATTTTGTTGCCTCAGGAAATTGATAGAATGGGTGTCAGTTGAAAGATTACATGTAAGAGCAAAGCTGAGTTTAAAGTTTTATTTTATTAGTGTCACAAGTAGGCTTACATTAACACTGCAATGGAGTTACTGTCGCCACACTCCGGCTCCTGTTCGGGTACACTGAGGGAGAATTTAGCATGGCCAATGCACCTAACCAGCATGTTTTTCAGACTGTGGGAGGAAACCGAAGCACCCGGAGGAAACCCACACTGACACGGGGAGAATGTGCAGACTACACACCGACAGTGAACCAAGCCGGGAATCAAACCCGAGTCCCTGGTGCTGTGAGGCAGCAGTGCTAACCACTGTGCCACGATGGTGAATAGACATGTAATAATGGACACAGAGCTGATCATAATGGTGATATCTGGTAGTGTCACTGCGCAGTTTGGTTATGATGAATAAGTGACTGGGCAAGTACTGAACAGATTATTTATAACATATGTCTAATAATGAAAGCATGAGTTGTTAGGAAGCCCTGGGCTGAACAACATCTGCAAGGGTTTTGTCCCACCAATTGATTTCCATCTTCTGATATCTGAAGTTTCTGTACCTGCCACACAGCCTATGTTGCTGTAAATGCAGCTTGTGTTGAGGTCTAAGCATTCGCCACATGGTTCTGGGTAACCTCAGTATTGTTTAGCAATGGAAATATGACAGTGCTCATGTGTCACTGATTTCACCAACACACTGCCAAGTTGCAAAATGCATCACAAATTTTCTGCTGTTGCTCAGTGTAGTGGAAACAAGCCCTGCATGCACTGAGTCCGAGTGCCACTGAGAGAGAAACCTCACCTCCAGTCATTGGTTTCCAAATTCTGACTGAATATCACACACATCTTGCACTTGAAGACTGAGTATGGGGGCGAAACAGGAAGCCATTGCACCGCCACCTGCTAACACAACCTCAGAATTTTTTTTTATAAGTCCTTTGGAAAGGAGCCTATTTTAATCTGAAAATATTGAACTGTAAGAGTGACGATGCAGCTGTGATTACCAGAGTTGGAATGTTCCACTTGTCAAAAGGCTCCCTTAATTTCCCAGCTAATCTTTCCTCTCATTTTCATGTCATTTTCTCCCCTCTTTGCCAGAAGGCTTTGACTGCTGCTGGCTTTATGGCTCCACAGATGACACTATCTCAGCCATGTTCATGAATCTGGACAGTTAGTGTTGAAAGGTTAGATTATCAGTGATAGCGAGAGTGATGAGCAGACTAGAATAACTGCCATAGGGAAGGTACGATATAAATAATCAAACAGGAAGGTGACCATCTCACCTTCCTGTAAATGTAAATGGAAAGTGGGAGGCCTTCAAAGGAGAAATTTTGAGAGTGCAGAGTTTGTATGTTCCTGTCAGGATTAAAGGCAAAGTAAATAGGAATAAGGAACCTTGGTTCTCGAGGGAGATTGTAACACTGATTAAGAGGAAGAGAGAGTTGTATGAAATGTACAGGCAGCAAGGAACAGATCAGATGCTCGAGGAGTATAAAAAGTGCAAGAAGCTACTTAAGAGGGAAATCAGGAGGGCTAAAAGAAGACATGAGGTTGCTTTGGCAGACAGAGTGAAGGAAAATCCAAAGAGCTTCTATAGGTATGTTAGGAGCAAAAGGATAGTGAGGGATAAAATTGGTCCTCTTGAAGACCAGAGTGGTAGACTGTGTATGGAACCAAAAGAGATGGGGGAGATACTAAATGGTTTTTTTGCATCCGTATTTACTGAGGAAACAGGCATGGAGTCTACGGAAATAGGGCAAACTGGTAGGGAGGCCATGGAACCCCTTTACAGATTAAAGGGGAGGAGGTGCTCGCTGTCTTGAGGCAAATCAGAGTGGATAAATCCCCAGGACCGGACAGGGTATTCCCACGGACCTTGAGGGAAGCTAGTGTTGAACTTGCAGGGGCCCTGGCAGACATATTTAAAATGTCAGTATTCAAGGGGGAGGTGCCGGATGATTGGAGGGTGGCTCATGTTGTTCCGTTGTTTAAAAAAGGTTCCAAAAGAAATCCGGGAAATTACCGGCCAGTAAGCACAGTGGTTAGCACTGCTGCTTCACAGCTCCAGGGTCCCGGGTTCGATTCCCGGCTCGGGTCACTGTCTGTGTGGAGTTTGCACATTCTCCTCGTGTCTGCGTGGGTTTCCTCCGGGTGCTCCGGTTTCCTCCCACAGTCCAAAAATGTGCGGGTTAGGTTGATTGGCCAGGTTAAAAATTGTCCCTTAGAGTCCTGGGATGCGTAGGTTAGAGGGATTAGTGGGTAAAATATGTAGGGGGAGGGCCTGGGTGGGATTGTGGTCGGTGCAGACTCGATGGGCCGAATGGCCTCCTTCTGCACTGTAGGGTTTCTATGTTTCTATGTTTCTATGTAAGTTTGACGTCGGTGGTGGGCAAGTTATTGGAAGGTGTGATAAGGGATAGGATCTACAAATATTTGGATAGACAGGGACTTATTAGGGAGAGTCAACATGACTTTATGCGTGATAGATCATGTTTGACCAATCTATTAGAGTTTTTCAAGGAGGTTACCAGGAAAGTGGATGAAGGGAAGGCGGTGGATGTTGTCTACCTGGATTTCAGCAAGGCCTTTGACAAGGTCCCTCATGGGAAGTTAGTTAGGAAGGTTCAGTCACTGGGTATACATGGGGAGGTAGTAAATTGGATTAGACACTGGCTCAATGGAAGAAGCCAGAGAGTGGTTGTGGAGGATTGCTTCTCTGAGTGGAGGCCTGTGACTAGTGGGGTGCCGCAGGGATCGGTGTTGGGTCCATTGTTGTTTGTCATCTATATCAATGATCTGGATGATAATGTGGTAAATTGGATCAGCAAATTTGCTGATGATACAAAGATTGGAGGTGTAGTGGACAGTGAGGAAGGTTTTCAAAGCTTGCAGAGGGATTTGGACCAACTAGAAAAATGGGCTGAAAAATGGCAAATGGAATTTAACGCAGACAAGTGTGAGATATTGCACTTTGGAAGGACAAACCAAAGTAGAATGTACAGGGTAAATGGTAGGACTCTGAAGAGTACAGTTGAACAGAGGAATCTGGTAATACAGGTACAGAATTCCCTAAAAGTGTCGTCACAGATGGATAGGGTTGGAAAGAGTGCCTTTGGTACATTGGCCTTTATAAATCGGAGTATCGAGTATAAAAGTTGGAATGTTATGGTAAGGTTATATAAGGCATTGGTGAGGCCGAATTTAGAGTATTGTGTACAATTTTGGTCACCTAGTTACAGGAAGGATGTAAATAAGGTTGAAAGAGTGCAGAGAAGGTTCACAAGGATGTTGCCGGGACTTGAGAAGTTGAGTTACAGAGAGAGATTGAATAGATTGGGACTTTATTCCCTGGAGCGTAGAAGAATGAGGGGAGATTTGATAGAGGTGTATAAGATTTTGATGGGTATAGATAGAGTGAATGCAAGCAGGCTTTTTCCACTGAGGCTAAGGGAGAAAAAAACCAGAGGGCATGGGTTAAGGGTGAAAGGAGAAAAGTTTAAAGGGAATATTAGGGGGGGCTTCTTTACGCAGAGAGTGGTGGGAGTGTGGAATGAGCTGCCGGATAAAGTGGTAAACACTTTTAACATTTAAGAAAAACTTGGACGGGTTCATGGATGAGAGGGATGTGGAGGGATATGGTCCAAGTGCAGGTCAGTGGGACTAAGCAAAAAATGGTTCAGCACAGACAAGAAGGGCCAAAAGGCCTGTTTCTGAGCTGTAATTTTCTAGGTTCTATGGTTCTATGAGATCCCTACCGAATCATAGAATCCCTACAGTACAGAAGGAGGCCATTTGGCCAATCGAGTCTGTACTGACTACATCCCACCCAGGCCCTATTCTCGCAACCCCACATATTTACCCTGCTAATCCCCCTGACACAAGGGTCAATTTAGCATGGCCAATCAACCTAACCCGCACATCTTTGGAGCACCTGGAGGAAACCCACGCAGACACAGGGAGAACATACAGACTCCACACAGACAGTAATCCAAGCTGGAATTGAACCGGGTCCCTGGCGTTGTGAGGCAGCATTGCTAACCACTGTGCCACCGTGCTGCCCATGATGGAAAGTTGATTTCCATGATGGAATGATGGAAAGTTCATTTCAAAATATTCAGCAGCCAAGTGATTATATAAGTGTCTTATCGGAGGCAAATTACACATGTTCACAAATCAAAATAGATGATTTGTAAAAGGCTCATATTTTATCTCCACATTAAACAGCAAAGCCTGAATCATTCAGTTTATTTATCTCAGTTCGGACCGAGGATAAGGCTGCAGCTTTGTACTTTCTCCTCCATTAGCTCCACCATCAGAGAGAGGCAGAAACTATTAGTTGGGAGGCAGCAGACTAAAAAGCTAGCTGTTTACCAGCGGAAATTCTGATTACTCCAAACTGATTTCCAATCCATCTCTGTACTAGATAAATTATGTTGACCTGGGGTTTCTTGATGCAGTCAGCGAGTGCAAGAAATGAAATACTTTAAATACTCGTTTGGTAGTGCAGAACTCGGGTGTGGCTGAAAAAAGACACATGTCAAAGTTTTTCATCTTGCACTCATCAGGACATTTGCAAGAGTAACAAATGTAAAGGGAACAATAATTTATAAATTGATACTCAAATTAAATACTGTTCCATTCTCCAGCATCAATGATCCTCAGCTTGCTGGAGAAATGAAATTTACCCGCCCTATAAATTTGCATTGTAATTTCCTTTGCCTTCTCAAGGTACAGGGGCAGATGAGAATCAATGCCTACCTACACAAACCTAAACCCATCTAAATGTTACCAGCAAGTAATGATGCCAAAATCGCTCTCTGTATCTTGTTACAGTCAGAAACTAAAACTTTCACACATGGAGCCTACACACTGATAATGTCATGTGTTGGCAGGTGACACTTTCAGTCTCTCCTACTGACGGGGGAAGAAAAATTTGTAACCTTATAATCTGCAGTGTCTGCACAAATTTGCCAAGTAGCTTTTCAATTGTCTTGTGATCAAGGTGGTACCATTTTAAGGTTCACACATAAATGATCCTGTTAACTTAAACATGCTGGGTTTGGGACCTCAGATTTGCTACATAAATTATATTAAAGTCCACTGAATATGGATCGTTGTGGTCAGGGATCAATATATTCTGTCAAGTTTCTGAATAGTCAATCTCCATGCTTGGTTAATATCAATTAAGTTTGCAGTCAGTTTTTAAGTCTGTGCTATATTTAAAAGCTTTTTTGCACCAGTATAGAGTCCAAGAGCTTGCTGAGTTGAGTGGTAACGAGTTATTTGATAACAAAGACTAGGTGAGGGGGCACAGCACTGGGAGCCCATCAGTTCCCTCCCTAATACAGAGACGCTAAAACCAACTGTAGCCCTCCACCAGCACATCTGCTGAGATCGGTTACATTCTTTTCAAGGAGGATCAGAGCTTGGGTCTTTCTCTGTGTGTGTGTGGCTCCATAACCCAGATGGGAAATTTATCCAAGAGCTAATAGGAGAATAAAAGGTAACAATCTTCCATAAACACGGCGAGAGAAGAAAGAAAGAATAGATTGATATTTTGTTCAGATGAGATAACTGGCACTTACCACGCTCCCTGTTTCTGCAATTTGGGGAAGGTGTATTTTGCGAATTGTACACAATGTGACTGTATGCAAATTCCATGACTTTTAACTGAACATCCAAGCTGGAAAGGAATGACCAGAAAAAAAAGAAAATGTTATTACTGGAAAATAAAGACATTAAAAACCATGAATTGCTCAACGTTGGTGACGCACCGTACATAGATTTCCAGAAGATATTTGATAAGATGCCACACCAAAGGTTATTACGGAGAATAAAAATTCATGTTATGGGGGTAAGATCTTGGCATAGATTGAAGATTGGCTAGCTGACAAGAAACAGAGTTGGCCTATATGAGTCTTTTTCTGGTTGGCAGGATGTGGGTAGCATGCCACAGGGATCAGTGCTGGGCCTCAATCTTCTAGAATTTATATAATTGACTTAGATGAAGGGACTGAAGATATGCTTGCTAAATTTGCTAATGACACAAAGGTAGGGAGGAAAGTAATTAGGATGTAAGGAAGATACAAAAGGACATAGATAGGTTAAGTGAGTGCGCAACAATCTGGCAAATGGATTATAATGTGGGAGAATTTAAAATTGTCCAGGAAGAATAAAAAAGAAGCTTGCAGAGGTCTGAGATACAGAGAGATCTGAGTGTCCTAGTGTATGAATCACAAAATGCTATTATACAGGTACAGCAAGTAATTAGGAAAGCTAATAGATGTTGGGTGGGATTCTCCCAAAAACATTCTAAGTGTCGAATTTGCGTAAAAACTGGAGTAAATCACGGTAGATTGCTCAGCGGGATTTCAAAATGAATCTCTCACACTCTGTACATCACAGACAGCACTAACATGATTCGTGTGAAAAATCAGGGGCAGGACCTATTCCTGCTGGAGAGGCCGGCAGCATAGTGCTGAGTGGGCCATTGCGCGTGCGCCGATCTGTCAGTGCTGAGATCGGCGCATGCACAGTAGCCCCGCACTGCAGGCTTCCCGATCGCTGGCTAGCCCAATTGCTGGCCAGCCCCATGACCCCCCACGTCACTGTCCCTCCGAGCCCTCCTTGGCCCGATTGCTGGCTCCCCGAGCATGTCCAGACTAGCCTCGGCACTCATCCCTACACTCCTGGCAGGCGGGGGAAGACACTAACGAGCCTGGAGATTTCAGTCCCAGGCCCACTAATGGGATGTCAATCCCCATTAGCATGATCTATACAGCCCTGCACCAATTTCTGGCATGGAACTGATGGTGCCGGAAATCCGGCGCCCGGAGACTCGCGGAGGCCATAGCACCCAGCGGGAAGCTCGTGAAACAGCCTCTGCTTGAGTCTCCCGGCCCGTCGTGTTGCTGGGCTGTGAGAATCGGCCCTGTTATCCTTCATTGTGAGAGGAATTGATCTTCAAATTGCTTCAATTGTACAGGACATCAGTGAGACCACGTCTTGTGTATTGTGTCGAGTATTGCCTGTTTATCTAAGAAAATAAGTAAATGTGTTAGAAGCAGTTGAGAGAAGTTACTAATACCAGGAATGGACAGCTTGACTTATGAGGAAAGGTTGGAGAGGTTAGATTTGTGTCCAGTAGAATTTAGAAGAGTAAAAGGCGACCTGATTAAAAACTTTATGATTCTGAGGGATATTGACAGAATGGTTGTGGCGAGGATGTTCTCTTTAGTCAGAGAATCTAAAACCAGGGATCACTGCGTAAAAATAAGGGGTCACTCATTTAAGATGGCGACGTGAAGAATTTTTTTGTCTCATAGGGTCATGAGTCTCTTCCTGAGAAAGCAGTGGAAGCAGGATCTTATTCAGAGTTAGGCAGATTCTTGATTAACAAAGGGGTGAAAGATCATTGGAGGTTGGCAGGAATGTGAGGTTGAGCTTACAATCAGATCAGCCATGATCTCATTGAATGGTGGAGCAGGATTGAGGGACCGAGTGGCCTTTTCCTGCTCCTAATTTGGATGGATGTATGTGTGCATGTC
This sequence comes from Mustelus asterias, assembly GCF_964213995.1. Classification (NCBI taxonomy): domain Eukaryota; kingdom Metazoa; phylum Chordata; class Chondrichthyes; order Carcharhiniformes; family Triakidae; genus Mustelus; species Mustelus asterias. The sequence continues at coordinate 93,157,322 of NC_135809.1, forward strand.
TGTACTGCTCACCATGTGTGCTCTCACTCTATGATTTCAGACGTCAGCATTTAAATTATGGGGAAGGGTTAAGGTGAGGATTGCTTTCGGTTGAAAAACAATACCTATTTGAGGCTTTAAAGATTATGAAGAGAATTGAGAAAAATTAATCTGGGTTTTAAAAAAAAACTGTTCATCCATACGCCAGAAGGTCCAAGTTAGAAAGCTCAGAGGAAGAAGGGAAGTCAAGCAGAATATATACATTCCTTGAGCAGAGGACTCATTGAATAAGCTCAGAAAACACTGGAAAGACTCAGCAGGTCAGGCAGCATCTACGGAGAGAGAAACAGAGTTAATGTTTCAGGTCTGTACGACTCTGCTTCAGCTCTGAAGAATCGTATGCACTTGAAATGTTAACTCTGTTTCTCTCTCCACAGATGCTGCCAGACCTGCTGAGTCTTACCAGCATTGTCTGTATTTATTTCAGATTTCCAGCACACGCAATATTTTACTTTTATTTAATAAGCCACCATGAGAGAATATTGAAACGGACAATCTAAATGAGCAGAGACACACTTTTGGACAGAAAAGGGATTGAGTGATATGAGGACATGGAAACTGGGTGGAATTGAACATATTAATTTTACAGTCATGTTGATGATTTTGAAAAACTCCACTCAGCCAGCAAAGAGGGGGATGTTTACCACTTCATGCAACAGTTGACATACCTCATGCTTTGCAACAGTGATCTTTACATGCCACGCACCAGTAACTATCGGTCCCCAGCACATGTACTCAATGTTATTATATCCCCTCCACCCTGTTAAGAAATCTGTAAATGTATCAGGGAGATTTAAGGAATGAGAAAAGAATATTCACCCCATTTTGTCAATGTACAAACCACCTGTCTGGATCCACATTCTGTAAGCATACATATCTGGTGATCCACAAGCTATACATTCAGGGTAAATCAGTACTCTATCGCTGAACTTAAATCAATTAGAATGAATCTCATACAAGCCAACTGACACTTTTCACTGCTGAGCTGAGGTGGTGGTCATAAGCATTCTAGTGAATGCCAGCATTTAATTGCTGCTCAACACGGCACAGTGGCACAGTGGTTAGCACTGCTGCCTCACAGTGCCAGGCACCCGGGTTCAATTCCCAGCTTGAGTCACTGTCTGTATGTTCACCCTCTGTCTGCGTGGGTTTCCTCCGGGTGCTCTGGTTTCCTTCCACTATCCGAAAGACGTGCTGGTTAGATGAATTGGCCATGCTAAATGCTCCCTCGGTGTGCCCAAACAGGTGTCGGACTGTGGCGACCAGGGAATTTTCACAGTAACCTCATTGCAGTGTTAATGTAAGCTACTTGTGACACTAATAAATAAACTTTAACAATTTTCACTGAGCCAGATATCAGTGTGATCAATTAAAGTCACTTATTGGGGATAAATCTGGCCAGATCTAATACACTGCTTGATGTTTCTCATCCAGGCATTTCTCTGTCTGATTCTCCCTTAAACCTAGTTTCCGATCAATTTCAATAACTTAACAGGATAAAATTAAGCTTTATGCAATTTTAAAATTTGAATGTGCTGTTTGGTAAACTGGGGCATTTTGTCAAGATTCCTCTTATTCCAAAATTCTGCAAATTGTTTGAGATATTGGTAAATACGATGATTTTGTTGTTAAAACGACAGCTTGTGAATGATGCATATCATTATTGGCCATTATAACAAAAAAAAAACCCCACAATCACCACAAGTTGTTGTACGCAAAAAATGTTAAGGAATTTTAATTTGAGTTGAACAGTTTTGGAATTAATCTCAGCTAACATTGCACGCCTTGAGGTGTTCCGTTCCAGCAAGATTTGCTGGGATTGGGAAGGAGTGGGGTCGAGAATTCCAGCCAGGAATGAAGATTGGTTTTTGAAGATTGGTGAATACCTGCAATCATTCGGGATCCGGGAGTGTTTATAAAGAAATTTCCCTGAGGAGACTGAACAGCCGGCATAGAACCCGTGTTCGGGGTAGATCTGGCCTGGCTTATTATAAATTTCAAATCAGTAAATTACAAAGATTCCGACACGCAATAGCCTTTAATAAGGCTACTGAGAGACAACCTTTCAACAACTTACTCTGCTGAACCTTTCAAATACTATTCAGCTTTTCCAGCCAGTGACTGGATAAAATGCAACAACACTGTTCCTTGTTCATGGAATACAGGCACAGGCCACTGAGTCTCCCTCGAATAGTTCTACAACACTTCCTTGCTAGTGCCGCTCACCCTTTATCCATGAGAAGACTGAAGAATCCTATGCTTTGCAGGGACAATATATATTGACCCAGAATTTGGGGATATTGCAGCATCATGCACGCTACAGCATTAGAAAAGCAATTCGCTTGCAAAGTTGCTGGAAGTACAAGCTGACAACAGCAAGGTGACGGCCACAGGGCATCTGGGACCTCGTAGAACCATGGGACCAGCAGTGTGTCCCCTCAGCAATGCGATTAAAGAATGGACATGCTGCAATATCCCCTATTCCAGCTAATTCTGAGTCAATATACATTGTCTCTAAAAGGCATCGGATTCTCCAGGCTCCTCATGGATAAAGGGGGAGTGACACTAGCAACGTAGTGTTTTAAATCTATTCAGGGGACACTTAGAAATCTCTGCCTGTTATTCATTGATAAAGAAAAGTAAATTAGAGAAGGTGAATTCAAATTCAAATCAGGTGTAGGAAGAGAAATAAAAAGAGGGAAAAAGGATTGGATTAAGGGGAAAAGAGAATAAAAGATAAAGGAAAAGTAAGAAAAAGATTAAATCATTTGAAATTTAAAAAAATTTTTTAAAATCAAAGTGGAACAGATTAAATAGTTTTCTTTCTGGGGCACAGAGGTTTATTAGATCCTGTTAACATATTATTAAAAGGGTACTTACACTGTTGAGTACCAGTCCTGACTTGCAACAGCAAGTTTAATTTGAGCTTTTCACTGTTCAAGTTCCAAAGATTCCTTCTAGGTGAAAAGGTTATTTAATTCTTTTAATTTAGGATACTTCAATCGCTGCTTACGATGCAGCCTCTACACTGGGGAGACTAAATGTAGATTGGTTGACCATTTTGCGGAACACCTCTGTTCTATTGGCAAGCATGACTCCAAACTTCCATTTCAGCTGTCAGTTGTTTTAACTTTCCACTGCACTCCCACTCTGACCGCTCTGTCTCCAGCCTCCCACACTGCTTCAATGAAGGTCAAAGTAAGCTCGAGGAACAGCAGCACCTTATCTTTCAGCAAAACACTACAGCCTTACAGATTCAACAACTCAACAGTGTGTTCAACAATTCCAGATCACAACCTCTGCTCCCCCCCTTTAATTGTATTTAAGTTTTGGATGGCAGCTGTTGGTAACAATATTACATCTTCCATTACATCCTTTCCCCCTCACACCTCTCCTTGTATTCGTACTTAGTTGAAACCTGCTACATCTCTTACCTTTCCCACTTCTGATGGAAGGTCTTCGACCTGAGACATTGGTTTGCTCTCCACAGATCTGCTGAGTATTTTCAACATTTTCTGTTTCTGTTCTATTTTCAGATTTCCAGCAGTTGCAGTATTTTATATGTTTAATTTGAACTGAATGTTGCAAATCCGGCAAGAGCTTAGAAGTAACGGGGGCATGAGGGTTTGTTGTTTGAGCAAGGCAAATGACAAGAGTGTTTTAAATCAATCGGCAAGTTCTGGCAATTCACAATTCCCACAGCATATTCTCCTCCTCAGCAGTTTGCTGGCTGGTTGAGGTATTAATTATGTTATCAATTCACTGTTATGAACTCATTGCTATTTTTATTGACAAGGTTAGAGCCTCTTTGTCCTATGGAGTATTTGATTATCTCAGTCCAGTCCACACCAACCTCTATTATCAATCAGCTACTTATCTGTTTCTGTTTCTGAAGAATTTAATAGTCACAGCATCAGCCTTATTCTCCAAAATAGCTCATTAAAGGATGACTTTGAGGAATTTTGCACCCAGTATTCCATTATGGCTTTTTAGCTTCCGTGACTGAAACGTAAGCCTGAGTCTTCGTGGTGAATGAACAACATTATATAATGAAGGGGAGGCACTATTCCTCTCTGCTCTTCCTCATTTTTAACGTCCATTGAAGTATTGGCCAGAATCCAGTGTTGTTCACCCAGCTACCGCTGCCAGCGAGAATGGAGAATTTGGCGCTCAGCCAAATCTCCATTCACTGCAGCGGGACCGGAGAATCCCGGCCGCGGGCGAGGTTGCAGAATTTTGGCCATCATGTCCCATATTGGCATCATTAGAACGCAACAGTACTGGATCCTTTCCCATCTATTCTCAAGACACTGATGTCCAGCTTTTAAATCTCACCACCTTCTGGTTCTTTTAACATGGATTCTGTTCCCCATTAAGGTGAGTGATATTAGTAAAGAAAACCCAGGTTGAGGAATAAAGCTCCTGCTATTCTGCCCATCCCAAATCCAATCACAAAAAAGCATCACCTACTGTGGCAAAACTTCACTTCCTATTTTCCACTCTGAGCACATGGCCTATTTGGACAACATTGCCATTTAGTGTTGATTTATGACCAGTCTTGTACCTTGTATCTATACACATTAAGGACCGGATTGAAACAATCCAAACTCCTTTTGCATATGGACCTTGTCACCAGCAATGACTTTCATCCCACTGGTTTGGGCTGATTTGTGAAAGATCAGCATCTGACCCACTGCTCCACATAGTTCCTGATGCCAAAGGTTCCTGGACTTCCTTAGTTACAAACCGCTGAAAATCTTTCACAGCATATCTCAGGAAAAGGCTTTTTGTATGGTTGGCTGATGAGGTTTTGAAAAATCTTACAAAATGGTGCATGGAAATTTTGAGAAGGTTACCAAAAAGCACCAAGAAGATTACGCAGCTCTGAGGAATTTTTTTTTAAAATTTTTGTTCATCAGATGTGGGCATCACTGGCTAGCTCAGCATTCATTGCCCAACATAGAACATAGAACATAGAACAGTACAGCACAGAACAGGCCCTTTGGCCCACAATGTTGTGCCGAGCTTTATCTGAAACCAAGATCAAGCTATCCCATTCCCTATCATCCTGGTGTGCTCCATGTGCCTATCCAATAACCGCTTAAATGTTCCTAAAGTGTCTGACTCCACTATCACTGCAGGCAGTCCATTCCACACCCCAACCACTCTCTGCGTAAAGAACCTACCTCGGATATCCTTCCTATATCTCCCGCCATGAACTCTATAGTTATGCCCCCTTGTAATAGCTCCATCCACCCGAGGAAATAGTCTTTGAACGTTCACTCTATCTATCCCCTTCATCATTTTATAAACCTCTATTAAGTCTCCCCTCAGCCTCCTCCGCTCCAGAGAGAACAGCCCTAGCTCCCTCAACCTTTCCTCATAAGACCTACCCTCCAAACCAGGCAGCATCCTGGTAAATCTCCTCTGCACTCTTTCCAGCGCTTCCACATCCTTCTTATAGTGAGGTGACCAGAACTGCACACAATATTCCAAATGTGGTCTCACCAAGGTCCTGTACAGTTGCAGCATAACCCCACGGCTCTTAAACTCCAACCCCCTGTTAATAAAAGCTAACACACTATAGGCCTTCTTCACAGCTCTATCCACTTGAGTAGCAACCTTTAGAGATCTGTGGATATGGACCCCAAGATCTCTCTGTTCCTCCACAGTCTTCAGAACCCTACCTTTGACCCTGTAATCCACATTTAAATTAGTCCTACCAAATGCCCAAGACTAATTGTTCTTGAAATACTGCTAAGGAATCTATTTAATTAAAATATATCATTTAAATAACTCTTTGGAACACTCTCAATTTAGACTCAGTTGATAACACTCTTTCCTCTGTGGGTTGTTGTTTCAAACCTTGCCCCGCTTCAAGATTTGAGCAGATAATGTAGTCTGATTCTTCGGTGCGGTGCTGAAGGAGTGCAGTATGGTCAGATCTGCTAATCTTTAGGTTAGATGTTAGCCCAATTCACTGCCTGCCGCCTGTCTGTACTATTTGAAAAACAGATCAAGTAACACTAGTTGTGGTAATCTAAAATGTTAACCGGAAATTATGAAAAATGTACAATAGGTCATTAAACATCAATGGGAGAGAGATAATTAAAGGTTTTTCACAGAGATAGGTTAGTGTGATGCTAACCTGTCTCTCTTTATGACATTGATTAGGCATTTTATTTTCTTGCGTCACTCTTTTCCTGTTTAGATATTGGCACAGCGGTTAGCACTGCTACCTCACAGTGCCAGGGGTGGGGTGGCGGGGAGGGCAGGGGGGGGGGGGGATGGGAGTTGGGGGGGGTGGGAATGGGGGTGTGAGGATTGGGGGGGTGGGAATGGGGGTGTGGGGGTAGGGGTAGGGGGTGGTGGGGGGGTGGGAGGGGTGGTGGGGGTTGGGAGGGGTGGGGGTGGTGGGGGAGGTGAGGAGGTGGTGGGGGGGTTTGGAGGTGGTGGGGGGGTTTGGGTGGTGTGGGGTGGGCCTGGGTAAGATGCTCTTTTGGAGAGTTGGTGCAGACTTGTTGGGCTAAATGGCCTCCTTCCGTACTGTAAGGATCCTATGGATGTTATGAGAGTTGACAACATCATAGTAGGTTTGATGGAGTAAGTGAGGTTGATGGTTTGTGAGACAAATGATCAGTACTGGCAATATACTGATTTGGCCATTAGTTTGGAAATGATTATTAACTCTGTGCTTTAATTCACTTGGGCTCACTCTTAGACTTGATAGTTTTGTTGAAATCAGGACCCAGCCCCAAAGTTTAGCTGAAGCAGCCTCTGAGGAGAGGAGGACAGGACAATTAAACAGGATCCCTTTCCTGTGCCCACCCATTCCACAACCTCATCTCCTGTTTGCTCTCACTCATAATTCACCATTTCTAATTTGACCTCTTGGCTGGGCAAAGATGAGTGGGATCAAAATCAACTATATTAATTTGAGCCTGGTGCATATTTGCAAAGTGAACCAAAATGGTGCAAATTCAGGGCATTGTGTGCAAATAATTATTTCACATACACAAAGACTGACTTCGTACAGGTCATGTTCAATCCTTTTAGCTAATCCCAATTGGGATAGTAATGGGCTCTACTACACAACACTAGCCTGGACTCCAGATGTGAGAATGCAGCCACAACACTATCCAATAGATCACAACCACACCAACTGTGCATAATAGTACACAGCAGCATCCGATGGTGCGTAAAGTATCCAACAGTATTCTGTAGCACACAGGAGCAATAACAGTACACAAAGGTACTCAAAAGTACACAATAGTACACAACAACATTCACTGGTGTCCAACAGCTGATAATAGTACCCAATCATATGGACCAGCACCCACCAGGGCAGAACAATGTTCAACAATATGCAGCAGCACTTAGCAGAGTGCTTACCTTATAGTATACAACAATGCTCAATACTGCACAGCCATGTGTAAAATTACTTAATAGTATCCTACAGTGCATATAGAATTGACTATATAGTATCCTACACTGCATACAGCATTGACTATATAGTATCCTACAGTGCATATAGTATTGACTATATAGTATCCTATAGTGCATATAGCATTGACTATATATACTATGTTGCACAAAGATACGCAACAACACCTAATGGCACACACCAGCACGCAGAAGTGACTGATAGTATTCAATGGACTACAGTAAGGCTTTCACAAGGTCCCCCAAGGTCCCACGTGGGATCAAGGGCAATTTGGCAAATTGAATCCAAAACTGGCTTCTTCTTGAAGGCAGAGAGTGATGGTCGAAGGTTGTTTTGTGACTGGAAGCCTGTGTCCAGTGGCACACCGCAGGGATCAGTGCTGGGTCCCTTGCTGTTTGTAGCGTATATTAATGATCCAGATGCGAATGTGGGGGTATGATCAGTAGGTTCACAGATAACATGAAAATCAGTGGTGTGGTAAATAGTGAGGAGGAAAGCCTTAGATTACAGGATGATATAGATGGACTGGTCAGATGGGCAGAGCAGTGACAAATGGAATTTAACCCTGAAAATTGTGAGGTGATGCATTTTGGGAGGACGAAAAAGGCAAAAGAACACACCATGAATGGCAAGATGCCAAGGAGTATGGAGGGCCAAAGGGACCTTGTCCAAAGATCTCTGAAGGCAGCAGGACAGGTAGATAAGGTAGTTAAGAAGGTATATGGGATACTTGCCTTTATTAGCCAGGCATAGAATATAAGGGCAGGGAGGTTATGATGGAGCTGTATAAATCACTGGTTAGGCCACAGCTAGAGAACAGTGTGCAGTTCTGGTCACCACCATGGCGTTAGTGTACCTTAAAGAATTTTTTCTAAATATGTTCTCTGCAGTTGTAAACAGACCTTTTCAGTTTTTTTTTCTCATTGTTGCCGGGTGGTCTGCTCGAAGTCCGTTTATTGCTACTTCAATGGCTTAAATGGGGTTCAGTTTATTTTTACTCTGGGTTCTTTTATGACCTTGCGGTGTGAGGGGGATGATTGATTGACCAAAGTCAGGTGGTTCCTCCCCAGGAAAAAAATCTAAGGATTCATTTTTAGTTTTAGTTTAGAAGGGGTGGATATCAAGCTGATATCCCTCTTCCCCTGGTTTTGGAAATTCTGCTGTTGGCTGGAAGCAAGGTTCCTGGCTTTCCTGGAGTAGAAAATCTGCTGCTGGTGGTTGGCTTGACTAGAGTCTCCCTGGTGTTTGGGAAACTGTTCTGACTCCAGGTTTGTGTGTGTGTGGGTGGCTCAAGAGAACTGCAGCATTCAACCAAAGGATTAAATTCCAGTATCACGGGAGCATTAGTCTTTGCTGTATTAAACCTGTGGCAAAGATTTTGTTTATGGGATTTGTTTCAATGGAAAGGTGTTTAGCTGTTAAGGTTTATACAATATCATGGTTTTTTTCCTTGTTTGCAATTGCTAAAAGTTATTCTTTTAAACCTTGAAGAAATTGTGGAAGATAGGTGCAAACGCAGGGAAAGATATGAAGGTATAGTTGGGACAGAAAACCAATGTATATCAGCAAGAGTGATGGACAAATAGGACTTAATGTGAGACAAAATGCAGCAAGTGGCAATTTGAAGGGTGAAGATCAGAAGTTGACAATCAGGACATTTGAGAAGTAACAATGACAATAGGATGAATAAAGATGTTAGTTGCAGCATGGTGAAGTAGCTAACATTGCACAAATAGATGCAAATGGCCTTCAGGATGAATATGATGTGGTTGTTCAGCTCTCGGCCAGACAGGATACCAAACGTTTGTGCCATCCTGTTTCAGTGGAGGTTGAAAATAGACCTCAGGAACAGGAGATAACGGAAATGATCTTGAAGATAGTTATGGGGTGGACGGGATGGAAAGTGAAGAGTGATGGTTGAATTAGGAGGTAGTTTGTTAATAGGGGACTGTGTTAATAGGATCCAGCCGACTGGTGAAGTTGAAAATAAGACACAGCGTTTTTTTTTACTTTATTGAGAGAGTTTATTGACTTTGTTCAGTTTCAGTTCTCCTCCCACACCCCCAGTGCCCCAGTTGTTCCCTATTTATACTTTGTTGAGCAAAAAGGTTAACTAATTAACCTAAATCAAACAAACTAAGGGACAAATTAAAAGAGCTGTTCATTAAAGGGGTACTGCATCAAACAAAAACAAATCACAAAGAAAACTAAAAAAAAACCCAAAATGTGATTTAAAGAAAGGTCAATCAAACACCCCAGTCACTGCAGTGCCCATGGAGCTCAGAAGGTCCCTATTTATAGGTGCTTAAAATGCTTAATTAAACAATAGCTTTCCAATGCAATTATTATATCATTAACAACTGGGAACTGAATCTTACAGATAAAGCAATGTGTGAGATCTTTGCCTTCAGCTTTGGGGTGAGATTGTGTGGTAAATTGGGCGGCACGGTAGCACAGTGGTTAGCACTGCTGCTTCACAGCTCCAGGGACCTGGGTTCGATTCCCGGCTCGGGTCACTGTCTGTGTGGAGTTTGCACATTCTCCTCGTGTCTGTGTGGGTTTCCTCCGGGTGCTCCGGTTTCCTCCCGCAGTCCAAAGATGTGCGGGTTAGGTTGATTGGCCATGATAAAATTGCCCCTTAGTTTCCTGAGATGCGTAGGTTAGAGGGATTAGTGGATAAAATATGTAGGGATATGGGGATAGGGCCTGGGTGGGATTGTGGTCGGTGCAGACCCGATGGGCCGAATGGCCTCTTTTTGCACTGTAGGGTTTCTATGATTCTATGAAATGGGTTTAAGGAGGTGTCACCTGAAGACAGCAAGCCCAAAGGCTGGCGGGACTTTAAAAAAAATAATTTATGAGATGTGGACGTTACTGGCTAGGCCAGCATTTCTTGCCCATCCCTAATTGTCCTTGAGAAGGTGGTGGCAAGCTGCTTTCATGAACTGTTGCAGTCCATGAGGTGTAGGTAAAACCACAGTGCTGTTAAAAAGGGAGTTCCAGGATTTTGACCCAGTAACAGTGAAGGAATGGCAGTTTATTTCAAGTCAGGATGGTGAGTGACTTGGAGGGGAAACTCCAGTTGCCAAGGGCAGTCATTTTCACCTCACCTCTGGGAATTCAGCTCTTTAGCCCATGTTTGAACCAAGGCTATAATAAGGTCAGGAGCTGAGTAGTTCTGACGGAACACAAAATGTGCATCAGTGAGCAGGTTATTGCTGAGCAAGTGCCACTTGACAACACTGTTGATGGCACCCCCCATCCTTTACTCATGATTGAGAATAGACTGATGGGATGGAAATTGACCAGGTTGGATTTGTCCTGCATTTTGTATACAGGACATACCTGGGCAGATTTCTACATTGCTGGGTATTTGCCAGTGAAGGGTGGGCAGCATGGTGGCACAGTGGTTAGCACTGCTGCCTCATAGCACCAGGGGCCTGTGTTCAATTCCCGGCTTGGGTCACTGTCTGTGTGCGGGATCTGCACGTTCTCCCCGTGTCACCGTGAGTTTCCTCCGGATGCTCCAGTTTCCTCCCACAGTCTGAAAGACGTGCTGGTTAGTGTGGCGTCTAGGGGATTTTCACAGTAACTTCATTGCAGTGTTAATGTAATCCTACTTGTTACACTAACAAATAAACTTTAAAAGAGGCACTGTAAGTTCTGGAGCACAGGTCTTGAGTATTATTGCCAGAATATTGCCAGGGCTCAGAGTCCAGTCCTTCAGCCATTGCTTGATATCACGTGGAATGAATTGAATTGGCTGAAGACTGACATCTGTGATGAGAGGCACCTCTGGAGGGGCCGAGATGGATTATCCACTTGGCACATCTGGCTGAAGATGGTTGCAAATGCTTCAGCCTTCACTTTGCACTGATTTGCTGGGCCTCCCCCATCATTGAGGATAGCCATATTTATGTAGCCTTCTCCGTCAGTGAGTTGTGTAACTGTCAACTAACATTCACGGCTGGATGTGGTGGGACTGCAGAGCTTAGATCTGATCTGTTGGTTGTGGAATCATTTAGCTCTGTCTATCACTTGCTGCTTATATTGTTAGGCAGGCAAGTAGTCCTGTGTTGTAGCTTCACCAAATGGATACCTAATATTTAGGTATGCCTGGTGATGCTCCTGGCATGCCCTCCTGCACTCTCCATTGAACCAGAATTGATTCCCTGGCTTGGTGGTAATGGTAAAGTGGTGGATATGCCAAACCGTGAGTTTGCAGATTCTGGTTGAATGCAATTTTGCAGCTGTTAGCCCACCGTACCTCGTGGACACCCAGTTTTGAGTTGCTAGATCTGTTCTGTAATAATTCTTGTTCACCAGTTAAGGGAAAAAACAACAACATGTTTATTTACAGGCATAGGCTATACAAAGGCTTGTAGCCTCATGGCCGCAGTTAGCTTCCGAGAAGATTCTAGAACAGGAACCTGAGCTCACCAGAGTGATCCCCCACCCAGCTCCCTGATTCGTTCAATAGGTCTTGTGACCCTTACTCTGCAGATTGATCCTTAAAGGGACAATCACCGCATCCCTCCCCCTCTAGGTCATTTTATACAAATGTCAATACTCGATTTACACACTCCAAAATAATTAAACATTTAATACATGAATTTAGTCAATTATAAATTAAGTCTTCCAGGGGATTTCCGAATCTGTGTGGAGCAGTATAACTCCTCTATCTGGGGCACTTCCACAGGATTGCTGTCAACCAAAACCACATTGACAGCTACATTTTCAGACACAGGCAGTTCAATTTTATTTGTTTCCATGGTGACGCTAGCTGTGTCTGCCACAGGACGACCAGTTAGTTCAATGCTTGGATAGCTGACAATATTACCAGATAGCAATGTAGTACCTGATGGCCGTACTGGCTGCTGGGACAACTCTCACTCTCTCAAATGGTGTATGTGCTTCCGGTGAGTCCTCCCTTCTACGTCCACTTGGTAAACAGGGGTCCAATTTTGGATACAGTGACTCCAGGAACCTAACTCGACCCACTTCCAAAATTCCTCACATACATAGCTTCTTCCATTGAAAAAAAACGTTTGTCTACTGACTCCTTTGGCTGGCCTCTACAAGGCTCCATCGCGTGTTGTGATGACAGTTCATTAACAATTCTGCTGCTGGGACTCCCATTGTTGCATATGGCGTGGCCCTATAGGCCAGAAGGAATTGTGAGATTCTGGTTTCCAGGGTCCCTCCTGATTGCTTCTTTAGGCCAGCCTTAAAGGTTTGGACGGCTTGTTCAGCTAGACCATTGGATGTTGGGTGGAAAGGCACAGTCCTAATGTGCTTGATACCATTGAGTGTGGTGAAGTTCTAAAACTCAGCACTTGTGAATAAGGTTTAATTATCAGACACAATGGGCGGGAATTTACGGCCTCGCTTGTCCCAAAACTGTAAAATCTTGCCCAAGGTCAATGACCTTCCTATTGTCTGTTCCTAGCCCGCTCCGATTCCTGTGGAGGGTGGGGGAAATTTCCGTTCTATGACTTTAGGTATTCCATGGTGGAAAAGCATTGCCGCAATTTCTCAACTGTAGCATGTGATGTCGGAGGCTTCACCTCAAACACTTCCATCCACTTTGAATGTGTATCGACAATGAGCAGGAACATTGTGCCCATGAATGGACCAACATAATCAATATGGACTCATATCCACGGCCAGCCAGGCCACACCCAAGGGTGCAGAGGGGCTGCAGCAAGTTTTAATTTAAAAGTTTATTTACTAGCCACAAGTAGGCTTACATTAACACTGCAATGAAGTTACTGTGAAAATCCCCTAGTTGCCACACTCCGGCGCCTGTTCGGGTACACTGAGGGAGAATTTAGCATGGCCACTGTACCCAACCAGCACATCTTTTGGTCTGTGGGAGGAAACCGGAGCACCTGGAGGAAACCCACGCAGACACGAGAAGAACGTGCAGACTCCCACAGACAGTGACCCAAGCCGGGAATCGAACCCGGGTCCCTGGTACTGTGTGGCAGCAGTGCTAACCACTGTGCCACCATGCTGCCTCAACCTTTGTTGCAATTGGCATTGTTCACAGTGCTTGACTAGAATTTCAATATCGGCATCAATGCCAAGCCACCAGGCATAATTTCCGGCCTTCATCTTCATCTTAGATATACCCAGATTTCTTCCTGCACCTGGAAAATCTTGGTCCAATTTAACTTGATTTCCTTAAGCCAAATGTGGCCCAGACGGCTTTGTCCTTTGACTGACATTGTTTGTATTGGGAGTTGGGCACACTGTTGCCCATAGTTTACAGGTATTGTTGTCAGGCCTATTATTTTTATGGCTTCTCTTGTAAGTTGTTAACTTTGCTGCAATATTCTTTAAATTCAGTGGCTGAGTTCCTCTCATGTATCAAAATGTATGTGTACCTATCACATTAGAAAATGCCCCATTGTCCACTTCCATCTTAATAGAATATTCATTTACCTGGAGCATTACGGTAATGGGGGGCGGTCTTACCCACTTTCACATTAAACAGAGAGTGAACATCGAAATCACTGTGCTAGCTTCTTCCACATTATGTACATGTGATGTTCTACTTAATGGGAGCACTATTTATTTATTTATTGTCACAAGTTACTGTGAAAATCCCCTAATTGCCACACTCTGGTGCCTGTCTGAGTACACTTAACCAGCACGTCTTTCAGACTGTGGGAGGAAACCGGAGCACCCGGAGGAAACTCACGGTGACACGGGGAGAACATGCAAACTCCACACAGACAGTGACCCAAGCCAGGAATCGAACCCAGAGCCCTGGGGCTATGAGGCAGCAGTGCAAACCACTGTGCCACCCCACATTCACATTAAACGGGAGTGGATATCTAAATCATTGGTGCTAGCTTCTTCCACATTATGTACATGTAACGTTCTACTTCACTGGGTAGGTTTGACTTGTTTGTGCACTGATGCCTTAATGGCCATTCCTGTGACAGAAAAAAACACTCAGCCGCTTTCAAGATTCAGGGGAATGGTTACCCCCACAACAGGAACATTTTTCTTCAATCTTTGCTGATTGATTGCCTCGTCTTGTTTTATTTTTGGCTGAATTCACTTCCCACTCCACTATTACATCTTCGTTTTTGGTGCCACAAAGGTTCCTGCCCTAACTGATGAACTGTGCCAATTTGTGTGCTTTCTAACTCTTGTGTGCCCTTTTCAGCACTTTCCATTGCCAGCACTTTCTCCAAAACCCGCTTAAAATTCATATCTGCCTCTGCTAGTAACTTCTGTTGAATAACCTCATTATTCACCCAGCAGACAAATCTGTCCCGCAGCACATCATTTAAAGTCACTCCAAAGGCATACGAGAGTTGTTTCATTTTGGCAACCAAAGTTGCATTAGTTTCCCCTGGAACTCTCCCCCTTGAATTAAACTTAAATCTTTGCAATATGATCGATGGTTTTGGATGGAAATGTAACTTTGCTACCCGACTACAAAGGGTTTGGAAGGTACTGACGAAGGAGGCTTGTCAAGTTCCTGCAGAGCATCTTGTAAATGATACACACTGCTGCTACTGTGTGTCGATGGTGGAGGGGAATATGTTTAAGGTGGTGTACAATTATCCCAATTATCTGAGCTAAAGGATATAGTGAGTGTCATTCTTTATGTGAATAATAACAAAGATATTAAGTGCCAGTAGCACAGCTTTAGATTTCTACATGGAAAAAATAAAACATTAAAAATAGCTCCACCCCCATAACACCTGTGACTCCAAAAATGTGTGTGGCAAGACTGTATTCCTCTAAATAAATTATCACAGTAAACCTAGTTAATTTAACTTGTAAATAAATCATTAATCCATTATTGTGCTAAGTAGAATAAAACAGAGTTGACATTTATTACTTAGGATCTACCAGCAGAACAAAAATGTAGCAACATTTTAAAAAATATGACTGGAATAATTAATGTAATTGAGTCAAATAATCACAGAGAACAGGATATTTTAGATCTGGTATTGCATAATGAAACAGGACTATTTAGTAATTTTATAGTAAAGGAATGTCTTGGGAAGAGTGATCATAATATGAAATAATTTCATATTAAGTTTGAGAGTAATGTGGAACCAGTGGACTAGTATATTTGGATTTTCAGAAGGTATTTGGTAAGGTGCCACATAAGAAATTAGAACGCAAAATTAGGGCTCATGGGATTGGTGGTAATATATTAAACTGAGTTGAGAATTTATTAATGGACAGAAAACCGAGATGGGGAATAAACTAGTCATTTTCCGATGGCAGGGTATAACTATTAGACTGCTACAAAGATCGGTGCTTGGGCCTGTTTACAACCTATATTGTTGCGGGGACCATAGATAAATTATCCAAGTTCGCTGTCAATACAGAGCTCGGTGGGAGATGGGGATGGTGTAGGAATTTTCAACGGGTTAAGTGAGTGGGAAAACAGGTAGCTGATGAAATATAATGTAAGAAAATGTGAGGTTATTCAATTTGATAGGACCAATAGAAAAACTGAACTTTTTAATTGCTGAGAATATTAAATGTTGGTGTTCAGAGGCATTTAGGCACCCAAGTGTGAGAAACATAGAAAGTCAATGTGCAGATACAGCAATTAGGGAGGCAAATAGTATGTTAGCCTTTATGGCAAATCGATTGGAATATAGTAGTAAGGGAGTCTAGTTTGTAGGGAGTCTAGAATATGTAGCTCTTTGGTGAAATCACACTTGGATTACTCAGTACAGTTTTGTCCTCTTTATCCAAGGAAAGATAGACTTGCCTCAGAGAGGGTGCAACAAAGGTTCACTGGATTGGTTCCCGAGATGACAGAGATATGGAGCAGAATTGACCAATATAAGTGTAGAAGAACGAGACATGATCGCATTGGAATGTAAAACGTTCTTCGAGGATGGATGCTGAGAGGCTCTTTTACCTGGCTGAGTAATCTAGAACTAAGAGGCATAATCTCAGGATTAAGCAGTCAACTATTTAGGACTACGATGGGCTGAAATTTTCTCACTAGATGTTTGCGAATCTTAAAATTTTCTACCCCGGAGGGCTATCGGTATTCAGTCATTGGGTATATTTAAGGCTGAGACCATTTCGGCACTGAGAGAATAAAGGGATGCTGGGGAGATGAAGTTTTTAGATGAAGTTGAGGGACTGGATGGAGTACTGATCCTATTTCTTATGTTCTTATGGTGAAGGATTCAAATAGCAGGTTACACGTGTTAGAGATGAGGGATAGGAAGGAAACTGAAGTGGAAACTTTTTACCAAAGGGGATTGCTGCAGTGAGTTGAGAAGTCATTGAAGTGAACAGCATAAATGGGTTCATGAGGCAATTAGATGTACTTCCTGGAGAGATAAGGAATTGAGGAAATGTCAGGAAGGGGATAGGTGGCGGTGTTCTGTCACAAAGGGATAGGATTGTTGAGCCTTATGTTAACTTCATAAATTTCATAGTCTTTATTAATCTAAGGAGCCAGGCAATACAAAAATCCATCAGGAATTAATGTTGAGGACCCAGACTATTTCCTCGGGTGGATGGAGCTATTACAAGGGGGCATAACTATAGGGTTCATGGTGGGAGATATAGGAAGGATGTCCGAGGTAGGTTCTTTACTCAGAGAGTGGTTGGGATGTGGAATGGACTGCCTGCAGTGATAGTGGAGTCAGACACTTTAGGAACATTTAAGTGGTTATTGGATAGGCACATGGAGCACACCAGGATGATAGGGAGTGGGACAGCTTGATCTTGGTTTCAGATAAAGCTCGGCACAACATCGTGGGCCGAAGGGCCTGTTCTGTGCTGTACTATTCTATGTTCTATGTTCGATATAAGAAATCTTAATTATTAAACACATCTCCACCAGTTGATAAAAACTACATTCCAGGAACGATTGAGCGACAATCCTTTTTAATCAGAGCCTCGCTCTAATATCCTAAAGTCATCCTTACTGCATATGCAGTTGCATGTTTGTTATGCCTTCATTTCTAATTTAAGTTCAATGCATCCCTTTATAACATTCAGTGATTTTATTGCTGATGTGGCTTGTGAATTAGAGTGCTCAATTAGGGGTCCATGAACTATAACTGCTCTTCTCCCCTTTGTATGAAAGGATGCTGCTATTCACTAACAGGTCCATTGATGTAATAATGGGATAAACCCTGGCACTTTCCACCTTCTCAATCAACCTTGGCCAATCTTGGGAATCGCAAAGACATACACCCTGAAAGCCATCACATTGACATGCATTTGGCAGTCCAAGTACTACACACTGCTCCCAAATTTATCAATGCAAGAATCCCATCGCCTATAATGGTAATAGTAATGTAATAGTTAAATTGGTGGTGTGTCACAGTTCACTCAAGGAGTCCAAGTTGCTGTGGCAAAATCTTCTTCTACACGCATGTTATAATCTGGAACTATGAACAGTAATAGTAAAGGCTCCAACTTTCTTTCCACGGCTGACCAGGAATCTCTCCCATTCTTTGCATCTGCCATTAATATGTGTCAAAAGGATTTGCAGGTTGATATTTAATCTACTTGGCCAGATCTGAATGTAACTTCCTTGGCCATTCTAGGATGGGTCTCAAGCCTGGAGCTCTGGCTCAGAGACAGGGACACTATCCACTGCACCACAGGACTGCCTGGAGTTATGTTACAGAGCCAAACATGAGAGGCCTGGACAGATTATATGAGCTTAAATTCAATCACGACAGTTTGAGAATTTGAAGTCACTTTTAAATAAATTGAGAAATGTGAAAAGAAAAGTTCTGGTGTCAATTATATTGGCTGTAGAGTTGTTGGATTTTCATTAAAAATTAGTGGCCTTTAGGGTCTTAAACCTTACATCCTTATTTGTTTTGGTGATTCCAATCACATACCAACATAGTTGACGCTTAACTGTTTTCTGAAAGTGATGGAGCAACCTACTCAGTCATGAGACGTGATCAACACAGTAGTGATGGGCAATAAATGATGGCCTAGTCAGTGACACCCAGTCCCAAAAATAAATAAAACAACATCATTTGTTAACAGGAAATCCATCAAAACATAATTAAGTAAGTTTTCCATGTGTAGCAAAGTATTAATATGATAATGAAAGAAACATCTAAGATTTTTCTAGAAATAGCGAACAGGAGTGATCACCATGAACTCAGTTACAATATTAAGGTACATAACAAGCACACTGGTTCTTACCTCCAACATCTTCCCCAAGTATAACAAACTCTCACTTTAACATTCTCTAATATCTTAGAAATCATAGAAACCCTACAGTGCAGAAGGAGGCCATTCGGCCCATCGAGTCCGCACCGACCACAATCCCACCCAGGCCCCACCCCCACAAGGAAATGCTTGCACTTCAATCTCTAAAAGTGAAGTCATATAAAATGCTTCCATACAAGAACTGTCTCGATACATGCTCTGTGTGGTTTCAAATGAAAGTCTTTACATTATATAATTGTACATTGAAAGTGCATGCACACACTTCCCTACTGCTGCTGATAAATCTGCTCTCCCAATTTGTGCAGAAGTGAGGAGAGGGGAGCAAAGCTTTGTCCCAGACAATAGGAAGTGATTTCTGTACCTGACAGACGAGGAAGGGTTTCTCCTAGAATGAGGAGGAAAATTCCAAGGGTTTGGCTAGACGTTCACTTCACAGTCCAAGAGGAGCCCTTTCACCCAATAGCTGAACATTGCAGTGTGGAACTGTGTGCGGGACAGGAAACCAGTCAATACTATCTGTATCCCTTCATCAGCAACTATTTTTAACTGTGAGGTTTTTTTTCAAAAAAGACAGAGAGGGTTCAGATCTGCACAGGAAACAGGAAACGCTTCAGTCAATGAATCATAAACAGGAAGCTACAAGGGAGAAATAAAAAAAATCAGATTTAATGATGTTATTTTAATAAATAGCCCAATTTTAAAAAATAAATCTGAAGTAAATTAACTGTGAATGAAATTTAAACTCTATTTTTGTTGAACAGAGATTTATCTATATTTTAAGTCACAGGGTTCATTATTATAATTGCTTTCTTGCTAGTGTAATGGTTGTGATCTGGAACTAGAAACCGAGAGGTCATTTGTTGAAATCCCACTCTGCCAAGCTGTGAAATTGTGGTAAATAAATCTGACGGTGAGCAGAGTTGTAAAATCTCATCTAATCCACAAATGCTTGTGAGGGAAGGAAGACCGCCATCTTGGTCTGGTCAACCTTTAACTTCAGCCCTACTTTATTTGGTTGACTGATACCCTTTGACATAGTCTAATCAGTAATCAGTCACCACAAAGTTCACTCGAGACATATGCAGGCAACAATAGCACCCCTGTCAACAAACTCTACAGTTGATCAATTTGTCCAACTAATGATGAACAAACAAGCAATTAAAAGGAGGAGAAGAATTTCCTGAACATCTTCATCCTCAACTGAGGTGGAGCCTAACATGGAAGTACAAGAGATAGTTATGTTTAATCAAAAATGCTGAGTGGATGATTCCTAGTCATCTTCTTCTAGAGGACTCTACTGTACCAGTGCACAGTTATTAAGAAGGAAAAGGATGCTAACATTGTCATGTCTGTTGTGCTTAAGACAAGTTTTCCAAAGCCAGCTAACCACCTAGTCAAGTTATTCCAGTATAGCTAGGACACTGAAGCACCTCTGGCAATACAGCGCTCCCTCAAATACTGCCTAGATTATGGCCTGTGGTCGTTTGCATCTAGATATAGCCATGATCTGGGCACAAACAAACAAATGGGCTGAAAAGATAATTGAATTCTAGAAGTAAGTTAGTTCTGAACATAGCTATAATGCACCCAAGTCTCCTTGATCTTTATTTTCCACCCACCAAACCCATCAAATCATTTACTTTCCACCCATGGGGTGGCACGGTGGCACAGTGGCTGCTTCACAGCACCAGGGACCTAGGTTCGATTCCCGGCTTGGGTCGCTGTTTGTGTGGAGTTTGCATATTCTCCCCGTGTCTGTGTGGGTTTCTTCTGGGTGCTCTGGTTTCCTTCCACAGTCTGGAAGCCGTGCTGGTTAGGTGCATTGACCAAAACAGGCACTGGAGTGTGGCGACTCGGGGATTTTCACAGTAACTTCATTGCAGTGTTAATGTAAGCTTACTTGTGATTAATAAATAAACTTTTTCAAACTCTCGGTCAGAATCAATGTGAATCAATGTCAGATAAAATGTGAAAGTACCCTGGGGGCCATTCTCCGGCCCCATGCACCCCGGCAAAAATCACGTTGTGGCCAGAGACCTGAGCGAGGGGGCCAAACGCAATTTGATCCAGGGGAACCCCCTTTGAGACTCCGCCTCCCCACAGCAATGTAATCTGAATCACAACCAGCGAGGACATAAACCTGATTAGCATAATGAAATCTCCATTTAAATATTTATTTCCGGGCTTTAGCTGGATTCACCTGGTTCCCGGTATTCACCGATCTGTCGGTGCAACGGGAAGCCAGCAGGAATCACTACTGGTCTTTACAAATGGAGGCCAAGCATGAAAGCTATGTTGGGAGGCTCGGAGGCCATTGGAGCCCCCGGGTGGTCAGTGGCCTGGCAATGCCCGTGGCACCCTGGCAGTACCAACAAGTCAAGGGGTGGGCCTGAAGAGGTGAGGCCTCAAGGGGCAACGGTCTATAGGCAAGCCCACAAGGGGCTGGGGCTCTTGATGCTGGCAATTGGGAAAGGGGGTCCAGATGATGCCAGTGATTAAAGGGGGGGGGGCTTTGATGCCAGCGATGAGGGCCATAAAGGTTAATCTGAGATCGTGGTGCCCTTTACAAACTGCACCCCGAGGAGCAGGCATTGCCTGGGTCTTTAGGCTCTCCTCTCTCTTTCACAACGCAAATCACCCCACCCCCGCCCCCCACCCCCGTCCCCCCCACAAAAAATGACTAAGTGGGGGAGAATCGCACCGGCTGCCCTAGCGGGAATTGCGCCATGATTCCCACTGGAGATGACACTTAGCCATTTTTTGAAGAATTGCGCCCCCTGTTGTACCTACTCGGGCCTCTTTCAACACTGTGCCCAGATCTTCATGCACTGATATTCTGATCTTCCAATTGCAATTTATTTTTTAGCATTTGAAGAAACATTAATCTCTCTGAGACTTGCCCTCTATATTCTTTTTTTAAACTGATTTTTAGGGCGTAAGTAAACGATACAACAGAATTTGATGGATTTCTCCAATTGCAAGTTATTGAATACTCAATATGGCTGATGTGAATGACTGATGGTTAAATTAGTTGAAAGTTTCAGGATTCAAAGCAGAAAGTAACTGGAGTGGGATCGGCATTTCCTTGAACCCTGATTATTTATGCTGATTTAGGCTCATTCATACCCGCGCTGAAGTTTGGGCAGATTCTAATGAGCTTGGTGATGCGCGATATAACTCACGAGGCGAGAGATGCTCGAGGAAATAAAGGCTTTTATTGACTACTACAATAGAGCTACCAGATATAATACACGATCCCAGACTGAAAGGTCCCAGACAGAGCAGTGACCTTTATACCTCTCCCAGGAGGCGGAGCCCGACTGGGATGTACCATAATAACTATAATACAGGTAGAACAGCCCAACCCTAACCCCAACAGCAACATATATACAGACTCATAGTACTGGCCAGACCCTGGCTCAGTACTACCTGGTGGGAACCAACGATGGTTCACCACATTCACCCCTCCTTTGAAGACAAAGGCCGGTGGGGTACAAAAAAAACACAGAACAATTGGTCATCAGTCTATAAGTTCAGACGGTCTGGGGGACCGCACCGTCGTTGTGACCTCCTCAACACCGGCGATGACACCGGAGTAGGCACTCGCGGTGGCGTTCTCCCCAAGGCGGTGTCCAACGGCTCCTCCAATGTCTCACGGGCCGGTTGACCCCGAGGTGGTGACAATCCACTGAGCTCGGACACGCCTTGAAGTGGCGACCATCTCCTGGACTCAGGCAAGCTGTACACGGGAGTAAAAGGGTTAAGTGATGGTCCCGATGCTGCCCGCGCCGTGTCAGGAGGGGAAACAATAGTTGGGGGGTCTCTAACAGGAGGCATGGGAGCGACAGGGGTTTCCAAGCCCCCTGCTGGCGCCAGGTCTCGAATCGAGACCGTGTCCTCTCGCCCGTCAGGGTATGCCACATAGGCATACTGAGGGTTGGCGTGGAGGAGATGGACCTGTTCAACCAAAGGGTCGGACTTGCGGGCCCTAACATGTCGCCGCAGGAGGACAGGTCCTGGGTACGTCAACCAAGACGGTAATGAGGTCCCAGAGGAAGACTTCCGAGGGAATGAAAACAGCCTCTCATGGGGAGTAGCGTTGGTTGCCGTACACAGGAGTGAGCGTACGGAGTGGAACGCATCAGGGAGCACCTCTTGCCAACGGGAGACTGGAAGGCTTTTTGACTTCAACGCCAGTAAGACAGCCTTCCAGACTGTAGCATTCACACGTTCCACCTGTCCGTTACCCCTAGGGTTGTAGCTCGTGGTTCTACTAGAGGCAATCCGAGGGAAGGGGGCCCTTAAAGTCCACACTCAGTCTTTCGAAGGGACGAGTGGCCTTAACGAGTTGTGCCCTGTCAGGTCGGTAAAAGTGCGGTTTGCATTCCGCGCATACCCGGCAGCTTCTAGTTATGGACCTGACATCCACCACCGAGTAGGGTAGATTCCGGGCTTTTACGAAGTGGTAGAGCCGAGTGACCCCTGGATGGCAGAGGTCATTGTGGAGAGCCTGCAAACGATTCTCCTGCATACTGGCGCATGTTCCACGCGACAGGGCATCCGAGGGCTCGTTGAGTTTCCCTGGACGATACATGATGTCGTAATTATAGGTGGAGAGTTCGATTCTCCACCTCAAGATCTTATCGTTCTTGATCTTGCCCCGTAACGTGTTATTGAACATGAACGCCACGGACCGCTGGTCCGTGATCAGGGTGAACCGTTTTCCCGCCAAGTAATGGCGCCAATGTTGGACGGCCTCCACAATGGCCTGGGCCTCCTTTTCCACCGCTGAATGTCGGATTTCGGGGCCTTGGAGGGTGCGAGAAAAAAATGCGACGGGCCTTCCCGCCTGGTTAAGTGTGGCGGCCAGGGCGAAATCAGATGCATCACTCTCCACCTGGAAGGGGATGGACTCATCGATAGCGTGCATCGTGGCTTTCGCGATGTCGGCTTTTAGTTTTTCAAAGGCCAAACGAGCCTCTGGTGCTAGGGGAAAAGAGGTAGACTTGATGAGCGGACGGGCTTTGTCCGCGTAATTGGGAACCCACTGTGCGTAGTAAGAGAAGAAGCCTAAGCATCTTCTCAGTGCTTTTGCGCTAGTGGGCAGGGGAAGTTCGAGGAGGGGACGCATACAGTCTGGATCAGGGCCAATGACCCCGTTTTCCACCACGTATCCGAGGATAGCTAAGCGGCGCGTGCGAAATACACACTTCTCCCTGTTGTAGGTCAGATTCAGGCGAGATGCAGTGCGTAGGAATCTAAGGAGGTTGGTATCGTGGTCCTGCTGGTCATGGCCGCAGATGGTGACGTTATCCAGGTACGGGAAGGTAGCCCGCAGTCCGTTATGGTCCACCATTCGGTCCATAGCACGCTGGAAGACCGAGACCCCATTGGTGACACCAAAAGGAACCCTTAGAAAATGGTACAAGCGACCATCCGCCTCAAAAGCCGTGTATTGTCGGTCCTCTGGGCGAATGGGGAGCTGGTGGTAGGCAGACTTTAGGTCGATGGTGGAGAACACCCGGTACTGCGCAATCTGGTTGACCATGTCAGAAATGCACGGGAGGGGATACGCATCCAGCTGCGTGTATCTGTTAATGGTCTGACTATAGTCAATGACCATCCGGGGTTTGTTCCCACTCTTGACCACCACGACCTGCGCTCTCCAAGGACTAGCGCTAGGTTGTATGATCCCTTCCTTGAGGAGCCGCTGAACCTCCGATCGAATGAAGATCTGATCCTCAGCGCTGTAACGCCTACTCTTAGTCGCGATGGGCTTGCAGCCTGGCACGAGATTCTGGAATAGGGAGGGTGTGGTAATCTTAAGCGTCGAGAGGCTACAGGTGGAGCGCGTTGGGCAATTTGGAGGCTGCTGTTCTCCCACTGAAAGCAGAGGGAGTGGCCCACCGTACTGTAGGGTTACACTCTTCAAGTGGACCATGAAATTTAGTCTGAGGAGTATTGGCACACAAAGGTGCGGTAACACCAGGAGCTTGAAGCTCTCGTAAACCGTGCCCTGCACCGTTAGATTTACCACGCAACTCCCTAGCACGGTGACAGACCGGGACCTTGACGCCATCGAAATTGTCTGCTTGACAGGCTGGATCTGGAGGCCACACCGCTTCACAGCGTCTGGGTTAATAAAGCTCTGCGTGCTCCCACTGTCAAACAGACAATAAATCGTGCGTTTGTTTACCTGTATGTCCATCATGGACTTGTCGAGTCTGTGAGGCTTTGCCTGGTCCAGGATGATCGACGCCACCGTTGGTTCATGAGCGCCACTGCAGGCAGCTGAGATGGATGATGGCGACCCCTGCTGGTCATTCGCGGTCGGTGCCGACCAAAATGGCTGCTCCCATAGGTCGCACGTGGGCGATGGCGCCAAAATCAGCGACCCCTGGTGGTCGCGCGTCTCTTGCGACTCCGTCGTCAGGAATGGCGACGTCCTGGCCTCGTACGTGGAAGAAACCCTTGACGATGCCGACGACGAGGAACCCGGCTCCGGGGAGTCGCACGCCGCACTGCTGTTCCTGGAAGTAAGTTTGGATCGACATACCTTTGAATAATGCCCCTTCTTGCCGCAGGCGGAGCACAACACCGCTTTAGCGGGACATCGCTGCCGAGTGTGCTTCACTCCCCCACAGAAGTAACACTGCAGGCCGCCTGGAGCTGCTGCCGTCGTCAGGCCCAAGGGTGGGCATGCCATCACGCAGCTTTTCGGACCCGCTGGACGAAGTGGGATCTGTGACTGCTCCTGCCACGCTGTCTCCACGTGGTCTTCGGGATACATCGCCAGGCTTTTGGAGGCCGTTTCTAGCGTATCCGCTAGCTCTATAGACTTAGTGAGATCGAGATTACCTTGCTCCAACAGTCGAAGTCGGATATAAGACGATCCGATTCCTGCCACAAACGCATCTCGAGCGAGGTCGTTCATGTTCTGGTCTGCCGACACTGCTTTGCAGTTACAGCCCCTGGCTAGCTGTAGGAGCTCGCACGCAAACTGTTCCGTCATTTCGCCGGGCTGCCGTCATCGAGTGGCTAAGAGATATCGAGCATGCATCTCGTTTGGCGGTTTAATGTAGCGCTTCTTAAGAAGCTCGAGGGCCCCTTTGTAGTCGGTGGCCGCACGGATCGCTAAATATACAGCGTCGCTTACCCTCGCGTGGAGGACCCAGAGTCTGTCGTCGTCGGTGGTGACCGCTGCGGAGGCTTCGAGGTAATCCTGAAAACATTTCAACCAGCGGTCGAAGGTGTTGGAGGTGCCCGCCGCACGTGGGTCCAGCGTAAGACGTTCGGGTTTAAGCATTTGCTCCATGCTCTCTGTATCGTTTTCTTTTTTTTTTTAACGACGAGAGTTCAATTAGTAGTCAATAAAATTGATGCGCGATATAACTCACGAGGCTAGAGATGCTCGAGGAAATAAAGGCTTTTATTGACTACTACAATAGAGCTACCATATATAACACACGATCCCAGACTGAGGGGTCCCAGACAGAGCAGTGACCTTTATACCTCTCCCAGGAAGCGGAGCCCGACTGGGATGTACCATAATAACTATAATACAGGTAGAACAGCCCAACCCTAACCCCAACAGTAACATGTAGAACAACCCAACCCTAACCCCAACAGCAACATATATACAGACTCATAGTACTGGCCAGACCCTGGCTCAGTACTACCTGGTGGGAACCAACGATGGTTCACCACACTTGGGAAGGCACTTGGGTGGAACATTGAGAAATTGGCAATGCTATTGGGTGCAGATCCTGGGTCTCACTTCTGGGTCACCATCAGGTTGGAAATTTCAAGCCTATCAAATTGTGGAGTGAGGAGGAAGCCAGGCTTTATGTGGAGCTCTGGAGGTTGAGTGGTGACAGAGAACTCAGTTGGTAGAGGTGAGAAAAGAATCATACGTCAAGCAACAAACTCTTGCATCCTGAGCAGGATGTTGTGGCTTTGTCGAATTTATGTGTGAACGTGAACTCTTAAGAAAGCTCAAAGCCACAGTATTCTCAGAAAAAAAAAGTCTCATTATCGGGTTAGCAGATTGTTCAGGAAAGTCCCAGAGATTGTTAATAGAGGGCAAAATGTGAATGACTTCAGCAAAATCTCACCCAGGGTAATACTCCCAGAGGCAACAACCACAGCCTCCAAGTTGTGTGGAAATCTCACACCAGGTTTGTTACCTCAGCAGCTGAGCAGTGTAACACGCCATGCTACTCCACCTTTACAGCTCGTGTGTGACTGACCCTGCAGCCAATGTAGACTTCAAATCAAAAAGGTAAGAGGCCCAATGTGATTCTCAACCCCGCCCCCCACCGCAAGAAAATCTCAGTGCCTTAGTTTATCAAAAGGTTGAAATGAAACTGTTTAAGGAAAGGGAAAGTAGATTTGAGGTACTAAGGGAGAGAGAGCAAATGAAAGATTAAAAGAAATAGACAGAAAGAAAGACAAGTGACACAGGGAGGCAGACAGATACAGAAAAGCAGCATGTGAAGTAGGCATAGAGACTAAGAGGGGAATATACAAAGAGAGGGAGACAGAGAGGAAGCTGGACAGATACAACGAAATATAGTGAATCAGATACAGAGAAGGAGAGATATAGGGATGGAGTCAGAGGTGGGGAACAAGGGAAAGACAGAGAGAGAGAAGGAGAAAAGCATGGACAGAGCAAGAGACAAAAACAGAGTTGCTGTTAGCATATCTTCACACCCATATACTGTTTCTTAGCCTTTGGGGAATAGTGGGGAAGTGGTGGGCGGATTTCCGAGCTGATTATCAGCCCGTTGAACCACGTTGAATGTACTTTCGGTGCCGAACCAGTCCTGGAATTGGACTCGAACCCAGAGCTTCTGGTCCAGTGGTAGGGGCGTTACCACTGCACCACAACACCTCGTGAAAGCAGAGTGAAAATGAGGCAAACTTAACAGTTTAACATTGGTGCTAAGAAACTAATGGGAAGCCAAACTAGAGGAGAGAATAGGAGAACATCAAGGGTGCAATTTACTGGTTGAAGAACTGGTGGGAGTATGGCATCACTTCCATTTGGGAAGGCCAGTTGAATTTAAGTGCTCATAAGGCGGTAACTAGCCAGCATTGGGCCTTCCCTGGGATCATGAATCCCTCCCCCTGAGCGCTGCCACCGAATCAGTGGCCAGCGGCTTTCCATTGCCTGTCAGCGAGCAGCACTGGTGCTGGTAACATACCCACCAGACACCTAGGATCAACAAGGGACACGGGACACAAAGTGTGTGAGGGCAGGGAGGGAGTCAATGGCTGGCGGGAGGAGGCCAGAAGGAAAGGCAAGAAAGTGGGTCGCAAGTACACCCCTTTCCCATTGCCGGGACCCCCGAACAGGCACTAAGTGCCTTTGAACAAGGAAACCCCCCCCCCCCCCCCGGCAACCCCCACCACAACCAAACCATGCCCCCCTCCCCCCAAAATCCCCATAGATAGCAAGCAAACCCAACAAAGTTTGCTTCTTGAGCTCGCCGTGTGGTGACTCCTCCATCTGCCACCGGCAGCGATTAGTGTCCGGGTGAGAAAACGGTCCACGAGCCTACCCGCTCTGGGTCTTAACTGGACAGAGGTAGGAAGATGGCAGACCCCACCCTGCACCCCTCCAATTAATTAAGTGGCCCCTGCCTCCAAACTCTCTGCTGTGTGTGCATTAAATTCTGCTCCTAAATATAAAAACTATACTAATGAATAATCAGCATGGATTTCAAAAGGAAAACTTCTGTTTGACCAACCTTATTGAATCTTTTGATAAGGTTACAAGGAGACTAGATAATAGTCATGCAGTAGATGTAATTTATTGGGATTTTCAAAATGTCTTCAATAGGGTGCCCCATAATTGACTAATGAATAAGATCAGTGAATGTGGAGCCGTGGACAAGTGACAGAAAGGATTGCTACCTGGCTCCCAGACAGAAAGCAGAAAGTGGGGTTCAGGGGTAATTATTCATGCTGGCAGATGGTGGGAAGTGGTGTTCCACAAGGATCAGTGCTGGGAACACCACTGGTCACAATTTACATTCATAATTTGCACTTTGGAATCAAAACGCCATTTCTAAATTTGTGGGGGTGGTGATGGGGGAATGGTCAATACTGAAGA
Source organism: Mustelus asterias (assembly GCF_964213995.1). Classification (NCBI taxonomy): domain Eukaryota; kingdom Metazoa; phylum Chordata; class Chondrichthyes; order Carcharhiniformes; family Triakidae; genus Mustelus; species Mustelus asterias. The sequence goes on from NC_135809.1 coordinate 93,186,130, forward strand.
GGACAGCTTCAAATTCCAGGAGCTCATTAATGAACATGCAGAATGGCTAAATGTGAAATAATACGCTTTGGTAGGGAGAATAGGGAGGTCACTTATTACTTGGAAGGTACAGGTCTCGGTGGGGCAGAGGAACAAAGGGACCTCAGAGCACAAAATAGTTTTGCCTAATTCGTCAAACAAGACGTCGTATTTTCTTAACAATTCTGCACTCACCCTGCCCACACTTGAAAAATTGCGGCCCAATTCAATTAAATTTTTTTCAGCAAATCGTGGCCTAGAAGGCTTGATCTTTCACCCATCACTATTATTTCTGGGAGCTAGATAGACTGCTGCCCATAGTTCACAGGGGCTATAGTGGTGGCTTTTACCTTTATCGTTTCTCCCATGTACATCTTCAACTTGGCAGAAGTCTCTAAGTTCAATGGTTGGGCACCCTCTCTCAGGTACTAAAATGTTTGCCCATCACAGTGGCTGATGCCCCTGTATCCAAAGAACAAAGAAAAGTACAGCACAGGAATAGACCCTTTGGCCCTCCAAGTCTGCGCTGATCATGATGCCTGCCTAAACTAAAATCGCATGCACTTATGGAGTCCATATCCTTCCATTCCCATCCTATTCATGCATTCATCTAGATGCCCCTTAAATGCTGCTATCGTACCTGCTCCCACCACCTCCCAGGGCAGCGCATTCCAAACATTCACCACCCTCTGTGTAAAAAACTTGCCTCGCACACCTCCTCTAAACTTTTGCCCACGCATCTTAAACCTATGTCCCCTATTACTTGACTTTTCTACCCTAGGAAAGAGCATCTCACTGTCTACTCTATCCATGCCACTCATAATCTTGTGAACCTCTATCAGGTCACCCCTCAACCTCCGTCGTTTCAATGAGAACAAACCGAATTTATCCAACCTCTCCTCATAGCTAATACCCTCCAGACCAGGCAACATCCTGGTAAACTCTTCTGTACCCTCTCCAAAGCATCCACATCCTTCTGGTAGTGTGGTGACCAGAATTTACATAATATTCTAAATGAAGCCTAACTAAGGTTCTGTACAGCTGCAGCATGACCTGTGAATTTTTATACTCAATGCCTTGACCGATGAAGGCAAGCATGTCGTTTGCCTTCTTGGCTACCTTCTCCACCTGCGTTGCCACTTTCAATGATCGGTGGACATGTACGCTCAGATCTCTCTGCCTGTCAATGCTCCTAAGGGTTCTGCCATTTACTGTACAATTCCTACATGCATTGGACCTTCCAAAATGCATTATTTCACACTTATCTGGATTAAACTCCATCTGCCATTTCTTCGCTCAAGTCTCCAACCGGTCTCTTTCTTGCTGTATCCTCTGGCAATCCTCTTCACTATCCACAACTCCACCAATTTTTGTGTCATCTGCGAACTTACAAATCAGACCAGCTACATAATCAGACCAGCTACATCCACTTCCATATTAAGAGGTTTCCCATTTACCCAAAGCATAATGGGTCTGGCTTGCCTGTTTTTAGACTAAAGAGAGTGTGAAGACCACATTCACTGGTGGCAGGCTCTTCCACCTTGTGTGCTTGTAGCATCTTGGTTGTTCAGTTAGTTACTCAATGACCATGACTCGGCTCTGCATTGGTTTATCAAATATCTTCTATTGTGACAATAATAATATTCCGTTTCCTTACACTTACATGATTCAGGAATGTGGTTATCTCCACATCGGTAACCTTCCATTTTAAGAATCATTGTCGGATTGCCTTTGCTCTATCTTAGTACTCTGTGGGTGACTAGAATCGTTTCTTGCTTTGAGTTGCTTTGCAGGCTTTGGTACTACGGCTGGCTGCATGTTCCCACCCTAACTGGTAACCAGCCCTATTTTATGTGCACTGCAGCTCTTGTGCATCTTTTTCAGTGCTTTCCATGGCCAGTGCTATCGCCATTGCTCATTTAAAATTTATGTTGATTTCTGCATCATTGCTCACACCACGGATTAGCCAATTCCTTAACATATCATTTAGGGTCACTCCAAAATCACAATATCCAATAATTGCTGCAGTTTAGCAATGTAAGTCACGATTGATTCACCCGGGGCTTTCATCCTTGAATTAAATTTGAGTCTCTGGAATATGATTGATGTTTGAGGTTAAAAATAATCCTTCACTAAATCCACGAGCTCCGTGAATGATTCAGAATGGGCCACACTTGGGGCTATGAGACTGTGAATAATGTCATAGGTCTGACTTACACAGGCACTCAGGAGAATTGCTTTGTGCTTTCCCTCCTCCACTATTTCATTTACTTGGAAATAGAACCCCATGTATTGTGTCCCATCCTCCATGGAGGGGTCAACTGGGTCTATTCACCTGGAGAGAAGCATTCTGGTGATTATATTTTTTATTTTTCTCAGACTTCGGTTAAAACAGGATACTCACAGGTGTCAGACCAAAGGCAATGACAGGGTCATTTATCCTCATTGCCAGATGTAATGATGTAGTTTCGGAGACTTTTCTAGTGAAGCAAAAAGGGATTTATTTGCATGGCCATTGTATGAGTTGCATGCTCGCAGTTAATCCAAAATATCTCAGCCCAGGAGAACTCCTTCCCCAGGAGTGATTCCCCACATTGGATCCCGATTGGTTGTCCAGACCACGTAACCCTCACTCAGTTGTGTTGCCCTTAATGGTGTAATAAATAGTGTAGATGGGAGCATAAAATTACAAAGAGAAAGTGATAGATTAAGTGAGTTAGCATGACCATTGAAAATGGAATTTAGCATGTAGGGCCATCCATTTTGGACCAATTCATCCATCTTATTGTGAAGGACCCTCTTGGGTCTAGTGACCACAATATGGTCGAATTTCTGATTCAGATGGAAGAGGAGAAAGTTTGGTCCCAAACCAGTGTCCTCTGTTTGAACAGAGGGAAATATGATAGGATGAGGGATGAATTGGCTAAGGTAGACTGGGAGAGAAGGCTGGCAATTAATATAAAAAATGATAGTAAAAGTTTTTATAAATATATAGAAAGGAATAGAGTGGCTAGAGTGAATGTTGGACCCTTGGAGGACGAGAGGGGGGAGTTAATAGTGGGAAATGAGGATATGGCTGAGTCTTTAAATAAGTTTTTTGTGTCGGTCTTCACGGTGGAGGACACAAATAGTTTGCCAAATATTAACGATAGAGGGTTGGCAGCAGGAGAAATACTTAATACAATTAATGTTACCAGAGAGGCAGTGCTGGGTAGACTAATGGGACTGAAGGTGGACAAGTCCCCGGGTCCGGATGGAATGCATCCCAGGTATTGAAAGAAATGTCAGAGGTAATAGTGGATGCGTTAGTGATTATTTATCAAAACTCATTGCATTCTGGGGTAGTGCCGGTTGATTGGAAAACGGCTAATGTTACGCCGCTGTTTAAAAAAGGAAGGAGACAAAAGGCGGGTAACTATAGGCCGGTCAGCTTAACGTCTGTAGTAGGGAAAATGCTGGAATCCATTATTAAAGAGGAGATAGCAGGGCATCTGGATAGAAATGGTTCGATCAATCAGACGCAGCATGGATTCATGAGGGGAAAGTCGTGCTTGACGAACATGTTGGATTTTTATGAAGATGTGACTAGGGCGGTTGATGGAGGAGAACCGGTGGATGCGGTGTTTTTGGATTTCCAAAAGGCGTTTGATAAGGTGCCCCATAAAAGGCTGCTGAAGAAGATTAGGGCACACGGAGTTGGGGGTAGTGTGTTAAAGTGGATTGGGGACTGGCTATCCGACAGGAAACAAAGAGTCGGAATAAATGGGTGTTTTTCCGGTTGGAGGAAGGTAACTAGTGGCGTGCCGCAGGGATCGGTACTCGGGCCGCAACTGTTTACCATTTATATAGATGATCTGGAGGAGGGGACGGAGTGTAGGGTAACGAAGTTTGCAGACGACACAAAGATAAGTGGAAAAGTGAATCGTGTGGAGGACGGAGAAGATCTGCAGAGAGATTTGGACAGGCTGAGTGAGTGGGCGAGGATATGGCAAATGGAGTATAACGTTGATAAATGCGAGGTTATACACTTTGGAGGAAATAATAACAAATGGGATTACTATCTCAATGGAAACAAATTAAAACATGCTACCGTGCAAAGGGACCTGGGGGTTCTTGTGCATGAGACGCAAAAGCCCAGTCTGCAGGGTACAACAGGTGATCAAGAAGGCAAATGGGATGTTGGCCTATATCGCGAGGGAGATAGAATATAAAAGCAGGGATGTCTTGATGCACCTGTACAGGGCATTGGTGAAGCCGCAGCTGGAATACTGTGTGCAGTATTGGTCCCCTTATATGAGGAGGGATATATTGGCATTGGAGGGAGTGCAGAGAAGGTTCACCAGGTTGATACCGGAGATGAGGGGTTTGGATTATGAGGAGAGGCTGAGGAGATTGGGTTTGTACTCGTTGGAGTTTAGAAGGATGAGGGGGGATCTTATGGAGACTTATAAGATAATGCAGGGGCTGGATAGGGTGGAGGCAGAGAGATTCTTTCCACTTAGTAAGGAAGTTAAAACTAGAGGACACAGCCTCAAAATAAAGGGGGGTCGGTTTAAGACAGAGTTGAGGAGGAACTTCTTCTCCCAGAGGGTGGTGAATCTCTGGAATTCTCTGCCCACTGAGGTGGTGGAGGCTACCTCGCTGAATATGTTTAAAGCGCGGATGGATGGATTCCTGATCGGTAAGGGAATTAAGGGTTATGGGGATCAGGCGGGTAAGTGGTACTGATCCACGTCAGATCAGCCATGATCTTATTGAATGGCGGGGCAGGCTCGAGGGGCTAGATGGCCTACTCCTGCTCCTATTTCTTATGTTCTTATGTTCTTTTGTTCCTCTATTTGTTCTGCTACCATCCCCTTTCACCTTGTACTATTAGCCCTTTTTTCATTTAATAACAGAGAGTTAAATTATATTAGTCCAACAGTGAATATAATCCATGCAAAAAATAGTAGCAAAAAGTGCTACTTCACTTGAATGTGCAAACCATTCAATAAAGGATGGATAATCTAAGAGTACAGATGGAGTCCTATTTCTGAGCAGCCTGTCGGTAAGTCTGCTTTGAGGTGTGAAGGATATGAGAACAAAACCATGTTGGCAGTTGTCTTATGTAAAGTTAAAGCATATGGGATTGCAGGTAATGTCTTGAGATAGATAGAAAGCAGATAGGAAGCAAAGAATTGGCATAAATGGGTCTTTTTCTGAGTGGCAGGCAGTGACTAGTGGGGTTCCGCGGGGACCCCAACTGTTCACATTATTTATTAATTATTTGGAAAAGGGAACTAAATGTATTATTTCCAAATTTGCAGGTGATACAAAAGTTGGGTGGGAGGGTGAGCTGTGAGGAGGATGCAAAGATGCTTCAGCATGATTTAGACAGGCTGAGTGTGTGGGCATATGTGTGGCAGATGCAGTATAATGTGGATAAATGTGAGGTTATCCACTTTGGTAGCAATAATAAAGACAGATTATTTACTTGAATGGGTGTAAATTGAGAGAGGTGGATACTCAGCGAGGCCTTGGTGTCCTCATGCATCAGTTGCTGAAAGTAAGCATGTAGGTACAGCAGGCAGTAAAGAAGGCAAATGGCATGCTGGCCTTCATAGCAAGAGGATTTGAATATAGGAATGTTTTGCTGCAATTGTATAGGGCGTTGGTGAGGCCACACCTGGAGTATTGTATGCAGTTTTGGTGTCCTTATCTGAGGAAGGATGTCCTTCTCACAGAGGGAGTACAGCAAAGGTTCACCAGGGTGATTTCTGGATATGAATTTGATGATCAGCCATGATCAAAATGAATGGCGGAGCAAGCTTGAAGGGCCGAATGGCCTACTCCTGCTTTTAGTTTCTATATTTCTATGTCTGGGAATCTTGTGTCTATCTTCATAAACATCTATTGTACATTGTACATTGATGGACCCCTTCTGACTGATGAATAGTCTTGGGTGGTCTGAAGGTGCCTTGATTGCCACATATGTGAAGATGTCTTGTCCCTATTGGAAGCCAGCAAGCAATGCAAACCCAGCTCCTGGTCACCCGATTTGATGGGCGTTATTAGTGGAAAAGTTAATATACTTGCCAGCCTCGTCAAACAAAGCACCAGTCAGCAGTCTTATACATTTGCATGCTGCCCGCAGTGAGACCTTGTAATTGTCTCCAACAGTTGTGCCCTGAAAAGATCCAGAAGCAGGGAGGTTGAGGATGTTGATGATTTTGATAGCGATTGGTAAGGTGTGGTCAACCTGTCTGCTTAACAGCAAGTCTGGTTCATCAGGCAGCAAATGTCTGACAGTGTCCGAGGTGAGGCCCTGAACCTTCTGACTCTCAGTCATGTGGAGGAAGAGTGTCCTCTGCATGTGTGCCCTGTAGTGAGTGTGGCCACTGTCAAGGTGCACCTCCCTGTTGATCTCCTCTCTCCTATGGAGCTGCAGGTCTGCGAACAGTAGGCTGCTGCTGCTCCTGTTGGGCGTTTGTGGTGATTCTGGTCATCTTGCTCATCATTTTAGGACTAAAGTAACACAGCATGAGCATGATAGCTTAGACCAATAAAGTGCAGGTCAGAAGTGCAAATCTCCAAAGTTTAAATAACACGTCCAAAGTTGTCAAAGTAACTGCTCAGTGCAAGCACTGTGAATGAAGCCTTTCGCACAGATATGAAAGCTGTGAGGATTGTGTATTCAGTGGCCTCAGTTACTGCTGTGTTCACACCCTGTTCAGACTGGTGAATTCCAGTAAGCCCAGGAAATCTGTGGACCAGCAATTAAGTTACAAAAAAACATTTTTGCTGTAATTGGGCACTTTTAATGTATTGAAATCGACAACCTGCCTCTCCTGAAGGCGTTGCACACAGATCTACAAAGTTAAATTTGGAAATTGGTGGGTTGGAGTGGACTTCCTGACATACTTGCATTTTTACACCCACCGCCTCAGCGCCTGCACCTAAATCTACACACTCCCCCAAGTTAAAACTTTCCACCACCATAGAGAGCAAGGCAGACACACAGAGAGGAAGAAATGGCAAAAGAATAGAGGGACCAGTCAATGAGAAAACATGGAATGGAAGGAAATACAGAAACATGGCAAAGAAGGAGACTCACAAACATGTAAGTACAGACAAACACAGGGCACATGAGAAACAGACATGGCGAGAATGAGAACAGACACAGGGAGAATGAGAAACAGCCTCGTGGAGAATGAGAACAGACACAGGGGGAATGAGAAACAGGCACAGGGAGAATGAGAAACAGGCGCAGGGAGAATGAGAAACAGGCACAGGGAGAATGAGAAACAGGCAAATTATAGCCATAAAGACTGATAAAAGCACAATAAAGACATTCACGAGAGGAAACAAATAAGAAATAATATAAACAGTGATTAAGGAAAAGACACAGAATCAGAGAATGACATATCAACTGTAAAATGATGAAGATGATGGAAATGTACTTTCTAATTAACATTCTAACAGTAAACCTTCAGGAGTAAGCAAACATCAAAAGGGTTAATTCCATCCACTGTTGTTTGTCGAGCCTTTTCACTTCTAAAGAATTGTATGCTGTGAAATAGACACATCCTTTAGTTCATGGTCCACGGTGATGTGTGGCTTATATGGTTTACAGGCTCTGGTAGATTGAGCCTCTGAACCTCCATGCAGATTAACAAAATACTCACTGTTTCCACTACCTCAAACCTAGAATGAAAACAAACAGATAAACAAACAAACAAACTGTGATCTTTCCATTGCTCAATATTATAAAGCAGAAATGTAAAATGTACAATCCCACCCCCACAGATCTTTATTCTGTGAATTGAGTAAAAAGATTGTTGCACTCCCATGACAAACAGTGCCCGGCATTTTCATGACTTTTGATCAATCCATACTGTCAGGGTCATGACCCAGCGAGTAAGGCCACTGACCACTGTTGTATAGACCAGAAGACCCCAGATTTCAGCCCAAGTTTATAATGGTATTAGCTGATCTTAGCCAAGGAGCAACTGGAAAATTCCTATCGTTCATGTCACAATCTGTACACTTGTGAGGCAAAAGGTCAGTTAGAATTTCCAATCCTAGTCGGTAGGCAATTCCTGTCTGAAGTTGCAAATGTATGGATGTTGGGTGAAGATGGGGTTGGAAACAATTCCACTGTCCATATTGTTACAATTCCCATAGAGACCAGTAACTTTTAAAAATAAATTAATCTTTGGACAACTGACAGCAATAACCAAAGGACAAGATTTCAAGCTTTAGGGCTTTTACTGTAACACACATCTGGTTCATTGGTGTCCTTTAGGAAGGAAATCTGTCATCCTCACCTGGTCTGGCCTACGTGTGATCCCAGATCCACAGCATTTATAGGACATGGGCATCACTGCCTAGGCTAGCATTTATTGCCCGTCCCTAATTGCCCTGGAGAAGGAGGTGGTGAGCCACCTTCTTGAACTGCTGCAGGCCCTGCGGTGTAGATACTGCTGTTAGGAAGGGAGTTCTAGGATTTTGACATTGCGGCAGTGATATACTTCCAAGTCAGGATGATGTGTGGCTTGGAGGGGAACTTCAAGGTGATGTGTTCCCATATGTTTGCTGCCATTGCCCTTCTAGATGGTAGCGGTCGTGGATTTGGAAGATAGAGCTTTAATCGTCCACAACAAATTCATGAGCACTGACTAAACACAGAATGGGGACCAAATATGAGATTCCACTACTTTGAATGGTTTATTCAACATCAGGTAGGGCATTTCCCAACTAAGCCACTGGGACAAAAGAAGAAGATTTTGACTGTGACACACCCACGCGGAGGGCAAATGTGTAGGTCTGCCCTCACAGAACATAGTTAGATCATGGGAGATGGTCATGATGGAAGAAATCCCAACTTTTAGTTATAGCTTTTCCTGTGAATGAAGAGTATTTCAGTGCATAACCAGAACTCCTAGTGAAATGCCAGCACTTTAGGAAGCATTGCCTATTAATATCAATTCCTTGTCAGGGGTTGGAGGCTGGGCATGTGTTCTTGCAGTGTATTAAATGAGCTGATGCCATTATTTGAAGAATAGCAGGGAAATCTCCTGATGCCTTGTTCAACATTAATTTCGCTAATAATATTAAATATTGCTGTTTGTGGGGTTCTGCTGCATCAAATTGGCAGCTGAGTTTCCCATATTAAAAGTGACTGGACTTCAAATATTCTTAGTTCTAAAGTGCTTTGCGAAATCCTGATATCCTGAAATGCCCCTTACAACTGCAAGTTATTTCAAAATTTAATCCCAGTCTTCCTGAGTCCCTTTATATCTTCTTCATATTTGACCCATATTTCAAAAACATGCAGTTTAGGAGCAATCTATAGATAGGGCCTATTTTTATCTACAAAATGGTCAATTAATTTCTATCAAAGCTTGTCAACTGAGGTAACCATTTTGATAGATCAATAGATATCTGTGCCATCGAATCTGTATATCTATTGGCATAACCTTATTCGGAACATGACATTGTGCTTTTAATCAAATCGGTGTGTGTATTAACTAATCTAATATGGACTGCAATTGATGGGCGATTTCTCTGTAATGGCATACTTCAGCGGTATATTTAATGTCATTTTTTGATCTGTTCTGTCAATCTAATATTCTAATGCAGTCTACTACAAAGATCGATAAATCTACCAACTGCTATCATCAAATGTGTAGGATTGTCAAATCTAATTACTGAAAGTGTGTATCTGCTCGGATCGATCATTGTGGCTCTTTTTAAAAGTTTATTTCAGGTTGTACTGTCCAATTGCTTAATTCGGTGTACTCATCTATATAATTTCATTCAAATCGAGATTTTTCAACCGCACCTTCTGCAGGTGTACCCACTATCCATGGGTCTCTGAGCTTTCTCATCTATCAACCCATGTGCCCGAACGTAAATAAAACGCTAACAGGATCACGTCTCACTTGCCTCTTCCAAGATGTGTGGCCGACTCCAGCTAAATCGAATTAACCTCTTTGCACTGGCTCTGTCTGCTGTGTGAGGTTGAGCGATGACGTCCTTGCACTGGAGTTGAGATGGTTTATATGGAAGGGAGTCCCCTCGCCTGCTGGAGAGACAGGGATACCTGTGGCATCAGGAACCTTGCCAGCGCTCTGCGATCAAACGGCACTGAAGACTGCAACAGGCGATGTGTGTGTGTGTGAGAGAGAGGAAAGTGCATGAATCGCACTGTTTCTAGAGGGAGAAATTGACAACTTGTAAAGGGGCGCTGCTAAAAAAAGAGCGATTAACGCGATTAGTATGATGGTAAGAAATAAGAGATTTATTTTGAATATTAACTGTTTGATAAAGAAATAGAATAAGGCAGGAGGGCGGGTTAAGTTTAATTTAAAGGTACGATTACATTCACTCAATGTCTGTGAACGCGAAGGTTACTGATCTAAGATGACTCCAGGAACTGTTTGTTAAAGTTGATGCAGTATTTCTGAAGCTCTGTCGTGAAAAGGGGTGAGATGTCTGTAGGCTGGGATGTCAAACACGAGCCTTAGAAATCTCAATATAACTGTCAAATAACAGCAGGGACAGCTCTTCTCCAACATAGAGGAAAAATCCCCTCGGCCCATCGCGTTTGTGCCACAGGTCAAAGACAAAGCACCCAATATTCTAATCCCATTTGCCAACACTTGGCCCACAGCCTTGGCATCACAAGTGCATGTCTAAATACTTCTTAAATGTTATGAGAAAGTTCAAATTCAATCATCCTACTCAATTTCTGGGATGCTTTGTTGCTAGGTTTGCTTCAGGGCAGCATTCATTAAAAAATGTCACTGTGTTTAGACCTTTGAGGCAACTAGGCACTTTTTAAAAGCAATTTAAAAAACTTCCAATCTGACTCTCAGTCATCATCTCTTTTGCTATGGAGGGCATCCAACTTAACGGCATCAACATAAATTTGCGTTGACATCAGGACATATATTACTGTTCCAAATGCGAGTTATGTGATATCAGGTGTAAACGTACATGAGCTGACGCCAGGATGTGCAAGATCTCTACAGAACGTGCTGTCAATTTTAGCAATGAAAAGCTGAAACAGGATGGTGTAATATAAAACTTTTATTTTAAAGTTTATTTATTAGTGTCGCAAATGGGCTTACATTAACACTGCACTGCAATGGAGTTACTGTGAAAATCTCCTTGTGGCCACACTCTGGCGCCTGTTCAGATACACTGAGGGAGAATTTAGCATGACCAATGCACCTAACCAGCCAGGTAATTGAACCTGGGTCCCTGGTGCTGTAAGGCAGCAGTGCTAGCCACTGAGCCACCTTGCTGTTAATGGGATCGTATGGTGTACAAAATGGTCACTTCATAACAGCTGATATATTGCAAAGTAATCGGTGGTGTGTTAACTACTTTAAGCTCGCTCTGAGAGATATGCAATAAGATAGCAATATTTTTTCAAATGCACTCTTTTCATTTGCAAGTGAATTGCACAATATGTGAAAGAGCAGCAACACGGGGTGTGCATGCGCAATTGTGACAAAACTCACAAACCATCCGTTTTTATTCCCAAAAGAGGAAGTTTGCAGACTCTGGTGCAAGTGCTGCTGAAAGCAACAGTGAATGGGTTCGCTGCGGCTGTGGGGGAAGCTGCTGTGATTTCTGTAGGACAACTGTGCAGCACAGTTTCTGCACCAGTGTAAAGCAATTTTATGATTGGTATCAGCTAGCTTAGCTGCAAATCAAGAGATGGAGGTCATGCTTTTGAACTATGCACGTGCAGTGTGACAGCATGCTATCTGGAAATCATAAAAGCTTAATTTTAATTCAAGTTCAGAGTTTAGCTTCTATGAGCTATTTATTACTTTATATTTTCATCCCTTTTTGGCATATTTCCATTTATGCTGTATAATATTGAACTTTCTGGATATTCTTTAACCCAAGATATAAGCAAATTACTGTGGATGCTGGAATCTGAAACCAAAAGAGAAAATGCTGGAAAATCTCAACAGGTCTCAAAGCTTTGACAAAGGGTTGTCTGGACTCGAAACATCAGCTTTTTTCTCTCCTTACAGATGTTGCTGGACTTGCTGAGATTTTCCAGCATTTTCTCTTTTGGATTCTTTAATCCAAGCCTGTGTTAGTTAACGTGAACTGGGGCAGCTACAGAAACATAAATAAGAACAGAGAGTGCAGGAAAAACTCAGCAGGTCTGGCAACATCAGTAGAGAGAGAAACAGAGTCAGCATTTCAAGTCTGCTATAAATCTTCAGAACTGAGTTTTAGTTCAGATTTCCTGCATCCTCAGTATTTTGCTGTTAAGCTATTGAAGCATGATGATTGGCCTCGGTGCCGCAGGGAAATCTGCTCCAGATTGTAGCAATGATCTTTTCCGGAAGATATATGACGTGTATGGATACGAGGTGAGGAGAGAGCCAGGTACAGCTGGATAACTTCCCCACTATCAGATCCACAAACTGACATATATTGCATAGCTCACATGTGAAAAGTGGTCACTTTCGATGGGTATCAGAGGACTGTTTGCCTTGTTAGAAATAAACCACAGCATCAATCACAGGTGGGAGAAAAAACACTGCAGGAAACCAGAGGTGAGCAGTTTCCAGCAATCCAAAACGTTAACATAATCTTCTCTCTCTGATACTGTTTAACCTGTTGTGCATTTCTGGCATTTTGCCATTTTGGCGGCACGGTGGCACAGTGGTTAGCACTGCTACCTCACAGCGCTAGGGACCCAGGTTCAATTCCCAGCTTGGGTCACTGTCTATGTGGAGTCGTCCCGTGTCTGCGTGGGTTCTTCTGGGTGCTCTGGTTTCCTCCTACAGTCCAAAGATGTGTGGGTTAGGTTGATTGGCCACGATAAATTGACTGTTAGTATCAGAGGGATTAGCAAGATAAATACATGGGGTTACGGGGATAGGGCCTGGGTGGGATTGTTGTTGGTGCGGGCCCGATGGGCTGAATGGCCTCCTTCTGCACTGTAGGGATTCTATGAATTGTTATTTTCTTCACTACAATTTCTACAACACGTAACAATGCATCTAACAATCCGCAGAGACGATCTCATCTTATTTCTTTCCAATTCTTTCTCTGTAGAAAGTTAAGATGACAGTAATCTGCATTTGTGCTTTCTTAATAATCTTTATCGTGGTGGAATCCTGCTGCACTCCCAAGGTAAAGTTCTGAAACAAACTCTTAATTCTTTCAGCACCTTGTTGCGATATGTGTTTATTCTTTTCAAAATTATGTTTCTTCTCGCCCCTAGAGCAGGGTTATTCCAAAAAGTTGGGGTCCACAGTCCATGCTGTACCTGAAAGGACGGTGTAAGTAAAATCTGTTAACATTCATTGAATTCTAAATTGCATGGTTAGAATGAGATATCTGGAAGAAAGGTCAAAGCTGTTCTGCAGAGGTGAGAGTATAAAGGGAGAAAGTAAAGCGAGAAACATCAGTTAAATGATATATTGCAATCAGTTCCTGTAATCATGGATGGTTTTCCTAATCATGTCCTAAGTCTTCTGGTCAAACTAAGCAAGGCAAACCAGAACTGACCACAGCCTTCTCCTGTATGAGTAAGTTTCAGTGGTGTTTGAACAATTAAGTTACACTTTCCTGACAAGAAATGATCCCAGTGGCACTGCTATGAAAACTCCCAGCGTTAGTTTAAACATTACCTATTACTGCTGAGACATTATATCAATTATTGTCCAAAGGAGATAATATTCATTGTTGGCTTAGCAGAATAAGGGAAGGTAATGTAATCCTGAGTGTCAGTGTGGTTGAATAATGTTATTACCGTAATTGATCAGAGTGTCACAGTATCAATGCCAGGCCTCTCTGTGAATTTTATATTCAGGCCCAGAGGGTGCTTTGAAATTGTTAGGAGGGACTCAGCCCTTTCTTGGATATTGCATTTATCTATTGACACAGACATGTTCCGAGAGGAGCAATGTTGTTTCTTCTCACACGTTAAGGAAGTCATTCTTTTATTTTTTCAATTTTCTCTCCTGGCTTCTTTTCTTCTACTGAAGGAACTGACCCTTCCTGCGCAGGCAGTCAGTGCCCATAGAAACATAGAAACCCTACAGTGCAGAAGGAGGCCATTCGGCCCATCGAGTCTGCACCGACCACAATCCCACCCAGGCCCTACCCCCACATATTTTACCCGCTAATCCCTCTAACCTACGCATCCCAGGACTCTAAGGGACAATTTTTAACCTGGCCAATCAACCTAACCCGCACATCTTTGGACTGTGGGAGGAAACCGGAGCACCCGGAGGAAACCCACGCAGACACGAGGAGAATGTGCAAACTCCACGCAGACAGTGACCCGAGCCGGGAATCGAACCCGGGACCCTGGAGCTGTGAAGCAGCAGTGCTAACCACTGTGCTACCGTGCCGCCCTTCTTGGGCATTTTCCAGAACAGGTTGCTGCAGTCATTAGGAGTGGAAATGCTGGCTGAATTTTTACCTCCCGAGCTCAATTGTAGCACCTCAATTGCTGCTCCAGTTGAGATGAGCTAATTTAACAAGACGGAGGATTATTTTTGTTTAAAAAAGACCGAAATTCTACACTGCTACGAAGTTCCAATAAAAACCTATTCACGTCACATAGTATCAGATATATTCTGATTTGCTGTGGGTAAACAAGGCTATAGTTAAATAGAAAAAAATGGATATTTCTCCCAGGGAAAAAAAACATGCTGTACAATTTTCTTCCTTCTGCTATTGGGGGCAGTAATTCATACTGGAGAATGGGCGGCATGGTGGCACAGTGGTTAGCACTGCTGCCTCACAGCATCAGGGGCCTGGGTTCGATTCCCAACTTGGGTCACTCTCTGTGTGGAGTCTGCACGTTCTCCCCATATCTGCGAGGGTTTATTCTGGATGCTCTGGTTTTCTCCCACAGTCCGAAAGACGTGCTGGTTGGGTGCATTGGCCATGCTAAATTCTCCCTCAGTGTATCCAAACAGGTGCCGGAGTGTGGCAACTAGAGAATTTTCACAGTAACTTAATTGCAGTGTTAATGTAAGCCTACTTATGACACTAATAAATAAACTTTTATCATATGGGTGTCAGCTGCTCTCCTATCCTTGTCCAAATGGTCATCTTCAACTATAAAGCTGGATAATGAGTTCTGGCAGAAAATTAAGGTGATTTAGTCTGTTTCTAGCCCAAGATGCATCTGACCATTGACACCATGATGGGAGATTGTTGGATAATCTGGCTACATTCCACTCAAGATCACTTGGCAAGAGAGTGTGCAGCCATAATTTTGCCGATTGTCCATAGGGTAGTATGAAAGGTGCTTTATTCTGCTCAAATAGATTTTGTACCTGACCAAAATGGAAAACTGTTCATTTCCCTGAATTGAGATCTACGTTCACCTGTCAGCAATGTTACCTCTATTTTACTTTATGATATAGGCACCTGAGACATGAGCCTGAGAAATTCTGTAATGGCGAGAGATCCCATAAAGAGGATGATGACTCAGTACTAAAATCTAGATTAACTGTGGTGTTATTTTTCCAGATGGGAGAAGATCTGCTGAAGCCAACGGTTATTATAACTATGACATAAACACCTGGAATCTTCTCGCAGGTAGCTTCTGCATGTCAGCCTATTCGTTTGTTTACCAAACAGGGTGGGCCAATGGTTGAACGCACAGCAAATAAAAAAGCAATTTACATACAATGGCTTATTAGAAAACATATATTTCAGGAACTATTCTTTTAATCAAAAAATGTATTCTAATCCAAAGTTAAAACACAATATTATGGTCTTTGGATGTCTCAAGCTTAGGATTCAAGGCTAAGGTGTCTAAAATGGTAAAACACTGAATACCACAACATTGAAACTGAAATTATCGGAGCTTTCCTGTGGACTATAAAGGCTTCCAGTAATTCCTTGCAGTCCCATTGTTAACCCTGTATTTCTAATTACATGTTCATACTCTACTTAAATTGTACAGGATGTATTTATTTGGAGGCAAATAACTTGTGAAGACTGGGAAAAAGGGGCAGCAAATATATGAAGCAAGTAGATCAAAGAAAAGTGATAATTACAATCAAACAAATATATGTCTCAGTCTCATGAATGATCCAGAATTTCTCTCTGTATTTTTGATAGCTATTGAGAATTTTGCCATTAGGTTGACACCATAAATAACAGAAGATACTAATGGTCGACCGATGGCCATAGATGGCCAAATGCTAATTTGGATCTCTCTTGATAACCATTGATAATATTGAGTCTCAACCAATAATCATTAAAGGCAGTGACAGTGACCTTTACCGATAGCCATTGATAATCTTGGGTTTCAACCAATATAATTGATGATATTTTATACCAACAATTTCCAATGATGTTAGTACAAGGCATGCTGTGATAGCAAGTGTGCTCATAGGAAGCAACTCAAAAAATTGAGCTAGTCTATATTTAAAATCACTGTTTTGGAATATGCAGTACCATGTGCTAAACTAGAGATTGAGTCCTCTGTTCATTTCCCTCTTTCCCTTCCCCTAGTCAAGGGAACATGTCGAGGAAGTTTCCAGGTTACCACTTCTTACTCATAGAAATCCTTGATGAAAGTTATTGCCAGCTGGGAGGAGTTCTCTTAAAGTCTTTTAAAAGTCTACAAATTTTAACAGGTTAAGGTAATGGACTCCAGATTAGATCTAATAATGTATTTTAAATGAATCTGGACTTCTTATAGAGCAAAAAGCTTTTCTTCTTGTCCCAGTGAAGGCAGAGGGAAGATCAGGTTGAGTGCCAATAATGTGCACAAGTGGTCATGCATGTGACCACTTCCTGTAATTTGGGACAGTCAGGCCCTAGAACCATTTTAATTGTTAGCATCTTTTGTGGTTTAATTTAATGCTATTTCAATGTTGATGTGTAGTGTAACTGAGTTAGCATGTCCATGATTGCTGAACCACATGCCACATTTTCTACATCAGCTGTGTAGATTCTCCACCACATTTTCTGTTACTACTGGTGAGCCGTGTTTTGGAGACGTGACAATTTTTATCATGGTTTTGTACTGCACTGAGAACATTTCCAAACAGAAAGTCAAATATATCCTGCAGGAAGAGAAATGAGACAGCTTCAATGGACAAACACTGGACCATGTAGAAACATAAAGGAAGAAAGACTTGCATTTTAATAGTGCCTTTTATATCTTCAGGATGCCCCAGAGTACTTTACAGATAATTAAATACTCTTTGAAGAATAGTTACTGTGACTCTAAGGAGAACATGAGCAACCAATATGCACTCAGCGAAGTCCCACAAACAGCAATGAGGAAATAACCAGGCAGTCTGTTTCTAGTGGTTGAGAGATAAATGTTGACCTGGACATTGTGGATATTTCCCCTGCTCTGTTTCAAATAATAGCACAGGATTGTTTAAATCAACCTGAAAGAGCAGATGCAGCCTGGGATAAATGTCTCATCAGAAGTGGAATGCAGATTTAACAGTGAGGAAAGACTGGAGTTCAGAATTAAACAGTGAGGAGAGACTGGAGTTCAGAATTAAACAGTGAGGAGAGACTGGAGTTCAGAATTAAACAGTGAGGAGAGACTGGAGTTCAGAATTAAACAGTGAGGAGAGTCTGGAGTTCAGAATTAAACAGTGAGGTGAGGCTGGAGTTCAGAATTAAACAGTGAGGAGAGACTGGAATTCAGATTTAAACAGTGAGGAGAGACTGGAGTTCAGATTTAAACAGTGAGGAGAGAATGGAGTTCAGATTTAAACAGTGAGGAGAGACTGGAATTCAGATTTAAACAGTGAGGAGAGACTGGAGTTCAGATTTAAACAGTGAGGAGAGACTGGAGTTCAGAGTTAAACAGTGAGGAGAGACTGGACTTCAGACTTAAACAGTGAGGAAAGACTGGACTTCAGAGTTAAACAGTGAGGAGAGACTGGACTTCATTCTTAAACAGTGAGGAGAGACTGGACTTCAGACTTAAACAGTGAGGAGAGACTGGAGTTCAGAGTTAAACAGTGAGGAGAGACTGGACTTCAGAGTTAAACAGTGAGGAGAGACTGGAGTTCAGATTTAAACAGTGAGGAGAGACTGGAGTTCAGAGTTAAACAGTGAGGAGAGACTGGACTTCAGACTTAAACAGTGAGGAAAGACTGGACTTCAGAGTTAAACAGTGAGGAGAGACTGGACTTCATTCTTAAACAGTGAGGAGAGGCTGGACTTCAGACTTAAACAGTGAGGAGAGACTGGACTTCAGAGTTAAACAGTGAGGAGAGACTGGAGTTCAGAGTTAAACAGTGAGGAGAGACTGGACTTCAGAGTTAAACAGTGAGGAGAGACTGGACTTCAGACTTAAACAGTGAGGAGAGACTGGAGTTCAGAGTTAAACGGTGAGGAGAGACTGGAGTTCAGATTTAAACAGTGAGGAGAGACTGGAGTTCAGAGTTAAACAGTGAGGAGAGACTGGACTTCAGACTTAAACAGTGAGGAAAGACTGGACTTCAGAGTTAAACAGTGAGGAGAGACTGGACTTCATTCTTAAACAGTGAGGAGAGGCTGGACTTCAGACTTAAACAGTGAGGAGAGACTGGACTTCAGAGTTAAACAGTGAGGAGAGACTGGAGTTCAGAGTTAAACAGTGAGGAGAGACTGGACTTCAGAGTTAAACAGTGAGGAGAGACTGGACTTCAGACTTAAACAGTGAGGAGAGACTGGAGTTCAGAGTTAAACGGTGAGGAGAGACTGGAGTTCAGAGTTAAACGGTGAGGAGAGACTGGAGTTCAGAATTAAACAGTGAGGAAAGACGAGTTCAGAGTTAAACAGTGAGGAGAGACTGGACTTCAGATTTAAATAGTGAGGAGAGACTGAAGTTTAGGGGCAGTACGGTGGCACACAGTGGTTAGCACTATTGCCTTACAGAGCCAGGGTCCCAGGTTCAATTTCAGCCTTGGGTCACTGTCTATGCAGCGTTTGTACGTTTTTCCCTGTGTCTGTGTGGGCTTCGTCCGGGTGCTCCGGTTTCCTCCTACAGTCCATAGATGTGTGGGTTAGGTTGATTGGCCATGCTAAATTGCCCCTTAGTGTCAGGGGGGATTAAGAACATAAGAACATAAGAAATAGGAGCAGGAGTAGGCCATCTGGCCCTTCGAGCCTGCCCCACCATTCAACAAGATCATGGCTGATCTGAAGCGAATCAGTTCCACTTACCCGCCTGCTCCCCATATTCCCTAATTCCCCTAATTAACAGGGTAAATGCGTGGGGTTGCGGGAATAGGGCCTGGGTGGGATTGTGGTCAGTACAGACTCGATGGGCCGAATGGCCTCCTTCTGTACCGTAAGGATTCTATGATCTGAAAGATAGCATCTTTGACAGTGCAGCATTCTCTCAGTATTGCGCTGTAATGCCAGTCTAGGTATTGTGCTGTGGAGTGGGGCTTGAACCCATGATCTTCTGATTCAGAATGGATGGAGTATACAAAAAAAGGGAATGGGGTGGATGCGAAGAGAAGCCTAGGAAATATTGTACTGATATTTTTTGCCTCATAATTTGAATTCTTTTGCAGTAGTAAAGAGAGTTCTTAAAAAAATAGAGTAGGAAAGCTTAATGCTGCAAATAGACTTGAAATTGAGATTGAGAACACGATAAACATACATACTTGAAAAAGTAAATGTATTGAGTAATACCCCTCAATCAATATTAATAAAATACATTTTCTAACCATTAACCTATGTGAGACCTTGCAAATTGACTGCCACACTTCACCATATTAAAAGTAAAAACAGAAAGTACTAGAAATACTCTGCAGGTCAGGTATGATATGCTGAGACAGACACACAACATTTCGGGTTGACGACCTTCCATCAGAACCTTTTGTTCCTACGTTGAAATATTGACTACAACTCAAAGATACTTCATTGGTTGTGAAGTGCTTTGGGAGGTCCTAATGTTGCGATAGGTACTTTATGAATGCAAGTTTTTTCATCTTATCTTCATAATTTTAAACATCTCTGTAATATCCTTACAAAGTCTATAATTTTCCATGGTATCTCCCACCTTACAAGTGGAGTAAAACAGGATATAGTATTCTCGATGTGGCCAGGGGTTTGTAATTTAGTTTGATATTGAGGTGCATTAGTTATGTATCCAAGCATCCAAGACAGATTCAGAGCAACATCATCTCCAGACATCAGGTCAGCCACCAATATACATCGATTATGTTCTGCTCCAACTCTTCATTGCCTCACTTGCCTCCTCCGCTGCATCTATGACATGTATCTGATACCAAGGCTTGACTTTGGTGTAACTTCCTCCAGCTAAGACTCGGAAAGACCAGAACCAATGCACTGTCTTGGGTTGAACCAGGTTGTAATCTTACATTGTGAGATTCTGTTTCTTCTTGCTCACTAAGGCTGCCTAATTCCATTTCACCCACCATTGCACTATCCCACCTCATCTGCTGCTTAAACCCTCAAAAATATCCGAGTTGATTATCAGCCCATTGAATGGTGTTGAATGCTCCTTCTGTGGCCAACAAGTCCTGGCATTGGATTCAAATCCCGAGCTTCTGGTCCAGCGATAGGGGTGCTCCCATTGTGTCACAAGGCCCCCTACTATTCCAGTGATCAACCGGCAGTACCTCATTCAAAACCATGTCTAAATTCATTCTGCCCAAAACACTGGTATCTGTAATCTTTCCCATTAGCCCAATATCCCTGTCCCCCAACATCTCTAACTTAAAATTTTCAACTTTGGGCTTAAATTCCCCTATGGCTTTGCCCTCCATGTCTTTATGACTTGCTCCAGTTGTTCTTCATGTTGCATTATATAAATGTGAGTAATTTTTATTTAACCTGTACAATGTTGTGGTCAGAACACATCTTGAATATGCTCTGATCACCAATGAGGAATGACCCTTTCCAGTGCTGGAGACAGCACAAAGAAGGGCTACAAGGTAGATCACTAGTAGATTTTTAAAATGTATGCTGCAGCAATGAATATAATCAATAAATCGCACTGTCCACAACATTACTGCAACTTGGCAGACTAGTTAAAAAAAAATTGAACCTCAGTTCTGCTTGATCCTTAAGTTTAAGTTTTAAGTTTATTCATTAGTATCTCTAACGGGGTTGGTTGGGTTGGCTGGGTGCAGGTGCAGTCGACAGACTTGGTACCATGACAAAGATGACTTTCTAGTGTCCTACATCACTCTATTGAATGTTCTTCTCCCTGATATAACCATTTACAGCAACAATTCTTTCCATTTCAAAGTGCATTTTCTGGATCGATACTGGTATGAAGTGGAAATGGAGACAATTTTTCAAAAGTGCCATGTGTCCATTCAGGCCTGATTTCATATTCTCCTTCTTCCTCCAGATTTCAAAAGGACACAAGCACTTGGAGACCAGGATCACTGGAAACAAGCAACTGCTAAAAATATGAATCTCATGAATTTGAAATAGAATGGATTCATCAATCAACCATTGCAATACATGAAAAAACATCTCATACTGTTATTAATTTAAGCTCCATGCAATAGTCTTATTGTGACCCTTTAAGAGGTGGGTGAGGGAAAGGTAAAGGCTTTATCTATAGCAGAATCTTCAATAGTTAAACTCTGGGTAGAAAATATCTATGAAATTAAAATTCCAATTCATAAGAAACAGGCTCTCATAACAAAATGCTAACATTTCTTGGGCCTAATAATACATCCTTTCTTATTTCTGTTTCTCTTCATTGTTTTAGTTCAAAATTGAGTGGTATAGAATTAATCTGTAGGGATCTCCACTTGGACTGATAACCTAGTCGTGAGGTATCCAGTCAGCTTCTCTGTGGACATTATGAGCAAAAAGTGGTAAAATGTGTGCTCGTCAATCTTGAAAGGTAACTGAGAGGGGACATAAAATAAATATATAGTAGAAGTACATGACCTTTAACAGCACAGAACAAATAAGTCCAAAGCACTACTTAAAGTTAAATTGCAACAGTAGGACAAGGTTCCTACTGGACAAAGGAAAATTTAGAACTGATCTCGGGTGTTCTTTGTACAAAGAGGTCAATATATGCAATGGGCTTGTGGGTAGAGTGTGGGTTGGGGGCAAGAAAGTCTCAGCATCGTTTAAGAAAGAGATGAATGTCGTAATGAGGAAAGCATTATGATTTACTTCCCAATAGATGAGCTATGATAGACCAAATGACCTTCCTCATCTGTACTGGGCTGTGATCTTATGATCTTAAACAGAAGTTGCATCCTCTGCATCTCAACGGCTAAACTCTGTTCATCTCAGAATTTGCAGACAACTGGAATGTTTTAACAACTTCATTCGGTTCCACCTCCTCGTTACCTTTCACTATCTTTGTGCAAGTCAAGCATGTTTTGGATATCTTTTCTCATGCACTGTATTTGAAGACGTGCTCTTGTGTTGAGCAGCTGCAAACTCCAACACCCCAGATGTATGACTGGGAGGTAGTTAATGCTGAGGTTGTTTAACCCACTTGGCTTTTACCAGTTCTTGTAGTCTACACTTATGGATCTTACCAAATTGTTTCTGAAAACTTATTGTTTTTTTTCTGAAAGGAAGGCCAAGATTGTCAATGCTATACTAAGGGTTTGAGAGATGCCTTCAGATTTACTGCCACAATACTAGATTTGACTGACAACACAAAACGATAAGAATATTATACATCTACATGTGAAAGTGGAGAATTTTATTATATTACATTGTATTACATTTAAAGAATCTCATGAGTTGTGTAACAGTACAAATTCAATTATAATAAATTACCATATTTGCAGCACTTTACGTGTCAAGTTTTAATGGTCACCTCAATCAGATGCCCTGGTAACTCAGTGAGTAAATGCTCTGTTCAAGGTTGTATTGAGGCATTTGACCAGGTCATTCCAGGTTAAACCATAACTTGTCTTATTAAGTCAGCTCAATGGAGCAGCGGTTACATGCTTTAAGCTGCCTGTGGTTTAGAGCACTCTTGACAGCTACTGGGCGAGGCACCTAAAGGCTGTCATTGTCAAGGAAAATGTTCCCTAGCAAGAATCTATGCCTTCAAGAGAGGAGGAGAAAACGGGGGGCGGGAGGGGGAGCGGAATTGCTTGGACTAATAAATATGATTGTTTGTGAAAGCCTCCTGAGGTTTCTCCAAAACAGCAGGTTCATAAACAATTTTTGATGCTCAGGTTGAAGGGGATGAGAGGGGTGGAGATATGTCTGCATTCATACCTTTATTTCAAGCAGCGTTATGTGTAAAATAAATGATTTATTGTGTAGATCAGTATTTGAGGAATGAGTTAGCACATCACAGAGGGTCAGTCCATGAACAGCATGCTTGCCAAGAGTCAGCTACCACAGCTGAGGTGGAAGAGCAAATTTATTTTTCTATACATAATGGAGAGGGAGGGTAAGGGTTCATAAGCGTGACTGAGGTACAGTAAGTTACATAGTGACCTGGCTAATAGTGATATACTATCAAAGTTAGGTACTTCATCAGCTGATACACAGTGTTTGATCAATATACAAAAGAGACAGTGGCACACCATGTCAGGGATTGATTTGTGTCATGAGGGGATGAAAAGAATGGGTGGGAAATAACTGAAATGTGTAGGAAAGCAAAAATTGTCACTGGACCAACTTTCGAGAGCCGGACTTAAATCCATTTAAGGCAAGAAAAATAAAAGCTGCAACTTGCTGAGTTTTAGGAATATATAAGCAGATTGGTTTTTGATGGGTCAGGTTGAATTCACGATTTCACTTTAAGCACCAGTCTAACAGATTCTTCTCGATGAGATCCAGTCATGGATGACCAGCAGAAAACATCCAAATAGTTCCACTTTCTCCTTTTTCCTTAAGGGAGTCCTCATCTCCATTATTAGCGCTGTATCCAAGTAGCTTAGTTTCCTCTTTTTTACTGAACACAATTTTCCCCTCTTATTGAAAAAGGCCACTGGCCCACTGAGCCTGCCCTGTACAACCATGGGTGACCTTGACATCTGCTTACTACATGCAACTGTGTTCATTCCACTCAGGAGATTGCTCTTTTGAGAGGGAGTTTTAGTTCACATGGGCAGCATGGTTGGTGCGGGCTTGGAGGGCCGAAGGGCCTGTTCCTGTGCTGTAATTTTCTTTGTTCTTTTTCTTTTAATACTTGCAATGAATCCCTACTCACTGAACATGATAAAACATAAGATTGGGAGCAGGCCATTTAGCCCCTTGAGCCAGTTTCGTCATTTAATGGTAAAATGGCTGATCCACAACCTAACTCCACATACTTGATTTCACCCCAATTCCCTTAATACCTTCTCTAGTCAACAAAAATCTAAAAAAATCAAATGGAAATTACTAATGATTGAGCATCAATTGCCATTTTCAGAAGAATTCCAAACTGCTGCCACTCTTTGGGTTATTTTTTACATGCCCCCATTGGTGTCTTTTGGGCAGGGCAGTGCACATAAAATAGGGCAGGTGCCCAGCTCAGCACCTTCCCACCCATTCCTGAGCTCACTCCCATAATATAGCGGGGTAAGCTGATGCCAAAATTGGCAGCTTGCCCACTATATTCAAAGAAGTAATCAAGGATCCATTAGGCTGGTTAGCAAGCAAATTAACCCTGATAGCACACTGTCCACACGATAAAACATTTGGCGGAGCAAGTAGTCTCATTTCTAAAAACAGTTCTTCAAAGGGTGGGTACAAAGTGGGGTTTGATCATTTGGAGCTGCCCTTTGCTGATAGCAGGGTGGTGGGGGGCAGCTGCCAGGACTGTTGGAGAAGAAGAAAGAAGGCTAATGGATCCCTGGAGCCAGTAAGTCCAGGGTCTTGGGCAGGGAGGGTTTGGGTAGATCAAGGAGAGGGGCAGGGTGACGGTAAGGGGTAGATTTAAGGTTGCAGACAGATAAGAAGAAAGGAGGTGTTCATTCTTAGCGGGGTCACGCTGCTATCAGCAATGGCCAACCCCCGAATGAGCAAACTCCCCTTCACACCCCATTTGAAGAATTTAGTTTTTAAAATCAGGCTACCTGCTCCTATCTAGCTGCCCACACCAAACATTTTATGGTGTGGACAGTGTACTGTCAAGGTTAATTGCCTTGATAAAAGTCTAATTGACAGTTGATTCTTATTTGAATAGAAGTGCATTTTTAGCTCAGCAACTCAGATTCCTTGAGTGAACTGTAAAACACCACTATCTCCCAATCAGTCCACCTTAATATCACAAAAACCTGATCAAATAATTCCTTAACCCTTCAAAGTTTAGGAAATACAACCCAAGTCTGTAGCTTAACCCTTAAAAGTTTCAGTTATCGTTCTGGTAAACTACACTGCACTTTCCTCCCAATACAATGTAACCTTCCCAAGGTGTACTGCCTAGAACTGCTCACAATATTGCGGATGTGGTCTAACCAGGACTTTCTGTAATGTAGCATGACTTCTACTCCCTTGTATTCTAATCCAGTAGATATAAAGTCCAGCATTCCATTAGCTTTTTGATCTGGTTTCTGTATCTATATATGGTACTTTAATGATCTAGTTACCTGGACTCTCAAATCTCTGGTTCTTCACTGTTTCTAGTTTTTCACTATTTTCTTTTTGGGTCCAAAGTTAATGACCTCATATTTGCATATATTGAAATCTATTTGCTAGGCTTTTGCCCAGTCATTTAATCTATCAATATATCTTTGAAAATGCTGCCTATCTTTGTGTAATTGGTAAACTTAGTTAGGTGGCTTTCTATCTCAAAATCCAAGTCATTAATAAATACAGTAAACAGATGAGACCCCAACGTAGGTCTTTGAGGACACAACTAGTCACATCCGGTCAGTTAGAATACCTGCCCATTTTTCCTACTTTTGATCTCCTGCCACTCTGCCAATTTCCAGGTCAATAAATTGCCATCAATTTCTCAATTCAACTTTAGCTAACAGCCTCTTGTGAGACTGTTTATCAACTGCCTTCCAGAATCTCATATAAATAATATCCATAGACATTTCCTTATCCACTACTTCAGATTTATCAGGCATGATCCATCAGTACAAATCCATGCTGGATCTTTCTGATCAGCTGAAAAACGTTATGGCATTCGGTCACCCCGCCATTAATTATAGACTCCAGTAATTTCCCAAGAGCAGGCACCAGGCTGACTGATCGAGAATTCACAGTTTCTCTCTGTCACCTTTCTTAGATCATGGAGTGACAATGGTTCCTGAATCAAGAGTACTCTGGCAGATATAATTCAGATATTTGAAATGTTCTCACCTACTTCCTTTAAAAGCCTGGGATGGAAACCACCTGATCCTGGGGACTTGTCACTTTCTTGTGCCATTATTTTCATTACTGTTAATCTGCTTACATCCATTTTGATGAGTCCATCTGTTCCAGTTTCAATATTCTTTCCAAAATGCTGATCTCTTCCTCCACTGCTAATCCTGAAATAATTATTCAATATATCAACCGGTTCCTTATGTGTTCCACAGATTAGTGACTCTATTTGAATATCTAACTAATACTCTGCTTACATAACTTTTCCTTGAGTCTCCAGCTCTTCCCTATCTAAGTTGAACAGCCTTTCCACCTGAATAAACCTTTAATATTATAAACTTTCTTTCTAGAATTAAAAGCCCCAGTTGGCTATGTCCATTGTGCTAACTGAGAGTCTTTAAACTAGACACTAATCAAGTACCCTCCTTTGAGTATTTTTCCAGTGTCTCAATATTATCCACCATGTAAATGGATTAAAACTCAATATAATATTCCAGATGAGGCCCAACCAGTGGCTTGCATAGAGACAGGAATGTATTTCTTGTTTTGTATTTAATTGTGCTAGCAAGACACCCTACAATTGTATTCTCTTGTTATAACCTTAAAGAACTGATGCTGAATCTTCAAAGATTCATACACTGCAACATCCAAGTTCCAATCCCATGAAACACCCTTGAATGCAGATCTGAAGGCTGTACATGTTCTTGGTGTTATCCTTATCCAAGTGTATGCCACTATATTAACCTATACTGAAGATGCAGGCACATTCCCCTTATTGTATGTGACTCAGTTAAGGCTCTTATACCTGCACATATCTCTCTATTATCGGTAATTATGCAGAGTTCCCTTGATGCCATATTCAGATCTGATGAAAATGGTGGGGAACAGTAAAGATACCAGTGGTTTTACACTGGCGAGCGATGCCTATGCAAAACCACTACCATTACTGTCCACGAGCATGAACCAATTCTTTATCCAACTCAAAATCTGCTCCATCTTCTCACAGCACCAACTCCAGTCTGTCCCAGATTTGAATACTGCCCCCTTTTCTAGCCTTTTCCCTCACTAATGAACACTATTGTCACTGCCTGTTGCCTTTACAGTAACCTGTTACTTTCCCCATTGCAATACCTCTATCTCTTTCTTTACAGAATGATCAATGTTCCTTTAGTTTCTCTTCTTGGTTTAGGTAAACTGCAATCATTTCATTGTAGGCATTTAACCTGCTCCTTAAATACGTACTTGTGGTAAAATCGAGGCTAATTTTACCATTTCCAATTTTAATTCATTCTTTCCTTTACCAGAATGTAAAACCCACGGCACTTCTTACCTCCCCAATCTTACAACCATGGAACTTTTGAAACCCAAGTTTCTTGGCATTTAATCACTATTTCCTGATTCTTCTTACCTGTTTCTACTCTTTTCAGCCTCTGCGGTTATTTGGCTTTTCACCAACGAATATCAGTTTTCCAATCTAAACTTGATATTAACATCCGCAGAATCTTTTTTTCTCATTCTGGATTATATTCACATTCTCATGTTTTCCATTTGTCAGCATTTAATGGTTTCATTTCTCAGCCCTGCAAAGTTCTCTAGGTGTCAACTGGTAGCACCCTTGCTGCTTAGTCAGAAGGTCATGGGTCCAAGTTCTACTCCAGAGATGACTGTGTTATCAAGCCTGACACCTCAGTGCAGCAGTGAGGAAATATCACACTCTCAGAGGCCCTGTTTGCCCTGTCTGGCGGACAGGAAACATCCCAGAGCACACTTTGAAGAGGAACAAGGGACTTCTCCTAGGATTCTGGAAAATATTCAATATCCAACCAACATCACTCAATCTGATCATTTATCTCAGTAAGTCTATAAAGGGATTTACAATGGTTAAGTGAGTGAGCAAATATTTGACAGATGGAGTATGATGTGGGCAAAAGAGAACTAGACCACTTTGACAGGCAGAATAAAAAGGCAGTATACTATATAAATGGAAAAGTGCAGATCTTGATGGCACAGAGGAATCTGGGTGGTCTGGTATTAGTACACAGGTACAGCAAGTGACCAGGAAGGCAAATTGAATGTTGGCATTTATTGCAAAGGGAATCGAGTATAAAAGTGTGGAAGCATTGCTGTAGTTCAACAGGCTTTAGCGAGACTGAATCTGGAGCACTGTGTACTGTTTTAGTCTCCTTACTTGAGAATGACTAAAATTATATTAGAAGCAGCTCAGAGAAGGTTCACTTAACTGATTCCTGGGATGAAGGAAGGTTGAGCAAGTTGGGCCTAAATCCATTGGAGTTTAGAAGAATGAGGTGACCTTATTGAAACATATAGCCAGAATTCACCAATGTCATACACCTTGCCACTGATAATGGAGAATATGGTGCTCAGCCAAGTCTGTATTCACAGCAGTGGACTGGAGAATCCCAGCCACAGATGAGGTCGGAGAATTCCAGTCATAAGATCCCGAGGGGACTTGACAGGGTAGAGATGCAGAGACACTGATCCCTTTGTGAGAGAATCTAGAACTCAGGGACAGGGTTTAAAAATTAGGGGTCTCCCATTTAAGATAGAGATAAGGTAAATGTTTTTCTTTTAGAAGGCTGTTAGTCTGTGGAATTCTCTTCCTCAGTGAGCAGTGGAGGCTGAGTTATTGACTTTATTCAAAACTTGAGTTAGGTTTTTGATTAACAAGGAGTCGAGGGTTGGGGGGGCAGACAGGAAAGTGGAGTTAAGCCACAACGAGATAAGCTATGATCTTATCAAATAGTGGGGCAGCTCCGAGGGGCCAAATGGCCTACTTCTGCTCCTAACTCGTGTTCTTGTGATTTAGAGATATAACGTATTACTATTGCACATGAGGACAGATGATTTATTTTATTCATTCACAGGATGTTGTCGCAGACTGGGCCAACATTTATCCCTAATTGCCCTTGATCTGTACATTGCTGTGGATCTGGAGTCACATGTAGGCCAGACCAGGTTAAGATGGCAGATTTCCTTCCCTGAAGGACATTCAAGAACCAGATGGGTTTTTATAACAATTGACAATGGTTTCATCATGAGACTTTGAATTCCGGATTGTTATTGAATTCAAATTTCACCATCTGCCATGGTGGGATTTGAACCCACGTCCCCATAGTATTACACTGGGTCACTGGATTACTAATCCAGTGCCAATATCATTATGCCACAACTCCCCTTCAAGTGAACACTCACTGTTTTTGCCGATACATGAAGCTGGACAAGTAGCTGAATATTCCGTGGAATTGTATCTTGGCCAGTCCGTGCTTTCAAGTGGGGCATTAAAAAAGATTCACCTCCAGATTAAAAAAGTAATTTGTTTTATTTGCATGCTTTAAAATTACTATTTGCACACTGCTTCATGTAGCGCCAACATTCAGAATATAGTAAAGCGTTACAATTTTTCAAGTTTACTTTCAACAGAGAAAACACACTCAAACTGAACAGCCGCAGGAATTACAAGAATCTGCAAAAGCAGGGAGGAGTGAAAGCTTTCATTAAGTTCATAGGGTGCTCACAATGGAAAAATATAATTGAAACCGTAAATGTCACAATTTCCAAATTTTAGGGTTCCAAGATTTGGAAAACAACTGTTCTTACTTCTCTAAAAGGGGTTGAAGGTCCAATTTTTCTTCTTAAAGTGCCATGTCCTACCCAAAAACTTTCTATCCTCCAGTTTTCTGTATTGCTCCATAGACATTGGTGCCATCCATGACTGTACCCAAGTGACAATTCTTCAAACTTACATCCAGATGTGTTGGTCAGTTATTTTATACTGGGAGTCGGGGCAAGGGGAAACGGTTCCAGGGTTGGGCAGGTGGACCCTCAGAACAGTCCAAATTTAAAGCCCCAATCATATCTGGTGGAGGCTGTCCAAGGCGGAAGATGTCACAGAGGAGTCTAGCAGGAAGGCATGGAGAACCTCACTTGCTACCTACCTGCTCATAAAAAAAACACATCCACAATACCTTTGTGCACTATCTTATTTCCTCAACAAAACTGAATATTTTGAACAAGGGTACTGCCCTAAACCTCTTCTCCCATTTATTATACTAAAATATGAAAATAAGGATCTCGGTTCATTTAAAATACATCAAAAATATATTTAATAATCAAACAAATTTTGCAATTTTCAATTTGATTATAATAATGTGTAAGTCACAGCCTTCAAATGAGGGTCAGTGCATTCTGAGACAGTTACTAATTAAGAGGCTTCTTTCTGAGTTGCTGTATTTCAATTTGGAATTCAGCTGATTGTATGAATTACCTCAACCAAATGATCATGCTTTTTACTGAGCAATAGTTCAAACTCCTTGCTATAAACGTGCAAATGGGAACATTCTAAAGGTTCTGAATGCTGAAGTATCTATTTCAAATGTACCATCTACCGTGAACAGGTATAAGAAACATGATGACATGTTAATTTATACAGAAAAACATGCAACAAAGGCGTTCGTGCAGGTTTGGTTCAGTCTAACTAAGTCACTCTGGGTATACAATCTCTAAATCGATCTATTTTGGGTTGCCATCCATCCTGTTTTTGAACAGGCAGTTAGATTTTGAATGGATTGTCCAGACATTTCTAAGACCAGACTTCAAAAGTGCCATTTTGTCTGTATTGACTTTTGTGTCTAATGATTTGGAAGCATTAATCATTGAGGTTCATATGGCTTTAGATAATTCTTCCATACCACCCAAAAGCAGACATTAAAACAAAGTCATGATCCCATCCTCTGTCTAAATTCTTAACCTTTTCAATCACCCCAACTAGTTTCGGAGTTGGTAAAATATGGCAGCCCAGTGCTTATCATTAATAATTTCTCACATGACTCTAGTTTCTTTCCTCTATCCCCAAGTCACTATGGTTTTCAGGGTCACTGGAGCTGTGGCTAAGGCTTCCTGGGGATATGGGCTCACTGGCCTGGCTCTTTTTCTTCACCCTTCTCTTCTCTAATTTTGAATTGATCATGGCAATTGGCTTTATGTTCATTCGGTCTTTCTCAGCCTCTTCCTCTTCATTGTATCGCTCTTCATCTTCCTCTGTTTCACTGTGGTAGGGGCTGGAGTGGAGAGAGGTAGCAGGGGACGGTGGTTTGGAGGCAGGCCTTGGGTAAGAGAAGCCTTCGCTCTACAAGACAAAAAAAAATAGTATTTCAATATCACAAGGGCAAATGAACAATGGTGCATTTACATTATTACATTAGTAATCTATTAGTTTCCACTATTCTGATTGCTGAAAATTGGACAAAGCTCATCAGTATCTCAGACTAACTGTACAATATTAGAACAGGAATATCACAACACAGAAACTGGGTCACGTGATTCAATAATACTCTCCAAAAAAGTTAACCAGCATAAAAACTTGGAATCAATCATCTAGGAAGATTCCTGATCACCTGTACCAGTTCCAGGCAAATGCCCTGGAAGGCCAGCTTACTAAAAGATATGGAGCAGTACCATCAGGGAATGAGCCTGCAATTCAGGGAGTCGATAAATTGGTCAGGTGATCCAGAATGCATTTTGGATACATTAGAAGTCGATATGTAGATAGGGATAGAGATAAGGAGGTTATATAGTACAAGGACCACAGAGAAATGAATATTGGTTCACGTATGTTCCAGTGTCTAAAATCAAAGTCCAATTAGGAATTCTTCCACAGAGGTCAGCTGGCTAAAGACTGGTGGCGTAAGATTTGCTTTGCTGGTGGGTTGATGATCCAAGATGGAGTAGGCACGCAGAGGATGAATCAGCTCTGCAGGTGATAGTTCAAAATCTTTCCAGCAGTGGGTTAGATTGGGGCCAATTTTGCAACCTTGCCAGAGCTTGCCTCTGTGTGGCCCGCCAGTCAGACGTTCAACAGCAGACTGGGGAATGTAGCTCTGAGAAAAGTGCCAGATGGCCTCCTTCTGTGCTGCAACTTTTCTATGATTTTAATATTAACCTGCTCAGCAAGCCTAAGTCTTAGGTCATGTAACCTTATTTCTCCACAATGATTTCAACAAAGAATGTTTATCCAGTGCCTGGAAATTGGCTGTGTGTCCCGGACTGATAATGTCTCAGCCATTATGGGTTAGAAAGAGGTTTTATTTGTTACTGGTCTAGTGTTTGGGAAGTCAAGCTAAGCTTGGCTTAGCGAATGCAAATGACCTTTTGTGTAGTTCCCTTTGAAGTTGGTCGGTGCAGTTCCAAGTGACCTGTAAAACGTTGCTCAGACATAACGAGGTGTGACATTGCCAAAACTGAGAAGTGAATTCTTTTATACTGGTGACTTACAGACAGAGGGTCAGCCATCTTCATTGCCTTGGTAGTCCAGGTTAAAATAAGCAATAGCAAAAAGTGTATGTATATACGCCAGAATTTTCTGATGTTCACGCTGGTGGGATCTTCCAGTCCAGCTGATGGCACAGCCACGCTACTGGTTTCCAAATGGCAGGGGGGTTCATTCAACAGGAAACCCCATTGACAATGGCAGGACAAGAAAATCCCGCCGCCAGCCAATGGTGGGCTGCCTCCGCTGCCAAGAATCATGTGGCAGGATGCCCAGAAAATTCCACTCATTTCGTTTGGTAATACTGAATTTGAGCATTGCTGGAGAAAAGGAGATTTTTCTTGCACTCAGGACAATTCACATGATTACCAAATGTAAAGGGAACAACAATTTATACCAAATGAGATGAATGCACAGATTGTTTGGCAAATGGATTCTGATTGGTAGAGGCATTGCCATGGAGAATGCATCAGTTGATAATGACCGATAGTTAACTGCCAAATATTGTTTGAAATTTAAACCAGGCAGCATAACTCTGATTGGTCAAGGCATTGGCCAGAGGAAGGAACCAGTGAATGATTGCCACTTATTTTGTTTTAACTGAAACAGCATAATGTGTGCATATGTTATTTTTGTCTGCACAGAGCCTTGTGTCTTAATATATGCAGCTTCCAGTACACGCAAATGCGCCACACTGCGAGCCTGAGTGACAATCTTAAATTGTTTGTGTTATTTTAAGCATACTGAGGATTATTTTGGCATACCTTCACTGGTCAATATAATCGTTAGGATTCTTACTGTTCCACACAGTATCAATGGCCTTTTCGGCATCTCATAAATAGAGCCCGAGCCATTTGCTTACCACACAAGCTTGTGCCAAGATAGGCTGCATCAAAGGTATCCTGCGCAACAATGGCTACCCGTCTCGGATCATTTTGTGCTGTATTGTTCAAACTCATGAATGGGCCTAAGACTCATCTTTAGCCCTGAAAAGTACCCAGTCTACCTCAGATTACCCTGGAAGGGAAAGGTATCTTAAAATTTTGAGCAATAGGTGAAGCTAGCTGTTCCACGATATGCAGTAGCAACATGAGTGGTTTTCGCCACGAACAGGATGCTGCTGTCAAGCCAGAAAGATATTCTGCCTATGACACAAATGAGTAACCACAAATATGAAATTCAATGCCAGTGAGATGCTACGTGTGTAGGCCGTACTGGAAGCTACATATATTAATACACAGGGCCCTGTTCTTTGCAGACAGAAAGAACATGTACATATGTTGTACCTGTCACATCCTCACAAAATAAGTGACGGCCATTGTTGATTCATTCCTCAGAATAATGCTTTGACCAATCGGAGTTAAACTGCCTGGTTTAAATTTTAAACAATGCTTGGCAGTTAACCATCAGCTACCATCAGCTAGTGCATTCTCCATGGCAATGCCTCTCTAACTATTAATCTTCTCTTTCCATATAGTATAAAGTTTTGTTCCCTTTACATTTGGTAAAGTTGTGAATTGTCTTGATGAGTGCAAGACAAAAGGTTTCAACAAAAAAAGTCTCTTTTATCAGCAATAATGATAAAGATTTTTTAAAAATACAGTATTGGGTTCTATTCTGGGACAAAATGCTCTATGATTGGATGAACTGCCTTGTTGTTTACTTAGCACTGAGGCTCCATATTCATCCCCTCACACCCTTGCTCACTTAATTCAAACACAACATACTTTTTGTGCAGATATTTGAGAAGTTGTGGCCCAGATCTACCGGTTTTCCAATTGCCGGACATTATACCACCCAAGACATGAGTCTGGACCCCGGGGAAGAATGGACATGTTGGCCTCGGTGTGAGTTATCCAGGATGTTTGAACTTCAGGCAGGTAATTCTCGTGCCCTCACTCCCCACCAGGACCCTCCACAAAGGTCTTTGACTCCGATTTAGAGTCAGAGTCGTCAGACAGTTCTGTGGGACTTAGCTGCATAGTTATCCAGGAAACATTAGACAGAAAAATCCTCGTCCATCTCCTGGGTAATTACAAAACTGACTCCACCGCCCCCCCCCCCCCCCCCAATCACTCACACCGATTCCTCAGACTATACCCCTCCTGCCCTGACTCACCTGCTACCCTGCTCATCATGTCACCCACCTGACCCATGCGCTACCTTGCACACTTAGACACTTACCTCACCCACTTACCCACCCTACCATCTCCCTCACTCACTCTCATTCATCTACTTATCCATTTACTAACATCCATCCACAATGATCCTTTAAATGTGCCATACAACAGCTAATAACATGAATAGGGGGCATGTTTCGTCTTCCCCTCTGACACAACAGCGCTGTGATGGAACTCTCTGATGGAAATCTCAACTTTTCTGGGCTGGCTAGGCCCCCAGCATCCAGTAAAATGTGGAGCAGTGTCCAGACATGGAAAAGTTTGAGCGGAGCCGCAATCTGACAATGATTGCCGCTTCGCTGAAGATCCCGATCAAATATATTCTGTTCTAAAATATATGAATAGAAACATATTGATAGCACCATAGCAAAATAGGCTTATGGCTGCTGAACAAGAGACACTAATAAAATCAGAGCTAAATGTAGAATTTGGCTCACTATCCAAATCATGATATGGAGGATATGACACTGAAGGGTAGGGAAATGATGACAAGTGTTTGATTCCCCAGCATTATGTAAGGTACTGTTATGAGCTGAGAGTTGCAAAATGTGAAACAGTACAGAGATTAGAGCACAAAGGTTCACATAAATGCATCACAGATATTGCCACAATGTCACGGACATAATTTTTAAAATTTCAACTTTTAAAAAAATTCTAAGACATTAAACACTTGTTTTAAGTGACCTTAGAGAGATATTGGGTAGTCTAACAAGAAGGATGAAAATCTCCTCCTCAAACAAATTCTGACATTAGGTAATAATTAACAGTATAAACAGACAATTCTGTCAACAAACAAATGCCTTACTTACCACCTCAGGCTCCCAGAGTGAGGACGTAAAGGAATCTGGGAAAGCCTTGGCTAATGCCATCTGTCTTGCATGTACGTAATACTGAAAAGATAATCAAGAAGGCACTCCAGTTACAAAGAATCTCTCCTCATACCTTGTACAAAGACACTGTCATTCAGAGAGATAATTTTTCACATACAGAGACAACACAAAAAACATCAATGGTTCTGTAGTGCAATCAATGGAATCAGAGTGCAGAAGAGGCGCTCCAGCCCATCGAGTCTGCACCAACACGTGTGTAACACCTGACCTTCCACCTAAACCCATTTACCAGCACTTAACTCATAGCCTTGAATGTTATGATGTGCCAAGTGTTCATCGAGGTACTTTTTAAAGGATGTGAGGCAACTTGCATCGACCACCCTCCCAGCCAGCACATTCCAGACCATAATCACCCTCTGGGTAAAAAGCTTTTCCTCACATCCCCCTCAAACCTCCTGCCCCTCACCTTGAACTTGTGTCCCCTCTTGACTGACCTTCAACTCAGGGGAACAGCTGCTCCCTATCCTCTCTATCCATGTGCAGAAAAACCTTTGGAAATGCTTTACATTGAGGAGTTAAAGAAAGAGGACAGGCAGGAAGAATAACGAGAAAGAAAAGGCCATGGGAAGTAAGAGCATGAATGATGGAGAAATAAATAAAGGATGGAGCCCTGTTGTACACAGTAAGAGTTTTAACAACAGGTTAAAGTCCAACAGGTTTATTTGGTAGCAAATACCATTAGCTTTTGCAGCGCTGCTCCTTCGTCAGATGGAGTGGAAATCTGGATCTGACGAAGGAGCAGCGCTCCAAAAGCTAATGGTATTTGCTACCAAATAAACCTGTTGGACTTTAACCTGGTGTTGTTAAAACTCTTACTGTGTTTACCCCAGTCCAACGCTGGCATCTCCACATCATGCCCTGTTGTACACCAGAGATGGTAATATGGACAGAGAGAAAATATTTGTTTTGTGACGGGTTTGATAACAACTAAATGTTTCTGCAGATCTAGAACTCCTGATGTAATGAATAGCGAGTGTAAGATGACAGCGAATTCAGAAAATAAAGAACAAAGATAGTGGGTGGGATTTTCTCGCCAATCCTGCCAATGGGATTGTACAGTCAAGCTAATGGTGAGCCTTTTCTGTGGATTCCTCGCCGGCGGAGAGTATGAACAACAGGAAATCCACCAACAACAGCGAAACTAGAAGATCCTCCTGCTGATGCCCAATGGTGGGCCACCTCTGCAAAATGCGCTTGGGGGAAGTGGGGCCAAAAATCTCAGCCAACAAGTGGAGAAGTCAGAACATAACAAAGAGAGCCAAGTTTGAAAACGATAATGCATTTCCAGTTTTTAAAACTACACAACACTTGATTGATTTGAAAATTGGTTACTCATGATTATTTTAACAGAGAGTTTGCTGAGCTTTACCCTTCCCAGATACTTCCAGTCCAGCAGATCAGAGAGGCGTTCCGTACGATTCCTCTGAATGATGCGCTGTCGACGAGACTGTTGACAGAAGCTGTAGATGAAGGAGGTCAGTTGATTGCATGAGTCATCCAGAGATCTAAAACGACGATCAAGGATGTAAATCCCTGAGGGAAAAGCAAGCCTAAACTCAGTCATCTAATGCATAGGGCAATTACTGGCCAATAAGCCAATTTCCTATTTAAAAATTAGAGCAAGACTAAAAATATGATTCACATCACTGACAAAGCTGAAGTTAGGGTAGCTATCTAACCATCGGTCAATTGGTGGAATTTTCTTGTAATTGCATCTTATTACTTTGGTTTATTCCATTTTCTTTAAAAATCTGTTGCTGGTTGGGCCTGTTCCTGCCAGCTAGTACAACTCATATTGTTCCTTTAGTGGGAGACACTTGTGTAAGTGCGTACGAGCCAACACAAAATAGGACAACCCTTTGCATTTTGAAACCAAATTGGATAACAGATTTCAAATGGGTATTCGCCTCACATGTGAAGTGGAGTGCTGGCACAATGTGTCACATTACCATTTTCTAAGACTAACCTCAGCCATACTGTCACTGAATAGTCACCCTATAAAGGCTGAAAACAGTGCTTGTGATGAGAACTAAGAACAAAATGGCTCAATGAAACAAGGTGAGGAAATAATGCTATTCTGAAAAGAAATACATTATGAATGAGAAGAATGCCAATGCCTTTTATGGTCTTTAGAAGATGCAGCTTTGATACTCAAAAACAATTTGCGCATACTATTTTCACTCATATGAAACTTATGGATCATTCACAGTAATAGACAATGCCAGCATTAATTACATTAAGGTACTGCACTCTTGTCATTCAAAGTAGTAATCAGTACCTGAAATATTCTTACTTAATACTTAATACACTCCACATGTAAAATTTCCATGAATATACTGCACATGCAAGATCCATACAAATATACAGTATCCATATTGTTCATGCTAATATTCTGCTGCATATAATTTACACTAATATACTGCCCCCCATATAATTTACACGAATAAACTGCCTCCATATAATTCACACTAATAAACTGCCCCCATATAATTCACACTAATAAACTGCCCCCATATAATTCACACTAATAAACTGCCCCCATATAATTCACACTAATAAACTGCCTCCATATAATTCACACTAATAAACTGCCCCCATATAATTCACACTAATAAACTGCCCCCATATAATTCACATTAATATACTGTCCCTATATTAGTCACACTAATATACTGATGCATATAACTCACATTAATAAACTGCCCCATATAATTCACACTAATATATTGCCCCCATATAATTCACACTATAATACTGTAGCATATAATTCACACTAATTTATTGTGCGATGGTATTCACACTGAAATTCTGCACCCATATTATTCACACTAATAAAAAGCACCTGTATTAGTCACATTAATAGTCTACACCCATGTTAGTCACACTAACATTAATATACAGCACCCATATTATTCACACTAATATACTGCACCCATACTTTTCAGCCTAACATGCTGCCCCATATTATTCACGCTAATATACAGCCCATATCATTCTCAGTAATATACTGCACCCATATCATTCTCAGTAAGGTACTGCACCCATATCATTCTCAGTAATGTACTGCACCCATATCATTCCCAGTAACATACTGCACCCATGTCATTCTTAGTAACATACTGCACCCATATCATTTTCAGTAATGTACTGCACCCATATCATTCTCAGTAATGTACAGCATCCATATCATTCTCAATAATACTCTGCACCCATATCATTCCCAGTAACATACTGCAACCATATCATTCTCATTAACGTACTGCACCCATATCCTTCTCAGTAATATACTGCACCCATATCATTCTCAGTAACGTACTGCACCCATATCATTCTCATTAACGTACTGCACCCATATCCTTCTCAGTAATATACTGCACCCATATCATTCTCAGTAACGTACTGCACCCATATCATTCTCATTAACGTACTGCACCCATATCCTTCTCAGTAATATACTGCACCCATATCATTCTCAGTAACGTACTGCACCCATATCATTCTCATTAACGTACTGCACCCATATCCTTCTCAGTAATATACTGCACCCATATCATTCTCAGTAACGTACTGCACCCATATCATTCTCAGTA
The DNA here is from genome assembly GCF_964213995.1 of Mustelus asterias. NCBI lineage: Eukaryota > Metazoa > Chordata > Chondrichthyes > Carcharhiniformes > Triakidae > Mustelus > Mustelus asterias. Next base: position 93,225,320 of record NC_135809.1, read on the forward strand.
ATATACTGCACCTATATCATTCTCAGTAATACACTGCACCCATATCATTCAGTAATACCCTGCACCCATATCATTCTCAGTAATGTACTGCACCCATATCATTCTCAGTGATATACTGCACCCATGTCATTCTTAGTAACATACTGCACCCATATCATTCTCAGTAATGTACTGCACCCATATCATTCTCAGTAATGTACTGCACCCATATCATTCTCAGTAATACACTGTAACCATATCATTCTCAGTAATATACTGTACCCATATCATTTGCATTAATGTACTGCACCCATATCATTCTCACTAATGTACTGTGCCTGTATTACTCACACTAACCCACTGCATCCTTATTATTCACATTAATATATTCCATCTGCATCATTCTTACTAATGTACTGTGCCTGTGACACCTGCACTAATAAATGACCCTGTGTCATTCGCACTGATATAGTGCGCCTGATATTCTTATGAATGTACTCCATAGAATCCCTACAGTGCAGAAGGAGGGCTGGATTGTATGGATTATGTGGAGCATATTCATGAGAATGACAGGCACAGTATATCAATGTGAATGATACAGGTTCATACATCAGTGCTTGTATACTGGGCTTGTATCATTCATGCACATATTCTGCTCCCTATTATTCTTGCTAATATACTGCTCTTCCGCTTTCAGCTTCTGCCACTTTACTTTGACCTACGATGCTGGTTGATTATCCTTCTCCATCTCCTCCTGTCAGACATCCATTCCTCTTCCACTGCATTTAAGTCTCTCATCACCACATCTTTCCATCTGGTGTCAGGCATTCCCCTCTTTTCACTTCCTAGCAAACCTATCTTCATCTCTCGCCTGACCCCATTTCCTTTCTGTCTCCACCAACAAATGACTGTACTATTTCAATCTCTTCTCAGCAACTTTCTTCAATGTTCCCTCAATCTTCACTCACCCTCTGATGTGCTGGTTTCTGATCTTGTACTTTTCATTAATCCACATTCTTACTAATAAACTGCACCTATATAATTCACACTAAAGCACTAAACCCACATCATTTGCACTAACATACCATGCCTGTTATTCTCATAAATATACTTTTTCAAAAATTCATTTATGGGATGAGGGCATCCTTGGCCCACCCTTAGTTGCCCTCAAGAAGGTGGTGGTGAGCTGCCTTCTTGAACCTCTGCAGTACCTGAGGTGTAGGTACACCCACTTGCTTGTTTTATTCTAATTTACATATATCTCACATACTGTACCTGTGTCACCTATACTATTAGACATTCTCACTGACATGCTGCGCATGTAATGTCCTTGCTTAGATATTGCATCTCCGTAACAAACAGTAGCTGTATTATTCTTCCTAGTGTACAGTACCTCTATTATTTCCTCTAATGTACAGTGCCTGTAGTAATATCTGCAGGTCACAGTGTCTGTCTGATCTGTAACAAATCAGGGAGTGGAGAAAATGCGTATGTGACTGAATGATGGACCAAATGTTCTTTCCCTGTTCTGTATAATTCTCCAAAATGCGTTTGCCTGCTGTTCTTTATATAACTATGTTTGCTATTGTCTCTATAAGGTTTTTAATGATGCTATTTGTATCAGATCTCTAAAGCAGCCTTCACTGTAAACTAGATTTAGTTATTTTTGAATGCAATCTGTTTTAGTGAGGCTGAACAATTATTTACTTGGGAGGAAATATAGGGTATTATCCAACTTGCTTGTGGCATTAGTACCATTGAAAGTAATTTTATTAACAAAGACCTGGGTTCCGACTTGTTCATTGTCTAATGTTATTACACAAGGAACATGTCCCTCATGGGGACGGCTTGCCTTCCAACCAGGCCAATTTGAAGGTGCACAGCTTGCTGAGGAGAGAGCTGTTTCTAACTAGTGATTATATTATTAAAAGCCATGGCCCCATGCAATGATCAGCAATACAATTACCTTAGAAAAAGATACAAGATAAAAGGAGGTAAGATGGAGCCCACATTATGTACAAAAAGCCAGTCCATCCTCATTTATGTCTGTTATTGAATTAGCAAGGTGTGCGAAAGTAGAACACGTCAATCCTTCTCTACTCCATTGCTCATCGTAATTAAATTTTAAACACATCATTGTTGTCAAACAACTCTTCAGTTTGTTACTTACAGCAGAAAGAATGCAAATTATTAAAACGGTGATCCTTTTTAATTAAGGCTTTTCAACGCTGGCCTGAGGGAAGAAATTGTATTCTATTTCTTAAAACTTTTCCCAGTTACTATTTCATTATTTTCAAGTCTTGATTTTAAAGAGGCAACAAAAATAAAAGGATCCACACAAGAGACACAGTGGCAAAGTGGTAATGTCATGAGACTAATAATCCAGAGGCCCAGGTTAATGGTCTGGGAACATGGGTTCAAACAATGGCAGCTGGTGGAATTTAAGTTCAATTCATAAATTTGGAACTATAAAGCCAGTCTGAGTAATGGTGACCATAAAGCTATCATTGATTATTGTAAACACCCAATTGATTCACGAATAGCCGTTAGGGAAGGAAATCAACCACCTTTACCTGGTCTGGCTTATTTGTGACTCCACACCTACCAGTGATGTGGTTGCCCCTTAACTTCTTCTAAAATGACCTAGCAGGCCACACCACTCCACGCAATTAGGGATGGACAACAAATGCTGACTTTGTCAGCGATGCTTACATTCCATGAATGAATAAAGAAAACAAACACTCAAAATGCCTGAAAGACGCAAAACAAATAAATAGGGACAGCTAATCTGTGTTAAAGAGCAGAGTGGTGCACGTGACCATTGCTGGTAAGCATCAATGTTGATGGAGGCTAGGTTTACACTTGGCTGTTGAAAAAGAGACCTGGATTTCTATTGACCTTGGTTGCTGAGGAGAGGAGCTGGTTGTCACCATTTCTACCTGATCTTCCCTACAAATAAACGAACTGTAATACTAGTAAGGAGTGCTTTTTATTGTGACCAGGCAATGGCCTGAAATAGGTATTAGAAGCCATGCACATTTAAATAGGAGCCCTAATGTTAGTTCATAGAATCCCTACAATGCAGAAGGAGGCCATTTGGCCCATTGAGTCTGCACTGACCACAATCCCACCCAGGCCCTATCTCCGTAACCCCACTTATTTATCCTACTAGTCCCCCTGACACTTAGGAGCAATTTACTTTGGCCGATCAGCCTAACTCACATATCTTTGGAGTGTGGGAGGAAACCCACGCAGACACGGTGCAGGACCGGAATACAAAATTTAGGTTCAAGTAGATACAGCTTGCCTCCTGATGTAGCAGGTCTTGTGTGGTCCATTGACAATGTATATAAATCAATAAGACTTAAGTAGTGGTTGCAAAACATTTTTAAAGTTACATCTCTACCGTGCTCCTCCAAGCTCCGTAAGAATATAATGGGCCACTGAATCCAGCGGTAAACAAGTAAAATCCTTTTCCATATTCCTCACCAATTGTCTCCTGAGCTGTTTTTTTCCCCCAAGGCAAACTTGTTACTAATCAACAATTAATGTAAGTATCACTGGGTATGGTTCAAATTACATCGTCCATCCCCAGGGATGTATAGAGGAACCATATTACCTACCGTACGCTGCTGGATCAGCAATATGTTGCTGCATAAAACACCCAAAGCCAGAGAGGTTGGTAGTGATGCTGGGGATGCCCATTACTGTGCACTCAGCTGGAGGATGAAAACAAATAGTAAATGCCATTAGAATCCACTTTTTCTTGACAGCAAAGTTAAATTATATTGTAAAGTTCCACCTTCCACTGTAATAGTGAGCATTGTTACAGGACTCATTTATTTCTAACTTAAACTTCAGTGGTCAAAACCCAGATACACTCGTCAAAAACCCATCCACATGTCATTTTCATCCAGATACCCGTAGATGAGTTTTGACACGAATGTCCAGTCATTTAAAAAAACCCTGAAATTTAGACAGCAAAACTGTGGTTTTGAATTGTTGTAATTGAAAAGAAATACCGCACACATACCCAAGTGAAATTCTTTTGTTTTGGGCATCTACAAGTCAACTTGATTAGTGTCCGAGGATGAGGGAGCAAACATACAAGACACGTGAAGATAGAGGAGTAAAATTGAGAAGTATTTGAGTGTGAGTGCGCAACTTTGGCAGATAAACACAATCTCAGCTGGACAGTTCAACAACAAATTCATGTTTGCATGGTTCTGCACAGTGTAATGGCCCCAATTTTCCTCCCTCTTCAGTTGCAATGCCATTGGCAACTTTCCAATATCGCCACCAAATGGCCAACATTCCCACGTGAGTTTAGGTAGCAAGTATTTTCAGGTTCTTTACATCTCACATGACTATCTAGCAGGAGCCACTGGAGAGTAATCAGGAAGAATAATCCTGGTTGATTTACTCCTTTATATCTTATTGGCAAGGAGACCATTTCATAGAAAGCAGTTGAGGCCAAAACATTGCATGTTTTCAAGAAGAAATTAGATATACCTCTTGGGCCGAAGGGGATCAAAGGATATTGGGGGGCGGGTGGGGGGGGTGGAGGCAGGATCAGCCTATTGAATTGGATGATTAGCCATGATCATAATGAATGGTCGAACAAGCTCGAAGGGCCGAATGGCCTATTCCACTCCTATTTTCTATGTTTCTACGTTGTTAGCTACAGCAACACCTCTTTACTTTTATACTCCAGCCTTCTTGAAATAAAAGCCAACATTCCATTTGCCTTCCCTATTACCTTCTGTACCTGGATGCTAGTTTTCTGGGTTTCATGAACCAGGACCCTCAAAGTCCTTTTTGTGCTACAGCTTTCTGTGGTCTCTCACTATTTAAGTAATAATCTGCCTTTTCATCCTTCTAAAATGAACAATCTGATATCTTCTCACATTGAATTCCATCTGCCAGTCTTCTTCCCACTCGCTCAACCCACCAACATCTCTCTGTAAATGACTTATCTCTTCCTTACACCCTACATTCCTTCCCACCTTTGTATCATCTGCAAATTTGGCCACAGTACACTCTATTCCGCTAAATCATTATTATATATTATGAAGAGCTGCAGTTCCAGCACTGATCCCTCTGGCACTCCGACTGGTTATTGCCCTCCAACCTAAGAACGATCCCCTCTTCATTATTCGCTGCTTCCTGTTAGTTAGCCAATCCTCTATCCATATAATCTCTATAATATTATCTCCAACACTTTGAGCTGCTATCTTGCACTGTAGCCTTTTGTATGGCATCTCATCACCAGTGAGAGCGGAGAAGATGGGCAATTCAGAGTGCGGATGAAGTAAGGGTGCCATTCACAGCAGAAAGCAGCAACATGTCCATTAACAAGAAGAGGTCAGGGGGGAGGGGGGGGGCACAGGATAGGTGCACCAATGTTAGGTGTTCTCACTCAGGTTAATGTCCCCAGCATTGACCACACCTGATCAGCTCTGTTGGGTAGGCTACATCACCCACATGCCTGACACAAGACTCCCAAAACAAGCGCTTTATTCGGAGCTTCGACATGGCAAGCGAGCCGCAGGAAGGCAGGGAAAATGCTGCAAAGATACCTCAAAATCCCCTCAAAAAGGTGCAACATTCCCATCGATGTCTGGCAATCCCTGGCCAAAGTGGAGGAAAAGCACCGGGAAGGAGCTGGACACCTTGAGTTTCATCACTGAGAGCAAGCTAAAGACAAGCAGCAAGAACGAAAGGAGTGCGTGGCAAGCCTGGCACCCCACCCATGCACCCCTCCAACCACCATTTGCCCACCTATGACGGAGAACATGCATTGGACTCTTCGGTCACCTGAGAACGCATTGCTTACGTGGAAGCAAGTCAGCCTCGACTCAGAGGGACTGCCTAAGATGGTAGAATTGAGGCGTATGTACGCTTGGCAAGCTCAGTTAGTTTTCTCTCTCCAATTTAATATCCTGCCGACACTCATTCTCTAGTTTAACACTTGAAGGAAGGTCACATTTGCAAAGTACTTGAGGACTTTTGTTGGCCAGTTGCCCATCTGCTCCCCAAAATTGCTGCTTCTTCCCAATTCTTCCCAATGTGTTGACCTCCAGTCCGAGTTGGACTCTTCCACCGTCAGCTTGATTGCCACCAGTTTTTCCTGGTCACCCGTCCAAGTTTAGCTGTTGCCAGTTCTAACAATTTCTCTGCCAATGTCACTCTCCTGATTCAGCTAAGTCGTAATGCTGCCTCCTCCTCTTCTTGTACACTCAAGTCCCAACATTGTCACTTTTTCTCCTGTTATCTAACTCTTCCTAATGGTTCCTTGAGTTGCGACATTCGATTCTTTCCTGCTGAAGTACTCAAGTGCTGATAGATTGCTTCTCACTGGCCAGTGCCTTCCTCCACTCACTCATGTCACAATGCTGCCAACTTGGCCAATCCACCCAAGTCCTGCTGCTAACAAAATCACATTCTCAGCAACTGCATGCTTGAAAATTGCACATCATCATCATTTCTCAGCAGGCCAGGAAAACAATTGAGAAAAATATGGACACTGGTTCTCCTGACATTGCAACAGAAGATTGAATCCGGAAAAAGACTGATTATAATAATGATACCTTCCTGCAGCATAACACATAGCTGACGCAGTTAATTTCTGTCTGAGATACTCAGGTTTATCTTTTTCACAATGCAAGATTGATGGACCAATTATGAACAGAGCACTCCAACAAATAGTGCTCGGAAAGGTGCTTATTGACTGCTTTTTTGGGGAATAATAATTGGGAATCTACAAAAGCAGCCTGTAATGACTCTGAACTATTCAGTGAGGTCTTTCTTTTACACTGATCCACCTCAAATAATCTCTGCCATCATTTTCTGATTTACTGGTGTGTATAGAAGTATTACCACAAAATTGAGGAAGAGGAAAGTAGTGCCCATTTAATTGAAAATATTTTTTTGGAACGGATTGCATTATGTGATGTGATACAATGGTGGTAATAAAATAATAATTACTGTCATTTTCCTTTAATCTCCTGTATAATGAAGACTGTATACACTGGACTGAGGGGTTTGATGATTCTGTGCAAAATATATGTGTGGGGAAGGTAACTGCATCCAGGAAGAATCTACGTACAGACCAAAGATGCAACACGAGGAGCATCTTGCAGAGGTAACTGACAACGCTCTCTTGAAGAAAAACCTTTTTTCTGATGGTGGTTTCTCTCTTGCCTTCAGCTTTTACCCTTTCTTTCTCTATTGGAACCTTACTTTGCTTCTAACTCAAGGTTTTTGTAGGATCTTCAAACTGTGGACCCTTTTCCTTGTTTCAGCTTTCTTTCCTCTCAAACTCTGCTGTACCTCTGAAGTTTAATTGTGACTGGGTTACGGGTAGGCGAGTTGACAACGTGCGAATAAAGGGAAATAAGACAAGAAAGTGCTGGCAGCAGGTCAGGCATCATGCATGGACAAAGAATCAAAACTAATGCTTCAGGTTAGATGGACCTTCAGGTTGTGATGACCTTCCATCAGAACTGGGAAAAGGGGAATAGGTGGGAAAAAGAACAAAATGGAAGATGTGAAAGTGTGGAAGACGGGAGAAATTAAATTACTAAATAGTTGATGGGGCACAGCCAAAGGGAGTGGTAAGAGGACAATTTTAAAAAAACCACAAGATAAAAGCAAAATACTGAGGATGCTGGAATCTGAAACAAAAACAGAAAATGCTGGAAAATCTCAGCAGGTCTGACAGCATCTGTGGAGAGAGGATAGAGCCAACGTTTCGAGTCTGGAAGAATCTTTGAGTTCTGATGAAGGGTCACCCATACTTGAAATGTTGGCTCTATTTTCTTTATTCGTCACAAGTAGGCTTACATTAACACTGCAATGGAGTTACTGTGAAAATTCCCTAGTCGCCACACTCCAGCGTCTGTTCGGGTACACCGAGGGAGAATTTAGCATGGCCAATGCACCTAACCAGCACGTCTTTCAGACTGTGGGAGGAAACCGGAGCACCCGGAGCAGACACAGGGAGAACGTGCAAACTCCACACAGACAGTGACCCAAGCCAGGAATCGAACCCGGATCCATGGCGCTGTGAGCCACCGTGCCGCCCTCTGCTGAGTTTCTCCAGAATTTTCTGTTTCAGTTTCGGAAAAAAAACATGATGCGTTTAGAGGGTGTGTGAATGACAGAATAATGAATTGTTGCCACCCAAAAGCAGAAATGAGAAAAACGTGACTTTTGCTTTTCAGCAAGTGCGATTTTCAGTCGGACAAAATGATGTTCTTATTGATAGAAAGGACGTTCTGTTTTGCATGGCGATGTTGCCAAGCATATTCACCTATCACGTAACAGTCACCGTAAGGTTAAGTTATAACCTGTTTGGATTCTACACCAAGTTCTCTTGGTAATTAGTAACTTGCTGATTGAACTGTTTGGACTACTTGTTGTTGAATTTTAAAGTATTTAATTTGTAGGTAAGCCAATGACACTGTTCTCTGGGTACCGATCCACTGTGAATGCAGAGAGGTACGAGTGCCCTGGCGAGATCTGAAATTTGCTGTGCACAATCAATCAGGAAAGCCACTTAGAATCATAGAATCTTTCAGTGCAGAAGGAGACCATTCGGCCCATCGAAGCTGCACCGACCACCTTCCCACCCAGGCCCTATCACCATAAACCCAAGCATCTACCCTTCTAGTCCCCCTGAAACTAAGGGACAATTTAGCATGGCCAATCCACCTAACCCACACTTCCCTGGGGTTCAGTAGTTGTTCAGGAGTTAGTGATGCTGAGGATACGCATACTGCTCCCAATGACTGGTTAAATATAAGTATTCTTAAAAGCTTGAAAATTGGCTATTTGCTGCTTTCACGAAGTTGCATTATTAAATAATATGGAGACCTGAAGAGACACATGAATAACTCTTGACAGAAATGAAAATTTGTCTTGCAAACATTGCTTGAGGAAGATATTGTTGCTCTTTTAGAATGATTTAAGTGTCTGAAAAAAATGTAAATTTTGTGCTCAAGGAGGTGAGGGCAAACACATTTCGTTTCTTTTTTCTTTTTAATTTATTAGTGTCATAAGTAGGATTACATTAACACCGCAATGAAGTTACTGTGAAAATCCCCGAGTCGCCACACTCTGGCGCCTGTTCGTGTACACTGAGGGAGAATTCAGCATGGCCAATACACCCTAACCAACACGTCTCACACTTACAGTTTTGGCTCCAAGCAGTTCAGAAACAACTTAGGTCGATGCAGACTGTGTTCTGCCCCGAACACAGGACATCCTCACACACCATATTTTTCCATTTCCCACGTTCGATATTTTGTGGCCACAAAGTGATTTTTTAGCAGATTTGGACGGCCAGCCCCAATTCTAAATGCACCGCACGTGTTAGTGCCAACTGTCACTACAATTCACTCTCAGTTTGGCTTTTACAATGCTGATCATTAACGGGAGCCTATCACCTGGTCAGCAAGATAACTGGCCTCTGACTAAGTCAGCACCAGGAAAATAGCAAACTCCTAAAAACCCAATTGATTCATCAATGTTCTTCAGGAATGGAACTTTCTACTTGTACTCAGCCTAGTTTGTACGCGACTCCAGCTCTACACTATGCAACCAGCTCTTAAAATTTTCTTTATTAGTGTCACAAGTAGGCTTATATTAACACTGCAATGAAGTTAATGTGAAAATCCCCTCGTTGCTACACTCCAGCGCCTGTTCGGGTACACTGAGGGAGAATTTAGCATGGCCAATGCACCCTAACCAGCACATCTTTCGAACTGGGAAGAAACTGGAGCACCCCGGAGGAAACCCACGCAGATACAGGGAGAACGTGCAGAAAGCCCCAAGGATAGGCAACAAATACTGCTTTGCCGCTGTCGCCCACAACCCATGAATCGACTACTCTTTTAAAATTATGAACAAATACTTGCTGCAACTCACCAGGAGTGTATCCCCATGGCTCGTAATAGGAAGGAAACACACCCAAATGGCAGCCACGCACAAACTCTTCATAATCCAAAGGGAGCAAAGGGCTGGTGGACGACAGGAACTCTGGATGAAAGATGACCTGAAAGATGAACAATAGCCATTTAGAAAATGGCAGAGGCAAGGATTCAATCTTAAGCTTCCCCTGATGGTCCAGTGGGAAATGGTACCTTGTGTGGGACTGATGAAATAGATGGAAGATTCGATCCCTGCTTTGTTAATTGTTCCCTGATCTCATCCAGAGCTAGTGGGGAAACAGTAATTGGGATCAAACACTCTGGGTCAATGGGAAATCAGCAGCATTCTCGCTTGGAATTGCTAATCAGTGAATCCTATAGGAAGGACCAGCTGCACAACAGCTAAAGACACAAGCCAGTTCCACTGTGATGATTGCATAGTCTAATGTCTCAGCAATAATCACTATTCAAGCTTTGTACACGATGAATTACCACTTGAAGCAACAAGGGCGAGATGGGCAAAGGCAACTACCAGAAGTGAGCATTGTCCGTCAGGGACAGGACGGATAAGAGAAAACCAGAGGAAAATTTAGAGAACAGAAGAAAAAAATAGGCCAGGATTTTCCAGTACTGCGAAAATTCCTGCCCAAAGTCATAGGAACAGAGGAATTAGGAGCAGAAGTTGGCAAATTTAGCCCTTCAAGCCTGCTCCACCACTCAATCAGATCATGGCTGATCTCTCCCTGGTCTCAAATCCACCTCCCTACCTGTTCCCCATAACACAACATCCCTTTTTAAAAAAAAATTAGAAATATATCTATCTCCTTCTTGAAACCATTCAATGATTCAGACTTCACCATGCTATGGGACAGCAAGTTCCACAAATTCACCACCATCTGTAAGAAGTAGTTCCTCCTCACCTCAGTTTTAAATCTACCTTCTCTCAACCTATACCTGCGACTTATTGTTTGAGTTGCCCCAGAAGAGGAAACATTTGGTCTACATTTACCTTATCAATCCCTTTTAGAATTTTATATACCTCGATCAGATCCCCTCTCATCCTTCTAAGCTCCAGCGAGTAGAAGCCCAAACTCTTTAATCTCTCCTCGTACGTCAACCCTTTCATCCCCGAAATCAGTCTGGTGAACCTCCTCTGAACTGCCTCCAATGTCACCACATCCTCCCTCAAGACCAAAACTGGACACAATACTCCAGATGTGGTCTCACCAACATCCCATACGATTGCAACAACACTTCTCTACTTTTACACTTCAGTCCTTTTGCATTTAATGCCAACATCCCATTCCCTTTTTTATCACATGCTGCATCTGCATACCGACTTTCTGCAATTCATGAACATAGACACCCAGATCCCTCTGCCCAGACAAACTTTCAATCTGCTTTCCATTTAGATAATAATTTGCCTTTCTATTTTTTCTGCCAAAATGGACAACCTCACACTTATCCACATTAAACTCCATCTGCCAAATTGTGGCCCATTCTCCTAGCCTATCTATAACCGTCTGTAAAATTTTATATCCTCTTCACTGCCTGCTTTTTCAATGGATCTTTAGCTCGTCATCAAATTTTCTGTCCTGCCAGTGATGATTCCTGTCGGAGGTGGGAGTGGAAAATCCCACTCAAAGATTCTGTCACTGTAATATTTTATTATTCAGGGAAGAACTTGTCAGAACAACCACTCTGAAACCAATGGCAAGCAAGTATATTTGATTGAAAATTATTGGACTATCGCTGTTATGAGCCATTCCATCGGTGTAGGGAATTCATTAAGAATTTATCATAGTAACCAAGAAAAGTAGTGTCCATACCTTGACTCTGTCACTCATGCTATTAAACAACCCAATCCTTCGGACTGCCTTGAGGACGAGATCGTTGGAGTCATCCAGCATGTTGTGTGTACAAATAGGAGGCAGGGAACGACGCTGTTTGTCAAAAAGATATGCATGGGTCAGGGGAGTGAGAAAATGAGAAAGACACATACGCACGCACACACCGGCACGCACACAATCGGAGGTCACGTACCAACTGACTCAAGAATAGCTTCTTCCCTGCTGTCATCAGACTTTTGAATGGACCTAGCTCGCATTAAGTTGATCTTTCTCTACACCCTAGCTGTGACTGTAACACTACATTCTGCACCCTCTCCTTTCCTTCTTTATGAATGGTATGCTTTGTCTGTATAGCATGCAAGAAACAATACTTTTCACTTTATATCAATACATGTGGCAATAATAAATCAAATCAAATGTTTATATAGGGTAAAGCCTGAAGAATGGTGACTACAGAAAAGAGCATTCCTGAATTTCTCTGCAGAAGAGCTTACCTGAGTAGCATAAATGGCTCTCTTCATCATAGTGAAGTCCTCCCGATCCAAAATTGAGTTTATATTGGGCATCTCACCTCTGAAACCAAATTGACACTTCTTGAACAGGCTAACCTGTACAGCACAGTAGTTTTAAAACTCTATTTTTCTCACAAATAATCCTGCGATTTTTTTCTCAATTTTTATTTTAAATTTGGAGGTGGGGGGAGAATGAATTTATGTGAGAACAGAACACTTTTCCTATTCTTTCTATTTGTAACCCACTGTCAATGCTTCAGGCCAAACACAGCAGGGCATGGATGCAGAGCAAACTCCCATTTCTGCCCCACCAATGTGCCTTACTTCAAATTACAGCAAAACACTCCAATTCCATCATTGTTAATTTTACCATGTTCTACACTAACTTGGGGTGAAGTTGGAAAGTGAACCATAGAATCCTAGAGTGCAGGAGGCCATTCAGCCCATCGAGTCTGAAATGACTCTCTGACAGAGCATCTTACCCAGGCCTTTTCCCTGTGACCCCATATATTTACCCCCCTAGTGCCCCCCTTACACATATAAAAGGGACAATTTACAATGGTCAATCCAACTAACCCCCACATCTTTGGACTGTAGGAGGAAACCAGAGCACACAGAGGAAGCACACAGAGGAAACCCATGCGGGGAGAATGTACAAACTCCACACAGTCACCCAAGGCCAGAATTGAACCTGGATCCCTGGCGCTGTGAGATAGTTGTGTTAACCACTGTGTTAAACATTTTGAGTCTAGATGGCCCTTTGTCAGAGCTCTGACGAAGGGTCATCAGGACTTGAAAAGTTGGTTGTATTCTCTCCCCACAGATGCTGTCAGACCGGCTGAGATTATCCAGCATTTTCTGTTTTTGTTTCAGATTCCAGCATCTGCAGTATTTTGCTTTTATTGTGTTGGTCAAGATACTAGGTAAAGTCACTGCTCTGTTCTGAATTGTGTTTTAGGAACTTTAATCAATAGAATCATAGAATCCTGACAGTGCAGAAAGAGACTATTCAGCTCATGAAGTCTGTACTGACTCTCCGAAAGAGCATCCCACCCAGGCATGCCCCTCCACCCCATCCCCATAATCCCCTACCATGGCCAATCCACCCAACCACACTTTGGACACCAAAGGGCAATGTAGCATGGCTAATCCCCTAACCTTTGGTCTGAAGACACATTTCCCTCCAAACAGACAACACCTCCAATAATGCAGCACTTACTTAGTAATGTACTGTACTACTGTGCTCCAACCTAGAAATGGGGTTACCAACTCAGGGGTAAGAATGCCAGCAACTGAGCTGACCTGACAGATCATCACCCACACTCGGAAAGACAAAAAAATTAACAACAAAAAATAATAGAAAAGTGTCCAACTTGTTTGAATATGACTCTAATATGGAGCATTTGTCATTCTTAAGGATTGTGCTTCCATTGCACACAGGTACTTACTCCAAGAGTGACTCGTAAAGCTTTTTGCCAAATTTTTCTTTGATCACATTGGCGGTGTCCCTGAAAGAAAACACACAAGGTTTCAGATAATTGGAATTTCTCTGTCCCTAGCTCACCTGAATCTGGAGATAGAGTAAAATGATCCTCCTTCTGGTATCAGTTTGCATTTGCTGATTATCAATAGGTTTTAAATAACTGGCATAAAACATTTATTTGCCAATGACAATTCTTATTTTTGCGTAACTAGCATTTCCAACTCCATAGTGGCTGCACAAGTTGATTATCCAAAGTTACTCGTTACAAACTTTGAAGCTTACGCCAATACCAATAACCTTTTGATTATACATTAACGTTTGTACATTAAGCATACATTTTATTAAAAACTCATTATAAGTCCATAATTCATTATACTTGTATGTAGAGTTGTAAAAAATCCTATTGTGCAGGACAGCAGCTATTTCACCCTGTGATTTCACAATCTGGCCACCCACAAATCGCTTAAAGCAGTTTCGCTACTTGTTTTTCATTCAAAATATTTTCTCTCAGCAGCTGAAATTTCTAAAATGTAAAAAGAGTGGTTTATTTAATAAAAAACATATTTCACAATTACATGATTAAATTTTATCCCTTGAATGATTTCCCATGTCCTACTAAAGTTTTCATTTTAAGGATTTAGCCACTCTTTAACACCTGGCCTTGGACTTCTATGTTAATCTGTAACTATGATGCTAGGCGGGATTTTTCTCCCCCTCTGCGGCATGTTTCATAGTGGCGGGAGGCGGAATGCCGTTCACTGGCTGTGGGATCTCATGATCCCGCCATCGTCAGTGGGGTATCCCATTGAACACAGCTCCCACTGTTGGGAAACCTGCCACGGGGATGAGCATTGGCTAGACTGCAAGATCCCGCCAACGTAAACAGCAGCAAGATTTCAGCGAATGAGCTGAATTTGCATTCTGTTGTACTGAGAGAACGATACCCAAATTCTCAGGATGTACCAATACAGTTATCAGCTTGGTTGATGTGGTCGCTCTCTCTAGCCTCTATCAATTTTTGCCTGGTTTCTTTACTTTTATAAATTTGTCTCTCTTAGAAGACACGTTAAGTTTTTGTTGCTCTCGCATTGAGAGCTTCTTTAAGATTTAAGAATGTAGCAGCAGTGTGATCATACATGACAGATGGTGCCACTCTATAGAACTGGTGCTATTGCGTGCTTTGTTGCAAGGTCCCTGGAGTTGCCATTGGTGCACACCATTGTTGACAGCAGTGCAGTCAACTGTTCATCCATGACTGCACAGATTTAGTAGGTGCATTCATCACACCTTGCAGGGTATTTTGTTCAGAGTTAAGTGACTTTTGCAAACAATCCTGCTTCATTAACAACCTCTTCTGTGAACAGACTCAATGATGTCAAAAACCCTAATCAAAGACAGTAACAGTGCTGGCACTCTAGTCAGAGATGTCTGGGCATTAGTCACCACTACCACTTGGTCCCCAGACTTAGCTCAGTTAGTAGCACGCTCATCTGTGAGCTAGAAGATAGTGGGTTCAAGCCCTGATGCAGAAGAATCTTGGCTGACATGACTGTGCAGCACAGGATTGTTGGAGATGTCTTCTTTTGGACGAGATGTTAAACTGAGGCTCCATCTGCCTTCAATAAAGATCTTGGAGAACAAAAGGGAAGTTCTTCTGGTGCCTTGACCAACATTTACTTTTTGAAATAAATTAGTTTAATAGCAATCTTATTGCTATTGCTGGGATGTTTTTACGTGCAAATTATCTATCATATTTTGCTTAGAGTACTTCATTTGCAGGATATCCTGGGGAAATGAAGCGTGTTACCTCAATGCAAATACTTGCCTTCATTTCCTTTACAGTTTGACCCACTCAGTTAGAGCTCAAATTCACTATCGCTACCCTGTGGAGCTGTGTGAAGCTTGGTAAAGATGGGACGAGAGATGCCAGGGTGGTGCCTTGCTTAGAGACACTGGAAATGGCATGTTTGTTTTCCAAGCTCATGAAATCGGAAGAACACGGTAAAATCCGAGAAGAATTTTGAATAATTTGAGGTTCAGTGATTCTGTGTTTAAGTGACAGAAAAGGAAGACATGGTATTATACGGACATGATGGTAACAGGCCGGAATTTAAAAGAGTCTTTATTTATCATATTACATCCGCATACATGCATAGGAAATCTAATTTGAACCTCATTGCATTCCTTCTTATTCTTGCCCTGCCTAATGCCTCTTCTTTCCCATTCTAGTACTATCTGTCTCTTTCAATTCTCAATGCATCTTGGTATTCCTCCTCATTGCTCACATACCCCTGCCAATCATATCATAGAATCAGAGAATCCTACAGTGCAGAAGGCGGCCATACGGCCCATCGAGTCTGCACCGACCACAATCCCACCCATCCCCATAACCCCATGCATTCACCCTAGCTAGTCCCCCTGACATTGAGGGGCAATTTAACATGGCCAATCCACCTAACACACACATATTTGGACTGTGGGAGGAAATTGGAGCATCCGGAGGAAACCCACACAGACACGGGGAGAACGTGCAAACTCCACACAGAAAGTGACCCAAGCCAGGAATCGAACCCGGGTCCCTGGCGCTGTGAGGCAGTAGTGCTAACCACTGTGGCACTGTGCCCCCCCAAAAAGTTAGCTTAAACCCTTCTCAACAGCAACAGCAAACCACCCGACCCAAAAACTGACACGAACAGCTTCTTTCCCACTGCCATCAGACTTTTGAATGGTCCTACCACATATCAAGCTGATCTTCCTCTTCACCTTATTGGTAACTGCAACACTATATTCTGCACCCTATCCATTCCTTCTCCTCTATATATTTTATGAATGCTATGTAACAGCTCGCAAGGAACAACACTTTTTACTGCATCCCGGTACATGTGACAGTAATTAACCAATTCAATTCAACCCTGCTCCTGGCTCTGTTTAGGTGCCATCTATCCAGCTAAATCCTCCAGAACTGATCCACAAGTCCCAGGAATTCAAAGCCCTCCCTCCTGCGCCATCTCTCCAGTCACGCATGCTGCACCATCCTCCCATTTCCTCACTCACCTGCACGTGTATCAAAAGTGGTCTGGAAATTACTACCTTTAAGATAGTTTTTCCCCTAGTTCTCTAAAATCTGCCTGCAGGACCACATCCCTCTTTCTACCCATGTCATTGATCCTTATCTGGACACTGACCACTGGCTGCCCCTGCAGAACGCCCTGCAGCTATTCTTTACCCTGGCACCGGGGAGGCGACATCTGGAATCAAGTTAACAGCCGCAGAAACACCTGTTTCTCTAACTAGCGAATCCCCGATTACCATTATTTTTCCCAACCTTTCTCCTGTACAGCTGAGTCAGACATGTTGCTGTGGACTGACTTGGGTGAAGCAGTGGCCCCATTAGTACTCAGAGCATAACAATAGTTGAAGAGCGAGATGCACTCAAGGGACTTGTGCTTCAACTGCTGTATTAACTGGCAGTCACCCTTCCCTCTCTGCTTGAGATATCATAGAATCACAGAATCCCTACAGAGCAGAAAGAGGCCATTTGGCCCATCGTGTCTGCATCGACTCTCCAACACAGCACCTTACCATAGGCCCTATCCCCGTGACCCCACTCGTCCCCCTAACCTACAGATCTTTGGATACTAAGGGGCAATTAAGCATGGCCATTCCACCTAACTTGCACATCTTTGGACTGTGGAAGGAAACCGGAGCACCCGGAGGAAACCCACATAGGCTCGGGCAGAACGTGCAAACTTCATACAGTCACCCAAGACCGAAATGAACCAGGGTCACTGGTGCTGTGAGGCAGCAGTGCTAGAACCACATCTATAAGTGTTATCTAAGAAACTCTCATTCTCACGGATGCATCACAGTGACATCAGCTGCTGCTGAAACTCCAAAACCCACAGCTCAGCTGTTCCAGCCGACAGCACTATCGGAAGAACATAATGTCAAATTGCAAATCTCCACATGTGTGATATGTGTCATAGAATCCCTACAGTGCAGGAGGCGGCCATTCAGCCCATCGAGTCTGCACCGACAACAATCCCACCCAGGCCCTATCCCCATAACCCCATGCATTTACCCTAGCTAGTTCCCCTGACACTAAAGGGAAATTTAACATTGCCAATCCACCTGACCCACATGTCTTTGGACTGTGGGAGGAAACCGGAGCATCCGGAGGAAACCCATGCAGACACAGGGAGAATGTGCAGAGACAGTGACCCAAGCCAGGATTCGAACCTGGATCCCTGGCGCTGTGAGGCCGATGGTAGTCATGATGTGGAGATGCCGGCGTTGGACTGGGGTAAACACAGTAAGAGTTTTAACACCACCAGGTTAAAGTCCAACAGGTTTATTTGGTAGCAAATGCCATTAGCTTTCGGAGCGCTGCTCCTTCGTCAGATGGAGTGGAAATCTGCTCTCAAACAGGGCACAGAGACACAAAAACAAGTTACAGAATACTGATTAGAATGCGAATCTCTACAGCCAACCAGGTCTTAAAGATACAGACAATGTGAGTGGAGGGAGCATTAAGCACAGGTTAAAGAGATGTGTATTGTCTCCAGACAGGACAGCCACTGAGATTCTGCAAGTCCAGGAGGCAAGCTGTGGGGGTTACAGATAGTGTGACATAAACCCAACATCCCGGTTTAGGCCGTCTTCATGTGTGCGGAACTTGGCTATCAGTTTCTGCTCAGCGACTCTGCGCTGTCGTGTGTTGTGAAGGCCGCCTTGGAGAACGCATACCCGAAGATCAGAGGCTGAATGCCCGTGACCGCTGAAGTGCTCCCCCACAGGAAGAGAACAGTCTTGCCTGGTGATTGTCGAGCGGTGTTCATTCAGTCATTGTCGTAGCGTCTGCATGGTTTCCCCAATGTACCATGCCTCGGGACATCCTTTCCTGCAGCGTATCAGTTCAGCCTCTGATCTTTGGGTAAGCGTTCTCCAAGGCGGCCTTCACAACACACGACAGTGCAGAGTCGCTGAGCAGAAACTGATAGCCAAGCTCCGCACACGTGAGGATAGCCTAAACCGGGATGTTGGGTTTATGTCACACTATCTGTAACCCCCACAGCTTGCCTCCTGGACTTGCAGAATCTCAGTGGCTGTCCTGTCTGGAGACAATACACATCTCTTTAACCTGTGCTTAGTGCTCCCTCCACTCACATTGTCTGTATCTTTAAGACCTGGTTGGCTGTAGAGTTTCACATTCTAATCAGTATTCTGTAACTTGATTGTGTGTCTCTGGTCTCTGTATGCCCTGTTTGAGAGCAGATTTCCACTCCATCTGACGAAGGAGCAGCGCTCCGAAAGCTAATGGCATTTGCTACCAAATAAACCTGTTGGACTTTAACCTGGTGGTGTTAAAACTCTCGCTGTGAGGCAGCAGTGCTAACCACTGTGCCACCCATGAGGCCCATGAGTTAGCAGTGCTGTGGACTCCATTCTTTAATATCATTTCATTCAATCTCATGAGTGAAAAGTTATTGCATCCTTATATTTGTTGTGTATTTTGTCTAAACAAGGTCAATTACATCACATCATAAAAATATCAACTACATGCCACTGGTTAACTTGATAAAGATACAGCAAACAAAATAAAACAGCAGCACCCATCCAGTCACACAATGAATCACTCTTGAAGCGTATCGATTGTTCTTATGTAATCAAATGAGACACCATATCAACCAGCATCATTTTACAAACAACATTACGTTGACTGAACCTTGAATTTTTTTGATAGTATTGGTTGTGGGAAAGCTTCCCACTTTTCAAACAGCATCAAAGGACATTTAACAAGACAAACAGGATCTTGGTTTAACATCCTATCCAAAGGATATTCACCTGAGACTCAGGATGTTTACCTGTCCAAGGGCTCCCAAACTACATGCTACCAACTGAGCCAATCTGAAACATAAATATGCATTGGTGTTCACCTGGGTTCTACAATCCTTGCTTATCAAAATGAAGTTAAGCAGGTGGACTTTGAAACGTGTCCATAAACTATTGTTTAAAAAAAGATAATGACAAGAGTCACAGACTTCTCGAGAATGATCAGAATCCCAGACCAGTAGAACTATCGTCATACTCCATAACAGAATTATTGGCCTAATCTACTTGGCAATGTCAAGAATTGCCTTCAAAACAAATAACACTACTATGGTTATCCCTTGTTACCACTTTTTCTCCAAGCCCACAACTAGATGGGGATGGGAGGGGCAGGGAGAAAGGGAACTTGGCTTAATTTAACTGATAAAAATTAATTAAAATCCAAACATCAATAAAAGTAGAAAAAAGCTAAAACTACCAACATCCAATTGTAATTGATCCTAAAGTCCCATGCTCTTAACTTACCCAAGTTAATATAGAAACTCAATTTGGAGCACTTGAATGTCTTTTTATCATCCTTTAAGCAAATAAATGTTTAATGATTCATTTGTTTTTACTTTACTGTTCACTCATACAAATTTATGTTCTTTAACCTCTAATTTGACATATGTTGAAGTAATTAATAATCTCTCCAACATCTTAATGCATGGGACAAAGTGAAAGAAATGAACTTAAATTTTAAGGAACTCTATCAAGGCTAAGTTTACTTTATTGCCTATTTCCAACAGAAGTGACAGAATGTACTGATTATCTGCATGTGCGTGTACAAAAGCCAAACGTGTCAATGAAGACTATGGGTGGGATTCTCCAGCCATTCATTTCAGCGGGAATGGAGATTTGGCTGAGTGTCAAGTTCTCTGTCCTCACTGGCGGGGCGGCCGGAGAATTCTGGCCATTATGTCATTATAATATTTTTACTTTATTAACTTCTTCACAATGCTGGACCTTAGGAACACTAATGCAAATGCAAAATACTATATGCTAGAAATTAACACTAAGCACAGGAAACACTCAGCAGGTCAGGCAGCAACTATGGAGAGAGAAACAAAGTTAACATTGCTGATCAATGGTCTTTTGTCAAAACTAGGAATAGTTAAGAGTTATAAGAGATTTTAAACAAGTTCAGAGCGGAGAGATGGGAGATGAACAAGAGTGCAGCTTTGTGATGGGGTGGAAAGCAGATGAGATAAAAGGACAAAACGATAGATGGTGCAAAGCCAAAGAGAGTGGAAATGGGACAAGCAAAAAAACAAAAGATGGGTCTGGAAGGGGTGTGAATGTGAAAAAGCAGAATCGTCACCAACAACCACCACCCAAGAACAAACATAAACAAGAAAAAATGGGGGGAGATGTCATGATCTAAACTCCTGAATTCAATGTAGAGTCCAGAAGGCTGTAAATTGCCTCATCAAAAGAAATGCTGTTCCTTAAATTTACATTGAGCTTCATTGGGATATCACAGGAGCCAAGGACAGAGAGGCCAGAATGAGGGTGGGGTGGAGAATGAAGATGACATGAAGCTGACTGAGCAGAGGTATTCTGCAAAGTGGTCACCCCCTCTGAGTCTCGACTCCCCACTGTAGAGAAGCACTGATGAGCAGCAAACACAGTGTACTAAATTAACACAATTGAAAGAAGTTCGAGTAAATTCACCTTGGAGCACTGGGCGGTGAGAAGGGAGGAGGTAAAAGGGCAGGAGTTGTATTCCAGGGTCACTAAAAAAAGGGCAAGAGGGTTTTAAATATTAAATAGGCCATAGTCTGGGTTCAGTGAACCGTGCGCCGTCACTGCACTAAGTCAGCATGCAAAATCTAGCATTTCAACAAATTTCATCGCCTTCTTCGGAAGGCCAGAGATGGTTACACTCGGCTACTGGAAGCAGCCATAACATCTGTTTACCATATCATATGTCAGCGATGGGAACCACAAGTAGCATTTTAAAGCCCATCCCCACTGCAGTTCTGGTATAAAAAAAAGCATTATTCATGTGACTCAAATACCAGACTGGTTCAGAAACAATCCTAGGAGTTACGCACAAAATTTGAAGCCCTTGGTTAACTTGAATAGTGACAGAACACAATGCTTCCTTGTCCTATTGCGTACGGTCTTTAGCTCAAACCCTTATTCATCTGTATTCATTCATTACTTTGAATGGAGATGCTTATTAAGTTATAACAATGAGACCACTCATACAAAAAAATACATATTTGTGTTGCAAATATAGTCAGAATCTGCAAATACTTGAGCTTTTCAAAATCACCTGAAGGAGAATTGCATTACATTTGATGCATTAGCCAGGGGAAGGAGGAAATTATCAGCATGGTGGCAATGCGTCAGAAACTGAAGTGTGTTCAATCTTTCTGGGCACGTGCATGAGTTGATATCACTCATCACCCTTCATTAATACTCTAGTTAGACTCAGCTGATTGCATGATAAATGAGAGCAACATAGAACTGAAAACATACGAGTGCCATAGTCCTCAGTGCAATCCGCCTTCAAGTGAACACAGATCTTTAAATACTAATCAAATAAAGGGAACACTAAGCTCTAAAATCTTCCTCCCATCAGGGTTAGATAGCTACCAGGAAGAGAAATGACACTGTTGTTTACGTAAAGCATGTAAAGCAAAGATTCCTTCCAAATCAATCCCACCATAGAAAGTTTTCTATAGTAAATCACATCGTAAATCATAGTAAATCTACCTCAAAGCAATTTGCATTTTGGAAGAAATAATTATGGATGCAGAGCCAGAGGAGAAGTGGAGATGCTTTGGGAATCAAAGGCACAATCTAAGAGAAGAGCTTAGATGAGATTTGTCAATGTGAGTAGGGAAATGACAAGGTGAATGGAATGGTACCAGAAGAATGAGAATATGAGGGCTGACTGACCAATGGTAGAGTGGAGAAATAAGGAGCAGCCTGATGTTAGAAGACTGAAGATGTGAGGACACGAAACAGAAGGTGATGATTAAGCTGACTGGAGTGAAACCCTGAAACTGAAAAAAGTATTTTTTACTGGGGCAAAGAAACCGAGTACAGTTTTCAAAAGAGCAGGAATGATGGGACTCTGTGACATAATGTAGGTTGGCATAGAAGTTGCAATCTTTTGTTGAATTGAAGTATGTGGTGTGTTGAGACATGGAGGCCAGTTGACAGAGTATTGGAGATGTTGAGCCCTTACATGATAAAGACATAAGTTTCAGCATCACTCAGAGCAACAGAGGTAGGCACAGGCAATAGTGCAAATTTGGAAAAAAATCAGTTTGCCCCCAGTGGATATGGGGGAATGAAGTTGAAGCCAACATTAACACTATGGCAGCAAATGATACCAGAAACATACAGTGCTGCAGAGAGCCACAAAGAATGGTTACAGTTCTGGCAACATTAAACTGGAGTAAACTCTGGTTCATCTAGGTCTTGGAGGGCAGTAGGCGAATGAAGTAATAATCTTCAGATTGAACTAGATGTTACCAGTATTCATATGGTAGCTGGTCCAATGCTTCAAGATTATGTTGCTGAGGGTTAACATGTAGATGGTAAAAAGGAGGGTGCTATGAATAATACACACCAGAAGTAATTAATCTGGATAGAGGAGAAATTATTGGAAGTAATGTGATGCTTTCATGATGAGGTACAAGACGAACCAGAAGAGAACAATGGCTCAGAGGTGAACTGTGGAAGAGAGACGTTGGAAAATGATGGAGGAATCAATGTTGTAAAAGACAGCAGAGAGGCCCAGGAGAATATGGAGCCTATCTGGGAACTTCCGAGAGGGATTCCCCGGTGCATCTTAGAGGTACCTCCTAATTCGACACTTGGGAGCCAGGAAGTTAGGGCCATTGTTTTTATGTATGACATCCATGGTTTCTATGCAGCCTGTGAAGACTAAGAGTTGGACACTCATGATCGACACACAGCCACTGAATTTCAAACTAATTCATTGCGTGTGAAGTGATTTGTGTCGTGATTAAAAGCTGACATTTAAATACAAGTTGTTTTAGACTTTATACTTTCCCCATAACTTCCTACAGAAGTTCATAAGAATATCAATTTGTGTTATTAAGAAACATGAATCATTTAATATGCATTCTTCTCCCACATTTTTCAATGGGCTTCATTCATTGTATCTTGATTGGCAAAGATTTCAATTGCTGAGATGATTTGAGATTCATTCGATATACCCCATATCTCTTAGATCTTAATTTAGCTGTTTACATATAACAGATATAAAATTTCCTCTATCCAATCCCTTCTCTTGGTTTGTGCAATATGTGAGAAAGGAGGCTGTTATGCGTCATTCACAAGATGTAGTCTTGCAGTCTGGGCTAGAGTGGGCTCAGCAGAAGGCTGCATCAACTTGATATCTGCAAGGAAAGTTTGATCTAATGTACTGGCACAACAGTACAACTAGTTACAGGAGTGTTGTCTCATGTTGCAATCATCGAGGATCATCTTGTAGAAGGACCAGCGTATAGAATCCCTGCAGAGCAGGAGGGGGTCAATCAGCCCATCGAGTCTGCAGTGACTCTCTGACACAATATCTCACCCAGGCCCACCCTCCGCCCTTTCCCCCTAACCCCGTGCATTCACTCCACTAATTCCTGTAACTTACACATTTTTGGATATTAAGGGGCAATTTAGCATGGCCAATCCACCTAACCTGCACGTCTTTGGACTGTGGGTGTAAACTGGAGCACCTGGAGGAAACCCACACACACACACGGGGAGAATATATATAAAAAGCATGCTTCAGACTTGTAATAAAGCTTCATGCCAAGGTGGCAAATAGAATGTATGTAAGCCTTTCTGTAAGCCAGTAAAATTACAATATGGTTATTAATCGTTGTGGATGGCACCAATTCCTGGTCTTTCACTTCTCAATATAAAAGTTGATATTTGTTTCATTAATTGCATGTTAATTGACTGTAGCATGAGCCCAGGCAGCAAAGCTACATCTCATGAAAATATGGATAAAGCTATAAGAGCCTCCCTTTGAAGTCTGCCTCTCTGTCTTTTTCAGTAAAGAGACATGAGCTAGTCTAAGTAGTTCTTCCCATAGGCTGCCATACCACCGACGCCCACTGCTGTTCAATTCATCAACGTTCCCTCCAGTGCAGTGGTTCAATCTCACTATTCAACTCATGTGAGATAATGAATTTGATACTAGGCCTTGGAAGGCTAAAAGCAAGGAATAGTGCACTATTATCAGGCTCTTCATGGTCATTATGTCTGGCATAGTTTCCAAGTCTCCTGGCTGACCTAAAAAAAGGAAAGGGGAGCAACAGTTAGAATGTAGCTGTGAAGGCAAACACTAGCAGGTTCTTGTTGCAATTATACATGGCCCTGGTGAGGCCACACCTGGAGTATTGTGTGCAGTTCTGTTCTCCTTATCTGAGGAAGGATGTTCTTGTTCTGGACAGAGTGCAGAGAAGGTTTACCAGATTGATCCCTGGGATGGCAGGACTGAGGTATGAGGAGAGATCAAGTCGAATAGGATTGTAGGAGTTCAGGAAAATGTGGGAGGATCTCATAGAAGCCTATAAGATACTAACAGGACTAGATAGGATAGATGTAAGAAGGATGTTCCCGATGGTGGGGGTGTCCAAAGCCAGGGGTCACAGTCTGAGGACACAGGGTAGACTGTTTAGGACACTGATGCGGAGAAATTTCTTCACCCAGAGAGTGGTCAGTCTCAATTACAGAAAGTAATTGAGGTCAAAACGTTGTATGTTCTCAAGAAGCAGTTAGATATAGCACTTGTGGCATAAGGGGATCAAAGGATATGGGGGGTGGAAGCGGGATCAGGCCATTGAGTTGGATGGTGAGCCATGATCATAATGAATGTTGGAGCTGATTCAAAGGGCTGAATGGCCTCCTCCTGCTCCTATTTTCTATGTTTTTATGTTAGAAACTACAACAATGCAGCGCCACGTTGTGACAGTCAAGAGGTAAAGATGCATGACTGAGTGTTAAATATAAAGAGAAGATACCAACAAGCTGTGGTGTGCAGAGCCTCAGACCTTCCTGTTTTCAATGCTGACTACTGTCCATTTTCCTGTGATGCAAAAGGCAGTATTTTTCATAGGATAGAGTTCAAAGCAGCAGAACCTTTCCATGCCGATTGTCTTCCTGATTTTGTGTGTAGGGTTCCCCTGCCAGAGTGGAAGCAGTAAGAGCTTTGAACCCCTGACATACAGGAGGAGCTGACCATATTGCAGACAATGACAGAACACAGTGCAAGTATGGCCAAGAGGCAGAAAGTAGGCACAGGACAGCTTGCCTCGCCCAATGAAAAAATCAGGGAAAGCCGTCCATTGCAACGGGTTCCCTGTTGTCTCCTCTCGATGCTGCTTCTGCTGGAAACCAAAATCAGTCTTGTTGTCTTCTCCTATAATTAGGGGGTAACCATTAGTCCAGAGGCACACAATCCTGCTCGTGGCAATCATTGAGATTTGGGGATAAAGCTGGACTTCCTGTGATGGTGAAAAACAGGTAATAGCAAATCAATGGTTTCTTTTACATCCGACACAATCTTTATTTCCATTGGCATCAATTAAAAAACTTTGGAAAGATTAAGATGAGCTGTTGACCCAACCTTACACCATCACAAAGTTAACACCTCCCTCTCTTTTTGGGGTGAATCTGCTGTGAATC
The DNA here is from genome assembly GCF_964213995.1 of Mustelus asterias. Taxonomy (NCBI): domain Eukaryota; kingdom Metazoa; phylum Chordata; class Chondrichthyes; order Carcharhiniformes; family Triakidae; genus Mustelus; species Mustelus asterias. Next base: position 93,251,619 of record NC_135809.1, read on the forward strand.
CAGGGTTAATAGTGTTGGACAGTAGCCCGAACCTTTACACAGTCATCCAAACAATTTAAGCAGTTTTCCAACTCTTACACACACTAAAGATGAGCAGTTCGTTTTCAAGGTCTCATTCATATTTTACTAGTTTCTTCACCTTCAGATGACTAACTTCCAACATCACGACAAATAAAAATTGTATTATTAGATATCCCTTGTGGGTTCGACCTTTACTGAGCCCTCTAAATTCAACAGTTCAACATTTTTACAGGTATCTACTTATTTTTCCTTTGGACGTTCTTCAATCTGTACTTTTCTTACCAAAGTTGTTTTCGTACTGCTTGCCCCTTGAGGGTTTCTACATTGAAGTTATTGGTCCTCGCAGGCATGATGAAAAACGCAACCACGGTTACTTCACTTCGGTTTGCCTAATTTCAGAGCAGAAACATTGAATGAAACATTGCCTTGCAGAGCGAATTAACTGCTCAGAGATGACATAACATTTGTGACTTTTAGCTTTAACCCTTAAACTGCTGACAATTCCTGGAAATCTGCTTATCACTGTTTGTGCAACATTCAGCAGAGACTGATGGAGTGAGGATACATCATGGAGAATACTCACATATACAAGGTGCTGGATTCTTCCTGTTACTTCAGGAATTAATCACCTGCAACAGGCATTCTTCAGAAGAATCATAGATCCTTTAACTCTCATTTACCCTGGGGCAGCACGGTGGCAGAATGGTTAGCACTGCTGCCTCACAGCGCCAGGGACCCAGGTTTTCCTCCGGGTGCTCCGGTTTCCTCCCACAGTCCAAAGATGTGCAGATTAGGTGAATTGGCCATACTAAATTCTCCCTCAGTGTACCCGGAGTATGGCGACTAGGGGATTTTCACAGTAACTTCACTGCAGTGTGAATGTAAGCCTACTTCTGACTAATAAACTTTACTTTTACTTTAATCCCCCTGACACGAGGGTCAATTTATCATGGCCAATCAACCTAACCTGTACATCTTTGGACTGTGGGAGGGAATTGGAGCACCCGGAGGAAACCCATGCAGATACGGGGAGAAAGTGCAAACACCACACAGACAATGAGCCGAGGCTGGAATTGAACCTGGGTATTGGCGCTGTGAGGCAGCAGTGCTAATCACTGTGCCACCGTGCCTAGAAAGCAGAAGGAGCAGAAGGATAAATAAACAGCCAATAAATAAATTCATCTGCAGTCGCAATGAGCTTTGCTACTGGGGTGGCACAGTGGTTAGCACTGCTGCCTCACAGCACCAGGGACCTGGGTTCGATTCCAGCCTCAGGTCACTGTCTGTGTGGAGTTTGCACATTCTCCTCGTGTCTGCATGGGTTTCCTCCGGGTGCACTGGTTTCCTCCCACAGTCCAAAGATGTGTAGGTTTGGTTGATTGGCCATGCTAAAATTGACCCGAGTGTCAGGGGATTAGCAGGGTAAATATGTGGGGTTACAGGAATACAGCCTGGGTGGGATTGTGGTCGGTGCAGACTCGATGGGCCGAATGACCTCCTTCTGCACTGTAGGGATTCTATGATTCTATACTGAGCTGTTACATTTTTATTTTGCAGCCTGGAGTGCTGCTTCAAGCACAATGCTAGTCTCAGCCAGTCATGTTGTTGAATGGTGAACGAAAAGCATCCCTTGACACTTGTGCAACTGCTCCACTCCTTGTGCTTTCTTTGGGACTGTTTGGCAAGAAAAGGGGCACCAATTTCCTGCTTCAGCTATTATTACAAATGACAAGAGGGTTTGTTGGCTCGCTAGAAATTCATTCCATGAAGCTTACAAGATAATTCCTATTACACTGGCTTTGTGGATTTTCCTCAGCCAAGTATGGATCCCTATAATCAGACAAAAATGGCCTCGAATATCATCCTTGCCATTTGTCACCAATTGAAATCAATGCCCTCTGCCTTTTGTGACAAGATGCAACTTCATAAGTGATTCTGTTTCAATCTTCAACCTATTCAGAGTTAGCTGATCTCAGTCAGAAAGTAGGCTGCAGCATCTCCATCTTAGAGACATCCGAATGGTGGAAAACCAGAACCACTGGAGCTCCAAAGAGACTCAAATTCCACATACACTGTTAAATTGTTATTAACAAGTACAGAAGATACAGCTCAACACGTGGCTAAACAGCTGGTGTAGGAGGGAGGGTTTCAGATATCTAGACCATTGGGGTCTCTTCCGGGACAGGTGGGACCTGTACAAGAAGGACAGGTTGCATCTAAACTGGAAAGGCATAAATATTCTGGCTGGGAGGTTTGCTAGTGTCACACAGGAGGATTTAAATTAGTTTGGCAGGGGTGTCGGAACCAAAGCAAAGGTGAATTAACTGAAGGGGAACCAGAGAGTGGGGCCAGTAAGACTCAGAGAAAGAGCAGGCAGGGTGTGGTTGCTAATTAAAGAAGGTCTGGTGGACTGAAGTGCATTCGTTTCAATGCGAGAAGTGTAACAGGTAAGGCAGATGAACTTAGAGTTTGGATTAGTACTTGGAACTATGATACTGTTGCTATTACAGAGACTTAGTTAAGGGAAGGACAGGATTGGCAACTTAATGTCCCAGGATACAGGTGTTTCAGGTGGGATAGAGGGGGATATAAAAGGGGTGGGGAAGTTGCACTACTGGTTAAGGAGAATATTACAGATGTACTGCGGGAGGACACCTCAGTGGGCTCATACAGTATGGCAATGTGGGTAGAGCTCAGGAATAAGAGGGGTGTAGTCATAATGTTGGGGGTTTACTATAGGCCACCCAACTGCCAGTAGGAGAGGAACAGATATGTAGGCAGATTTTGACAAGATGTAAAAGTAACAGGGTTGTTGTGGTGGGGGATTTTAACTTCCCCTATATTGATTGGGACTCACTTAGTGCCAGGGGTGTGGATGGGGCAGAGTTTGGAAGGAGCATCCAGGAGGGCTTCTTGAAACACTATGTAGATAGTCCAACTGGGGAAGGGGCCATACTGGACCTGGTATTGGGGAATGAGCCCGGCCAGTTGATCGATGTTTCAGTAGGGGAGCAGTTTGGGAACAGTGATCACAATTCAGTAAGCTTTAAGGTACTGATGGATAAAGATAAGTATAGTCCTCAAGTTAAGGTGCTAAATTGGGGGAAGGCTAATTACAACAATATTAGACAGGAACTGAAGAGTGTAGATTGGGGGCAGATGTTTGAGGACAAATCAACATTTGACATGTGGGAGGCTTTCAAGTGCACATTGATAGGGATTCAGGACCGACACATTCCTGTAAGGATGAAGGATAAGTTATGACAAATTTTGGGAACCTTGGATAATGAGAGATTTGTGAGCCGAATCAAAGAGAAAAAGAAAGCACTTGTTAAGGCTAGGAGGCTGGGAACACACGAAGCAAGTGTGGAATACAAGGAAAGTAGAAAGAAACTTAAGCAAGGAGTAAGGAGGGCTAAAAGGGGTCACGAAAAATAATTGGCCAGCAGGATTAAGGAAAAGACTTTTTATACATATATAAAGAGCAAGATGGTAGTCAGGGAAAGGATTGGCCCACTCAAGGACAGGAATTCTATGCGTGGAGCCAGAGGAAATGGGTGAGGTATTAAATGATTACTTTGCGTCAGTATTCACCAAAGAGAAGAACTTGGTGGATGATGAATCTGGGAAAGGGTGTGTAGATAGTTTGAGTCATGTTGAGATCAAAAAGGAGGAGGTATTGGGGTTCTTGAGAAACATTAAGGTGGACAAGTCCCCAGGGCTTGATGGGATATACCCCAAAATACTGAGAGAGGCAAGAGAGGAAATTGCTGGCGTCTTGAGAGAAATCTTTGCATCCTCACTGGCTACAGGGGAGGTCATGAAGTGGAGATGCTGGCGTTGGACTGGGGTAAGCAGAGTAAGAAGTCTCACAACACCAGTTTAAAGTCCAACAGGTTTATTTGGCCACAAGGGAGGTCCCAGAGGATTGGAGAATAGCCAATGTTGTTCCTCTAAGAAGGGTAGCAAGAATAATCCAGGTAATTACAGGCCGGTGAGCCTCACATCAGTGGTATGGAAATTATTGGAGAGGACTTTTTGAGACAGGATTTACTCCCACTTGGAAATAAGTGGATGTATCAGTGAGAGGCAACATGGTTTTGTGAAGGGGAAGTCGTGTTTCATTAACTTAATCGAGTTTTTTGAGGAAGTGACAAAGATGATTGATGAGGGTAGGGCAGTGGATGTTGTCTACATGGACTTCAGTAAGGCCTTTGACAAGGCCCCTCATGGCAGGCTGGTACAGAAGGTGAAGCCGCATGGGATCAGAAATGAGCTGGCAAGATGGATACAGAACTGGCTCAGTCATGGAAGATAGAGGGTAGCAGTGGAAGGGTATGTTTCTGAATGGAGGGCTGTGACGAGTGGCATTCCTCAGGGATCAGTGCTGGGACCTTTGCTGTTTGTGTATATTAAATGATTTGGAGGAAAATGTAACTGGTTTGATTAGTAACTTTGCGGATGACACAAAGGTGGTGCTTTTGTGGATAGCGATGAGGACCAGAGGATACAGCAGGATATAGATCGGTTGGAGACTTGGGCGGAGAGATGGCAGATGCAGTTTAATCCGGACAAATGTGAGGTAATGCATTTTGGAAGGTCTAATACAGATAGGAAATATACAGTAAATGGCAGAACCCTTAATATTAATAGGCAGAGGGATCTCGGTGTACAGGTACACAGGTCACTGAAACTGGCAATGCAGGTGGAAAAGGTAGTCAAGAAGGCATACGGATTGCTTGCCTTCATTGGCTGGGCAATGAGTTTAAAAATTAGCAAGTCATGTTGCAGCTTTATAGAACCTTAATTGGGCCGCACTGAGAATATAGTGTTCAATTCTGGTCGCCACACTACCAGAAGGATGTGGAGGCTTTGGAGAGGGTACAGAAAAGATTTACCAGCATGTTGTCTAGTATGGAGGGCATTAGCTGTGAAGATGAGGTTGGAGAAACTTGGTTCGTTGTCACTGGAACGACGGAGGTTGAGGGGAGACCTGATAGAAGTCTACAAGATTATGAGAGGCATGGACAGAGTGGATAGTCAGAAGCTTTTTCCCAGGGTGGAAGTGTCAATTACTAGGGGGCATAGGTTTAAGGTGCGAGGGGCGAGGTTTAAAGGAGATGTACGAGGCAAATGTTTTTACATAGAGGGTGGTGGGTGCCTGGAACTCACTGCCAGGGAAGGTAGTGGAAGCAGATACGATAGTGATATTTAAGGGGCATCTTGACAAATACAAGAACAGGATGGGAATGGAGAGATATGGTCCCCGGAAGGATAGGGGGTTTTAGTTCAATTGGGCAGCATGGTCGGTGCAGGCTTGGAGGGCCGAAAGGCCTGTTCCTGTGCTGTAATTTTCTTTGTTCTATAACAAAAAGGCTAATTGGATGCTGGCCTTTAGATTCAGATGTCAAAAATCAAATGGGGTCGAAGTCATGCTTAGGCAATGCAAGACTCTAGTCAGACTGCACAGTAGTACTGTGAACCGTTCTGAACACCACACCTTGGAGAGGATATATTGACCTCGGAGGGAATGCAAAATGCAAACTCACTGGAACAATACCTGGATTGAAGAGTTAAATCAAGAACAGAGATTTTGGGTTGCCTTCTTGAAACTTGGAAAATTTAGTAAATTGATCAAAGTTTCAAGATATTAGGGGAAACAGATAAGGTTGATAAAGCCAAACTATTTCCACTGGATGGGGAATCCACAGATAGGGAACATAGCCTAAAAAATAGAGCCATGACTGAAATTAGGAAAACACTTTTCCATGCATAAGGTGGCAAAGGTTTGGAGAGCACTTTCGCAAACAACAGCTAATGCTAAGTCAGTGACTCATTTTATGTCTAAGATTAAAAGATTTTTGCTATCCAAAGGGATATGGAGCAAAGCTGGGTACGCCAAGGTAAGTCACAGATCAGCTATAATCTCAGTGAAAGGTGCAACAGAAGTTTAAATGGCTTACTCCTATTCTTTAGTTCCTAAACCAGACAAGAACTTTGTTCCTGATAGTTATCCAGCGCTGTCTATTGGAAATATAAAGTCGCCATAGTCCCAGATGACCATAGGCTGCTCTCCCCCTTGAGGAGGAGAGCTGACTGATGTTGATTTAACCTGAGGGTCACCACACCTCAGGGGAGGGGCAAGGTGGAGAAGGCGGGCCTTCATGAATAACCTCAACCAGTTGGCTTCGCTCTGCATCACCAACCAGGCGTCTAGCCAACTGAGGTAACAAACTCCCTCCGGTGAACGAGTCCTTTTGGCCACATCCCTGGACACTAAGGGGCAATCTATCATGGCCAATCCCCCAAACCTGGCACATCTTTGGACCATGGGAGGAAACCCACACAGACATGGGGAGAACATGCAAACTCCATACAATCGGCCAAGGCTGGAATTGAACACAAGTCCCCGGTGGTGTGAGGCAGCAGTATTAACCACTGTGCCGCCCTGAAATATGCAAATATAGATGGTGGGCATGATAAAAATCAGACTCAACTATCATTGTCATTCTTTAAAGGATAGATTTTAGGCTTGCTGTTGTTCCAAGGTCAGTAGTAGCTCATTTGAAATAAACATCGGTGGGAACATCGAGGCTCATGTATAAATAGTGGCCACTTGGGTGAGACACTGTGGCATACATTGTGACTGGTAGAACTTCACCCCGAGTCGCTGCCTTAGTTTGCACCAGAGCCTGGCACAAAGAGGGCATCATTTGCGGAACACATGGCCAAAGATGTCAGACCAAAGCTCTCTCTAAACCTGGCTTTGTATCTCATTTTCACAAAAACAAGGCTGTGGAATGCTAATGCTGCAGAGACTATGTCAACATTTAAGAATAGTTTAAATTGGTGTTTGAAGGAAAGGGAGATTGAAGAGATATGCTTTTTCCAATCCAACTATTTGGAAATTTCTTAAATATGCATCCAAATAAACTTTACTGCAAACTTATCACCCACAAATTTTTTTAAAAAAAATTCTTTGCAGTTGAACTTTCATAAGGGTCTTTGCAGGCCAACTCTTAATTGAAGTGCCAATATTATTATTAACAACGTGCACTTTTAGGCTCCTCCAAAGGCTCATTAGGTATCCTGTTGTCAGGTACTGGCAGTAAAGTCCCAGGGAATGCTCAGTCAGCGGATCTCAGTCCAGGCAGGACATGGTGCAGTGCAATTGGTTTCAGTGGCCTTAGGCAAGGGAGGAACAAAGGCAAACCAGCCAGGGTTCCCAGTCTGTCCCATGACACCCTACCAGAAAATGTTCAAGTGTGGAAAACAATAATGAGTTACCTTTCAGGTAACAGGACATCCTGATGACTGGGGGTGCCGGGGAGAAACTAAGCAGAAAGAGGTAGAAACATTGGGGAAAGCAAAGGAGATGCTGAAAACAGATTTGAAGAGGAACACTATGAGTCGGGACATAGCTTTTTCAATGAATTTTACTCCTATTCCATACTCCATGTGTAACTGAAACTGGCTTTGTTATTTCGAAAGTACCGTTGTCATTAAAACATAAACAAGAATAAATCCCGTGTGCAGTGTTTCAAATCATTAAAATCATAACTTAAGAAATATCGCTGGAGCTTGTACTAGCTGAGAGAAAATGTAAGTTTCTAATTGGTATCGGATGCAATTTTATTTAGTCTTTTCCTTCATTACCTATGGTCCTTTGTGGGCTATGGTTATTACCCTGTACCTGCTGGAAAAGACAAGGCTTTAAGGTAACCTAACCAAAAGTTTGGAAGTTACAAGCAGACAGATAAAGAAAAATAATCCCCAGTAAGCAAAGTTCAAAACCTGCAGGAAATCATTTAAAATTTTATACACAGAAAATTAGGAGGCGTAGAGAATAAGATATCAGGGATGGCAACTGAAACAAGTAGAAATTTATAGAATCATAGATCACAGAAGGGTGCCATTCGGCCCATTTTATCTGTGGCAGCTCTTTGAAAAAGTTATCCAACCAGTCCCATTCCCCCATAACCAGGTATTGTCCAAGGCATAGTTTAGCAACTCAGGAACTGATCTGAGCAAATGTCAATACCTTCAAGGTGAGGAAGAAAGTGAGAAGTTAAACATGTAGCTGCAACAAGTATCGAAGAAACAACACATTGGGGGCTGTGTCATCATTGTGTCAACCAAGTAAAAAGATGGCATTTCCTGCCATCTTGTGGCCAAACACTAGCAGGAGGCAATATCTAGAACTGCTTACAGAACAGGGAAGAGAGCTCACTGGGCACAAATAATCACCCACCCAGCAGCAAACTACAGCCCACCACTTTTGTTTTAAAACATACTTTTTTCTGGTTGGATCTCCCTAGATCAGTTTTCTCCTGCCTTTTTATAGCACCTCATGGTCCGGTAAATTCAGTGGACAGGTGTGCATAATCCTATTTCTGCCGAATAATCTATTGTAATTCTTAAAATTTGTACCAGCACTGAAGTTTAAGCTACAGCTCAGACTGCTATCGTCCATTAACCCCACCCCGCCACACTCCCGGATTTGCTAAATCACGTGACCATATCCCCATTAAAACCATTACTCTCTCACCCTAGTCATTCTTCCCCTATGCCCTCCCCCCCACTCCCCATCATTTCCCAAGTTCAGGGACACAGATCTGAGCTTTGATTGTGGACAACTAGTTTAACCACCTGGTTTAACCACTTATCACAGAATCTTAGGACCACATAAAGCATTATTGGGTGTAAACCTGCCCCTCTCATTTTCTTTTTAAAACCAACTGATTATTCAAAGATCATTCTAAGTATAAAGGTAATCCCCTGCTCCTCTTTTCAACCACAAACCCTCTTAAACAACCCTCTCGTACCTCTTCCACGTTCAACTTCAAATACAAGTGCCAGTGCAAGGAGCTCATGGATAATTTTGTCACAAAGATTGCAACCATCTGTTCAGCTGCCTCTTCCAATCCCCCCTCTTCTCCAGCCCACATCTCCCCTATTGTTCCAACTGCCCGAGCCTGGGAACCCATCTTTCTCCAGATTCTATCCCATCTCCTACTGAACTCTCTCCAAGCTCATCTTACCCATGGGCGCTCTTTCAAAAAATTCATCCGTGGGATGTGGGTGTCACTGGCCGGGCCAGCATTTATTGTCCATCTCTAAATCCTCTTGAACTGAGTGGCTTGCTGGACCACTTCAGAGAGCATTTAAGAGTCAATCTCATTGCTGGAGACCTGGAGTCACATGTAGGCCAGACCAGGTAAGGAAGGAAGATTTCTTTCCATTAAGGACATTAGTGAACCAGATCGGTTTTTATGACAATCGACAATGGTTTCATGGTCATCATTAGACTTTGAATTCCTGATTTTTTTTTTTAACTGAATTTCACCATCTGCTGTTGTGGGATTCAAACCTTGTTCCCCAGAGCATTACACTGGGTCTCTGAATAGTCCAGTGACAATACCATTAGATCATCACCTTCCCTCTTGCTACCTTAACCCTTTTCCCACTAAACTGACCCCCTTACTTCGCTTCTCAGCTATCACGTTAGTAGTTGTGGTTAATGATTCTCTGTCCTCAGCTACTGTCCTTTCCCTTGCCTCAAAAATACCACCCATGACTCCACTGTCCTTACAACTACCATCTGATCTCCAACCTCCTTTCCTCTCCAAAGTCCTTGAATGTGCTGTCAACTGTAAAATATGTGCCTGTTTTTTTCCAGCAATTCCATGTTTGATTCCCTCCAATCAGGTTTCCGCTGCCTCTACAATACAGAAACTCCCTTATCATAGCCGCATTCCATGTGTGACCCATTTTTTCTCATCTTTCTTAATCTGTCTGCAGCCTTCGACACAGATAATCACATCATCCACCTCAAATGCCTCTAACGGTTTAAATTTTATTTATTATTGTCACAAGTAGGCTTCATTAACACTGCAACGAAGTTACTGTGAAAATCCCCAAGTCGCCACACTCAGGCGTTCAGGTACACTGAGGGAGAATTTACCATGGCCAATGCACCTAACCAGCACATCTTTCAGACTGTGAGGGGAAACCAGAGCACCCGGAGGAAACCCACGCAGACACGGGGAGAATGTGCAGACTCCGCACAGACAGTGACCCAAGTCGGGAATCGAACCCGGGTCCCTGGCATTGTGAGGCAGCAGTGCTAACCATCATGCCACCCACATTCTTACCTATCAAACCATAGCCAGAGAATCAGCTGCAATGGTTTCTCTTCCTGCTCCCATATTTGTTGCCTCTGGTGTCCCCCAGGGATCCATCCCTGACCCACTCTCACTTTTCATCTACATGCTGCCCCTCTGTGACATCTGTTGAAGACTTAACGGCTGGTCACTTGTTTGCTGATCAAACTCAGCTCCAGACTCACAGCCGCCAACAAACAATCAGACAGGAAACAAAGGATGACCCATAATCGATTCAGCCTCTTACCTTGAGCAGATAATTTAGCCGAGCCAGAGCTTCCAGAAATACGTCAGCACCCTTATTCGAGAACTCGTATCTTCCTGCGATGAAAATGAACAAGGTCTTATCCAGGTCAAAGTTCAGGCATCTGGAGAAAAAGATTACAGGCACGCCAATAAAACAGGATGGAGGGGCATGCAGTACAATAGGTTAGCTACCAACATTTCACCTCTGGCACCTTGGCTCAACTCTACAGGATGAAAGTTTCCTTTCAACACAAAATGTTGGAAAATCTCAGCAGGCCTGACAACCTCTGTGGAGAGGGAATAGAGCCAACTTTTCGTGTTTGGGTGACCCTTCATCAGAGCTGCATAAAATAATGTATAAATGGCAGAACAAAGGTGCACAGTGTCAAAGGACAACCTGAGGAATATGGCAGATGGCCCTAGTGAGGTGGGCTGGGGGTGGGGGAGGGCGTGGCAAGAAACAAGATGGAAAGTGAAATTTGGAAGTGGATAAATGGAATGATAAGAAATGAAAATTTTAAATGTAGCCCCGACAAGGGGTCATCCAGACTCGAAACGTTGGCTCTATTCTCGCTCCACAGATGCTGTCAGATCAGCTGAGATTCTCCAGCATTTTCTGTTTTTCTTTCAGATTCCAGCAGCTGCCGTAATTTGCCTGTCTGAAGGTTTCCTGGGTCGGAGCTGATATCGTTTGGGAGAAGGATAATATCAACAATAAGATTAACCTGTTCCAGCGTTAGTAAATTATATTCATGAAAAGACTTGAGAGATGAAACGATTTTGACTGATGCAGAAAACACCAAGGAAATAATGCTTTTTAAAATTATGAAAAATGCTGGTTGAATGAAAGAGATGGACCACTTTCTCTGACTTAGTTAGTGACACAGGTTCACAGACTGCTTCGAATAAATTTATTTACATAAAGAATTACTGAGGCTCGGAATACTCTGAATGTGTCAGAACAGTTGAAGCAGAGATTACTGACTCTATTAACAGGAGAGCAGATAAAGATGCAGAGCTGCCAAAAGAAAACAGTAAGAAGTTTAACAACACCAGGTTAACTTCTTACTGCGTTTACCCCAGTCCAACGCCGGCATCTCCACATCAAGAAAAAGCAGGGCAGGAGGATTAACTTTAGAGCGCTTCTGCACAGGCACAATCTGGGAGCAAAATTAACCCCTCCCACCTGGCAAGAGCTTGGAAACTGCACAGTTAAAATTGCTACACTCACCCTCCAACGCTTTATTTAGGCAGAAAATGGCCCATCTAATTAATATGCTCAAATCAGGGTCATTGGCACCCTGTTGGTATTTGAAATTTTAAAATATTCATTTACGGAATGTGGGCATCACTGTCTAGGCCAGCATTTATTGCCCATCCCATCCTGTCTGTCAGAAGGTGGTGGCGAGATGCCTTCTTGAACCACTGCAGTCCCTGAGGTGTAGGTACACCCACAGTGCTGTTAAGAAGGAAATTCCAGGACTTTGACCCATCAACACTGAAGGGACGGTGATATATTTCCAAAGTCAGGCTGGTGAGTGACTTGAAGGGGAATCTCCAGGTGTTGGTGTTTCTAGGTATCTTCTACTCTTGTCCTTCGAGATGGTAGTGGTTTTGGGCTTGGAAGGTGCTGCCTAAGGAACTTTGCTGAATTCCTGCTGTGCATCTTGTAGATGGTACACACAGCTGCCACTGATAGTAGAATTAAATTCTTGATTTCTCGAGGAATTAAGGGCTATGGGGAGAGAGCGGGTAAATGGAGTTGAAATCAACCATGATTGAATGGTGGAGTGGACTCGATGGGCCGAATGGCCTTACTTCCGCTCCTATGTCTTATGGTCTTATGGTCTTATAGAGGGAGTGAATGTTTGTGAACGGGGTATCAATCTAGCGGACTTTATCCTGGATGGTGTCATGCTGCTTGAGTGTTGTTGGAACTGCACTTCTTCCCTGCTGCCATCAGACTTTTGAATGGACCTACCTCGCATTAAGTTGACCTTTCTCTACACCCTAGCTAAGACTGTAACACTACATTCTCCACTCTCTCCTTTCCTTCTCTATGCACGGTATGCTTTGTCTGTATAGTGCGCAAGAAACAATACTTTTCACTCGATACTAATACATGTGACAATAATAAATCAAAATCATTCCCCTCTCTCTCCCCCAAATGGGTCAAATGGCTTCTTCAGTTCTGTAAACTTCTGTGATACAATCGCTCCATTCAGTTCCCACCAATATGTGCCTGACACAATTTAATTTGGTGTTTGATTGGTAATCTTCCTCAAAAACCACAAAGTTGGCAGGTTTAGGAAGACAGATGAAAAAAAAAATTATATTGGTGCCCTAATGGCAGCTCTTATAAGATTGTTGTTGTGGTGCACCATTGAGGCAAAAGAATGTGATCTTTATTGGAATCATGCTGTGCCTGTCCTGGGCCTACTTGACACTGGTTACTTGAAGAGGAAAGATTCTCATTCTCTGTGCTAACATCCCTCAAAGATGCACAAAATTCATTTACATTTCCGTGGAATGCTCTCACTGTGTGTGTCCAGGACGGACATATTCCATGTCATTAAATTTTTATATGCAGAGTAATGGATATCTGGGAGTGACTCACAGGTTGGATGAGAAGTAGTTTATGACAATCACCTGAATTACTGGTGATGAAATTCACGTGCTTTTCATATTTCTAGCGACTGGTTTCTGCATTTGTAGCTCATACAGCAGCAGTTGTGTGAAGATGGTCTCTCGTATAGTGACGTTTCTGCACATACACAATATCATAATGCAGCAGAGCGTTTTCTCACTTCCCTTGGAAGGTTGTTGCTGGAACTTGTATCGAGTCACTGGGAGACATACCCAAGCTAAGCATGTGGCTCTCCCTCCGATTTCCATTCTTTGGTATTTATCCCCACTGCCGTGGTTGTACCCTAGATGTTGGGAACACACTTTCCCAATCCAAAAAATCACCAGGAAAAAGGGTATTATGTGAATTTAAATCATTTTTATATTTTGAAAGAATGCAGCTTTGTAAACCATCAGGGGGGCTGTGGAAGCTCAGATATAACAACAGACCAGCAGGGCATAAATCTTTGTCTGATCTTTTGAACAGAAGTTTCCGGGCCTTCCTCGAGTGGGAAGCTTGGCAGTTGGGGGTCATTAATTTAGCAGAAGGCCAAACATCAGTTTGTCGACCACGGGATGAACTTTTGCAATCAAGTTCTCAGAACCTGAAAGGCAGGTTGAGCTTCTTAACGTACAGAATCCAGAAGCTCTTTTGCATGTATTTGCATGTCAGGCATGCTCATTAGAAGCCCTCCGCCCCACCCCCCTTCCGCCTTCCAAATTAAGTTCTGTACCAGTGAGAAATTTGTATGCTCACTTTTACAATTGCAGTGAAGTGTCATACATCTGGCAAGGTCGGCTTCTTAAATAATATCTCCTTCCTGGACTTTGAAGTGAGCAGCCGCTGCTTTGGCCTTCATGGGGACCAATCACAAATATTAGCCTCTTGATTAAGATTGGATGCCAGGAGTCCAAACTGTTTGAAGGCCAAGCCAGGCGGATAGGGTCAGAGCTGCAGGTTGGGGTAAAGGCCTAACCAGGAGGATAGGGTCAGAGCTGCAGGTTGGGGTAAAGGCCTAAACAGGGGGGTAGGGTCAGTGCTGCAGGGTGGGATAAAGGCCTAAACAGGGGAGTAGGGTCAGTGCTGCAGGGTGGGATAAAGGCCTAAACAGGGGGGTAGGGTCAGTGTTGGAGGGTGGAGTGAAGGCTGGGCCGGGGGGGTAGGGTCAGTGTTGGAGGGTGGAGTGAAGGCTGGGCCAGGGAGGTAGGGTCAGTGTTGCAGGGTGGAGTGAAGGCTGAGCCGGGGGGTAGGGTCAGTGTTGCAGGGTGGGGTGAAGACTGGGCCAGGGGGGTAGGGTCAGTGTTGCAGGGTGGAGTGAAGGCTGGGCCAGGGGCGTAGGGTCAGTGTTGCAGGGTGGAGTGAAGGCTGGACCAGGGAGGTAGGGTCAGTGTTGCAGGGTGGGGTGAAGACTGGGCCAGGGGGGTAGGGTCAGTGTTGCAGGCTGGAGTGAAGGCTGAGCCGGGGGGGTAGGGTCAGTGTTGCAGGGTGGGGTGAAGGCTGAGCCGGGGGGGGTAGGGTCAGTGTTGCAGGGTGGAGTGAAGGCTGAGCCGGGGGGGTAGGGTCAGTGTTGCAGGGTGGAGTGAAGGCTGGGCCGGGGGGGGGTAGGGTCAGTGTTGCAGGGTAGAGTGAAGGCTGAGCCAGGAAGAATAAGCTCCTGATACTTATTCTTGATTATTTTGTTCACAATCCTTTGCTGGGTTGTACGCCACACACGGCTCCTTATTTGTGGCACACATTTTAGTTTGCTCTCGTGTAGCTTGATTTATGACAGCTGAATTAAATTTCACTGCTTGCTGGTGGTGTGACCTTTCACGTGTGCTGAACTATGCTGACATTCAGATCCCTCACATCAAATGTGCGCATTAGAATCTGCACATGCTATCCCCCTCCATTCTCCTGCAGGTTCAGGCATCTGTAAATAGAAATGAAATGTTTCCCAAGCCCTGACAAAGTCTGTATGGACGGCACATTGAAAGCAACAGAATTTTTCACCTCCAGAGGGATGTATTCATGTCACCCTCACACCAGCTCCCGATGGGGAGTTGAGTTTGCAGAGAGCTCTTTCAGCGTTATGGGTGCACAGGGAAGAGGAGCATGAGTGGACTATTCGGCTCCACAAGATTGCTCCTCCGTGCACCTTGATCAGGGAAGGACTTGTGATCCATCCTCAATCATCATCACTCTCAGTAACCCCGTATCCCTTGACATCTTTATCATCCCAGAGAGTCAGTGCAGACTTGATTTGCTGAATGGCACTGGAGCGATTCTATGATCCCAAAAAGTATTAAAGTACCTTTGGAGTCCACTCAATGACAGTGCCTCACTGCACTATGGGGTGTGGAGGCTAAAGCATTCACGATCCTCCAATAGCAAAACATCCTCCATCTCATCATCAGATGGCCTTGGTATGACTGCCAGGGAGGTAGGGGCAGTATTGCAGGGTGGAGTGAAGGCTGAGCCAGGAGGGTAGGGTCAGAGTTGCAGGATGGGGGGGGAAGGCTGGGCCAGGGAGGTAGGGTCAGTGTTGCAGGGTGGAGTGAAGGCTGGACCAGGGAGGTAGGGTCAGTGTTGCCGGGGGGGGTGAAAGCTGGGCCTGGGGGGGGTGGGGTAGGGTCAGTGTTGCAGTGTGGAGTGAAGGCCGAAGCAGGGAGCTAGGGTCAGTGTTGCCGGGTGGGGTGAAGGCTGGACCAGGGAGGAGGGTCAGTGTTGCAGGGTAGAGTGAAGGCTGAGCCGGGGGGGGGTAGGGTCAGTGTTGCAGGGTGGGGTGAAGACTGGGCCGGGGGGGTAGGGTCAGTGTTGCAGGGTAGAGTGAAGGCTGAGCCAGGAAGAATAAGCTCCTGATACTTATTCTTGATTATTTTGTTCACAATCCTTTGCTGGGTTGTACGCCACACACGGCTCCTTATTTGTGGCACACATTTTAGTTTGCTCTCGTGTAGCTTGATTTATGACAGCTGAATTAAATTTCACTGCTTGCTGGTGGTGTGACCTTTCACGTGTGCTGAACTATGCTGACATTCAGATCCCTCACATCAAATGTGCACATTAGAATCTGCACATGCTATCCCCCTCCATTCTCCTGCAGGTTCAGGCATCTGTGAATAGAAATGAAATGTTTTCCAAGCCCTGACAAAGTCTGTATGGACGGCACATTGAAAGCAACAGAATTTTTCACCTCCAGAGGGATGTATTCATGTCACCCTCACACCAGCTCCCGATGGGGAGTTGAGTTTGCAGAGAGCTCTTTCAGCGTTATGGGTGCACAGGGAAGAGGAGCATGAGTGGACTATTCGGCTCCTCAAGATTGCTCCTCCATGCACCTTGATCAGGGAAGGACTTGTGATCCATCTCCAATCATCATCACTCTCAGTAACCCCGTATCCCTTGACATCTTTATCATCCCAGAGAGTCGGTGCAGACATGATTTCCTGAATGGCACTGGAGCGATTCTATGATCCCAAAAAGTATTAAAGTACCTTTGGAGTCCACTCAATGACAGTGCCTCACTGCACTATGGGGTGTGGAGGCTAAAGCATTCACAATCCTCCAATAGCAAAACATCCTCCATCTCATCATCAGATGGCCTTGGTATGACTGCCAGGGAGGTAGGGGCAGTATTGCAGGATGAGCTGAAGGCCGGGCCAGGGGGGGGTAGGGTCAGTGTTGCAGCGTGGGCTGAAGGCCAGGCCAGGGGGGTAGGGTCAGTGTTGCAGGGTGGAGTGAAGGTCGGGCCAGGGGGGTAGGGTCAGTATTGCAGGATGAGCTGAAGGCCGGGCCAGGGGGGGTAGGGT
Source organism: Mustelus asterias (assembly GCF_964213995.1). Classification (NCBI taxonomy): domain Eukaryota; kingdom Metazoa; phylum Chordata; class Chondrichthyes; order Carcharhiniformes; family Triakidae; genus Mustelus; species Mustelus asterias. The sequence continues at coordinate 93,268,466 of NC_135809.1, forward strand.
CAGTGTTGCAGCGTGGGCTGAAGGCCAGGCCAGGGGGGTTGGGTCAGTGTTGCAGGGTGGAGTGAAGGTCGGGCCAGGGGGGTAGGGTCAGTGTTGCAGAGTGGAGTGAAGGCCAGATCGGGGGGGTCGGATCAGTGTTGCAGGGTGAGGTGAAGGATGGGCCGGGGGGTAGGGTCAGTGTTGCAGGGTGGGGTGAAGAGTCATTCTGGACACCCCAGGCAGGTTAAACATCTTTCTTTCCTACATGAACCCTCATCGTTCAGCCCATAGGCCCCTTCTACCCAATCTCACCTCATGGATAATATGCTGGTCCTTTAATGATGACTGGTGCACTTTGGTTGCAATCCCTTTATAAGGAGATGAGCAGGCTATACAATTCTCCATGTGTGGTCTCACAAAGGCTGCATACGCACCTCTTTGATCTTGCATTCAATCCCTCTTGCAGTCAAGGCCAACTTTCCCATTGCCTCCTCACTTGTAGCCTTCTCCTGCTCAGTATTACATTTGAATAAGGAGAGCCAGAAACAACTGAACGTGCAAACCCCATCATTCTTCTAACATCCAGGGAAGCCTCTGTTTTTCTATTCTTCAGCCCACAGTAGAAAGCTTGCCACTTCTAACCCTCAAACTGTATCCACAATGTTCCATACCACCCACATAGTCTGTTTAATTCCCCTTCAGGTCTCTTTGTATCCAGCTCACATCAGGGCAACAGCAGCACGAGATACAATGACTCTGTTGTACCCTCTCCGCTCAGAACCTGGCAATCTATATGACTTCAAGATGCGTGCCCAGGCCTTAAATTCCCAAATCGGCCAGTGTTCAAGCCTGCTCATGTTGGAATATTCAGTCATCTCAATGTTACTAATGTGATAGAAATTACTCTAGGAGGACATGATCAGACCCTGATGGGGACCACGTTCCACACTCTTTAATGCCCTGTGACCATTGAAGCAACCAGCACCAAGATGGGAATCCAGGAGACTTCCAAACAGTGCAAGTGAACACCTATTTACAAGTGTTTATCCAATGTTTGTATGCCTGTGTGCCTTCAAAACTTCTTTATCTTTCTTTTTCTACAATCACACCTAGGTGCCATCCTAAAAACCACAACCAGCTTTGGCGGATGTTCTCTGGTGGCTCTGAGCCGAGAGGGCAGTGCTTGTTAATGGTGTCCGTCTGACCTGTTGGGTTTAATGCATCTGGCATGCACTGGCAGAGGGGAGGTGGACCAACATGGCATCCTTGCAATGTCCTGGGCTGAAGCCCCCAGAGTACCAGGCTGGCACTCCTCTTCCCTGAGTGCCCAATTGAGGAGGGAGGGGAGGGGGGGGGGGGGGGGGGGGGGTCACGGTGCCCATGCTGCTCTCACCGACCCACTTCTGCACTGCACCATGGCTAGTGCAACAGAGTACAGGTCAGACCGCATATCCACTGCGTATTCTGCTGGAGCTGGGTCTCCAAGGCGGCCGACCCCCTTTCCATGGAGGCAAACAAACGCTCACATGCTGCAGCCATGACAGCAGCTAGAATGTTGACAGATTGTTCCAGCCTTCTGCACTGCTGGGCAGTTCTGTTGTGGTCTCCATGGGTGCTAATCTCCAGCCAGGCCACCTTTATCAGAAGGGGTGGGACGGCGGGGGGGGGTTGCTGCCATCTGTGGGAAACAGGATCGCCCATTTTTCCTGGACAGCGCAGAGGAGAACCGGCATCATTGAATCATGGGACTAAAGGTTGTCTGTGATATTCTGATTGATACAGAATCCGGAGCCCCAGATTCCACCGAGTGAATGGCTGTCCGGATGCCCCCATGAGATAAGAGTGGGAATGGTGACTTTCGGCCCACTCTTGGCTGTGCCCCTCGCACATGTATATGTAATGAGCTGAACAGCATGGGATTGTGCGTGCCGACTGTCCCAGCCTTGAGCGGAAATTGCTCTCATTTCTGCTCCCACCACCCAATTTGTATTGTATTCCACAATAGTAGGTACTTCCTCTTGTGTCTGTACTTTGCACGAAGTAGTTAATTTGTGAACATCCAGGAGCTCCACCCTCAAAGTAAAACAAACCAAACTAATTCTGAGTGCTGTGTCAATAATGTGGAGAGAAAGATCAATAGCACCCTGTAACATCAGGTGGTACAATGCCCTTTCAATGCCAGTGCAATGTGCTGAAAAACACGGACTGTCAGAGGAGGAAATTCAAATTTGCTCCATGATTTCCCTCCCACGACCAGTTTTTGATCTCGGCCAACAGATTAAAATATAAAGATTGATTTACATTTACCTTCATGCCTGCAGGAGATTTCAAAGTGCTTAACAGCCAATGAACAACTCTTTTGAAGCATTGTCACTATGGTGACATAGGAACCACAACACCCAAATTCTACACCACAAGCACCCACAAACAGTCACTGTTAATCACCAGATAATGACCAGTCCAAAGATGTGCGGGTTAGGTACATTGGCCATGCTCAATTGCCCCTTAATGTCCCGGGATGCATAGGTTAGAGGGATTAGCGGGGTAAATACGTGGGCTTACGGGGATAGTGCCTAGGTGGGATTGTTGTTGACGCAGACTCGATGGGCCGAATGGCCTCCTTCTGCACTCTAGTGTTTCTATGAGAGAATCTGTTTTTCTGGGATGATGATTGAGGGATAAATATTGGATAGTCTGCCAGAGAGAATATACCTGCTCTTCTTTAAAAGTGTGTCCTGGGCCTTTGACATCCACCTCTGCAGGCAGATGGAGTCTCAGTATAATTTCTCATCGTATGTTGTATGAGGAACGGTTGAGGACTCTGGGTCTGTACTCGTTGGAGTTTAGAAGGATGAGGGGGGATCTTATTGAAATTTACAGGATACTGCAAGGCCTGGATAGAGTGGATGTGGAGAAGATGTTTCCACAAGTAGGAAAACTAGAACCAGAGGGCACAACCTCAGGCTAAAGGGACGATCCTTTAAAACAGAAATGAAGAGGAATTTTCAGCCAGAGAGTTGTGAATCTGTGGAACTCTTTGCCGCAAAAGGCTGTGGAAGCCAGGTCACTGAGTGTCTTTAAGATAGAGGTAAATAGATTCTTGATTAAAAGGGGGGTCAGGGGTTATGGGGAAAAGGCAGGAGAATGGGGATGAGAAAAATATCAGCCATGATTGAATCGTGGAGCAGACTTGATGGGCCGAGTGGCCTAATTCTGCTCCTATATCTTATGGTCTTATCTGAAAGACATCACCTCTGACAATGCAATGCTCCCTCAGCACAGCACAGGACTGTCAGCCTTGATTCTCATGCTTAAATCCTGGAGTGGGACTCGAGAACCTTGTCACTCAGAGGTGAGCGTGCTACCAAATGAGCCACAACTGGAAAATGCAGGTGGGTGTAAGAGGAAGAAGCAACCATGACCACACTGGTCACCTTAGGCTACATCTGTGCCGCACTGGCTGAAAGAGACAGATCCTGAATGTTTCTTCTCATTATATAACTGGCCTCACTGTACTCTGTGCTCACTACATCAAAGGGAAAAGAGATGTCTTGCTGCTCGATGATACCTATTTACAACACCCTCACCCCCATACAGAATCAGTATAAATATTATTATTTTACATGATAAGATGAGGCCTATTCCAAGTGACAATCTCAGCAAGGTGGAGGCAGCGGTGAGGGAAATACAGTGAGGCCCTGTATATATACAGGGCCTGTCTATAACCCTGGGCTATATACAGGTCTATAGACCTGTATAGTCCTACAGGCAAGGACTGTAGCAATGCCATATGACACCTTTCTAACTGCACTGGAACGATACCAGCTAAAACGGTTAACAGCTAAAATGATTCCCAAAGAAAATGCCAGCTTAAATCATTGGAATACGTGGAGCAGTAGCTTTCAGATATCTCAACATTATTTTTGAGCAAGTGTTCCCGAAAGGGTTCTTGGGGAGATTTTGTTCCACGTTTGAGTTAATATTCTCTTTCCCCGTCATCTCCAGTACAACACAAAATGAGAGCAATTCCCCCTCCTCGCACTGTGCCCCAGGTTTAAGTTTTGAATTTACCCATAGAAGTGCCCGCGGACAAACTCCTGGATGTGACTTTTACTGCGTGCGTGTAGATTCTGGAATTCGTGCATGGCGGAGAACTTCTTTATGTTGAGGCCATTGGGAGTGACCACATCTGAATAACAGAGAAAAAAAAATCAACTTTAAAACACATGCACAGAAAATGCAGACCAGCAGAAATCTGTAGTTGTGATGGAGAAGATTGTTGTGACTAATACAACGGACTGGTTTGCTCTGTGTTGCCAGCTTTTGCAGTATTTATGCTTTAATATGATTGGAAGGTGGAGATGCTGGTGTTAGACTGGGGTGGGCACAGTAAGAAGTTTCACAACACCAGGTTAAAGGCCAACAGGTTTATTTGGAATCACGAGCTTTCGGAGCACTGCCCCTTCATCAGGTGAGTCACTTTAACCTGGTGTTGAGACTTCCATGTGATTAGTCCATGGCGGTCCAACAGGACCAAAATACTGCGGATGGGGAAGTCCAAGTGAAAACAGGAATGGCTGGAAATACTCACAGCAGGTCTGGCAGTATCCATGGAGAGAGAAAGATTTAACTTCTGATTGGTAATTTTACAAAAGTCATCTGAAACATTAACTTTATTTCCAGCATTTTCTGTTTTTATGACAATGAATATTAACATATTTTTAAATCAAAGGAAATTCTCCTTTGTGTCCAATCCAGCTACAGGTAAGGAAAGTAACAGTTTCAACCACAGGTTTGTGCTGGGTTAGCTGGTCTCAGTTATACTGGTGGCAAGGTGCTAGAATTGGACTCTTTTGCCCAATGACTGGGTTGAGAGAGAAAATCAGAGTGAAAAGTACAGAAAATTGCTGGAAAAAGTAAAAGTAAAGTTTATTTATTAGTCACAAGTAAGGCTTACATTAACACTGCAGTGAAATTACTGTGAAATTCCCCGAGTCACCACACTCCGGCACCTGTTCGGGTCAATGCACCTAACCAGCAGGTTTTTCAGACTGTGGGAGGAACCGGAGCACCCAGAGGAAACCCATGCAGACACGGGGAGAACATGCAAACTCCACACAGACAGTGATCCAAGCCGGGATTCGAACCTGGGTCCCTGGCGCTGTGAGGCAGCAGTGCTAACCACTGTGCCATCATGCCGCCCATGTGTCTAACTCTAATGTCTCAACTTCAGTTGAGGACAAAATCAGACTCAGTTGTGATTCCTCACTTCTGCTCAATAACCTACCAACATTCACTCTGTAGGCACATTAATCAGCGAGGTGATAGCGTACTGGTATTGTCAATTGACTAGTAATCCAGAGATCTAGGGTAAAGCTCTGGGGACCTGGGTTCAAACCATGGCAGATGGTGAAATTTTAATTCAATAAACCATTGTTTTTTTTTTAGAAACCCTACAGTACAGAAAGAGGCCATTCGGCCCATCGAGTCTGCACCGACCACAATCCCACCCAGGCCCTACTCCCATATCCCTACATATTTACCTACTAATCCCTCTAACCTATGCATCTCAGGACACTAAGGGCAATTTTTAGCATGGCCAATCAACCTAACCCGCACATCTTTGGACTGTGGGAGGAAACCGGAGCACCCGGAGGAAACCCACGCAGACACGAGGAGAATGTGCAAACTCCACACAGACAGTGACCCAAGCCGGGAATCGAACCCAGGTCCCTGGAGCTGTGAAGCAGCAGTGCTAACCACTGTGCTACCGTGCCGCTGTAAAAACCTAACTGGTTCACTAATGCTCCTGAGGGAAGGAAATCTGGCCTGGCCTACATGTGACTCCAGCTCGACTGCAATGCAGTTGACCTTTAAATGTCTGAGGTCGAGCAGGTTATTCAGTTCAAGGGCAATTAGGGATGGGCAATAACTGCCGGCCCAGCCAGCGATGTCCACATCCAATGAATGAATTTTAAAAATACGTTGCTTCCTCAAGTTGCTTCCCCAAGACCACCCTTTTCTGGAGGGCTGAGAGATCTCATAGGTCAGTACATTTAGGAGAGATGGGGGAAAATCTGTCAAGTTCAATAGTGATTCAGGTGAACTCACCTGGTTTGCGTTTGAGCAGATGTTCAGCCTCCATGGCTGTTATCTCCGACACAGTGGTGAACACGTGAGCGCAATGAATCGCGGCCCGTTCCATGCAGTACCGATGGTAAATCTGCCGTGCACCGGCCTCTTTGTCAACATCAAACTGTTTCAAGAGAGGAAACAAGCTATGAAGTCAATGCATAGTTTTGAATAACAAAAAAAACATGAGGAAAATCATGGATCGAGAAAATCTGAAATTGAAATGGAAAATAATGGACTGAAGCAGAAGATGAAGGACTGGGAGAGAGAAGCTGGGTCCATTGATTCAATCAAACTGAACAATCAAACCCTCCCTTACCTGTCCAACCCAGTCTTGCAATCTTCAAGTAGTTGGCATTCCCAACATAAAAAATCCCTTTCACTGGCTTTGAATCTCTATCTTCTACAACTAATGATGTCTGAAAGACATGCTGGTTAAGTGCAATGGCCATGCTAAATCAGATCAGCCATGATCTTATTGAATGGCGCGGCAGGCTCGAGGGGCTAGATGGCCTACTCCTGCTCCTATTTCTTATGTTCTTAAATTCTCCCTCAGTGTACCCGAACAGGAGTGTGGCAACTTGAGGATTTTCACAGTAACTTCACTGCAGTGTTAATGTAAGCCTATTTGTGACATTAATAAATAAACAAATAAATAAAAGGGGCGAAGACAGTCCAATCAATGGAGAGAAGAAATTGGACATTGAAATGCTTTAACCGATTAATAGTCCAACAAAACATTATCGGGGTGATTTTGTTCTTCATGTAGCAAAACAAAATTCTAATTTTGATTACAAAATCAAAACTCTGCAGATGTTGAAAATCTGAAATAAAAACCACAGATGCTGGAAATATGCAGCAGGTCTGGCAGCATCTGAAGAGATAGAAACAGAGTGAACCTTTGAGGTCAATGATCTTTCATTAATCCGCTAATTTGGACTGCCTGATTTTATACCCACCTGAATCCCTAGCTAGCACTCAATTTTCCAGTCTGATCTAATGTGCATAGTTATTTACAAGACCCAGAGAGTGGGTTAAATCGAGGGACAACACAACTGATAGGAGAGGAAAACTGAGTAAACCAAATTTCAATTAACTGTTTTATACTCTTCAGCCAATTAATGTCCATCCTGAACTCTCATAGTTTTCAGTTCAATTAAAGTTTGTGGAAAGCATTAAAGGGCTACCCAACAACCTTTGCCAAGATTGAAGGGATTGAGGGACCAAGTCAAAGGGATTTACATACAGAAATCATTAAACGTAGCAAAACAAGTTGATAAAGCTGCTAAAGAAAGCAAACAGGAACACTGATGTATTAGTTGAGTGTGGGAAATGTCCGTTAAGGGCAACACAGCAGAGTAAGGGTCACATGGTTTACTCAGCCAATCAGGGTTCAGTGTGGAATCACCACATGATGAGACAGGCTCCTGGGCAAGGAGACATTTTGGGAGCTGGCTACAGCCATGAGGCTGCTGTACAATTCTTCTTATTAATAAATCTTTTTGTGTTTCTAATGGAGTCGGTGAAAGTGCATCAATACATCTGGCAACAAGGATAAATTATCCTGACACTACTCTGGCCTGACACCTGAGAGTATCTTGTTTTAATCGATGTCTGAAAACAAATACTCATCAAAGTTCCTTTCTTTGGATAAATAGATCCATTTGACTCCTCCACAGAGGACTGAACACAATACGCTGAGCTCCTTGCGCATAATTTCCAAGCAAATGAAATAGGGAGAAGGCAAAACGCAAAGCAACTCTCCTAAGCATTTGTGGAACTCAGACCTATAACCATATTTGCAGCTTTTCAGCCCCAAGAGTGGCTGACGCCAAATCATGTTGTAAGCTTGTGGATTTAGTGAAGGCTCATTGCAACCTCAACCATCAGTCGAGATTCTAATTTAATTTGAGTGAGAGAGTCCCAGGCAAATTGATTGCACTTTACATCACTAAACTGAAGCAATTATTAGAGTGTTGTGATTTTAGAACCACACTAAATAACATGTTATGAGATAGGTTAGTTAGTGGCGTGAACAACAACGGTATTCAACACGATTGCTTGCAGAAGGAGCTGCAAAAAGGCAAACAATTTCAGCCAGCAACAAAAAAGGTACAGAGTAGACAATCAATAATGTTTAAAGTGGAATGTTACCAATGTGGAGGTAACCACATTCATGAATCATGTTGGTTTAAGGAGACTGAGGTTTTATTGTCACAAAAGAGGACATTTGATAAAGCAGTGCAGAGCTCAGTCAAGATTGCTGAGTAATTGATTAACTAAGATGTTACAAGTATTTGGAAGAGTCCAGCACCCGTGATTCTGGTATTCACTCTTTGTTTAATCTAAAAACAGGCAAGATAGACCCTATTACTGTAATGCTCTGAGTAAATGGGAAGCCTCTTAAGATGGAAGTGGATACAGCGGCATCAGTCACTGTGATGGGCGAGCATTCATTTTAGTACCTAAGAGAAGGAGTCCAGCCATTGAACTTGAAGAGCACTTCTGCCAAGTTGAAGACCTATATGGGAGAAACTAAAAGGCATCACAATGGCACGTGTAAGCGATGGACAACAGTCTACCCAGTTAGAGTCATAGTCATAGAGGTTTACAGCATAGAAACAGGCCCTTCGACCCAACTTGTCCATGCCGCCCTTTTTTTTTAAACCCCTAAGCTCGTCCCAATTGCCCACATTTGGCCCATATCCCCTTATACCCATGTAACTATCTAAACGCTTTTCAAAAGACAAAATTGTATCCGCCTCTACTACTACCTCTGGGAGCTTGTTCCAGCCACTCACCACCCTGTGTGTGAAAAAATTGCCCCTCTGGACATTTTTGTATCTCTCCCCTCTCAGCTTAAACCTATCCCCTCTAGATTTAGACTCCCCTACCTTTGGGAAAAGATATTAACTATCTAGCTGATCTATACCCCTCATTATTTTATAGACCTCTAGAAGGTAAGCCCTCAGCCTCCTACGCTCCAGAGAAAAAATCCCCAGTCTATCCAGCCTCTCCTTATAACTCAAACCATCAAGTCCCGGGAGCATCCTAGTAATCCCAGTGGTAATAGTGATGGGTGAAGGATCAAGCCTTTTTGGCTGTGATTGGCTTAAAGAAACCAAGGTGAATTGGGCCAAGAATTTTCAAGTACAGGAAGGGGGCGATGCCTGAACTGATAAGAAAATAAGAGAGTGTCTTCTGTGATGAATTAGACAAAATCAAAGGGCTGCAAGCTAAGATTTATATGGATCCACAGGCGACTTCCCGATTCTTTAGGGCAAGATCAGTACCATATGCCTTATGAGAGAAAGTGAATACTGAGATAAACAGGTTAGAAGAACTAGGTATTATCCAGCCAGTACAGTTCTCAGAATGGACAGCATCTATTGTCCCCACATTGAAACAGGACAAGACCATTCACATTTGCGGCAATTATAAACTCTCAGTTAACCAGGCTGCCAAGCTGGATAAATATCCAACCCCGAGAATTGAAGACCTGCATGCAAGGCTGGTAGCTGGTCAATTTTACATAAAGCTGGATATGAGTCACCCACACCACAATAAACATACACAAAGGCCTGCTCCAGTACATGCGCCTGCCTTTTGGCACGTCTTCAGCATGTGCAATATTCCAAAAGGCAATGGGGAGATTGCAAAGGGGCTACCGCAGATTGTAGATACCATGATGATGTCCTTATAACTGGATTGACAGAGACTGAGCATTTCGCAAACTTAGAGGGGCATTAGATATCCAGCAGCCAGAGTTCACCTTGCCATCTTGCTCTGCCACAGCTCCTAGGAAAGCAGGTTACCACTGTCATTACCAAGTAAATTTGGCTGGGTCTACAGAAGTGGTTGGTGGCACAGTGGTTAGCGCTGCTGCTTCACAGCTCCAGGGACCCGGATTCGATTCCGGCCTTGGGTGTGTGGCATGTCTGTGTGGAGTTTACACATTTTCCTGTGTCTGCGCGGGTTTTCTCCGGGTGCTCCAGTTTCCTCCCACAGTCCAAAGATGTGGTGGTTAGATGGCCTAGTGGTATTATCGCTAGACTATTAATCCAGAAACTCAGCTCATGTTCTGGGTACGCGGGTTCAAATCCCGCAATGGCAGATGATGGAATTTGAATTCAATAAAAAAAATCTGGAATTAAGTAACTACGGATGACCATGAAACCATTGTCGATTGTTGGAAAAACCCCTCTGGTTCACTAATGTCAGTTAGGGAAAGAAATCTGCCGTCCTTACCTGGTCTGGGCCTACAAGTGACTCCGAGTCACAGCAATGTGGTTGACTCTCAACTGCCCTCCAAGGACAACCAGGGATGGGCAATAAATTCTGGCCAGCCAGCGACGCCCATGTCCCTTGAATGAATTAAAAATGAATAAATTGCCCCTTAGTGTCCAAAGATGTGTAGGGCAAGAGGTTTTCTACTTTTCTTTGCAGGTGTTGAGGACGTGGGCGAGAGTGTACCTCTCAAGCAGCCTAAACTGACCTGTGGAGATGTGACCTATTACATAGAGCTTTGGGAAAAATAAATAACAGTAATTGACTATCATGTGATTTTCTGCAGAAAGCTAGCCAAAGAGGGGTTTGTGTGGGGTGGCGATGCCAGTGAAAGGCTTAATGCGCGTAACTTTAACTTGCCAATCCTTTTCATAGCACCCATTTTATGCCCTGTGCTATTTTCAATATGGGGAAGGGCTTATAACGCATACTAAAACAATACTACCGATTTTGTGCCATTGCCAAAATCAATTATTACCCCATTGTTTTCTCACATAGAAATTCATTCTCTTTTCTACACATGTTAAAATCTTAAGTATGGCTGAAATAGTTCATGCTGTGCTTCTAAGAGTATACCACTTCTTATAGCACCTTGGAGTAGGTGGAGCGAGAAAGTTAGTGTTTTGTGACTCTGCTGAACTCTTTGGATCCACAACCGAACTGTAATTGCCTCGCTAACCAGGAGGTGTCCTCCTGTTTCATCATGAAACCATTGTTGAGGGTTTCCATGTGCAGGGAGTAAAGCTAGTCTTTGAGTCAGAGAATCCTGGTGAATGAAATGCTGAGACAACTACTAATTATTAATAGACCTTTTGTATATTTCCAATATTTTTCACGCTTTTGTGCCATGATTCCATTATTTGCGATTCTTTTTATTATTATGTCCTGTTAATAAAACAGCCTTTTCTCTTCCAGTGATAACTTATGCTGTGCAAAATTGACTTGGATGGATTTACAGCCAAATTTCAGAGGTAGAAAACATACTATTTCAGTTCTCAGTCAGTGAAAGAAGTTGTAAACTTTCTTTTAGATCATTAATGACACACTCATTGACGCTCGTATCAGCACAGGCAGTGGGCATACCATAGAAAAGACACTGACCATGCAAAGGTACACTTACATTTTTCAGGCTATTGTAAAAATCAACATTCCCAGCACAGAGGTAGCGTCCCAACAACGTTGCATGGGTTGTAAAAATTGTTGCAACTGGCAGTTTCCGAATGCGACACATAACAAGGCCAATTCCAGACAGCCATTCATGGAAATGAGCGAGGAGAAATCTTTCACCCTCACACTGGGCTGCAAACTAGAAAAGAAAGTTTGTTTTAACCACAAAAACCCAACATTTATTTCAATGAAACAAAACATGCAACACTCAAATCCCAGATTGATTATGCTTAACGACCAACTCTGTAACAAATAATCATAGAATCCCTACAGTGCAGAAGGAGCGAGTCTGCACCGACCACAATCCCACCCTGGCCCTATTCCCGTAACCCCAACATATTCACCCTGCTAATTCCCTGACACTGGGGTCAATTTAGCATGGCCAATCAATCTAACCCACACGTCTTTGGACTGTGGGAGGAAACTGGAGTACCCAGAGGAAACCCACGCAGACACGGGGAGAATGTGCACACTCCACACAGACAGTGACCTGAGGCAGGAATTGAACCTGGGTCCCTGGCGCTGTGCGGCAGCAATGCTAACCACTGTGCCACCCGAACATAAATAACAACATAACTTGAAGAACCAAAAATATTTCTGATGGATGAAAAACTTTCACCAGCAGTTATTGTTAGCTTCTGTGTTTACATTTTGATAGTAATCAGATGCCTTTAATATGCATTTCCTGTCTTAAAATGGTCAAAAGAAATTATGCAAGTTTCCCTCAATTTATGATCATCTTTATTTATTCTGTGCTTGCTGATTTCTGGTATTTATTCATCCTGCATTTTATTTTCGAAAGATAATCCACTTGTCCTCCCACTGAAATGCTGAACATTTTGTCCAGCCTGAAATTTAAAATAGAAAATGCTGGATAAGCTCAGCAGGTCTGGCAGCATCGGTGGACAGAGAAACACAGTTAACATTTCGAGACTGTATGGCTCTTCTAAGGAATCGATTTGCTTCAGTTGCAGCCTCAATTCACTGAAGTTCTCCATTTTGAAGGTATAATTGCGATCGTTATCAACTCTGATTTTGAAACACATGAAATGTTATAAAAACATAAGAAACGGGATCAGGAGTAGACCACATGGCTCATCGAGCCTGATTCACCACTTAATATCATCGATGATCTTGGGGTTTAACTTCATTTTCCCGCATGCTGCCTATATTCCCGGATTTCCTGATACACCAAAACTCTCTGACCCTTCTCATCCTAGGGACCAATCTAGTGAACATCTGCTGCACTGTCTCCAATGCAATTATAACCTTCCTGGAGACCGGAATTGCACGCACTACACCAGGTGTGGTCTCACCAAAACCTTCTACCATTATAGAAAAGCTTCTTTATTCTTATACCTCAATACCCTTGCAGTAAAGACCAACATGCCATTTGTTTTCCTAATTGCATACCGAATCTGCAGTTTATATATATTTCTATTTGTTGATAGCATGGGCAAGGCACTATTGAACATCCATGGTTGCTCTGAGAAGGTTTTCCTCTTGAAACTCTGCAATTCTTTTAGCAATGGTGCTCCCACAATGACGTTAGATAGGTAATTCCAGAATTATTTAAAAATTAATTTACAGGGCTGTGGATTTTATTGCTTTTATTGTCCATTCCTCGTAGTCCTTCAGAAGATGGTGGTGAGCTGCTTTCTTGAACTGCTGCAGTCCTGGAGGTGTAGGTACACCCACAGTGCAGTAAGGGAAGGAATTCCAGGATTTTGATTCAGCAACAGTGAAGGAGCAGCGATATATTCCCAACTCAGGATGATGAGTGATTTGGAGCGCAACTTCCAGGTGATGATGTGTCCAGGTATCTGCTGCCCTTGTCCTTCCAGATGGTAGTGGTGGTGGGTTTGGAAGGTGTTGCCTAAGGGACTGAGGTGAATTCCTGCTGTGCATCTTGCAGATGGTACACACTGCTGCCACTGTTCATCGATCGTGGATGAACTGAATGTTTGTAGAAGGGGTAAGAATCAAGTGGACTGCTTTGTTCAACATGGTGTCAAGCTTCTTGAGTGTTGATTCAATAGAGGTACATGATTAAAGCAGGAAGTTTGTGACTTATAGAGAAACATTTTGGTGCATGAGTTGCCACAACCTTGCTGCTCTTACCCTTCTTGGTGACTGTGGTCACAGATTAAGGGAGGTGCTGTGGAAACAATCTTCTGAATTGCCACAATGCATCCTGTTGTACGGATTGCAGCCATAGTGATAGAGGGGGCAGGGGCACTGATTAAACAAACTGCTCTGTGAATGAGCTGTGTAAGTTGCTGAATCTGTTACAATTTAATACGTGTCATACACCTGACATGAGCTTTATAGATGGCTTTGAAAGGTTTAGGGAGAGTGTGGCATAATAATCACTGGACTAGCACTAGGACTAGTAATCTAGAGGCCCACAGTTAATGTTCTGGGGACACAGGTTTAAATCTCAACATGGCAGCTGGTGGAATTGAAAAGAATATAAAAAGACACAGTCACCATAATGGTGGCGACTGATAACTTTCAACAATTGTTGTAAAAACCAACCTGGTTCACAGATGTTCTTTTGGAAAGGAAATCTGCCATCCTTACCCAGTCTGGTCCACGTGACTCCAGGCCCACAGCAATGTAGTTGACTTTTAACTGCCCTCTGAAATGACCTAGCAAACAAACTCAGTTCAAGGGGCAAGTAGGGATGGGCAATACATGCTGGTCTAGCTGGTGACACCCACATCCCATGAAAGAGTTAAAAAAAGGGAAACCACTTGTTTCAGAGTACTTAGCCTGTGCTCTGTTCTTGCAGTTACTGCATTGCACTCCCTGTTCCCTCCCTCTCGCAATGCTAGCGGAATCAGGGAAATGTTGGTCTTATTTCAATATGAGATGGTTACTAACTAGCCCTCATGGGGAGTGAATGCCGTCTGCTGCAGGCTATTTGTCAGTCCCAGCCTGGATGTTAAAGCAAAACGCTACTGGAAATCTGAAATAAAAATGCAGGAAATACTCAGCAGGCCGGTATTTGTGGAGAGAGAACCAGTTAACATTTCAGGACTGAAATGTCACATACCTGCAACATTAACTCTGCTTCTCTCTCCCACAGATGCTGTCTGACCTGCAAAGTATTTCTAGCATCCCTGCTTGCCAGTGAACTGAATGGCTTGCTAGGTCATTTCAGAGGGCAGTAAAAAGGTCAACCACATTGCTGTGGGTCTGGAGTCACATGTAGGCTAGACTGGGTAAGGTTGGCAAATTTCCTTCCCTAAAGAATATCAATGATCCAGATTGGTTTTTACAACAATAGCCACTGTCAATAGCCACCATCGCAGTGACTAACCTGTGTCCCCAGAACATTTACTGTGGGCCTCCAGATTACTAATGCCAATGCTGGTCCAGTGATATTCCAGAGCTGTTAATTGAAAATTTTCAATTCCACCAGCTGCCATGATGAGATTTAAACCTGTGATCCCAGAGCATTAACTCTAGATTACTGGGCCCATTTCTAGTCCAGTGATATTACCACCATTCCACAATAGCATTTTCTGTTTTAATCTCAAGCCAGGATGTAGGCTGGCATGGGCTGTTTCATTACCAGAAGAGTTTTGAATGGAATGAAACACTGAGTAATCCTCAACAAGCAGCACCATTTCTGATAGAAAAGCAGCCATTGACTAAAAACAACTGAACACAATTTGGAAAAGGAATTTTCTTTCAGAAACGATTCCAGGGATTCCCGAGGCTGTGACGATTGGCCTCTGACAAGTACAATCTTTTTTGTGCCCGGTATGACTAGAGGGTTTTGCATTGACCTTTGTTTTGCTTGGGTTCCTTTCCATATTCAACTCAACTACTGCCTTGATTAAGACCATGTGAATATTCCTAAACCCAGGACTTGGGGCAAGATTAAGGTGAATCCATGAGGAAAGTCCATGTTCTTCGCTGGCCCGGATAGATCTTTAGAAACCCTCTAGGGGAATTTCTGGTTTCTTATTCCCACCTGCTGTTTCTGGTTAATGGCCCCTGGTTACCAGCCCCCCTGTAACTAGCCCAACAAGACATCAGTTTAAATATTTTGAGGATGATATCACTGATTCTCTTTCTATTCTATTAATGATAATTGTTTTCCAATTTATGACTGGTTATTTTTGAACCTCACAATTGGCAACTTTTTTTGCTTAAATATAATATTTGTTAAATGTAGAGTTTACTAAAAGGGAAATAGGAATGGTTAAAGGGAATTAAAAAGTAAACGTGAGCTAGTCCAAAGCAGTTAGTTCACAATGATGACAGAGCTGCCGTTAATGATAACAGAAAGCTGAAAGGGAAATAGAAATTAAGCAATTTGAAACCAAGCACAGGAAGCCTCAAGGAACAGGGCCCAAGTTAAACAAATAGCTCAGACAATGAAACTGATAGTTGAAAATACTGAGGAAGATGGGATTTATTTTCCTAACATACATCAAGAATTAAGGAATAAAAGTTGATGACTGTCATAAGGAAGATAATCTAACAGTGTTGCTTACGTAGGTCAACTCATATTGATAGGTTTGATGAGAGGATTGTAATTATAATGGAATATGTCTCACTGCAATTGAACCCACAGTGATATTTGCAACCCCACCATCAGGCAGAGCATGCTTTCTGTGATGTCTGTACTACCAAACCAGAATTGATTAACTCAATCAGTGGATTGAGATCCTGGCAGGCACAGACGCTTACTTACCTGTGGTGCCAATCAAGCCAAATTTTACAACACCCAATGATTATGAGCAGCAGCTGCCAACAGAAAACCTAGCAGGAAACCAAATGCTCAACAAAGTCAGCCTACATAGCACTTTTACATTTATGACTGCTTACTGATCAACTGCATAAAAGGGGAAAACCCAAGAAGCTTTCAGGGGACACTGAAGGGTGATAGTTCAACCAATGGACAAATGCAGGTTGTCTGGCTAATTTGTCATAAATTGTTATCTAAGATCTAAGAAAAGATCTTCTTCCATATAGTGAAGAGTACATCTAGTTACGCCGTCATGGAAGACACCCAAGACTCCCATCTGACCAAGAGCCACCATAAGAAAATCACAGAAATTCACCCACTGAAATGTCTTCACTATACAAATCCCTTTACGGCTTGCTGAGTGGGGGGGGTACTGCACAATGTAGTGAGATAAACAGTTAGAAATAGTAATCAAATCAAAAGATTTTCTGTCCATAGAGCAGGACAGTAATACTCGTGATAGAGGTTTTACTCATTCGGACTGTAGGAGGCATCAGGCAAACGTGAGGAGAATTTCTTGTAAGCATGTATATCGAGAAACAATGATGATGGTCGACAACCGTTCCAAATTCTAGTCACCCACCACAAACAAAAATAGTGTCAGAACCATCCCACTACAATAAGTAAAAATAGAGACATTATAACAAGGTCAGAGTATGAAGAGAGCAGACACCTTGGCAGATTGTCCTCCTCTGATAGCTCTCACATTGAATTGTGTCGAGGCCCAAAGAGGCCACTTCCACTATAAAAACAAAGTTAAAAGTCTGACTGACTCTATTAATCCATTATTTTCCCTAACATATTAACATTCCAATCTGATCCACCTACAACTCTTTTATACATATATATATTATATATATATATGAACCTGGGTCCACAGCTGGATTGCGATTTTCAACTATACCCTTTTCAAGTACAAAATAAAAATATACCATTATGGTCAAGAAAACCATGGATCCAACAAGCAGCCCCAATGTAAAATACTTCTGCGAATAAAGGATGAAACAATTTTCCTCATAAACAGAAGATTTAACTTAAAAACACAATCTTTTGCTAGGGATGAATCACAGGTCAGTGCGAAGATTTTAAATATGTTACTAACATATTTTTGTTTGCAAGAAAAATGGATTCCCTGCTGATGAAATCCACTCATAAATAATAGTCCAAGTGTAAGGATGTAAAGACAATTGTCAGTATTTAAGTGAAACTGTGATAAATAATAACTTTAGTGATTCTGTATCCCGGAAGGGGATGTTATCTATTACGTTTTAAGCTTTTGATTTATTACTTTCAGGAGACTGATGTACATAGTTGGAATTGACCTTCTATAACAACCACCTAGCATATGGCAATGATCCAAAATCCATTTCACAACACTTCAGATGTACTCCCTGAATTAACTACTTAAGTGGCTTTTGAATAAATAGCTGACATTTCCACAATAATTCCCAACAACATAAGTGTGTATTAACGTGTCAATTGAGGTAAATTACTAATTAATAATTGTTTAGTTCCACAATAAATCATATGGTCTGACTTTTCAAGAGCATTTTCAGTTTGTAGTTCCATGAAACCTACTCATTATAGCAGAGATGCTAATAAAGGTTTATTAGCTTCCTAATCTGACTTGATAAAGGGGCAGATAAGCTATTTATTGGGCCCAATAATAATTGAGAGACTATTCTGAGCAGAAGGGTGATAGCTAAAGAAGCTTTGACCTGTCATAATGTCTGATTTCAATATGGATATTATCTTATTTTTCGGTTTGTGTTTCCAATGCCTGTCAGCTAACACAATCTCAGTTTGAATTTTTAAAGCTTCAATTCCAAGATGGATTTCGGAAGAGTTGGAAGTTCCTGTAAAAAGTTAGTCAACTTTCAAACTCGAGAAGTTCAAAGACTATACATCATTTAACAATGCCATTTGATACACTGTTGTGTGAAGTAAGGAGATAATCTCCTTCAGCATCAAGAAGCAGAAAGCTGCTGCTGTCGCCACAGAGGTGTCTTTTGAGATCCCTGCAGAGGTGAGCAACACAGTATTGTGTCCCATACCAAGTGCTGGAAACGCTTTAGAGACCTAACTTGGTCAGGACAGGGGACTGGAGTTGCAGGTTTATGGAGTTTCTGTCATAAATACAATCCCAAAGCTGTCCCGTCAAACTTACATCGTATCATTCCTCATACCCACCTGAAGAGGACCCTTTGCTCACTTTCTCACCTCCCTGACCTACCTACCACTGCTACTTACCCTAATCCTTATGCAAAATATTGCATCCATCTGATAGCCACACTTAGCAATTATGCTGCAAAAACAAATGAAGACATTGATACACAAATAGGTTTGTCACTCCCGGTAATTCCTAGAATCCCTACAGTGCAAAAGGAGGCCATTCAGCCCATCGAGTCTGCACCAACAACCCAGGCCCTATCCTTGTAACCCCCTGCAATCCCCCGATTACAGGGGGTTACACTAAGAGGAAATCCCACCCAGACCTGTTCCCCATAACCCCAAGTATTTACCCCACTAATCCCCCTAACCTACACATTTTAGGACATTAAGATGCAATTTAGCATGGCCAATCCACATAACCTGCAATTCTTTGGAGTGTGGGAGGAAACCAGAGCACCTGGAGGAAACCAGCACAGACACAGGGAGAACATGCAAACTCCACACAGACAGTCACCCGAGGCCGGAATTGAACCCGGGTCTCTGGGGCTGTGAGGCATCAGTGCTAACCACTGTGCCACCCTACCACTGTGCCACAGAACACAAGCAAGGGGGGGAGAACTGGAGTAGGTAACTGCAGATGGTGCAGCTAACATTGCAGAGGAAGAAGGCAGTCATGAAGATCGCTGTCTTATCTGTGACTCCGACCAGTGGAGAAAGAGAAATTGGGACCTTGTCGCTACTTGGTGACAAAATTAAAGATCTCTGACCCACCACATTGTATCAAACTCAGTCCTGGTGGCCTGATCTTTAACTTGAGAGTACTAATTCACATCCATCTCTTCTCTCCCCTGGAAACTTCATACATAGAACAGCAGTCCATGGACTTTCCAGATCACAATTCATCAGAGGAGATTATACTTTCTGGGGTGCATTGCCTCAGGACTTATCCTTACCAGGCACCAACACAAATACTCATAGTGCAGCAGGTCCTGTTAGGCTGTTTGTTGGGGTTGGTGACTCACAGCTTGTAAGGGAGCATGAGCAGACGGCAGTGTCAAAGATAGTTGGGGAGAGCCATAGACGGACTGCACAACCTCTCCAGGTTCTGCTCAGCTGGATGAAGATGCTGAAACCCAGAGGCCATTAATGATGAGGACAATCATAAATGGGATAGGAGCAAATGTGAGAGACAGACCTGGCATACAGATGCGTCACAATTGCAGAGAGGAATCTAGTTTAAGCATTTTTTGGGTCAATATTGCAAGTGGTCTCTTTTGTATAACATCAACTACCAAAATCAAATGAGTCCATACAGGCTGCAGGCTACTGCTCCCACTTTGAAGCCTTGGCATGTCAATGTGTGTGTTGCCTTAAACAGCGCTTCACTGATCCGTTCCGAACTTCTTCCTTGGAGAGTGACAGGAATGATAATGGCACCTCTTTAAAGAGCTATGATGGTGAAAGGGGACATTGAAATTGAAACTTCACTCAAATCTCTTCCACTTTTCTCCTGTTGCACCCGATTCCTTCCTATCTACAGCCAATATACAAAACACGGTTCAATTCCTGTACTGGCTGAGGTTATTCATGAAGGCCCACCTCCTCAACCTTGCCCCTTGCCCGAGGAGTGGTGATCCTTAGGTTAAATCACCGCCAGTCAGCTCCCCCCTCGAAGGGGAGAGCAGCCTATGGTCATCTGGAACTATGGCGACTTTAGCTTTACAAAACACTAAGGCAGAGTCTGCCTCGACAAGGCTGCAGGTACAGCAGAACTCCAACATCCATAGTGAATGGCCAACGGCATCCTAACAAAGAGCAAAGGCTAAGAGCTGCCATTCAAACCACAGGGGAAAAGAAAAGGAAAAGATTTAGAGCTCACCAACAAAAAAATGGTTTGTGTCATTTGTCCATGTTGCCCAACCTTGCATGGAGATGTGAACTTGAATTTTCAGTTGTTCATTAATGAAAACGTGAGCATTGAGTTGATGAGGATCAATTGGTGCAGGAGCAATGGGTGGATATTTGGTCACAGGACTGCTTTGTGTTGCAGCCAGGTGATATGATTGTTACTTTGGTCCAGTTGAATGAATAACGGAACCTTTCAGCTTAGCAATATGAGTCTGATACTGGGTACCACATCTTCATTTTCCACTTCCTCCTCTCCACTGAACTCCTCAATGAGTAGCTTGTTTCTCTTCCACCTCTAGTTCTCATTGATGTGCTGTGCTGTGTGGAACATAGTAAGCAACAATTGTGCTAAAGGCTTTTGCTGACAAGCTCACCGATAGCGTGTTCAGTGACACATCTGATGATTATGTGCTGGTCATTGTAGAGCTCTTAGATTTTGTTGCTGAGATGTTAGAAGTTCATTAACCAACTTTTGTCACTAAACCTTAAGAATATTTCCAGGTTGCTGTATAAAAGCATCATGCCAGCCTGCCGGGAACCCAATGCAGATCAATGTGAATCTTGCAGTTGCAGACTAGCTGAACATTGATGGAATGGCATCTCAATACATCACCTGCCTCACGGGTTTGTGAGCAGCCAACTGGGAAACCCTTGATATGGGCTGTACCTGGGAAAGAATAAGAGGCAAAAGCCTCGATGCAGTAGCAACTTACACAGCCACTGGCAATACAGGATCAGCAGCTTCATCAGGGAGCAGGTCATCTTCCAGAACTAGAGAACCAAGAAAACAGCTCTGACCACCGAATCTTTATTCATTTCTAAGACACCTGCCCTTGAACTAATCTGTGACATGCCAACCAATCACACCTCCACTATAATGGTAATCTTTGCAAACCATGAAGCCCATGCAGGAGGCATTAAATTCACATTGCAGTAAAAATCTCTTTACAACAGCCTCGTTTGAAGATACCAATTAACACGATTAATTAACAATTAGGGGCAGCACAGTGACACAGTGGTTAGCACTGCTGCCTCACAGCTCCAGGGACCCAGATTCAATTCCGGCCTCGGGTCACTATCTGTGTGGAGTTTGCACATTCTCTCACTGTCTGCGTGGGTTTCCTCCGGGTACTGATTTCCTCCCACAGTCCAAAGATGTGCGGGTTAGGTGGATTGGCCATACTAAATTGACCCTAGTATCAGGGGGATTAGCAGAGGAAATATGTGGGGTTACGGGGATAGGGCCTTGGTGGGATTGTGGTCGGTGCAGACTCGATGGGCCAAATGGCCTCTTTCTGCACTGTACGGATTCTATGATTCTGTAACTCATCTCTCCAGCAGAGGTTACTCACACATCCACAAAATCACTTCTGACAAAACCAGATTGACGTCAGATTTTAGATTTCTGGTCTCCTAACCTACCCTTCCCCAACTTTCCCACCCCACTATTTGTTCTGTTGGAATTATCTGAAAATTGCCAATAGCATGCAACTAACTGCATCATTGCAAGTCCGAAAGAAATATTCATTCATAATTTCATGGTTTGACTTCCATTTGGATGATGTTGGCAAGAAGTGTGGTAACTCCCTCAGTACCTTTGTTTCATAATGTGGTCAGCATCACAATTAATATAATTTGGTCCAGTTGATGCAAGTATCTCCATAGAGATGGACAGTCAAATTTGCAGAGAATCTTTTGATGAGGAGCGAAGATAAAGGGGTAATTAATTTATCTGGTGCCCACTCAGTGCTCCTTACAAAGTTTACTGGGTTATGAAATCTAATATTCCTTTAAAACAAACAAACTGACAGATAAATACGATGTCTGAAATGTGATGGACAATATTTACTTTAGATACAAGAATTCTATATTTCTCAGCACATGGACAGTGCGAAGAAATCCAAAAGTTGTTGTCTGCAGATATGTCAAACATTTATGTCATTTAGTAGATGTTTTAAGAAATATAAAGAAAGATGATACTGCTGTGATTGAAATGCAAGTATTTGGAGCCAACTCTGTGAATGTCATGAATCATCCCTGTAAAAGTGGCTTTCAGAAGGCACTGTACTCACTACAGGATGTGAGGAGATTTGATTGAAATGTACAAAATTCTAATGGATCTGGACAGACAGGGAGGAGGGAGGATGTTTGGCTAGTATGCAACTGCAAGATAAGATTCATATCAAGCTGCACTAGATTCTCTTTGCGGGCAAAATTAAAGTGGGCAAAATTAAAGCTCATGGGATAGGGGATAACGTATTGGCACGGACCAAGAATTGGTTAACAGACAGGAAGCAGACAGTGAGAATAAATGGGTCTTTTTCCGATTAGCAGTCAGTGACTAGTGGGGTACCACAGGGATCAGTGCTTGAGCCCCAGTTGTTCGCAACACATATAAGTGACCTGGGTGAGGGAACCAAATGTAACACTTCCAAGTTTGCTAATGACACAAAACTGGGCAGAATTGAGAGTTGTGAGGAGGATGCAAGGGGACTTCAAGATGATTTAGAGAAGTTGACTGAGTAGGCAGACTCATGGCAGATGCAGTACAACACAGCTAACTGTGGAGTTATATACATAAAGGAAGAGTATTATTTAAATCGTCATGTATTGGGAAGTGTGGATGTACAAAGGGATCTGAGTGTTTTTGTGCACCCGTCAATGAAAGTGGAAAGGCAGATGCCGCAAGCAATTACGAAGGCAAATGATATGTTGGCCTTCATTGCAAGAGGGCTGGAGTTCAGAAGTAAGGAAGTCCTACCGCAGTTATATGGGGCCTTGGTGAGACCACATCTGGCGTGCAGTTTTGGTTTCCTTACCTAAGACAGGATATGCTTGCCATAGAGGGAGTGCAGTCGAGGTTCACTAGGTTGATATTGGGATTGGCGGTACTGTCTTATGAGGAGAGATTGGTTCGAGTGGGCCTGTATTCACAGAGTTTAGATGAGGGGAGATCTGGTTGAAACGTATAAAATTCTAACAGGACTGGACAGACAAGGAACAGGAAGGATGTTTTCCCTGGTTGGGGAATCTAGAATCAGAGGATAGTTTCAGGATAAGGGGTAGACCACAAAGGACTGAGATGAGGAAAACCCGGCTTCACTCAAAGGATAGTGAACCTGTAAAAATCTCTAGCACAGAAGACTGTGGAAGCCAAGTCACTGAATCTATTCAAGTAAGAGATAGACTTATTTTGTTCTTAATGACATCAAGGGGTATGGAGAGAAAGTGGGATTATAGCATTGAGATCAAGGATCAGCCATGATCATATTGAATGGTGGAGCAGGCTCGATGGGCCAAATGCCCTATTCCTGCTCCTAGTTTGAATGTCTAAAATTGCATTGTATCCTGTGAATCATATTATTATATATTCTGTACATTACACAGCTAAGTGCACGCAATGCTGGTGTGTACTGCTCGATTTCCCTCCATTGAAGATGTCTGGATCGAGCAGCTATATTTCCAGCTGCTCCCTCAAATCGAAGGTTGTGGCCAGGGGTAAGGTATGAAGTAGCTGAATCCATGAGCTCCTGACTTAAGCAATCTGTTCACTGTATCCTACAGTGAGTGAAGAGTTAAAATATCACAGGATGCGAATCAAAAATGAAGAAGTTAGGAGTAGAAAAGGAAGTCAGTGAAAGTTTTTCAGCCAAAGGAAAATTAAATTGCAAAATAAATTACCGTGAAAATTTAATTCAAACAAACAGTATAAATGGACTCAAAAAGCAATTACAATCACACGACACAGGAGGAGGACATTCTTTGAAAGAGCTATCCGATTAGTTCCAGTCTTCTGTCCTTTCCTCCTACCCCTGCATCTTTTTCTCCTTCAACTTTTTATCTGTCCAAGTCCCTTGTGACAGTTATTGTTGTATCTGCTTCCACCCCCCCATCGGGGAGATCAGAATTCATTGCATAATAATTTTTCATCTCATCTCTGCTTGTTCTAACAATTACCTTAACCTTTGCATTTCTGGTCACCAATGCCTCTGCCACTGGAAACAGTGGACGGCACGATGGCACAGTGGTTAGTACTGCTGCCTCACAATGCCAGGGACCCGGGTTTGATTCCAGCCTTGGGTGATTGGCTATGTGGAGTTTGCATGTTCTTCCTGTGTTTGCGTGGTTTTCCTCCAGGTGCTCCGGTTTCCTCCCACAGTCCAAAGATGTGCAAGTTAGGTGGATTGGCCATTCTAAATTGTCTTTTAGTGTCCCAAGGTGCATAGGTTGGGTGGATTAGTCATGGGAAATGTGTGGGGTTACGGGGATAGGGCGGGGGAGAGGGCCTGGGTAAGATACTCTGTCAGAGAGTCAGTGCAGACTCGATGGGTTAAAAGGCTCTTCTGCACTGTCAGGATTCTATAAAACAATTTCTCCTTATTTATCTGGCATGATTTTGAACACCTTTATTAAACGTTCTTTGCTCTGAGAAGCTTCGGAAATTTCTCCTGCAGCAAGTTTGCAGGAAATTTCAGGCCATCATGTTCTCAAGTTGAGCTGGTAGGATAGCTGAACACTTACCTCTCCCAAGAACCACGTGGTAAGAAACCCAAAGACCACTGCATCATTGGCCTCCTTGTCAAACCAGGGAACTCCAACATTGCAAGAATCCCACAGCTCTGTCTTCCACTGATCCAGGCTCCAGCTGGAAGCAGCAATGTCTAACAGCACAACATAAGGGCTTCCATCAATCAGCCATCTGCCAAAATAGACCTGTAAAATAGAACAAATAACGTGTCAAAAAGCTAGGGGATTGTATGACCAGTAGCGCTCTTCAAATTATGCACTGCCATGAAAAAACTGCAAGCAAGCAAAATGGAAACTTTATTCAATCTACATCCAACTGATAAATTCAATGGCTATCACTACGGTCCTTCTGGTCACCAGTAATAGTAATGATTAAAATGTCAGCAAGTATGTGCAGGGACATATCTAAATGTACAATAACCAATACAATTGTGGATCAAGTTCATATAATTCAACACACACTACAGAGAACATACTCAACTGGTGTAGAAAGAGGTTGCCTCAACCATAATTTAAGTAGTAATTTGGAAGTGCAGTGAACAGTGAGAAAGGTAGTAATAGACTTCAAAAGGACGTGAACAGACTTGTAGAATGAGCGAACAGAGGAAATTCAATGTAGTGAATTGTGAGGTGATACATTTTGGTCGGAAGAATGAAAAGCGACAAGAGAAGCTAAATGTTATAATTTTAAAAGCGGGTGCATAAAGACCTGGGGTGTTTAGGCTCAGACTTTGAAAGATGGCAGGACAGATTAACAAAGCGATTTCCTTTTATTCATCTATGGGACATGGCCTTGCTGGCTGGCCATTTACTGCCCATCCCTAGTTGCCCGAGGGCAGCATTGCTGTGTCTCTGGAGTCACACGTAGGCCAGACCAGGTAAGGATGGCAGATTTCCTTCCCTAAAGGACATTAGTGAGCCAGATGGGTTTTTCCTGACAATCAGCAATGGGTTCATGGTCATCAGTAGATTCATATTAAAACATTCTGCCAATATCATGGCTGCGGAAGAGTAGTTGAACAGGATGACAAAAAGATAAATGCAGAAATGAGCCAAAAGGTGGTGAGATAATTTATATCTGCCGGAGTTCAATTAGTGATGGCGGCACGCTGAATTGACTTCACCTTTGTGAAGTCTCTCACGTCAATCCCTCCGAATTGTGTAATTACCCTTCCCACATGTCCACTCTGCACCAAATGGAGCTCAGTGTCAATTGCAAATTACCACTTATTGTTAATCTGCTGCTCACCAAGGCCTCAGCAGACCACTGCTAGGAACAAACATGCTCAACTAGTGCAAACGGCTGATCATAAATGGAGGACAATTAATCCAAGCAAAGCCACATCACGGCACTTGGCATTCTTGTCTTAAAGGGACCATAGACTGTGAGCAGTAGAGCCAAGGAATTTCCCACAAAGTTCCATAAGACCATAAGACATAGGAGCGGAAGCAAGGCCATTCGGCCCATCGAGTCCACTCCACCATTCAATCATGGTTGATTTCAACTCCATTTACCCGCTCTCTCCCCATAGCCCTTAATTCCTCGAGAAATCAAGAATTTATCAATTTCTGTCTTGAAGACGCTCAACGTCTCGGCCTCCACAGCCCTCTGTGGCAATGAATTCCACAGACCCACCACTCTCTGGCTGAAGAAATTTCTCCTCATCTCTGTTCTAAAGTGACTCCCTTTTATTCTAAGGCTGTGCCCCCGCGTCCTAGTCTCCCCTGTTAATGGAAACAACTTCCCTACGTCCATCCTATCTAAGCTGTTCATTATCTTGTTAGTTTCTATCAGATCTCCCCTCAACCTCCTAAACTCCAATGAATATAATCCCACGATCCTCAGATGTTCATCGTATGTCAGGCCTACCATTCCTGGGATCATCCGTGTGAATCTCCGCTGGACCCGCTCCAGTGCCAGTATGTCCTTCCTGAGGTGTGGGGCCCAAAATTGCTCACAGTACTCCAAATGGGGCCTAACCAGTGCTTTATAAAGCCTCAGAAGTACATCCCTGCTTTTGTATTCCAAGCCTCTTGAGATAAATGACAACATTACATTTGCTTTCTTAATTACGGACTCAACCTGCAAGTTTACCTTTAGAGAATCCTGGACTAGGACTCCCAAGTCCCTTTGCACTTTAGCATTATGAATTTTGTCACCGTTTAGAAAATAGTCCATGCCTCTATTCTTTTTTCCAAAGTGCACGACCTCGCACTTGCCCACGTTGAATTTCATCAGCCACTTCTTGGACCACTCTCCTAAACTGTCTAAATCTTTCTGCAGCCTCCCCACCTTCCTTGTCATCTTTCAGATATTCAGACCCCCAGGGTCCGGCCAGACACTTCAGCTCCAAGACAGATTGTAAGTTAAGTAAGTGGCATGGCAGAATGGAAGTCTTCTTTGCAACTACCATCTGGGCTTGGCAAGAGAACATACCCTTAGACACAGGACTTAGCCTATCCCTAGCATGGGCAATATACCCAGTGTACAATGGAAACATGCCAGTCTTCAGCTCCCAACTAATTTGGATCTTTGCTAAGCTCACAAATGATCAATGATCACTTTATGTACAGAAATGATTGATCTTTATTGAGATTTCCATACATAGAAAAGACAAAGAAATATCAGAGATGTGAATCACAGACATTTGAGACTGGAAGAGTAGATGGATTTCAGCAATAAAATATCATGCAGAGCTTAAAGCTTGTAGACTATTCAGTCGAGGAAAATGATCAGGATACAGTCACCTGCATCTAAAACAATCCTCATGAAACTTCTTGATCTTCATTGTGAAGTGGTAATCAAGTGAACCCACAGTAAATCATACTTTGGGGCAAAACTCAAACTAATAGTGGGCATCAGCACACAAATATATAAGCTACAAAAAGACTCAGCATCATTGGCAAGGTGATTTGACAGGGCAACCACATATCTACATATGAAACTTCTAAACAAATGGAAATAATTCAACAGGGGTTGAGTAAATAATGTGGACAACACAATGAGGAATTTCTTACAGTTGACAAACAATTGTTGCATTCACATGGTGATTAAATGGAATTGTTCATATTATATTGCATGGTGCCAATAATCATTTTGTCCCAGGGAGAGGGCTTCCGATTCACTCTCTGCTATTCCAACTCCAGTAGCAACAGCAGTGGCCCCACTTGATAAAATACACAGAAAGTGAAAGCAGAATCCTCCACAGATTTAACCTAACGAGGAGCAATCCCCAGACAGTCTGGACCAGAAAGCAAACATCTTCTGTAATGCCAATGGCCACACCCTCCCCTAAATAGCAAGGGGAATTTGAAATATTTCAGTAAAGCATAGATTAGTGCAATGACTGTGAATGTATAGGTGGAGAATTTAATGTCTGGAAGTATGAATAAATATTTTAGGTGGGAAACAGGAAATGGGAGTATATACAATGCAGCAGTGTTGAAGGCTGTGGGTGAAGACAGAGTTCCACTGATTTCAAATATATAATTGCCTATAATTGCTACAGCATGTTCATAAATCTGAAGGAAACACTAACAACATTATGGTTAGTTTTAGTCAATTAGACCAAAGGAGCAGTGATGAATTTGTACAAAACACTGGTTATGTTACAGCTAAAAATATTGTTTCTTGTTTTGGGTGCACCATTATAGGAAGGATATAAAAGCTGTAGACAGCATATATCCAGTATTAAAACTATAATTATGGCAAGAGACGTGATACTGGGTCAAATCCAAAGAATCAGTTAAGTTAATTAAGATGTAATTGAGAGTTTTAAAATAACAGAGGACTTTACTGGAGTGAATAGGGAAAGTCCCTTACAAAGCACTGATTTAGAGTTTTAAAAGCACGTATTGAGTTATTCTGTCCTTTGTAAATGTGTGTTATTTGAAGCGTATATTGCACTTTCGCAATCTTAATGAAAACAGACCAAGTTTTTCAAAACACCAAAAACAGGTCCCAGGTCACATCAAAGCAGTATTTCTGGGAGAGTGTCAGGCATGAAGACGAATAAGTGGCACAGAATGAGGAGTGACAAGTGGCCGGCAGCAAACAGCAGAAACAGAGATAACTGGCAAGTGGTTAGGGTCGAGGGGCATTGACAATATCCTGGCTATAGTACTGAAAACCTGAGCTTCAGAACAAGTTATTCCAGTACAGTTACAACACTGACATCGACCTGACAATGAGGAAAATTAGCCAAATAGTTCATGTTTACAAAGGGCAGGACAAATCCTATCCAGGCAATTGGTGCCACATCATTCTGTCTCAATCATCAGTAAAGTACCAGAAGGTATTGTTGGCAGTGCTCTCAAGTGGCACTCATCCAGAAGAAGCCAAAAGAAGTCGCCAACGAAGAACAGCAAAAAGAGGGAGATGATCCAGGAAAGAAAGTTACATCTAGAAAGTGATGAAACACATTCACCCCGACACTGGCATCTCCAAGGCCATGAGCTTGATGAACCTGTTCGCCAACCATATTTTTGAGCGCATCAGGGTAAGGCTTCCTGCCTGTCCCATTACAATAAGTGGCAGACCATCCGCTCCTAGGAGATCCAGACTGCCGTGTGCTTGCTGCTGCCCGAGGAGTTGGCCAAGCATGCCGTGTCTGAGGGGAGTGACCAAGTACACCAGTCCAAGGAAAACTGTATAATGTGCTGAAAAAAAGTTGCTCAGAGGTGTGGCTGGTTCTGGAGCACAAGCTACAACCCACAACCCAAGCTACAGTTTGGATTCAGTCAGGACCAGTCTCTGCTCGAGACCTTATTACAGCCTTGGTCCAAATAAGGACAAAGGAACTCAATTCCAGAGATGAAGTGAGAGTGATTGATCTTGACATCAGGCCATCATGGAGCCCAAGTAAACTGGAAGTAAATGGGAATCAGGAGGAAAATTCACTGAGAGTATTCATATCTAGCACAAAGGATAGATGGTGGTGGTTGATGGAAGTCAATCATCTCAGTCCCAGGACATCACTGCAGGAGTTCTTCAGGGTAGTGCCCTAGGCCCAGCCATCTTCAGCTGCTTCATCAATCACCTTTCCTCCATCATAAGGTCAGAAGTGGGGATGGTCATTAATGATTTGGTATGTTCTGTTCCATTCATGACTCCTCAGACACTGAAGCAGTCCATGCCCACGTGCAGCTACATTCAGGTTTGAGCTGATACGTGGCGTGTAACATTTGTGTTACGCAATGGCCATTTCAAACAAGAGAGAATCTAACTATGTCCCCTTAATATTCAATGGTATTCCCATTGCAAAATCCCCCACAATCAACATCTTGGGGGTTACCAATGACCAGCTATGTAAATACTGTGACTACAGAGCAGGAGAAAGACTAGGAGTGGAAAATCCATCTCCTGTCTTCACAAAACCATCTAAAAGACAGAAGTCAGCTGTGTGATGGAATACTCTTCTTTTACGTGGATGAATGCAAATCCAACAATACTCAAGAAGCTCATCATCCTTCAGATTAAAGTAGTCCACCTGACTGGCACGCCATCAACCACTTTCTCCACTGCCAGCTCACAGTGGCAGCAGCATGCCCCATCTGTAAGATATACTATAGCAATTTGCCAAGGTTTCTTCAATAGCACCTTACAAACCGGTTACCTCCACTATCCAGAAGGACAAGGGCAAGAGATACATGGGAACACCACCACCTGCACATTCCCCTCAAGTCAGACACCATCTTGACTTGAAACTGTATCACCGTTCTGTTATTGTCGCCATGGTATAATCCTGGAACTCCCTACCTTACAACGCTGTGGGGGTATCTACACAAAGACTGCAGTGGGTCAAGGGGGTGGCTTGCCACCAACTTCTCATGGGCAATTAGGGACAGATAATAAATGAATTAATTCTAAAAAAAAAGGAAGACTGTTTTTTCCAGGTCATAGTCAAGTGGAGACTTAACCCAGGAGCTAGAAAAATCAGATTTGGAGTGAATTGTCTGGTCAAAATAAGCCAATCAGAATTAAGAATTCCAAGCTTCCACATGGCAGTAAAGCATAATGGGAAGCAGTTCAGAGAAGGTTCACTCAGCTGATTTCTGGGATGGAAGGACTATTTTACGAGGAAAGGTTTAGCAGACTAGGCCTATATTTATTGCTGTTTAGTAGAATGGGAGGTGATCTTACTGAAACATATGGGATTCTAGGGGGACATGCTGAGAAGATGTTTCTTCGTGTGGCGGAATCTAGAACTAGGGGAAACAGTTTAAAAATAAGGGGTATCTCATTTAAGATGGAGAGGAGGAGAATCATCTTCTCACAGAGGATTGTTAGTCTGTGGGATTCTCTTCAGTGGAGACTGGATCACCGAATTTATTGAGGGCTGAGTTGGACTGCATTCAGGAACACAGGACTCAGGAGTAGGCTATTCGGCCTGCTTCAAGCCTGCTCCACCATTCGATAAGATCATGGCTGATCTGATTATGGTTTGCGATTTTCTCTCCTGTAAGGGAGTCAAGGCTCTGGGGGACAGGCAGGAAAGTAGAGTTAAGGTGACAATCTTATCAAATGGTGGAGCAGGCTCGCTGGGTAAAGTAGCCCGAGTCTCCTGCTCCTATTTCTTATTGTGACAACATTGCATTTGCAGGCGTGGCCATGACACACAAGAGCATAATGACACAGAATCGAAAATAAAGTTGGTGTTTGAGGGTGAAAGTACAGAGTAATTTTATAGATGAATCATTCTGGGAGATGGTACTGTATCTGAAGTTGGAGTTTGCACTCAGGATTCCCGACTCCTGGCTCAATGCCATTTTCCTGTCTATTCTAGCTTCTCCTCTCTCTTGCTCGTCCCTATGCAGCACCCAGTCCACCATTTTGTTCCCTTCAGGTCCTGCTCGCTTCAGGCTCCTGGTCTCTCAGTTCTTTGATTGTACTCAGCAGCGCCAATACAAAGGAAGGTCTACCCACTGGAGAACTATTGTATTGGATGGTCTCTTATAAAGGGTTCATAGAATCCCTACGGTGCAGAAAAAGGACATTTCGCCCATTGAGCCTGCACTGACAACAATCCCACCCAGGCCCTATCCCCAAAACCCCTCGTATAATCTCTCTGACACTAAGGGGCAATTGAGTATGGCAAATCAACCTAAGCTGCACACCTTGTGGGAAGAAACCAGAGCACCTGGAGGAACCCTCTTTGATTCACACCCTCTTTGACCACAGGAGAGGTGCCAGAGGGCTGGACAGTAGCCAATGTTGTTCCCTTGTTTAAGAAAGGAAGCAGGAAAATCCAGGAAATTATAGTTCGGTGAATTTGACGTCAGTGATGGGGAAGCTTTTGGAGAAGATACTGAGGGACAAGACGTATGCACATTTGGAAGAAAATGGACTAGTTAGCGACAGGTAGCATGGTTTTGTATGGGGAAGGTCATCACCAGAATTCTACCATTCTGCCCGCCAGGGAATCGGAGCGGGCGAGGGGCGTACAATGGACATGTCTGTTTTCCTGGGACGGGATTTTCCGGTCTCGCTCGAGAGAGGCTGTAAAATCCCACCCAATGTCTCACCAACTTGACTGAGTTTTTGAGGAAGTGACAAAGATAATTGACGAGGGAAGGGCTGTGGATATAGTTTATATGGACTTTAGTAAAGCGTTTGACAAGATCATACGTGACAGACTAGTACACTAACTAACATCAAATGGGATTCGGGGTGAGCTGGCTAGATGGATACAGAACTGGCTTGGTTATGGAAGACAGAGAGTAGCGGTGGAAGGGTGTTTTTCAGAATGGAGATCTGTAGCTAGTGGTGTTCCGCAGGGATCAGTGCTGGGACCTCTCTTGTTTATAGTAAATATAAATGATCGGGAGGAAAATGTGGGTGGTCTCATTAGTAAGTTTGCGGATGACATGAAGATTGACGGATTTGCTGATAGTGCCGAGGATTGTCAGAGGATACAACAGGATATAGATAGATTGGAGACTTGGGCACAGAAATGGCAGATGGAGTTTAATCCGGACAAATGTGAGGTGATGCATTTTGGAGGATCAAATTTAAGTGTGAATTATACTGTAAGTGGCAGAACCCTTAGGAACATTAACATACAGAGGAATCTGGGTGTGCAGGTCCACAGTTCCCCAAAAGTGGCAACACAGGTGGCCAAGGTGATTAAGGAGGTATATAGCATGCTTGCCTTCATCAGCCAGGGCACTGAATACAAGAGTTGGGAAATCATTTTGCAGCTATAGAAAACCTTGGTTAGGTCGCATTTGGAGTATTGAGTGCAGTTCTGGTCACCACACTACCAGAAGGACATGGAAGCTTTGGAGAGAGTGCAAAGGTTCACCAGAATGTTGCCTGGTTTCGAGGCTGTTGACTATGATGACAGGTTGAGTAAACTAAGATTGTTTTCACTGGAAAGATGGAGGCTGAGGGGAGACCTGATAGAGGTCTAACAAAATTATGGGAGGCATAGACAGGGTGGATTATCAGAGGCTTTTTTAAAGGGTGGAAGTGCCAAGGGGCACAGGTTCAAGGTGAGAGAGCGAAAGTTTAAGGGAGATGTGCGGGGGAAGTTTTTCCATGCAAAGTGTGGTGGGTACCTGGAATGCGCTGCCAGAGGAGGTGGAAGCAGGCACATTAGCGACATTTAAGAGGCATCTGAATGGGTACATGAAAAGGGAGGGTATAGAGGGATGTGGGCCGAGTAAGGGCAGAAGGTTTTTTTAAGTTTAGTTAGGGCATCATGATTGGCACAGGCTTGGAGGGCCGAAGGGCCTGTTATTGTGTTGTACGTTTCTTTGTTCTTGAAACCCATGCAGACTCGGAGAGAACATGCAAACTCCACACTGACAGTCACCCGAGGCCAAAATTGAACCCAGGTCCCTGCTGTTGCGCCACCGTGCTGCCCTATACTATACTGTATATTTAAGAAGGGTGCCGTATATTAACCCAGTAACAAGTATTCATCAAGAATGGATGTAACGAGGAACAAAAAGTATGATCACAAGTGACAAGGGAATCAGAACCTATAGATGATTAAGAGTGTAGCTCTTCACTGGACTATGCAAAATAAGAAATTATATAGATAAGACAAATCCAAAGTATTATTTTAAATTAAGCCAGGATTGCATAAAAAACATAAATAAGTAGTCATAGGGTTACTTTAAACAGATAATAATTCCTTAACTCAATGGATGCTAAGTGTTTGAGATAATCTGCCTGGTAGGGTAACAGCAGGAAAGGCATTAGGGACATTCAAGTTGTAGCCTGGTGCTATATTGGGATATTAAGGGAATTAGAGGGCTGAACTTCAGTAGGCTATATGGCCTTTCCCTGTCCTTGACTTTTCCGATGTTCTGATGTAAATATAGTTGTTGCTCGTGCTACACTTGCAGGAATTAGATTATTAATAGGCAAAAGGGAAATGTCACAGCCATGAAAGGATAGCAGAAAAGCACAGTGCGTTAGATAGCACATGACCAGGTATTTTCAAGCTCGAGTACAATCTAATGAAGAGTGATTAACTACAGTGCAGCTATTCTGATGATTTGGTTTACAAACAGATTTCTTTAATATAAAATAAATAGTCCCCAAACTTGGTTCAGTGGGCAGCAACCTCAATCATAATACAGTGGGCACACTCTGGGCACACAATCTAGACTGATACCCTGACACAGTACAGAAACAATCAGAGGGAACTATCTTCTAGTCAAGATCAGGTAGATCCTTAACATGGTTTCATAGAAGAACAAGGAGTTCTCTGATTGACCTGGTCAATGTTAATTTACACCATCCATAAAACTCATTTTGTCTCATCGCTCGATATGAATGGGATCTTACTGTGCACCAAATGGTTGTTGCATGTTCAAATTTCAAAAGAATGAATTATATATGAAGCATTTTGAGACGTTTCTCAGGGAAGTTTATGTCCATCATTTTGCCAGATGTTAGTGTTGGGGAATGATTCACTTTCCATTTCAAGCATTAAGCACTGTGAGATCAATATGGATTGACCCAAGGGTGTTCAATGCTCTAGAACTTCCACATGGTTCTTGGCAAGGAACTACGGACTTGGCAAAGGAATTTGATTCTGTGAATCATGATGCACTTTGGGAGATTCTTCAAAAGTCTGGTTGTCCCAGCAGACTGTCAACATTTCCCAGCAATTACATATTGGTATGATGACCCAATGAATAGATAACAGTCAAATGTCACCACCATTTTCAGTCACTAATGACACCAAACACTCTAGTAGTTTTGCCTGAACCCTGTTTATCATACAGGTTACTATGGTACTATCTGAACCTTCCAGAACTAAGTTCTACATTTGATATGCTAAACAGTAGCATCTTATATATTTGCGTTGTTAAAACTCTTACCAAAAGTTCATCCCAGCAAAGCGTTTTGTGTGTTGAAGAGGTTGAATAACAAATCTTTCCTAGGCTGTATTATCCACCACCTCTTTTGACCACTCCATTCATGAGACTGCTCATTCAGCATGCTATTTTGAATAAGTCACAATTTTCTCCAATTAAATAATCAGAGACTGAAGCCATCATCTTGACCCTGATTCCAAATTCCCTTGCCACCATTTTCAGCATGCTCTACGGTCACTATCTTGGGCCAAACTTGAGGATTCACAATCTCAGCTGCCTAGTCCACCCCTGACTGCACGATCTTTGGTCTCCACAGCATCAGCCATCTCCGTGCTTATCTCAACCCATAAAAATTCCCTTCCAACTCCATTTGCAAGTTTGCTGATGACTCCACCGTAGTGGGTCACATCTCAAACAATGATGAGACAGAGTACAGGAAAGAGATAGAGAATCTGGTGAACTGGTGCAATGACAATAATCCTTCCCTCAATGTCAACAAAGCAGAGGAGATACTCATTAACTTCAGGAAGTGTAGTGGAAGACATGCCCCTGTCTACATCATGTGGAGATGCCGGCGTTGGACTGTGGTAAGTACAGTAAGAAGTCTCACAACACCAGGTTAAAGTCCAACAGGCTACATCCTGTCTACATCAACAGGGATGAAGTGGAAATGGTGGACAGCTTCAGGTTGATGTCCAGATCACCAACAACCTGTCCTGGTCCCTCCATGCTGATGCTATAGTTAAGAAAGCCCACCGACGCCTCTACTTTCTCAGGAGGCTAAGGAAATTCAGCATGTCCGCTACGACTCTCACCAACTTTTACAGGTGCACCATAGAAAGCATCCTTTCTGGATATATCACAGCTTGGTCTCAATCCCCCCACCACAAATGTACCCCTCTATTGCCTTCAGCCATCTTGGCTCCATCCTCTGGAATTCTCTGTCTACACCTCCCTGTCATGCCAATACTCCAGCCTCCTTTAACAGACTTCTTCAAATTAATCTCTTTGACCAAGCTGTGGGTCACCCTTCCTGATATCTCCTTTGATTCTCAACACATTCGTTTTCATTAACTTGTGGCACTTTTCTATATTGTAGGACTTCCATAAATGCAAGTTCTTTTTGTAACACCAATGTTATTCCTGGCTCCGTAACTCAACTCTATTCCAAAACAATGACCTCAAATCAAACTTCTATTGCTCCACTGACAATCCCCTTTTCTCACACTAGCCATCTTATCTGCCCAAGTGAGTTAATTTAGTGACAGTCTTTTATGGTGAGCACATGGTCACAAGAATCAAGTATGAGATAGTCCCAAATTAATTTCACATTAAAATATTACAGTCAACAGCTCGGAGAGAGTTTCCTTGTTTCCGATCTGGATTCACACAGATGTCCAGGAGGTGAGAAGCACAGTTTTAAAAACTCTTATGGCATGACTTATATCTTGTGTGAATATCCAGCAATTGGTCACTATTCATTTTTCATCGTTAGTTTCGCTTTTAATGTCTCTGGATCTTGTCCATTGTAATCATTTTCCATTTTCATTATTCGTCAATCATTTTACGCAAAACCTTTCTCCCTGAAATTTCAATTTTCTCCCCAAACCACATTCTACAAAAAAAGGAAAATCCAAAACAAAATTTAACATGTGCAATGGGATTCAAAATAGTTGTTGTGTTAGGGGGGAGGGATGAGAATGTGTTCTCCAAAATTTGGCTAAATACATCAAACATGAGGATTCCTCTGTCACCCCTCATAAGATCCTCAAATCAGAATCAGAATCTAGGCTCCAAAAACTTCCCCCAATCATTTGCCTTTCCAATAAGCAACACGGTGGACATGACTGGGCTGCTAAACATCCAGGTGCACCTTTCTCAGAACAATGAGCTGAACGTACATTAGTTTGTTGGTAACCTCAAAATTACAATTCCTAGGTTCTAGCAGAAGAATTCCATTCTGTGCCAGAATGCCTTGGAGACTGTCTCCTGGAATTTGCATCTGCACCTGACACTATAATTTCCAAGAACATGCTCCGACAGCTTGAATACACTCACTCCCAATCTCTCCATTCCTTTTGCAGAACTGTGGCTCTCTCATTTCCTGCCCTGATCCGAGGTTTCCCTCGTTGCAAGGTCTCACATACAGCCAGAAGCATAATCATTACTGTATAGATTTAGCAGGCCCACATGCTAAAACATCCAGAGCTCAGCATCATGGAAAATTCACCGGTGTATTTTTAAATATATTTAACCATGGTATAAATAAAAGGATGGATTAAAAAATCTCAAAATCCAAGGACAAAAATAATTCACAGACTTATCATATTTAGGTACTCTTTACAGGATTGACGTACAGTCAGATCCGATGCTGCTTATAGCATCCAGAGGTTATGGCCTATGCTGTTTAACTCTCCACAATTGAAGCAATCAGGGGCTGAGCTGTTCCCAACTCAGCAGGTTTGAAAGGGTGTACAATACCTTGCAACCTTTGGAGTTCATGCAATCAATAGTGCGTTTAATGGCTGGATTTGGTGGGTCAATCAGCTCCACTTGTGTCTTGACGCTGTTCTCGAAGTATGGTCCAATCAGAATGTAATTCTCTCCATGTTGATCTACCGTTAACTTGGTTTTGGTTTGGATGACGGTGTAGATACCACCCACTAGAACAGAGAAAGATCAGCAGGAAATTGAACAAAGGGAAATACATCAAGACCCACATGGATAATTTCAACATCAATCTGCACTTATTACAGGAAGATTTCCAAAGCAATTCCACAGGAAGGCAATCAGACAAAAATTGACACGGATCCAAAGACATCAAAAGGAAAAAAGAAAGCATTAAAGATAAAAGATTATGTTAGATATCAAAAGAAAAAAGAATGCATTAAAAGAAAAAAGACCATGCACCAGCTATTCCTCTTATGGATTCTGGCCCAAACATCCAACCTCCTGCGGGAAATTCTCTCAATATATTTAACTATGGTATAAATACTATAGTGGCACAAAATTCTCACCATTCCAAGAGATAAATGATTCACAAACCAGTTGGAGCGAATTTTACCATCCTGCCCAGCATGGGAATTGGAGCAGGCGAGAGGTGGACCATGGAAAGGTCCGTTGATCCTGGGCGGGATTTTCCCATTTCAGGGCGAGCGAGGCTGGAAAATCCCACCCGTTAAATTTAGCTGGACTTCACAGTACTGAAAAATGGTCAAATCCCCGTGGCTCATTCAGCAAAACCCCAAACTGTCAATCTATTCTATTCAGTGTTCAACAGCTCTTCATAAGTAACAGTACAACACTCAATTCTTCCTCTTCCCATTCCCAACTAGATATTTATCCCACTCCATATGTTCCATATGCACGACCCATATCCAGCTGCTGGAAGCAACTTTCAATGCATCAGTCTGGGCTCAATTTGAAAATCAATTTAGTCTGAGCTTTGAACTCCTCCAACACAGTATTTATACGGCTATTCCTGTTTATTATCGGCTCAATGGTAACCCCCATGATGTTGATAGTGGAGGATTCAACAAAATGCTATTGAAAGTCTTGTGGTTAGATGCTGGAGATAGTCATAGCTTGACATAGGTGACATGAATGTTACATTCCAGTTACCAGCCCAAGCCTAAGTGTCCAATTCTTGCTGCATATATATACACAAGGACTGCTTCACTACGTCAGGAGTCACGAATGGTGCTGAACACTGTGTAATTGACAGCTAACACCCCAACTTTGATTTAATAGAGCAAAGATGACTCTTAAAGCAGCTGTAGATTGCTGGGCCTAGAGCACTACCCTGAGGAATTCCTGTGACAATGCCCCAGGACTGAGATGATTGACCTCCAACAACCATAATCATCTTTCCTTGCGCTAGGTATGACTCCAATCAGTGGAGAGTTGTGCTCCCATTTTCACTGATTTCAATTTTGCTCGAGCTCCTTGATCTTTGATGCCACACTCAGTAAAATGTTGCCTTGATGTCAAGTGCAGTCACTCTCATCTCACCTCTGGAGTTCATTTCTTTCACCCATGATTGGACCAAGGCTGTAATGAGGTTGGGAGCTGAGGGGACTGATGGAACCAAGCTGAGCATCAGATCAGTGAGCAGATTACTGTTGAGTAAGTGCCACTTAATAGCACTTTTGACAACATCTTCCATCACTTTGCTTTTCATCAAGAGTATATTGAAGAGGCAGAAATTTCTGCATTTTTCTGTTTTTTGTGGAGAGGGCAGAGCTGAGCAATCTTCCACGTTGTCAGGTCAATGCCAGTGTTGAAGCTCCTTCCATAAACTTCAGTCTCTTGCCTCCTTTAAGAACTTCCTACATTTTTGACCAAACCCTTACCCCATCCCTGTTAATATGCTTGAGTCTTTGGATCCATGTCAATTTTTGCCTGGTTACCTTCCTGTGAAATCCCTCAGAAATCTTCCGATAATAAAGCACTGCATTAATGCACATTGTTGAAATTATTCATATTGAAAGGGCCATATTTTAACCTTTTCTGAAGCACTAAAAGCAGATAATGCATCATATAGTGCTGCTATAGATTTTTTTCATCTAATTGACTGCATTCTAGCTTTGAAAAAAGATAAGCAAGCTTTAAAAAAAAATTGAGTCATTTCAATAAAGATAGCACTTACAGAAAGCAAATCAATCTTTATTTTACGGACCAGGCATTTTTGATTCCTATTCCCACTCTGTGCTGATCTTAGTTACTGATGCCAAGAATTGGTATCATCACTGCGCGATAGCAAAGCAGGTAGGTGAATCAGGTTTCCCGCTCTTGCTCAGTATCTAGCAACATCTCCTGGAGTTTTCCATGTTGGATGATGTTGGGCAGAAAGGATCAAGTCATAGAGTTTTACAAGACAGAGAGGCCCTTCAGCCCATCGTGTCTGCGCAGCCATCAAGCACCTATCTATTCTGATCCTATTTTCCAGCACTTGGTCCCTAGCCTTATATGTTTTGGCATTTCAATTGTTCATCTAAATGCTTCTGAAATGTTGCGAGGGTTCCTGCTTCGACCACCCTTTTAGGCAAAGGGTTCCAAATTCCCTCCATCCTCTGGGTTTTTTTTGTTCATGGGACGTGGGCATTGCTGACAAGGCCAGCATTTATTGCCCATCCCTAATTGCCCTAGCGGGGGCAGTCAAGAGTCAACCCTATTGCTGTGGAGCTGGAGTCACATGTCGTCCAGACCAGGTAAAGGTGGCAGATTTCCTTCCCTAAAGGACATCAGTGGACCAGATGGGTTTTTCCAACAATTGACAATGGTTTTCATTAGACTTTTAATTCCAGGTTTTTATTGAATTCAAATTTCACCAGTTTGAACCCAAGACCCCAGAATATTACTCTGAGTGTCTGGATTGCTAGTCCAGTGATGTACCACTATGCTACCGCCTCACCCAAAAAGGTTTGGCTCAGATTTCCTCTAAATCTCCTGCTCCTTACCTTAAATCTATTGATTTTCTTTTCCTATTCTGCATTTTTTTAAAATGGGGAATAGTTTTTTTTTCAGGTCTGGCAGATCACCCGCAATGCTACTCATGTTGTGTCAGAGGGCATGTTGTCTCATCTCCCAAGGTGCAACACATGAAAGACACTCTACCTAATGGAATCAGTTGGACAAACTGTAATTAACCACAACAGCCAGTAATCACTGTAATTAACAACAGGAGAGACATTTTTTTGCTGGTTGATTACAGCTTGTAAACTGTATGATTTGACAGCAGCAGTCTCTCATTGCAGTTGCCATGGTTACATGGGACAGAGTCTTTTTGGAACATCTTATGGCAGGATAATAAAATTGCAACACATGACGTGATCACACGCATTTAGCCCAATTCCGTCTGCCGTTCATGTAGGATTACTCTATTGTGGAATTAGCGTAGACTTCCCCACCATCACTTGCTGCTTTAAGGCAAAGATTAATTCAGCAGTACTGGTGGTCTTTTCAGAACCCTTCTCAACAGATAATTAACTGGCTGTGAAACACCCTGGGGTGTCCCAATTTGGTGAAAGGCTCCATATGGACTCTTTGCAGAGTTAAAGGTCAGAGTTATATGTGAAGTCCTAAAGCGCGGGCATTTATCAGTTGTCGGAGACAATAGAAATGGGACAAGTGAACCACATCTGGAGTAGAGTCATAGAGCACATCTGGAGTACTGTGTACAATTCTGGTCTGCTTACTTGAGAATGGATACAGGGCTGGAATCTCCGACCTCTCCCACAGCAGGAATTCTCTGGTCCTGCTGCTGTGAATGGAAATTTGGCTGAGCGCCAAAATCTCTGTTCTTGCTGGTAGCGACAGCGGGGCGTAAACGGCCAGAGAATTCCAGCCATAACAGCTTTCAGAGAAGGGATGAAGGGGTTGTTTTCTGAGGAAAAATTGGACCTATATCCATTGGCATTCAGAAGAGTCAGAGTCATAGAGATTTAAAGCATGGAAACAGGCCCTTCGGCCCAACTTGTCCATGCCGCCCCTTTTTTTAA
Organism: Mustelus asterias; assembly: GCF_964213995.1. Lineage (NCBI taxonomy): Eukaryota > Metazoa > Chordata > Chondrichthyes > Carcharhiniformes > Triakidae > Mustelus > Mustelus asterias. Next base: position 93,310,238 of record NC_135809.1, read on the forward strand.
CCCCTAAGCTAGTCCCAATTGCCCGCATTTGGCCCATATCCCTCTATAGCCATCTTACCCATGTAACTGTCTAAACGTTTTTTAAAAGACAGAATTGTACCCGCCTCTACCACTACCTCTGGCAGCTTGTTCCAGACACTCACCACCCTCTGTGTGAAAAATTGCCCCTCTGGACCCTTTTGTGTATCTCCCCTCTCAGCTTAAACCTATGCCCTCTAGTTTTAGACTCCCCTACTTTTGGGAAAAGATATTGACTATCTAGCTGATCTATGCCCCTCATTATTTTATAGACCTCTATAAGACCATCCCTCAGCCTCCTATGCTCCAGAGAAAAAAGTCCCAGTCTATCCAGCTTCTCCTGATAACTCAAACCATCAAGTCCCGGTAGTATCCTAGTAAGTCTTTTCTGTACTCTTTCTAGTTTAATAATAAGAATGAGGGATGATCCCATTTGAAACGGAAGATCCTGAGGAGACTTCACAGGGTGGATGCTGAGAGGATATTTCCCTGAGAGTAGAACGAGGGGACACAGCTTAAAGATAAGGGGCCTGCCATTTAAAACTGAGGTGAAGAGGTTTTCTTCTCTCTCAGAGAGTCTTTAGTCTGTGGAATTCTCTTCCCCAGAGAACAGTGGAGGCTGGATCATTTAATTTTTTTAAGGCTGAGATAGATTCTTTATTAACAAGAGAGTCAAAGGGTATAAGAATAGGCAGGAAAGTGTAGAGACCACAGTCAGATCAGCCCAGATCTTATTAAATGGCAGAGCAGGCGTGAGGGGCCGAAAGGTTGACTCCTGCTTCTAATTCATGTTAGCATATTAGCAAATGTAAAAGTAATTCACAACAAAATGTTATGTTCAACCGTATTAGAAGTTTTACATTTAGAACTATGCTCTCGAAGCAGCAGTGCTAAGCAGCACATAGCTGCTCTGTTGATCTGACCTTTCACAATGATTCAATGTAGTTTGGCTCCATACCAGGGGCGAGTACAAAAATCATTACAATGATTATTGTACAATGCATTGTACAATACAGTACAATGCATTTGGAATACTGCGTTGCATTTGGAATACTGCGTTGCATTTGGAATACTGCGTTGCATTTGGAATACTGCGTCCAGTTCTGGTCGCCACACTACCAGAAGGACGTGGAGGCTTTAGAGAGGGTGCAGAGGAGGTTTACCAGGATGTTGCCTGGTATGGAGGGGCTTAGTTATGAGGAGAGATTGGGTAAACTGGGGTTGTTCTCCCTGGAAAGACGGAGGATGAGGGGAGACTTAATAGAGGTGTATAAAATTATGAAAGGCATAGATAGGGTGAACGGTGGGAAGCTTTTCCCCAGGTCGGTGGTGACGTTCACGAGGGGTCATAGATTCAAGGTGAAGGGGGGGAGGTTTAACCCAGATATCAGAAGGACATATTTTACACAGAGGATGGTGGGGGCCTGGAATGCGCTGCCAGGCAAGGTGGTGGAGGCAGACACACTGGGAACGTTTAAGACTTATCTAGATAGCCATATGAACAGAGTGGGAATGGAGGGATACAAAAGAATGGTCTAGTTTGGACCAGGGAGCGGCACGGGCTTGGAGGGCCGAAGGGCCTGTTCCTGTGCTGTATTGTTCGTTGTAATCATGTACACTTCTTGATTCAGATACTGGGGTGTGCCATTTTCTTTGCATGTTGAGTTTTTAAAGAATGTGACAGTGACGTTTACAAATGAGACGGGGGTTGACTGGTGTTTACTAGAGTGGACAGCAGTAGAAAAGGAGAGCAGTAGAAAAGGAGAGCAGTAGAAAAGTGGTTGCAGAAAACTGGGGACTTTACTACATTCAAGGCTAAGGAAATTTTAGCTTTCAAAGTCGAGTGCCACATTACAACAGTGAATACATTTCTATAGTACTACTTTAGCTATGAGGTACTGTCAACATCCTGGGTGTGACCATATACCAGAAACTAAACTGGGCTAGCCATGTGAATACTGTGTGTACAAGAGCGGATCAGAGGCAAAGAAATCCTGTGGTAAGTAACTCAGCTCTTGACTCCCCATCACCTGTCCACCATCGACAAGACAAAAGTCAGGAGCGTGATGGAATACTCTCCCCTTTCCTGGATGAGTGCAGCCCCAGCAACACTCATGAAGCTCAACACCATCCAGTACAAAACAGCCCCCTTGATTGGCATCCCATCAACCCATCAACAAACATTCATTGCCTGCACTACCGACAAACAGTAGCAGCTGTGTGTACCATCTACAAGATACACTGCAAAAACTCACCAAGTTTCCTTAGGCAGCACCTTCCAAACCCATGACCACTACGATCTAAAAGGTCAAGGGCAGCAGATACTTGGGAACACCACCGCCTAGAAGTTCCGCTCCAAGTCACTCATCATTCTGACTTGGAAATGTATTGCCATTCCTTCACTGTCACTGGGTTAAAATCTTGGAACTCCCTTCTTAACAGCACTGTGGATATACCTACACCTCAGGGACTGCAGCGGTTCAAGAAGGCAGCTCACCACCACCTTCTCAAGGGCAATTAGGAATGGATACTAAATACTGGCCTAGCCAGCAATGCCCATATCCTGTAAATGAATAGAAATAAAGCTATGGGATGTCCTGAGGGTGTGATCGGTGCTATGCAACTACAGGTTTGTCCTTCTTTTGATGAATTGTGTGGCTTCAGGTTAAATTATGCTGACATTTTGAGAACTATGGTTCAGTCAGTTATTTTTCCAAATCAAGGGACCAAGTGAAATCTTCTGTAAAATAATACATGTTTTAATTGAAAAATAAAACCCTATTCAGTGTTGTACAACTTTACAGTCCTATATGATTATTTAAAACTCCCTCTGCAACAGGGGCGAGAGAAGTCAAGACAGGGTGAAATCACAGGTACATTGTGCAAATGTCCGAATTGTTGGTGCTTTGTGGTGTCCGAGATCCAGAATGTTCCAGAAAGATTTTAGAATTTTGATGCTTAGTTGAATTTTGGAGAATGACTTTAAGCAAACCATAGAATCATAGAATCCCTATAGTACAGAAGGAGGCCATTCAGCCCATCAAGCCTGCCCCGACAACAAGCCCACCCAGGCCCTATCTCTGTAACCCCACATACTTACCTTGTTAGTCCCCCGACACCAAGAGCAATTTATCATGGCCAATCAACCTAACCCACACATCTTTGGAGTGTGGGAGGAAACCGGAGCACCTGGAGGAAACCCAGGGGGAAAAAGTGCCAACTCCACACAGTCAGTCACCTGAGGCCGGAATTGAACCTGTGTCCCTGGCGCTGTGAGGCAGCAGTGCTAACCACCATGCCGTCCCACTCAAACCATCTCAAACACACAGCACTTGTGTGTACAAAGGAGTTTTTTCTTGCTTCAAAGTGTACAAATTTCAGGCCTGTTATAATATTCACATTTCAGAGTTGTTGTGTTTGTACACAACTGAGTAGAAAATAGATAATAAGAAAATAATGGCAAACAAAACCATTAAGCAGTTAACATCGAACTGTAAGCCTGATTACACCTTGTGCATGTACCAGAGGTATATTTGTAACAATGTGAAAATAACATTGAACATATGAGTATTGTTTCCATATTTATGGACAGAGATAACTGAATTTATTTGTATTGCAATTTTTGCAAACAATAATTTCCAAATTGAATATTTAGTGACTGCACTTGTCACAATTCTATTCAGCAGAAGTAGCAGAGGAAATATTCTCAGTAATAAAGGGGGTTAGGGGAGAAACTGAACTTTCAGCAGAAGGGCATCAGCTGTACACTCCCCAAGACTGGACCCCTTCCATATTAACCGTATCAATCTTTTAATGAGTTTAAAGGATTTTTAGAATAATGCACACGAGGTGCTGCAGCTTCATGCCGAGATCTCCATTTCGGAACTGATCCTTGTGGCAAATGCACTGCTCCTGTTACAAGCTAGTGTTAGTTTTGCAATATCATCTGTTGCTAAATTAAGTGCATGTGTCTTATGACTAATCAGAAATGCTGATCATGATGAAGCCTGACACTCATTCCCGCCCCCTCCAAATTTAGGGAATTGCCATGAAACAGCTCCAAATAACCAGTTCAAACGTTATCGCTCTCGATCTTCCAATCAAATGTCATCGTACCATCACTTACTCTAACTCCAGGAGCTGATAACTGCAAACCTTTCACCTCTCTCTGCCTTCCCTTCCCACCACAATCTACAGATCTTTAAATGCCAAGCTTGTTGTCACCCATTCAGTACTGCTGCTTTCTTGCAGTTTCTATCTTGTGCTGTTTAACATTGATGGTTGAGGAAGGCACTGGTGTGGGACAGAGAAAGCTGAAAGGAAATCGAGAAGGAAAAGTTCATTTATAACCAATACTGTTGCAATCCTCAACCTTGCAGTCATTTTTGCTTCCTTTGAGGAGGAGTGCTGTATTATGGGTCTTGTTCTTCTTGATCTAACTGAAAGACACCCTCAAGTGCACTATTATCTAAAATAATACATTAAAACCCTTGATGGAGCTGATAATGGTATAAGAGGTACATAGCTAGGCTCAGTCATTTCACTGGTCACATTTCTTCTTCATTTCTTTGAAGGTACTGACTTATTCTCATGAATGATTCTATATGCATCATGTGTCTTATAATGGGGGATGTTAGTGGATGGTGAAAAAGACATATGGGACACTTGCCTTTATCAATCGCGGCATGGATTACAAAAGCAGGGAGGTCACGTTGGGGTTGTATAGAACTTTGGTGAGGCCACAGTTGAAGTACTGTGCGCAGTCCTGGTCACCACATTATAGGAAGGATGTGGTCGCACTGGAAGGGGGTGCAGAGGCAATTCACCAGGATGCTATCTGAGATGGAACATTTAAGTTATGAAGAGAGTTTGGATAGGCTTGGGTTGTTTCCGTAGTCATAATGTGGTTCCGTAGAAGCAGAGAAGACTGAGGGGTGACCTGATTGGTGACCTGATTGAGATGTACAAGGTTGAGGGGTATGGACAGTGTGGATGGTGAGTAACTGTTCCCCTTAGTTGAAGGGTCAGTCATGAGGGAACACAGGTTCAAGGTGAGAGGCAGGGGGTTTAGGGGGATGTGAGGAAAAACATTTTTACCCAGCGAGTGGTGACGGTCTGGAATGCGCTGCCTGGGAGGGTGGTAGAGGCAGGTTGCCTCACATCCTTTAAAAAGTATCTGGATGAGCACTTGGCACGTCATAACTTAAGGCTATGGGCCAAGTGCTGGTAAATGGGATGTGTTGGTGCAGACTTGATGGGCCGAAGGGCCTCTTCTGCATTGTAGGATTCTATGAATGTGGTCAGATAAAGAATTAGTGAATTGTCCAGAGATCTGCTCCCGTACCACTGCCTTTACCTTCCCAAACACACAAGAACCTCATATTGGGATTCTCGAGGGCTACACTGATGTGTAAGTACACAGAAATAACTCTCATTGTTCTGGTCATTTGTAAGCCCTTTGCAACTGTAACTAAGGGGCTATTCTTCCTGTGTGATGAAATGATCTTATTGCAAGTTTAATTGGTCAAAGCACTCTGAATGTGGAATTCATCCACAAACCAGGAAGTCCCAAGTTGGGGTCCTCATCCATGTGCACGTGCACAGCAGCTGGTTTAATTAATCGGGTTGCCAAGACTCTGTTTCAAGTCACACATAAAGAACAGACAGTTGGACAAGGCATTGAGAGATAGTTGGCATCATGGAGCCGCACTCCAGCATGGGCAAGTTGCCTCTGCAGCAGAAAAATGAAGGAGTTTTTTTTAAACAGTAGGAAAGGGTTAATTTGTAACCATCAGCTGCTTCAGTCATTTATGTCAGAGTGTTTTCAAGTACCGATATTTTGAAAATGAATCCAAAGTCATATATAGAAGCAGCCTGACTGACTTGTAAACACTGACATTCAGAGCTCTCTTCTGTTTGGTTCCCAAGCTGTGTCAAGTGGCAAAATGCCAGCCAGAGGCTGGTGCACATCCAAGCAAGGACCCAGGATGCATCAGCAGTGGCTGGGGAGCAGGCCATTCACATAACCTTTCAGAAACACAGCAATGAGACTTAATTGCTTAAGATTGGGGACATTTTCTGAAATAAGGAAATTTACCTTAACACTTGTACATTTACAATAAGCATAGGATACACTCAATGTTATCAGTGTATAGAATAGGGTGTAAAGGAGAAAACTGATCAATGAAATAGTGTGGTATATGGATAAGGCAAATCTCAACATTGCTTCTCTGCCTTTTAGCTAGATGAAGCATAGAATCAAGCACAAGATTAGTCGTAATGACTGCTGTCAGCTCAGGTCTAGAATCTCTCTCTTGTGGGGACCACGAATTGGATTAAATTTGAATTTAAATAGGTTTTTTGGAGCAAGCAAGGAGATGGATTAGGGATTGCCTGATCACTGTGCACATTGGCTTTTGTAACTGAGAAAGGAATAACATTTTAAAAAATCTAGAATATTACTTCAAAATATGCCAGGAAAGCTAGACCAGAAGACATAAACTTAAGTCAGTGAAAGGGAAACTTAAAACCAATATTAGAAGTTCTGCACTCAGAATAACCCTGCAGTCTGGATAATGACTGCAAAAAGAAAGCTATTCACGATGCAATAGAGTCAGTCACCGAGTTTTACAGCACCAAAAGAGCCCATCGGCCCATCGAGCCCACCCCATCCATCAAGCACCTATCTATTCTAATCCCATTTTCCAGTACTTGGTCTGTAGCCTTGTACGTTATGGTGTTTCAAGTGTTCATCTAAATGCTTCTTAAATGTTGTGAGAGTTCTTGCCACTACTACCCTTTCAGGCAGTGAGTTCCAGATTCCCACCACCCTCCGAGTGAAAAGGTTTTTCCTCACATCTCCTATAAACCTCCTGTCCCTTACCTTAAATCCATGGTCCCTGCTTATTGACCCCTCTGCTAAGGGGAAAAGTTCCTTCCTATCTACCTTATCTGTGCCCCTCATAATTTTGTACACCTCAATCAGGTCTCCCCTCAGCCTTCTCTGCTCCAAGGAAAACAACCCCAGCCTATCCAGTCTCTTGACAGCTGAAACGCTCCAGCCCAGGCAACATCCTGGTGAATGTCTTCTGCACCTGCTCTGGCGTGATCACTTCCTTCCTATATAGTGTGGCGACCAGGACTGCACACAGTCCTCCTGCTGTGGCCTAACCAACATTTTGTACAGCTTCATCATAACCTCCCTGCTCTTATGCTTCGGTTTTTTTTATACTTTTCCAATTCAATCAAATCAAATCCAATTCAGAGTCTCAACAAGTTGAGACATTTCAGATCCAGGCTGACAAGACAGGGCAAGCGACCAAACCACCCTGTCCTGGGCCTGATCTACATGAGCCAAGCTGATTGGAGAAGGGGGAGGTTCCTCCTCCAAGACTTGAGCTCATTTGCATCTTAGCCAAAAGGCCAAGATGCCGTTTTTAAAAATTGCTTCATATGAAACATATGAAGCTTCAGCGTAACCTAATGACCTCAACCAGGTGCGGCCGACCATGGGCTGCCGACCATACTACACTTGATCTTAGCCAAAAGGCCGAGAAGCTTTGCTTCGGTTAATAAAGACAAGTATCCCATATACCTACTTAACCACCTTATCTACCTGTCCTGCTATCTTCTGAGATCTATGCACATGCACGTCAATGTGATACTATGATGGGAAACTTGAACATCCTGAACTTTCCTATGCGGGGAACCCGTCCATTATTGAGGTACAAATTTCTGGAAGAGTGCCAGCTACTTGGAATGCTACAAGTGTGGAGAGCAATTGTATTAATGAAAAATAACAGAAATAACTGGCTAGTTCGTCAACCCAACAGAATCTGCTCACAGCTGGTCTGACGCCAAGATCCAAACGAACAGGAAACCTGAGCATTGCCTGGGATTCCTTCAGCCTGATATGAAAGATGAGTTTGGATGGGCAGAATGACCTTTTCTTGTCCTTGACCTTTATATTCCAGTCTATGGGAGATATATGGGACAGAACTGAAGGCTTTAAAATTAAAACTCCTAATGAATTGTATGGATTGAAATCTGCAATATGACATTTTAAATGTCAGAATAATAAAGCGCGTTAATCAATATTTGACCGCATTTTAAAGCAGTACGTGTTGCTGCATTAAATTGAACTGCAGGAGTTTGTGCAGGGTTACAACTGGTTATGTTGTTTCCCAGCAGGGGGGTTGCTTTACAGCTCTCTGCCTCGGCCACAGCCTGCACTGCCGGCCGGCTCTCCGCCCGGAGCCTCCCCGCAGCCGCAGCAGCACCGCCTTCCGCCCCAGCCTTCCTTACCTTTATTCGCTACTTCCCAGGCGACCTCGAACAGAAAGAGGTTGTCGGTTGGGAGTTCCTCGTCGAAGCCGGTAAGCGAACTGTAAGAAAGCGAGTTACTCAGGAAGGACATGGTGCTGAGATCCCCCCACAACAGAGACGGAGAGGAACTGGTTCGAGAGCAACTTGCAAACCGAGCCTGGGCACCGATCCAGCTGCCCGCAGCGCCTGAACCCGCCGCCAGGGGGGGGAAAGCTCCATCGCCAACAAACTGCACTGACCACCGGGGCCAACAGGGGGAGCGAGTTTACAGGAAGCGCCTTGGGAATGAATGAATCTGCCCAACAGGTGAGTCACTCACTACCTGGGGGAAAGAAAGGACTGCCACGTGATACTGTTTCTGATGAAGCTCTAACGTTAATATTGACCTTACGGTCTTATACCACCTTTAATGTGCAGCAATAAGGTTTAAGAGTAAAACAAAACCGTGGCGGCACGGTAGCACAGTGGTTAGCACTGCTGCTTCACAGCTCCAGGGTCCTGGGTTCGATTCCCGGCTCGGGTCACTGTCTGTGTGGAGTTTGCACATTCTCCTCGTGTCTGCGTGGGTTTCCTCCGGGTGCTCCGGTTTCCACCCACAGTCCAAAGATGTGCGGGTTAGGTTGATTGGCCAGGTTAAAAATTGTCCCTTAGAGTCCTGAGATGCGTAGGTTAGAGGGATTAGTGGGTAAATATGTGGGGATAGGGCCTAAGTGGGATTGTTGTTGGTGCAGACTCGATGGGTCAAATGGCCCCCTTCTGCACTGTAGGGATTCTATGATTCTATGAAAAGTTAAGGAAGATATTAGCAGGAATAGACGGCACGACAATTGGAAAGATTTAGGAAAAGTAAGAGGAAGCTTGGCTAAAAAAGGTGAATTTTAAGAAGGTTTTTAAAGGTGGAGATGGAATGTATGGTAAAAGGGGTTAAGAATCGGCACAGTGGTTAGTACTGCTGCTTCACTGCGCCAGGGACTTGGATTTGATTTTGACCTTGGTCTGTGTGGAGTCTGCACGTTCTCCTCATGTCAGCGTGGGTTTCTTCTGGGTGCTCTGGTTTCCTCCCACAGTCTGAAAGATGTGTGGTTAGGTTGATTGGCTATGCTAAACTGCCCCTTAGTCTCAGAGGGGACTAGCAGGGTAAATATTTGGGGCTATGGGGATAGGGCCTAAGTGGGATTGTTGTTGGTGCAGACTCGATGGGTCAAATGGCCTGCTTTTGCACTATAGGGATTCTATGAAGAGTCAAAGAGTGGCTGGAACTTGCATGCCTTAACACCTGAAAGGAAGAGAAAAGGTTTTTTGTTAAGGTGTCGGATGAGATGAAGAATGAAATGAAACTGGGGACAAGGACAGCTTTGAGATAGGGTAAGTCAGTGCTGCTGGAGAAAGATATCGAGTGTATGCATATAGCCACACATGGCACTGAGTGTGGATCTTAGGATGTGGCGGGAACAGCAGTCCGAGGAATGTTGTGTGTCCCAGAGACACCTGTAATCCTGGGTGGATTCAAAACATGAGGAATGGAACTTGAGTTGGAATCCATGTGGGGTGAGTCAGAGGCAGTCGCTGCGGAAGGAAATATAGCTGTGAAAGTGAGTTTTGGTAAACATCTCTTCAAACATGAGGAAGGAAATGGAAAACAATGAAGGTGGACATGGCAAAAAAGACAAACAGAAATCCTGTCAGAGAGAAGAACAGTACTTCTTTAGGGCAGGCATTCCTGGAAGAGAAATGGCAGTGAATTAGATACTAATAAAAGCAAATTACTGTGGATGCTAGAATCTAAAACAAAAACAGGAAATGCTGGAAAATCTCAGCAGGCCTGACAACATCTGTGGAGATAGAACAGAACTAACATTTCAAATCTGGATGAGGTCTGATGAAGTGTCATCCAGGCTTAAAAGATGAGCTCTGTTTTTGTTTCAGATTCCAGCATCCACAGTAATTTGCATTTACCCCAGAATGGCTCTTGGCTTTGGAAATTGTCTATATTAAAAAATATTAGGTAACAGATTAACATAGGATGTTGTTTATATTTAGGAAGGGCATGTGTTAAAACAGAAGACAGTTCAAACTACAATGAATGTTAAATGACAGAGATATGAAGCAAGATTGGAGAACTTTGGGCCTTATGTAGGCATTAAAGTGGGTTTGCAAGCTCTATCTTTCTCCTTGAGTTTTCAGAAAATCGAGATTAAAGTTAGAAATGCAGGTCAGAAATAACTTTGCCATTTTTAACCTGTGTTAGTAATATTTGGAGATGGGGGGAGAAGCTGTTTGACCTACAGCCATGAATCATTCGATTGGGTTCAAAGATTGATGACATTTGTACTCCAGTTACAAATAAATGAGGTATGTCCTATTCCTTACACTTCTCTTGTCACTGGAATATGGACAAGAATGTGTCCACAGTAGATCAGCCAGCCAGAAACCTCACTGTGATTCTGGATACACTTGGTCTAGTGTGAAGGCCTGAAACATCGATTCACACACCTTGGATACAACTAGCTTTCAACAGAAGGAAATGGTGGCGTCACCGTTGGGTTGGCATGCATCACTGTGAGCGATCAGACACTACAGCAGTTTGGCAACATCAAAAACAACACCCACAATGACGGCTGCAGAACCTGCAACTTGCGGATTAATCTCTTAAACTGCCAGAAAAAGGAGCTACACCATTCCTAATGGATTTGATTTGCTGCATGTCCATCATCTTACATAGATGGAAGTTGCTAACAAAGTTGCAAACTGTGTTCTACTATAAGAATAGCTAGCAAAGTCTAACTACTCTAAAGGTGTCAGTCCCAACTTTGTAATATTTTCACTGAATCAAAACCTCATGGGTTCCATCTTCTATTGTTTTGCCCACTCAGTTTATGCCACTCTGTAACTTTCTACTCTGATCTATCCAACAAGCTGTGGTTCCTAACTAAGTCTCATCTGCAAATTTGAGTGCACAACTTTCTAGTGCATAGAAACTACAAAGGGTCATGAGCAAAGCCCAGTCCATCACGCAAACCAACCTCCCATCCATTGACACTGTCTGCACTTCCCACTGCCTTGGCAAAGCAACCAGCATAATTAAGGACCCCACGCACTCTCTTCCACCTTCTGTCGGGAAAAAAATACAAAAGTCTGAGGTCCCGTACCAACTGACTCAAGAACACCATCTTCCCTGCTGCTGTCAGACTTTTGCATGGACCTACCTTGCATTAAGTTGATCTTTCCCTACACTATGACTGTAACACTACATTTTACACTCTCTCCTTTCCTTCTCTATGAATGGTATGCTTTGTATAGCGCGCAAGAAGCAATACTTTTCATTGTATACTAATACATGTGACAATAATAAATCAAATCAAAATCCTTCCCATAGTGTGGTGACCAGAACTGCACACGCTACTCTAGCTGTGACCTAACGAGTATTTTATACAGCTCCATCATAAACCTTCCTGCTATTAAATTCTATGTCTTGGCTAATATTCCATATGCCTTCTTAACTAACTTATCCACATGTCCTGTTGCTTTCAGGGATCTTTGGATATGCGCCCAAGGTCTCTCTTGTCCTCTATACTTCCTGCTGTTCATGGTGTATTCCCAAAATGCATCACCTCACACTTTTCAGGGTTAAATTCTATTTGCCACTGGTCTGCCCGTCTGACCAGCCCATCTATATCATCCTGTAATCTAAAACTTTGCTCCTCGCTATTTACCACACCACCAATTTTCGTGTCATCTGCGAACTTACTGATCATACCCCCCACAATCACATCTAGATCATTACTGTACACTACAAACAGCAAGGGACACAGCACTGATCCCTGCGGTACACAACTGGACAAAGGCTTCCAGGCATAAAAACAACTTTTGACCATTACCCTCTGCCTCCTGCCACTCAGCCAGTCTTGGATAAAAATTGCCCTAGATCCCATGGATTCTTACCTTCTTGATCAGTCTCTCTTGTTAAATGCCTCACTGAAGTCCATGTGGGCTACATCAACTACATTGGCCTCATCTACACACCTGATCACCTCTCAAAATTCAATCAAATTTGTTAGACGTGATCTTCCCCAAGCCATGCTGACTATCCTTGATTAATCTTTGCCTCTCCAAGTGGGGATTATTTCTGTCCCTCAGAACTTTTTCCAATAATTTTCCTAAAATTCCTAATTACTTGCTGAACCTGTGTACTAACCTTTTGTGATTCATACAATTGGACACCAAAATTCTTCTGAATCTCAGAGCTCTGCAATCATTCATCATTTTGATAATATGCTTTTTCTTAATCAAAATAGACAATTTCACATTTTGTACTCCATTTGCCAGATCTTTGCTCATTCATTTAACTTGTCTATGTCCCCTTGTAGCTTCCTCATGTTGTCTTCACAGTTTACTTTCCTACCCATCTTTATATCATCTGCAAATTTAGCAACCGTACTTTGGTCCCTTTATCCAAGTCATTTGTATAAATTGAAAAATGTACTGATCCCGAAGCATACCACTCATTACATCCCACCAACCAGAAAAAGACCCCTTTGTTTCCTGTTAGCCATCGAATCTTCTATCCATGCCAATATATTTGATTAAATTAAAATTCTCCAGTCTGAGTGGCCTCCTTATAAATCTCATTTACACCTCCTCTGGTGCATTCACATCCTTCCTTTGGTGCGGTGACCAGAACTGCACACTATTCCAGCTGTAGCCTTACCAATGTTTTATATACCAGTATAACCTCCCAACTTTTATATTCTCTGCCTCAGCTAATCAAGGGAGGTATCCTGTAAGCCTTTTTGACTACTTTATTTACATGTCCAACCACCAGGAGGGATCTCTGGTCCCTCTGTTCCTCTACATCTCTCATTTACTGTATTCCCTTGTGTTATTAGTTTTCCCCAAGTGCATTACCTGACACATTTACAGATTAAACTCCATGTGCCACTGTTCCATTCAGGTAACGAGACTATTAATATCTTCCTGCTTTCTTCTTCATTATTAACCACACAGCCAATTTTTATATTATCTGTAAACTTCTTAATCCTAGCCAGTACGTTTACGTTCAAATCATTGATACGTCTCACAAAAAACCAGGGACTTAGTACTGCGCCCATTGGATACAACCTTCCATTCACAAAAATACCCATCAACCATTATCCTTTCTGCTATTTCCCAACCAATGTTACAAGGTTATTTCCAATTCCACATGCTTTCAATTTTGTTGTGTATCATTTGTGCTTATCAGATACCTTCTGGAAGTCCAAATAGACGACATTGATTGGGCAGTCCCCTATTTGCCATACGAGTGACCTCCTCAAAGAATTCAGCTGGATGAATCAGATATGACTGCTCCTTTATAAATCGATGCTGACTCTTTTCAATCAGCTCATATTTGTCCAAGTTCACAGTTAATCAGAATAAGAAGGTAGATTCCAGTAATTCTTCCACAACTGATGTTAAACGGACAGCCCTGTAGTTAGCTCAACTATTCCTCCATAAATAGTGACTTCCAAAATCTAGAGAGCTTTAATTAGCCATTATGCACTATTATAAATTATCATTTAGTTCTCAAATGCTACACTCTTGTGTCTTTTGCTCTAGAAAGCAAGTAGTACATCAGTGCACCTATGAGTGCAACCGGTTCTCCACCAAGTGGAATTAGAGTGCACCCAATAGACTATAATGCTTTGGTGCATTCACAAAGAGTGTGTGTAGGAATTCTGCATGGTTTGGGTTTCCCAACTGAGAATTGACTAATTGCCTGGTCTGATGATTACCTGCATTGGGTATCATTTTGTGTTGGTAGAATATCTGAGATCTCATGAGGTCACAGTCTGTGGTGCTTATTTCGTGCTTGGGGTTGAGAATACACACACAACTGGCTGGAGAAGGAAATCTCATCACTCACGTAGTTGATATTAGAAACATTTGGGAAGTGAAGTGTACCATTTTGATCAAATGACATCTTGGTGTTTATGTTTTCTAGACAAATACTTTTTGATATAAATTATATCCCTTTATTGTACATTTATAAATAAGGAAAAGATTCCCAAACTCCTCTCAGAATGACAGTGACCTACGCTGAGGCTTAATTGCACCGGTACATGGCATTTTGTACCTCACTTTCAACCTCAATAATTCCCAATAACTCACCAAAAGCAATAATTGTGTGTCTAGAAGTAGTACATTGGATGTGACATGCTTTTGGACATCCTGAGTGTTATGATGAAGTGCTATGTAAATGCATTTGTGTTTCTTCTTTCCAAGTTTGCATTCCAAAACAACAGCAGTTTACGTTTATTCCTCATATCAGAAAATGCCTTGGAGCACATCATAAAGCAGTGAGATGGGTACTGAGCGAGAAAAGGAAGAAATGGAACTGGGAGGAGATGAAAAAGCATGGCTAAGTAGATGACCCTTGAAAGCATCCTTGCTTTTGTCCCTTCAGACTCAATTATTCCAATGTTTTCGTGGCAGGTCTTTCAGCTCCTATCCTCCATACACTTCAGTTCATCCAAAATACTGCTGCATGTTTTCAGTGCACACCAACTTCGGCCCACCCATCAGCCTGTGCTCACTGACCTACTCCTGGTCCCCTGCTGGCATCTATTTAAAATTTTCATCGTCATGTCAAAATCTTTTATGGCGTCATCCCATACTATCTCTCTAATCTCCTCTAGATCTTCAACCCTCCAACTCTGGCCTCTTCACCACCCTTCATCCCACTGGGCTTTCAACCTTCAAGGCCATAACCTCTCAAGTTCACTCCTTACACCTCTCCTTATCTTGTCTATCTCTCTTCCTTTAAGACATTCCTTAAAGCCCATTATTTTGTCCAAGCTTTGAACCACACCTCCTAAAAAACGTCCTTGATTCCATGTCAATCGTTGTCCAGTACTTTCCTACCTTAAATAAATCCGAATGTAACTTGTTGATTTTTGAAATTGGGATGAAGTTGAAATTGCTTGGGAGAGAATTCCAGAGGCCATGGACATCATGAAGAAATGATTAAACTTCAATGATGGAATGGAGGGAGACAATGTGGGCAGTGAATATTGACAAGCTATTTGACTGGAGGGATTTACAGATGATTATGTCCTTCAGAATATTTGCTTACAGTCTTCAAACAGTGATGGATAACAATCAGGTGAAAGAATACTGATTTTTTTCCCCTTCATAAACCAGAGCATTGAAACAAAATGTTTTCAGTATGGGCAATGACACCTCTTTAATCAGATGCTTATGAGTCACGTTATTCTACAATTAAAGTCCCACAGCATTGTCCTTCTAAATATTTTATTTGAAAATGTAAATACAAAAGGCATGGAACCGCACATATCCATTTGTATTCATCAGTTAAAATTATTAAATTTATATTAATTAAAATTCATCAAAGACCATTTCAATGATCCTTTGACAACATTTTGTGTTTTAAAATATGAACAGCGAATGTACTGGAAATGTTCTAATTTATTTTAAAAAGGTTTCTTTCAATATAATCTAAAATCTGTTCAAATAAATTAATTTAAAATATTTTTCAATAAATAGTTTAAAAGCTTTAAAAGCTGCTTCAATAAATAATTTAAAATCCATAAGCTATAAAATATATTATTTGTTAGTAACTGAAACCTGTTTTACAAGTTAGTTCCTCATTTATACCATGTATTTCAGAAATTGCGGCAGCATGCCAGTTAACAGGAAATGATTTACTGGGCATGGCATCAAAAACGTCAATTTCCAATAAATGATAAGTTTGTTATTATGTGAGGATTGCACATATTCTGGTAAGATCAAAGTCATATATTGTATTCCAGGTGGCTGGTAAAACATTACTTTAAGTTTTCTTCACAGATGTCTTCTCTCCTCTTTTGAGGGGAGAAGTAGGGTGTTGTGTAACAGGCGCTGGCTCCTTTATTCTTTAATGATTATATTGTTGCTTTTAAGTATTTCTCTTTGTATAGTATGGGTGACAATATTTCAAAATTATTATCATTGCAAGAATTTTTTTCTATAAACATAAAACTGACCTGTGCTCACCCAAGTGCTCAATCTCCATGGCAATGCATGTCAGCACAATATTCATCATGGACAGCACCATGATGGAGTCCATTCCTGCTTTGCCCAATGCCTACATACAACACTCATCCCAGCACCAACCATGACACTGAATGTACCTTTTCCTTTGGCTTCCCTCATTTATAGACTTGTGGCCACCTCTCCTGAGACCAGCCAATTCAACATACCTAATGAATTGAATCAGGGACTGTTGACCTGATGCTTCAGTCCCAACACTGGATTGTCCCACTGAGCCATCAGAACTGCTTACTTTCAGCAGTCTCTGTTTGCTCTGATTTCTAAATGGCACAACTGTGTTGAAATATGTCTCTGTTAACTAGCCAGAGCAGACATACCAAATAGATTTTCTTATAATGACTTTGTTGCAGTTTTTTTAAAAATGGTCAATTTCTAAAATGTAATGAGCAGGTGGCTGATGACAAAACAGTGTGGCTATTGTCAGTTACCTTTCTACACCTGTCATTCGAACCTGTACCTTTGACCCTCTAACTTTAAATTTAAAACAACAAGCAGTGCTTCTAGCATCTGTATCTTAAGTTCTTTGCCCCAAATTTTCAACAGCAATTGCTATAATTTTGGGTCTGTAGTTCCCTCACCTGCTCTCCAGAAGATGCTAACTATTCTAGGACATGGTTGCACAGTCACCCTCCTGTATCTCAACCAAGTGACAGTTCTTGTTGTGTGAGCTCAGAAAACTCTATGTCAGGAGAGCATTCACATGTTGGTGAGGCATTACTGATCAGCTTTACACTGGCTTCAGTTGATGTCCTTACACAGTTGCACTTACGATCAAAACTACCCGAATAACAATCTTAGCCGATGTACCCCTCCCTAGCCAAGGAGCTGAGCTCATTAGTACCCTAGCCTCTTCTTTCTATATAGCCTGCCCTGCTCAATGTCATTTAAGACCTATTTTTTGCCCATTTCTTCCAGTGCTTTCACACCTTTGCTCATGTAGACTAGCCTGTGACTATTCTGTTAATAGGTTGCATGTGGAAGTTGTCACAAATGTATCATTCCATATTAGTGTCTTTCAATGACATTTCAGTATTGCACACTGCAGGCAAGTTGAAAAGGGACTGGAGGAATTGAACACTAAGTTAATACCAGGTAGCAATTTTTGTAAGGTTGGGCTATAACTCACAATTTAGAAAGGTTACCAGCAACATATAGTGGCAGAAAAGCAGAGCCATGCTAAAGATTTTCATTAGTTTTTCTGCCTGTTATGTGTAGATTGTAAATGTGCTTTGTGCCAATTTGCCCTTTCCTGTATTTCTAGTCAAATTTAAAACTATTCGTTTCGCCGATGTTTGTTTGTAACAGGTTTTACCAATGCCGACACAGAGCATAGTAACCAGAAGATTACCCCCCCCCCCGCCCCACCTTTCGTATAACGTTCTGAAAAAAAGAGATTAAATAAAGAAACTTTTCTATCAGTAAACTGTTTCCAGTGGGGTTTTTCTATCAGTAAATTTGAGTTTTGACTCTTCTCAACAAAAATGATAAACATATTTCAATGTCCAACAACTGACAATCCCACACTGAGAATGTCCATCCTTTAGAAGTGTGAGGTGCAGCCAAGCATCTGCATAAACGTTACAAAGTGGCATCTATTATGGAGCAAACGTAAAGTTCACAAACACTGCCATTCTTTTGATTTCCATGCTAGATGAAGGATTTGTGCTAAACAGCGACCGAATTCCTCTAGGATCATATGTTCTGTTACTGAGAGGGAATGATAAGCTTTCTCCGCCTCTTCTGCCTGGGCCAGGAGGCAGCCACAAGTAGCATCGATGACGTCCCAGGTGACAAAGGTCAAAGGGTGTCTGTCAACAGTTCAAAACAGTCAACAAAATGAAGACATGAGCATGTCAGTTGATGCAGTCACTCCTTTGAATGAAACATCAAAGTATGACAAATACCATCATATTAAGGAATATATATATATATCATGAAACTGCTTCCAGAAATATTCTCACAAGAAAAGTGTCCTAGGAAAAGGGCAATAGAAAAGTATATTGTTGCAATGTACAGGTAGGTTGGGTTTTAATATGCTAATGGCTGGTTGATGCAAGTGCCATCAGTGACAGATTTTTAAGTAAGTTGATTTATTAGTGTCACATGTAGGCTTACATTAACACTGCAATAAAGTTACTGTGAAAATCCCCTAGTCGCCACACTCCAGCGTCTGTTCGGATACACTGAGGGAGAATTTAGCATGGCCAATGCACCTAACCAGCACGTCTTTCAGACTGTGGGAGGAAACTGGAGCACCTGGAGGAAAGCCACGCAGACATGGGGAAAACTTGCAGACTCCGCACAGACAGCGACCCAAGCCGGGAATCGAACATGAGGCAGCAGTGCTAACCACTGCGCCACCATGCCACCCCTTTCCTTTCCTCCATTGTTAAATTTAAAAAGCCAATGTGTAGAGTGGACTGGGCAAACCTAAATCCATCACCTTGCTTGCTCCAAAAAACAAAATCAAATTGAATTCAATTCATAGTCCCCATAAGAGAGAGAAACAAGATGTAAGCTGACAAGATAAAGCGTTGCACCTGATCTTGGGCTTGATCTGATGGTGGACACAGCCAAAAGACCAAGAAGCTCACTCCTGCCAGGTAAGTGACAGATGTTGCCTTTGCAGCATTTTGAAACTATCTCCCAAAAAGTGTTTGTTACCTCCAACCACAGGCTTATGTCCAATAATAACTGCTCTTTAAGATAAAGTGGTAAACTGGCCACTGGGGTCTGGCCAAATTCCAATTGTCCAATTTTCAGATACCCAAAGGGCAGTTTTTAAACAAAAAATAATAAATTATTCAACATATAATTTACTAAGCATCTTCAAAATCATTAGTTCTGTTTTACTTCATCATTAATATTTATTGACTGTATACACAGGATGCCTAATCAGTTATGTCAGATTTTCATGCGTCAAGATGATACTAACTTTGGATGATACCAGATTGCCCAGATATAGCACTATCAGTGAGCCAAACAGAATAACATGATACTTGCACAGTTTTAAAGCCAAACTTTTAATGTAGATATATTTAGGCAAATTCTAGGATATTTCAGATTTAATGGTATATCTCTATCTTTTCCTTTCCAAAGTTTGTGTTTAATACTTGGTGTAGTGATTCAGTCATATGCCAGTTTCACAGCACCAACACCCTTTATTGTGAACCAAAGGAAAAGGCCACTCCCGTAGCTTGCAGTCAGGGAGTCTTCATCTCGAGACATAGAAACATAGAAGATAGGAGCAGGTGGAGGCCATTTGGCCTTTCAAGCCTGCTCCACCATTCATTAAACTCATGGCTGATCATCCAACTCAATAACCTAATCCTGCTTTTTCCCCATGACCTTTGATCCCATTTGCCCCAAGTGCTATATCCAGCCGCCTCTTGAATGCATTCAATGTTTTGGCATCAACTACTTCCTGTGGTAATGAATTCCACAGGCTCAACATTCTTTGGGTGAAGAAATATCTCCTCACCTCCGTCCTAAATGGTCTACCCTGAATCCTCAAACTGTGACCCCTGGTTCTGGACTTCCCCACCATCCACCAGGGAGGATGTTCCCTGCATCTATCCTGTCTAGACCTGTTCGAATTTTATAAGTCTCTATGAAACCCCCTCTCATTCATCTGAACTCCAGCGAAAACAATCCTAATCTAGTCAACCTCTCCTCATACATCAGTCCCGCCATCCCCGGAATCAGCCTGGTAAACCTTCGCTGCACTCCCTCGAGAGCAAGAACATCCTTCCTCAGAAAAGGAGACCAAAACTGCACACACTACTCTTGGTGTGGCCTCACCAAGGTCCTGTATAGTTGCAACAATACGTCCCTGCTCCTGTACTCGAAATCTCTCGCAGTGAAGGCCAACATGTCATTTGCCTTCTTTACCGCCTGCTGCACCTGCATGCTTACCTTCAGTGACTGGTGCACAAGGACACCCAGGTCCTGCTGCACACTCCCCTCTCCCAATTTACAGCCATTCAGGTAGAAATCTGCCTTCTTGTTTTTGCTTCCAAAGTGAATAACCTCACACTTATCCAAATTATACTGCATCTGCCATTGATTAGCCAACTCACCCAATGTGTCCAGATCATTCTGAATGATCTCTGCATCCTTGTCACAGTTCACCCTCCCACCCAACTTGGTATCATCTGCAAACTTTGAGATGTTACATTTTGTTCCCTCATCCAAATCTTTAATATATATTGTGGATATCTGGGGTCCAGCACCAATCCCTGTGGCACCCCACTAGTTACTGCCTGCCAATTTGAAAAGCACCCATTAATTCCTACTCTTTGTTCCTTCTGCCAACCAGTTTTCTATCCATCTCAATACAGTTCCTCCAATCCCATGTGCTTTAATCTTGCATGATAATCTCTTGTGTGGGACTTTGTCAAACGCTTTCTGAAAGTCCAAATATATCACATCTACTGCTTCCCCCTTGTCAACTCTACTAGTTATATCTTCAACGAATTCCAACAGATTTTGTCAAGCATGATTTCCCCTTCATAAGTACATGGTGACTCTGTCTGATCCTGCCACTGCTTTCTAAACGCTGTGTTACAAAGTCCATGATAATGGATTTGAGAATTTTCCCCACTACCAATGTTAAGCTTACCTGGTCTATAATTCCCTGTTTTCTCTCTACCTTCCTTTTTGAATATTGGAGTGACATTCACTATCCTCCAATCTGCAGGGACTGTTCCAGCACCTACAACACTGGTCCAGGTAAAATTACAGGCTGGCTGCTTCCCATTGGTTGCACTTCTGTTCACTCAGTAAGGCAGCTCTTACTCCATGAAGCCCACAAGTAGATCTATTAATGATTCCCCGTGGTCTTCGTGGATGTCATAACACCTCTCCCTCCTTAGGTCCATGTCTCTTCCAGCACACCCGCAGCAAGAATGTACTTTTCGGCATTTGGTGCTTGGATGGAGGTCCGTTGAAGGAGGAGCTGGCTCAGGCAGTGTAAACCAAACAGGGGACCGTTTATTTTCGGAGGGAGTGCGCTGTCTTACCAAAGCAGGTTCTGCTTCAGCCCGGCGGCCCACTTTTTCAGCCTCCATCTCTGAGTCTGTACCTCTGCTATCTGGAGGGACCAATGTAGAGTCAGCTTCAAGCTGAGGGCTGGCACTGGTAGTGATTCTCCATGGCCGGTAGTGGGGGCAGATCAGGCAAGGACTTCCTGGCTCTGAGGTGGTCTAAGTGCTTCCTTAGGTTTTACCCTTAACTTTGACCTTGTAAGATACAGGTCCTGTTTTCTTCATAATGATCCCAGGGACCCATCTGGGACCATCCCCGGAGTTCCTCACATGAACCAGATCACTCGTTGCAAAAATTCTTTCTGTTCTCGTGGAATCAATGTTTCTTTTTTGGTTTTCCGGTTGAGACTCCACCTTCCCCGCCAAGTTTGGGAATAATAGGCTCAATCTGTTACGAAGCCATCAATAGCTCTGCTGAAGTAACACCTGTTATGGTGTGCTGTGTGACTGAACAAAAATAGTGCTGGTTTGGTCTTCACAGATGCCTCTGGTTGTTTCTTCATACTATTTTTGAAGGTGTAAACTGCCCGATGTGCCAGTCCATTTGATGACAGATGATAAGGTGCAATCCGGACGTGTCGGATGCTGCTGGAGAGCACGAAGTTCTAGTAATTATCACTGGTGAAGCCTTTGCTGCTATCGGAATCTAGGACTTCCGGTATTCCAGTATGTGCTGAGACTTTGCTGCAATTTCTCGATTGTAGCCTGAGCAATCATGAAGCCTATGCAGTGCATCTACAACCACTTGGAGTGTGTATCCACCATGATTAAAAATGCAGAACCCAAAAGGGGATCTGTAAAGTCCACATGTACATGCACCCATGGCCAGGCCACCCGCATGGCTGAGGGTGGGAGTTTTTGATTTTCCTGGCACAGGTCACTGGGGCACCTTGAAAGCTTGGGTATAATATGGCCTGTAGAATTTGCAGAATAGGTCGTGCCTGTAGTCTGTTCTTAAGCCCGACAAATCAGCTCATCTATGCGGCGACTATAAACTGATGGTCAATTGGGTCTTCAAACACGATGGGCACCCTATGCCCGGATCAAAGATCTGTATGCTAGGTTAATAGGTGGTAAGACGTTCTCCAAGTTGGACATGAGCTACGTCTATCTCCAGTTTGACTTGTGATGTTGGAATCACCTCCATCTCCATTTACTAGGAATTCCATCATCATTGGGACAACTTTTGTTGTTACAATTTGATTCAGTTGTAGTGTCCCCTCTGGAAGAAGGGTACCTGCATAGTACACTCAAGTACCAGCTTCAACTTCCTTCCTAAGCAGCATGTGTTTTGCCTGTTCCTGAAACATTGCCGTGGCTGTGTACTTTGACAATGCTTGCAATAATTGGTCCACTGGCAACTACACCTTTCTGGAGAATGTTCTTTAATAATCTTAGTGTTGGCACTGCCATTCCTTAACTGTCTAATCGTGACGTTACGGTTCCAATATTGAATGGGGCCCTTTAATACCTAGTTGACACAAGCACTCTCTATTGAGGACGGGTTGCATGAGGTCCCTCCTCCTAGTTGGAAGACATTGCTGCCTGATGCCTCTTGGAGCTCCTGAGCCCCTTATAATGCATTCTCAAGTGACAAGGCTATCTCAATGGCTTTTTTTAATGTCCAAATTAGGTTCTGTCAACAGCTTCTTTCGGGTAGTTAGGCCATTTATGCAACATACTGATCTGTCCCATAACATTTCATTAAGAGGCGGTCCAAATTTGCAGTGTTCAGCTAGTTTCCGCAACCCAACCAAGAACTCAGTGACAGGTTCTCCAGGGATTCTCCCAGCCACACTGAAGTGAAATTGCTAGAGGATTACAGGGGGCTTCAGGTTGGAGTGGTTTTTGATCACGTCTATGAGTTCATTAAAGGTTTTTGAGCCAGGGGCATCTGGATAGGTCAGGCTTCTTATTACTAAAAGCCTGTTGCTTTTTGTCTCCTTCAATGTTGTTAGCATGGAAGAAATAACACATGCACTCAGTATCAGAACATAGAACAGTACCGCACAGAACAGGCCCTTCGGCCCACGATGTTGTGCCGAGCTTTATCTGAAACCAAGATCAAGCTATCCCACTCCCTATCATCCTGGTGTGCTCCATGTGCCTATCCAATAACCGCTTAAATGTTCCTAAAGTGTCTGACTCCACTATCACTGCAGGCAGTCCATTCCACACCCCAACCACTCTCTGCGTAAAGAACCTACCTCTGATATCCTTCCTATATCTCCCACCACGAACCCTATAGTTATGCCCCCTTGTAATAGCTCCATCCACCCGAGGAAATAGTCTTTGAACGTTCACTCTATCTATCCCCTTCATCATTTTATAAACCTCTATTAAGTCTCCCCTCAGCCTCCTCCGCTCCAGAGAGAACAGCCCTCGCTCCCTCAACCTTTCCTCATAAGACCTACCCTCCAAACCAGGCAGCATCCTGGTAAATCTCCTCTGCACTCTTTCCAGCGCTTCCACATCCTTCTTATAGTGAGGTGACCAGAACTGCACACAATATTCCAAATGTGGTCTCACCAAGGTCCTGTACAGTTGCAGCATAACCCCACGGCTCTTAAACTCCAACCCCCTGTTAATAAAAGCTAACACACTATAGGCCTTCTTCACAGCTCTATCCACTTGAGTGGCAACCTTTAGAGATCTGTGGATATGGACCCCAAGATCTCTCTGTTCCTCCACAGTCTTCAGAACCCTACCTTTGACCCTGTAATGCACATTTAAATTAGTCCTACCAAAATGAATCACCTCACATTTCTCAGGGTTAAACTCCATTTGCCATTTTTCAGCCCAGCTTTGCATCCTATCTATGTCTCTTTGCAGCCTACAACAGCCCTCCACCTCATCCACTACTCCACCAATCTTGGTGTCATCAGCAAATTTACTGATCCACCCTTCAGCCCCCTCCTCTAAGTCATTAATAAAAATCACAAAGAGCAGAGGACCAAGCACTGATCCCTGCGGCACTCCGCTAGCAACCTGCCTCCAGTCCGAACATTTTCCATCCACCACCACCCTCTGTCTTCGATCAGATAGCCAGTTACCTATCCAATCGGCCAACTTTCCCTCTATCCCACACCTCCTTACTTTCATCATAAGCCGACCATGGGGGACCTTACTAAAATCCATGTATATGACATCAACTGCCCTACCTTCATCAACACACTTAGTTACCTCCTCAAAAAATTCAATCAAATTTGTGAGGCATGACTTGCCCTTCACAAATCCGTGCTGACTATCCCGGATTAATCCGCATCTTTCTAAATGGTTGTAAATCCCATCCCTAAGGACCTTTTCCATCAATTTACCAACCACTGAAGTAAGACTAACCGGTCTATAATTACCAGGGTCATTTCTATTCCCTTTCTTAAACAGAGGAACAACATTCGCCACTCTCCAGTCCTCTGGCACCATCCCCGTGGACAGTGAGGACCCAAAGATCAAAGCCAAAGGCTCTGCAATCTCATCCCTTGCCTCCCAAAGAATCCTAGGATATATTTCATCAGGCCCAGGGGACTTATCGACCTTCAGTTTATTCAAAACTGCCAGTACATCCTCCCTCCGAACATCGTTTTCCTCCAGCCTATTAGCCTGTAACACCTTCTCTTCCTCAAAAACATGGCCCCTCTCCTTGGTGAACACTGAAGAAAAGTATTCATTCATCACCTTGCCTATCTCTACTGACTCCATACACAAGTTCCCACTCCTATCCTTGACTGGCCCTAACCTCACCCTGGTCATTCTTTTATTCCTCACATAAGAGTAAAAAGCCTTGGGGTTTTCCTTGATCCAACCCGCCAAGGACTTCTCATGTCCCCTCCCAGCTCTCCTAAGCCCCTTTTTCAGCTCATTCCTTGCTAACTTGTAACCCTCAATCGAGCCATCTGAACCTTGTTTCCTCATCCCTACATAAGCTTCCCTCTTCCTTTTCACAAGACATTCCACCTCTTTCGTGAACCATGGTTTCCTCACTCGGCCATTTCCTCCCTGCCTGACAGGGACATACCTATCAAGGACACCCAGTATTTGTTCCTTGAAAAAGTTCCACTTTTCATTAGTGCCTTTCCCTGACAGTTTCTGTTCCCATCTTATGTCCCCTAATTCTTGCCTAATCGCATCATAATTACCTCTCCCCCAATTGTAAACCTTGCAATTATTGGGTCCAGTCTTCCCCATTGTGTCATAGAGCTCATAGAAAATGGCTTTTTCTTCACCCATTCATGAAATTCTTGACATTCTGAGGTTGTCCAGAGGGAAAGATAGAGGGGGAAAAGAATTTTTTCTCCTTGTTGTCAATGTAGTAATTCATCCACGCATCCGTTTCCCGGCACCAAAGGAAAAGGTTACTCCCGGGCTTTACAATCAGGTACTCTCCACCTCGAGACCTACAATACCGGTCCAGGTAAAGGTACAGACTTAAAACCCTGTTGGTTACTTCGCGTTGAATGAACCTCTGCCCACTCAATATGGCAGCTCATTCTCCACGGAGCCCATGGGTAGATTTATTGATGATCCTCCGTGGTCATCATAACACTTAAGTACTTCTATGAATGTCAGTTGATCTCCATTTCCTTGTCCAGATGGCCACACATTGGGCGGAATTTTACTGGCACATCCATCCGAGGTTCGTACAATCCCACCCGAGGCCAACGGAGAATGCCGTTCTCCGAGCTTCGCCCGCCCTATGGAATCAGGGCAGGTGTGCCGGTAAAATTCCAGCAATTGTGTGTGAGTCTTGAGAGTGAGGGCGAACAGATTAACTGACCATGGAGGAGTATCAGAGCCAAACCCAATCCTGTCCTTAACTACCCAAACAGATGGAGCTTCTCATCAGGATCTCTGGACAACAGTTGGGAACAGCACCAGTACACTTACATA
Organism: Mustelus asterias; assembly: GCF_964213995.1. Classification (NCBI taxonomy): domain Eukaryota; kingdom Metazoa; phylum Chordata; class Chondrichthyes; order Carcharhiniformes; family Triakidae; genus Mustelus; species Mustelus asterias. The sequence goes on from NC_135809.1 coordinate 93,336,601, forward strand.
TAGATGACTGATTTTGTTTCTTTCTGTCGTCAGCCCAGCCCAATTTTAACATCCTTACTATCGCTCTAGGATATTAGTTAGCTCACCAGAAACCAAGAAAAAAACTTAACATGTTTTGTTCTATGTTGATTATTATTATTAAAGACCAACAGGAGACCTATCCAAATAATAATATAATTGTTAGAAAAAGGAAATGAATACAAAGATTTTCTGTTAACACTTTCCATTCAGCATGCAAGCAAAATAATTTGTACTGGAATGAAGCTTGTCTGTAGGTAAATGATTAATTGGAACTTTATAGGGAAAATTCGCTCAGACTCCCTTGTAAATGAATCAAAAAATTGACCTTTGATTTGATTTGATATATTATTGTCACATATATTAGTATACAGTGAAAAGTACTGTTTCTTACGCGCTATACAAAGCATACTGTTCATAGAGAAGGAAACGAGAGAGTGCAGAACGTGGTGTTACAGTCATGGCTAGGGTGTCGAGAAAGATCAACTTAATGCGAGGTAGTTCCATTCAAAAGTCTGATGACAGCAGGGAAGAAGCTGTTCTTGAATCAGTTAGTACATGACCTCAGACTTTTGTACCTTTTTCCCAATGGAAGAAGGTGGAAGAGAGAATGTCCGGGGTGCATGGGGTCCTTAATTATGCTGCCTGCTTTGCTGAGGCAGCGGAGTTGTAATCAGAGTCAATGGATGGGATGTAGGTTTGCGTGATGGATTGGGCTACATTCACGACCTTTTGTAGTTTCTTACGGTCTTGGTCAGAGCAGGAGCCATACCAAGCTGTGATACAACCAGAATGCTTTCTATGGTGCATCTGTAGAAGTTGGTGAGTCATAGCGAACATACCAAATTCTTTTATTTAGAACAATTTCATTAGCTATCATCTAAAACTGCACCTTTTAATTTCTCTGCTAACACGGTTAGTCATAGAGTCAGAGGTTTCCAGCATGGAAACAGGTCCTTCGGCCCAACTTGTCCATGCCGCTCTTTTTTTTTAAACCCTTAAGCTAGTTCCAATTGCCCGCATTTGGCCCATATCCCTCTATCTTACCCATGTAACTGTCTAAATGCTTTTTAAAAGACAAAATTGTACCCGCCTCTACTGCTATCTCTGGCAGCTTGTTCCAGACACCACCCTCTGTGTGAAAGAATTGCCCCTCTGGACCCTTTTCTGTCTCTCCCCTCTCACCTTAAAGCTGAGTTAGGGAGATCAAGACCATTTTTAATCTGTGCAAAGTTAGCAGTCACCATAGTTTGCTTCTTTGCCCTGGGCTAATGAAGGGAGGATCATCCAGGATCACCATCCAGAGACATATGCTGGAAAATGCCCATGGCCTGTACATTCAATAGTGGCAATGCGTTTTTCCGAACCCATCAACTGTCAATAGCCTGTTGCTGTTCACAATCGAAGCTTGGGCATGTAGAACAATGAGGCCAATGTACTGGAGGGCTTCTATGATCTGTGGAACTGAACCCTCAGAATCTGAGTCTTAAATGTAGATGGGTAGGATATTGACATTGGAAGGGTTTTATTGTTAAAGTTACCTTTCCCGATTCATTTTCACTTGCTTTCTGTAGTTGAATATTTCAGGAAAAAGTTTAGTCCTAGGCTGACAAATGCCCATGTCACTGTGGTCAGGGATACTCATCAACGTCCTCCTCTCAGGACTCTCCTCATAATTTCGGCATCCAATACACTTGCAAATAGAGGAGCACATTATTTTTGCCTGAGCAAAGAAAAAAGGGCAAAATAACAAATAAAATCAATTATACCTCACTCGATGACACTCATGAAAGCATAACACAGGAAATTCCACTTTCATTTAATTCCCTACAAATGAAATGCTGAAAAAAAATTAAACCTTTCATACTTCTGAATGTTATTTACTGTCGGAGGCTCACAACATAATCAACCACTTGTTGACTCCATCTTAACCCAGTGATTTAACCCAGACTGTCAATTAAAGGGGAATGGTTTTTTAAGAAAAGGTATTTGATAGAATGCTATTTGTTCAAATTGGAAAGAGAGCCTTCATTAAAAGTGTATTTTAATATAATTTACATATTTAACTTAAACAGAAAATAATAAGCGGAACACTTTTACTAATACAAAAGCAAAGTACTGTAGTTGCTGAAGATCTGAAATAAATATTGCAAACACTTAGTATTCTGGCAACAGCTATGGGGGGAGAATTGGAAATAATGGCCACAGTTTAGTGACAGTGCTGGCGAAAATTGCCAGCGGGATCTTCCCCACTCCCCGCCCAATTCCCCGACCAGGTTCACGCCATGAAGGGTATGGACCTGATTAGCATAGATTATAATAAATTTAAATGTGATTAGCAGATTAGCCGGGCTACTTCTGCCCTCAACATATGCTCCCACCCACCTGGCGTGATGTCACACCAGCATGAATCACTACTGGTTTTCAAAAACAAAAACAGGGAGGGATAGCCCTCAGGTGGTAAGCGACATGACCAAGCAGTGCAACACCCTGGCACTGCTAACCTGTCATTGCCAACACAGCAATGCCATCCTGGGGCCTGTGCCAAGGGTGGGCTCTCTGGACAGCCCCATTTGTGGTGGGGAGGGGAATGGGGGGGGAGAGGATTCCCTTTGAGTGAGTAGGGGGAGGCCAGTACCTGCATTGAGGTGTTGGTGGTGCCTCCATTGGGATGGGGGTAGTGCCTGAAATGGGGGGGCAGTGCCCTGATCCTGGAGGGCGGGTGATCTCGCTCCATTCTTTGTGGAGGGTGGGTTGGGATGGAGCCTGCAAAGAGAGGTGGGTGGCGGTGCTGCCAGAGATGAGGAGGGGAGCTGCCCCAATGGCTGTTGGGAGTGGAGAAGGGAGGGTGAGTTCGGGTCACCCTTATAATTGCATGGGGTGGGGGGGGTGAGTGGGTGGGATGTCCCGATCTTTGTGATGGGGTGGGGGGTATGGGTGCCCCAATCTTTGCCTTGTGGTGGGCACGGGGGGTTTGGAGGGAAGGATTGCACTGATTTTTGCATTGTGATGGGGAGGGTTCCCTGATCTATGCGTTCTTGAGCGGGGGGGGGGGGGAAGAGAGTGGGTACCCCGATGCTTAGGAGGTTTCTGATGTCCATGAGGGGTGCAGTGGGCCCTTTAATTTAACCTTGAGATGGGAGCATTTGAAAATAGTGTTGCTGGCATGGCCCCGCCCATCCTGCTAGCTGTGTGATCCTCGCCAGCATTTAGAAATTGCACAGAATGCTGTTAAATCCAGTGAGGAAAAAGCGGCTGTGATGCTGGCGAGTTCACACAGCTTTTCCCACCTGATCCAACACTGTACGCAATTTTCCTCCAACCACTTCCCATAATACAGGGCAGTTCCTCCATTACCATCAAGCTCTACCCCACCAGCCTCTGTGTTCACCAGATTGTCGCCTTCCATTTCTACCGTGTACAACAAAATTGATTTACCAAGTGCACTTTCCCTTTCCACCCACTCTTGCCTCTTTTCCTGGAGGAACCACCTTCTCTGGGACAGCTTCTTCTTGCACCCTAATTCCGGATCTCATCTTTCTGGGCAACTATAGGAAATGCAACATACATCTATTTACTTCCTCTAACATTGCTGTCATGGCCTGAAGTATTGCTCCCATTTGAAACAGCAATTTACATAAAACTCCTTAAGTCTAGTATTTAGAATATGCTGATCATGATCCAGTCTCCTTTACACTGAAGATCCCAAATACAGATTAGGTAAGCATTGTGTTAACACCTTCAATCCCCTTTGCAAGTGTGAGCCAGAATCCCTGCGACATGCCTTCGCATTCCCGCTTTGTCTCTATAGCTTTGGTCTCATCCACTGTTTAAGCCGGGCCTAATGTTTCATCTTTCTGGTCAGCACTCTAGCCCTTTGGTCTGAGCGCGAATATTACTGAATTCAGATTTTAAGTATATTCTCTCTTTTCTTTATAGCAGGGGATATTTATATGTGGGGTGAGTCTGCTTGTATCTGGGGAAGAGGTTTAACTTTTGGCATGGAGACAGTGTTAGAGCTCCGCTGCTGGCAGTGAGTTACTGATTTTTTTTTTTTACTCCACTTATTTTGCTAGCATGTTCTGTTTTAATTAGAAAGTCATTTACAGTTGCAGACCTTTATTTTTCTCTTTCTCTGTTCTCCTGATTTTTTTGCCTTTTTAGTTAGATGAGATTCTCACGTTTTGACTTTTCATCATCTCACTGATCCTTTATATCTAATAGTTTTCTATTGAGCCGTTAACAGATCATTCAACACACCGACTCCCTCTCTCTGAATGATGTAACTGAGGATGCTATTCCTCAACACACTCGCCCCCACCCATACAATTATTTTCTCGACCTTGTGCTTGTGTTCCCTTTATTTTAAAGAAGATTACATGTATAAAATGTCAAAACTTTCATTTCCATTTCTAATGTATACATTGCCAACATTTTCTGATTTCTTCCTTGCCGCTAATCTTCTGGATGCCATATTATGGTTCACACTCCCTTCTTTCCATATTAGGAACTCACTTTCAACAATTTAGCAGGGAAAAAGCAAATCCACTCAGTTCCATCTGATAGCTCACCTCGTAACATTCACAATAATTTTTGAGACATCCTGAACGTTTGCAGTTACAACCTTTGTTATGCCGCAGCTTGATTTCTCCCAGCATCCCTTTTCCTATTTTAGGCCTGAAAGCTTCTGGGTTCCGATCCAAACATGCCTGAAGCAGCAGGAAGATGTTACTTGTTAGAAATGGTAAATTTATCTTATCTTTCTTGCACCTCTCTGATAACTAATATAAATGACAAACAATGCTACATGCAAGACTTGAAGATATACATGTCAACTGTCTGCATTTCATCGGATATCAGTTGTTCTAGAGCAGTGTCTCTTGGTCCTGCATTCGCACTCCTATATCCTTTGCTGCTTCTACAAATGAATGGCATAGCACATGGTGTGTGAGAATTCTCGCAAGATCAGGAATTCCCACCTACTGTGCAGTGGTCTTCAATATCCAAGAGCTGCATTAAGTAGAGGTAGGAGTGGAGTTAGCTCTGAGTGGGAGCCAGGATCATCATGATTGTTGTTTGGAAATTAGGCATACCTTCAAATGTTCAAAAGTAATGGCCACGGAGGCTGGACATTGATTGAGTGAAGCCTTTCCAGTTGGTGAATATACCCTGGTTTAGTCAGGGGACTGCACAGCCTGATAGGTGCCACTGGTTATTCCCTGGACCTGAGGGAATCCCAAGATTGGATAGATAGTGATCCTTCCCATGATGCTGCTAATGGAACATGACAAATTGGTTTGTTCCTGTATACAATCCACTACTTTACCTGCTTTATACATCTGTGCAGTGTTGACTAACGACTAATGTGGCTGCAGTGGGGAGGAGGGTCAGATGGGCAAAATAATGTGAGTAATTTGCATTATTTGGAAAAAAAAACAGGCTTAACATGGAATAGGACCAACTAGTCCAAACCTATTTTTCTTTGCTATATAATGTTCTAAACTTAAGATTAACCAAAACAGCTTCTAATATCCTAATTCTTATCAAGTTTTCTTAATCTATCACCTCAGTGCTCCCTGAATTACATTGTTTAAGCAACACTTGGGCTGGAATTCTCCGGCCGTTCACGGAGGCGGAGTCTCTAATCCCACCGGCAGCGCACTCCTGCCCGTGGGTTTTTGCTACCAGCGTGGGGTGACATCAACCGGAATTCCCATTGACAGTAACAGAAGTAGAGAATCCCACCGCTAGCAAACAACGCGCCACCTCTCGCCGGTGGGTACACGCCGCTGGGAGGCTGGAGAATCTCGCCCTTGGATTTTAAAATTCCCATCCTTATTTTTCAAATCTTTCCATGGTCTTGTCCCTCCATTTCTCTGTAATCTCCTCAGCACTATAACTCGCTGAGATATCTGGTGAAGTTATTGTCACAATAGTGGAAGACCGAGCAGAAATATTGAATAGGATAGATAGAAAGGAAGGGCTAAATAACATGACATCACTCAAAGCTAACAAGTCACCCAGTCCAGATGTATCCTGGGTATTGGGCTGTGCCACAGAAACAGGGGGAAAAGTTTGATCTCTCATTTTTATGAGGAAGAGAAGGTGTTACAGGCTAATAGGCTGGAGGAAATAGATGTTCGGAGGGAGGATGTCCTGCAGTTTTGAATAAACTGAAGGTCGATAAGTCCCCTGGGCCTGATGAAATATATCCTAGGATTCTTTGGGAGGCAAGGGATGGATTGCAGAGCCTTTGGCTTTGATCTTTGGGTCCTCGCTGTCCACGGGGTGGTGCCAGAGGACTGGAGAATGGCGAATGTTGTTCCTCTGTTTAAGAAAGGGAATAGAAATGACCCTGGTAATTATAGACTGGTTAGTCTTACTTCGGTGGTTGGTAAATTGATGGAAAAGGTCCTTAGAGATGGGATTTACGACCATTTAGAAAGATGCGGATTAATCCGGGATAGTCAGCACGGATTCGTGAAGGGCAAGTCATGCCTCACAAATTTGATCGAATTTTTTAAGGAGGTAACTAAGTGTGTTGATGAAGGTAGGGCAGTTGATGTCATATACATGGATTTTAGTAAGGCGTTTGATAAGGTCCCCCATGGTCGGCTTATGATGAAAGTGAGGAGGTGTGGGATAGAGGGAAAGTTGGCCGATTGGATAGGTAACTGGCTATCTGATCGAAGACAGAGGGTGGTGGTGGATGGAAAATTTTCGGATTGGAGGCAGGTTGCCAGCGGAGTGCCGCAGGGATCAGTGCTTGGTCCTTTGCTCTTTGTGATTTTTATTAATGACTTAGAGGAGGGGGCTGAAGGGTGGATCAGTAAATTTGCTGATGACACCAAGATTGGTGGAGTAGTGGATGAGGTGGAGGGCTGTTGTAGGCTGCAAAGAGACATAGATAGGATGCAAAGCTGGGCTGAAAAATGGCAAATGGAGTTTAACCCTGATAAATGTGAGGTGATTCATTTTGGTAGGATTAATTGAAATGTGGATTACAGGGTCAAAGGTAGGGTTCTGAAGACTGTGGAGGAACAGAGAGATCTTGGGGTCCATATCCACAGATCTCTAAAGGTTGCCACTCAAGTGGATAGAGCTGTGAAGAAGGCCTATAGTGTATTAGCTTTTATTAACAGGGGGTTGGAGTTTAAGAGCCGTGGGGTTATGCTGCAACTGTACAGGACCTTGGTGAGACCACATTTGGAATATTGTGTGCAGTTCTGGTCACCTCACTATAAGAAGGATGTGGAAGCGCTGGAAAGAGTGCAGAGGAGATTTACCAGGATGCTGCCTGGTTTGGAGGGTAGGTCTTACGAGGAAAGGTTGAGGGAGCTAGGGCTGTTCTCTCTGGAGCGGAGGAGGCTGAGGGGAGACTTAATAGAGGTTTATAAAATGATGAAGGGGATAGATAGAGTGAACGTTCAAAGACTATTTCCTCGGGTGGATGGAGCTATTACAAGGGGGCATAACTATAGGGTTCGTGGTGGGAGATATAGGAAGGATATCAGAGGTAGGTTCTTTACGCAGAGAGTGGTTGGGGTGTGGAATGGACTGCCTGCAATGATAGTGGAGTCAGACACTTTAGGAACATTTAAGCAGTTATTGGATAGGCACATGGAGCACACCAGGATGATAGGGAGTGGGATAGCTTGATCTTGGTTTCAGATAAAGCTCGGCACAACATCGTGGGCCGAAGGGCCTGTTCTGTGCTGTACTGTTCTATGTTCTATGTTCATACCACCAAGTGCCAACTTCAGCTTCAGTGTGGGAAGATCAAGGAAAATTGGTGAAATCATCCCTCCATCCCCCTTCCCATACTAACTCGAGTTATTGTCTAGATTAGAAAGGGGGAAATAATAATGTTAGGAGTGAGATTTAGTCGGTCACATTGACAAAAAAGTCAAAATGAATAATATAACTCATAATATCTTCTGAGTGCTCTCTAGGTGACAAATTATAGATGCGTTACTTTTTAATAGAGTCGATATTTTCACCATACAGTATCCTGAATGAAAATGCAACTGAGTCACATTTTCTTATTACTCTTCAACTGAACAGATATTTGAAATAACAAAGAATTGAGGCACAATCCTACTCTACTGAACTGTGTCCTTGAAACAACTCCTTGAAAGTGGAGTCACAGGTGGACAGAGTGGTGAAGAAGGCATTCGGCATGCTTGGTTTCATCGGTCAGAACATTGAATACAGGAGTTGGGACATCTTGTTGAAGTTGTACAAGACATGGGTAAGGCCACACTTGGAATACTGTGTGCAATTCTGGTCACCTTATTATAGAAAGGATATTATTAAATTAGAAAGAGTGCAGAAAAGAATGCTACCGGGTCTTGATGGATTGAGTTATAAGGAGAGGCTGAATAGACTGGGACTTTTTTTTCTGGAGCGTAGGAGGCTGAGGGGTGACCTTATAGAGGTCTGTAAAATAATGAGGGGCATAGACAAGGTAGATAGTCAATATCTTTTCCCAAAGGTATGGGAATCTAAAACTAGAGGGCATAGGTTTAAGGTGAGAGGGGAGAGATACAAGTGTCCAGAGGCGCAATTGTTTCACACAGAGGGTGGTGAGTGTCTGGAACAAGCTGCCAGAGGTAGTAGTAGAGGCGGGTACAATTTTATCTTTTAAAAAGCATTTAGTTACATGGGTACGATGGGTATAGAGGGATATGGGCCAAATGCAGGCAATTGGGATTAGCTTAGGGGTTTTAAAAAAAAAGGGCGGCATGGACAAGTTGGGCCGAAGGACCTGTTTCCATGCTGTAAACCTCTATGACTCTATGTGTCTCAATTCTACATGTTACAGTGTGTCCTCTTGTCTGGTTTTATTCTCTAAACCTACTAGTCACAGGTGCTTCAGAAGCTGACATTTTGGGCTCAATACTGAACCATACTTCCTTGTGGGTGGAAGAGGGTCAGATTTGTAAAGACTTGTGCTTCCTGGGATTTGCAGGCTACTCTATTTCTTCCCCCTCAACAATGCTCTCTTCTTGAATATATCAGAACCTGAGTCTAACACCCCTGTTCCTGTCTTATTATTAAATTCCACAGAAGCACTGAAAATGCCAAAGGTTTGGAGTGTTTTACTGGATGGCATAGTGGAGATAGATACCCTGGAATCTTTCAGAAAGCAGTGTGATTGAGGGTGGTGAATATTGAGTTCTTTCTGGATGGATGGAAGCATTTTCCGAACATCAGTGATCACCTCATGGACTCTTCATTCATGAGGTTATCAGAGCTCAACTTTAAATTGTCACAGCAAGACGAGTGGTTCAAAAAAAATGGACTGATGTAAATGCTCACAAGCAAAAACAATGGGCCAGTCACTCTTTCTCAATCTGAGCATTGTTTTGTTTAGTTAACACCCTGGACGCAATGTGACTACTTGTCCTTGCTGCATCAACGTTGCTCCCAGACCCATCTCGCTGGTGACACACTGCAAATTGACTTCATCATTGACGTCATAATATATCAGCACTGGCATTGTCGTCATTAGTTGTTTGATTTTAGTGAACGGTATTCCTTTTTCTGCGCTCCAATCCTTAGCATTTGGTGTCGTGAGGGTTCACACTCAACTGACACATTAGGCAAAAATTTAACTAAATTGTTCACAAATCCAACAAACTGTTGCACAGTTTTCACATCTATTGGTTGCCGTATCACTACTACAGCTCTCATCTTGTCAGGATCTGGGCGAAGATCTTTTGCTGCCAATACATGACCTCCTTACTTGACTTCAGGCATCTTTAGTAGCAATTTGTTCTTGTTCAGCTTCAGACTGATCTGGCGAACTCTCTCCGGCACTTGCATTAAATTCTGATCATGGTCAGCTATGACTTCTTCCATTGCGTCTCCGCATCCATAGAGTAGCAGATCATCCGCTATGGCTTCCAATCTGGGAAGATTGCTGACTCTCATGCTGTCTGCAATGAGAATCTTCTAGAGCTGCGGAAATGCCAGTTGGCATGTACAGCCATCTGTATCTCCCAAACAGCTTTCAAAACATCATTAGAAAACTGTTGCTTTCATCCAGCTTCACTTGCCAGTAACCATCCTTCACATCTAGAGTAGTGATTATCTTTGCCTTGGGAAGTTGCGACAACATTTGTTCGATGGCTGGCACGAGATAGTGAGTTTTTCAGTGTTTTGTTTAGATCCTTTGGGTCTAAGCATACTTGCAGCTTTCCGGGTTGTTTCACTGGCACCATGCTGCTAATCCAGGCTGTAGGAATTGTCACCTTTTTGATTACTCCTCTCTTTTCCAGCTTTCCAGCTTGACTTGAGGGCAGCTGGAACTCTTCCCAGCAGAAGCTGAATTGGTCTTACACTCTCATTTAGTTGTAGATTATTTCTCCTGATAGACTCCCAACTCTGTGAACAGATTTTTGTACTCCTCCAAGGTCTGTTCTGCCTTCAATGGTTTTGTGTGCTGCGACATATTGTGAATCTCTGTTGGCACGTTCAGGGTTACCAGCCTTTAGACATACTTCAGCTTCTAGTTTCTATGTCCTGCTTCTAGTTTCTATGTTTCTATAGGGATTAAGGGATATGGATGGAAGGGGGAACAGGATATTTAATTCGATGATCAGCCATGATTGAGATGAATGGTGGAACAGGCTCGAAGGGCCGAATGGCCTATCCTGCTTCTAGTTTCTATGATCTGGAACTCTAAATCTTCCTTCTTGCCATTGCATTGGACAATCAGACTAATTTGTCCTCTCATCTATTAGTATTGTGCAATCATATAGCCTCAATCTTACTTTCGAGGGCTTCATTTTTGAATCACTATGTTGAGCCACTTTACACAGATACGTGAAGGTCATTATGTTACATGATGCATCAGTGTCAATTTGACACTTCTTGTTCACTTGATACTTTCCCTCTGTGATCTTCATTGTAACAATCACAAACCATGGGTGGAGTTCTCCCAAAAAAAGTCTAAGTGCCGAATTTGTGTAAAAACTGAAGTAAATTCTGCTGCTTTTTGATCGGGACTTTCAAAATGAATCTCCCACACTGTGTGTATCACAGAGTGCATTAGCGTGAATCACGCTGAAAATCAGTGGGCTGAGGCCTATTCCTGCTGGAGAGGCCGGCAGCATAGTGCTGAGTGGGCCACTGCGCATGCGCCGATCTGTCATAGCGGAGATCAGCACATGTGCAGTGGCCCTGGATTGCTGGCCAGCTCGATTGCTAGCCAGCCTCGTGACCCCGCATCACTGGCCGTGCGACCCCCCCCACTCCCAACCCCCAATCGCTGGGTTCTGGACCTCCTCCCCCCCCCCCCCCCACCCTCCCTCCCTGGCCCGCCTTGAGCTCCACCCCGACAGTCCTGATCTCCCCACATTTCAACACACACCTATTGCTTTCTCTAGTGTCAGCTTCTCTTTCAACTTTCAGTAGACTTGCTCTCACCAAGGGGTGTCTCACAGTGAGGACAAATCTACCTTTAATCAGATCATCTTTTAGCTGTCCAAATTCACATGACTCTGCTGGCTACATTATTGCCATGGTACACCATTCAGTGGTCTCATTTTCACTTTGAACTCTAGTGTTTAAATGACGTTCATTTGTAACATTCACTCGGGGTTCAAAATGTGCATTGAAGGTTTTCAAGATCTTTGTTGTCTTTTTTCTTTGCCTGTCTGTTAGATTTAAGGTGGTATATGCTTTGTAGCAGTCCCCCCCAGCAGTGTTAAAAGTGTAGCAACTCTTATCATTTCAGGCTTCTTAATTATATCTTCTGCAATTTCATAATTTTATCATTGTAATTGGAAAAAACTGCCAGTTTTGCTATGCATCATTTTTCAACTGGAGAGATGAAGGGGAGGTAGAACTGGGGATGATCAGCATGTATGCGGAAACTGATGTTTTCAGATGATGTTACCAAGGGCCAACATGTAGATTGGAAATAGGAGGGGCCAAAGATCCGAACCTCATGGGAAACCAGAGGTGACGGTGTGGCAGGGGAGGAGAAGACTTGATGATTCCCTGGCTATGCTAAGAATGGAACCAGGCAAGTGCAGTTCCACCTAGCTGGATGATGGTGAAGAAGAACTGGAGGAAGACAATTTGGTCAACTTTGTCAATGACTGCAGACGGATTGAGAAGGGCAAGGATGAAAAGCAAAGCTCTTTCGCAATGAACTGAGGCAATGCGACTAACCTGAGAAGTAAAACTGGCACAGTCTTACCTTAATAGCTTTGAACCTTTCTGCTTCATGCTCAAAATTGTTAAAACAATTGGTGCAGTTGCAGTTGCTACAAAATTCACCATTGGCAAAACAATCACAGTATCTGCAGCACAGGGAGGAAAGGCCAAACAAAAACAAATATATCACCACAGATTAAGTATAATTAAACTGCAAGATCTCCTACTATTTCTTGTTTTCTGAGAAGGTACGTCTCATAGGGAAGAACAGTGAAATACAGAACAAATCTTAAAATATATATCGATAATAATGAAGCATTTTGGTAAGTTCTTGAATTGCAGTTTGAGATATTTGATTTTTGTAAGCTATTTTGTATTTCTCTTCAGCTCTTTACGTTTCCTTGTTGCTTAAACTATTTTTAACAGAAGGAAGCAGGCAAACAACGTTCTTTCATGGATCTGCCAATTACACTCTGCAATTATGAAAATCATTATCGTTGTCTAGAAATAGGTGGATGAGAAAAATATCATCCAAACACTTGGGGTCTTTAATGTCATGTCAAAATTTTTCATTAATGAGCTGTTCCATACATCTTCCTTGAATGCTATCTAAAATTACATCAAATTATATAATTTTAATCAGCAGCTATAAACAGCAGCGCACCGTCCTCCTGACCTCAACGGCATCTCTACTATGTCTTCCATGATGTCACTCTTACATTTAAACAGCCTGGCAATTAGTTGCTTCACTCTCTGCTTTGTAAGAATACAGCTTTAAAATAGCTGGATCTAACTTCAAAATGGAACAAATTTTACCTGCATGCTTTATAAGGCCAAAGCTCTTTTTCAAGTAAAGTATAAATCTTGCAAGCTGTGTGCTTGTTGGTATACAGAGTTAATTATTGCATATGGAGATTAGTGAAAGATTTAATGTTTCAATAGCCTGATAAAAATAACAGGACCACTGGGGCCTTTTGAAAGTAGGCTGGAAGGCCTGAGGGAGCTGTGGAACCGGCACAAAGAGATAAAGGGACTGACCTTTTCGTGGGGTGCAGGGGACGCTGCTCACTTCCTCCACTCAGAAAGAAAGAAAACACCTCTAAAAAAAGGCATAATACTCAACGGGTGACCTTAACGAGCTGAGGATTGGACCTCTGCCTCTCAGTGGAAGGAAGTCCTAACCTTGAGAGCTTGCATTCCCGGCAGGTTCAGAAGAGAATAGTCGGTGCAGCTAAGACTGCAAGGAGGCCCACGATAAGTGCCATGGACACCAAACAAGGTGAGTCTGTTTCTTGGACAGGCATGGATCAGACACCCTGGAAGGGGTGTGGAGGGGTGGGGGTGGGGGCGGGGGGAAGGTGAGCAGGCTTTGGAGGCCAGGCAAGGAAGTGCAAAGGACAGGATATGATCCTAGGGGGATGTACGCCTCATGTGGACAGGGCACCCCTCCACCCGCACCTTTAAGGAGGTACCCCTACAGCTTTCTGGCCCTTTCACTAACTTTGGTAAAACACAGCCTTCCTACTCTCGCCCACCTTTCACTGCCAGCGTATAATGGACACCTTACCCACCCCTGTTTTATGAGGACTAGACTGGGAGGACAGTACTGACCTATTTCACATGCCCTCCTCCAACCTCCCCATACCCCTGGTGAAAACATGGCCCCTGGGGGTGGGGAAGCTGTTAAACTTTCCCTAAGAAAAGTAGTCCTTAGCATGCTGTCTCACAGGCCTTTAAAGGTGGATGGTAATTTAAAAGCAGCCTTTTACCCCATGATTCAGACAAAGAACTCAACTCTTTAGGGGACATTTTGTATTAAGGCTACCTTTTAAGACAAAAATGCCCTGTCAATAGAGACCCAGGTCCATCCCTGGGAAAGAGTATAAAAGACAATGGCTAAAAGACAGCAATACTGCAATTGGAATGGAATGATTTGGCAATGTCCTGGAACTGAAAGTTCAATTACCAAGTTGTTTGACTCAGGTGGATCATATGTATGTACTCTTTGTGCAACTATTAATGTAAACTCCCTGGTTTGGAATTTATTTTCAACAGAGCTTGATTTGTCAATACCTCAGAATTTGGAAGTCCAGATTTAAGTGAGATTTATGAAGTGTAGTCTTACAGTCTCAAGGGCACCACAGGCTTTCACTGTGTTCCTTGCGTTGTCCTGGAGTCTCCAGTTTAATTTTTCACTGACCTAGGTACCTGGCAAATATATCCAGTTCCTGGGCAATGCAATCATAGCTCCAAACATAGATGTCTAACTAGTCATCAAAAGTTCATGTGTGTGACAATGGCTATTGCTTTCCAACATTCCACTATCAGCAAGAATCGCACACATGAGAAAATGATCTGACAACTTCTCATTTTAAGATTAATAACTCACTTGCTGTCTCTTTTTCTCTCATTCATAAGTAAAGAAAGCAACAAGAGCAGCAAAGGCAAGGTTAGCTTTGCACCCTTAACCTAAAATAATTAGAAATTTCTTTCTGTTCCATATTTCTGTGTGAATTGTGAAGAGCATGTTTTTCTGTCTGCACTTACAGTTTGAGGCACTGGGACTTGGTGCAATTACAGGGCTTTTTAGACCTCGAGTCTGTTGTCATTATTGGCAATCTGAAAGAACAAAAGTAGATCTCACAATGTGTTTGCAAACTATTTCTCTAAACTTCAGTTGTTAATGTATTCAATCAGAGCAGCCATTGTTAGAAACGAGCAGGCAAGAATCCCTGTGAATGAATTCAATGCCCTGACACTGGCAATCATCCCAGCTATTGACAAAAGCATTACATTCGTAAAATACTAATTGAAGTAATTATTTACAAGGAAAGATTTTTCTTAACCAAATTGACTAAAATGATTTTGTATACATTACTCCTTTATTGATTCCCATCAATTTGAATAATCTTAGCTACCAGTCATTTGTTTTCTAATTTCCCCATCCCTTCCAGGGGAGAGGTAGCAGAGGCATTAATACACAGGTCAAAGTTCATATATGGGTCAAAATCCTGGAACTCTGGCCCTAACAGCATTGTAGGTGTACCTACATGACAGGAACTGCAGCAGTTCAAGAAGGCAGCTCACCATTACATTCTCGAGGGCAGTTAGGGATGGACATTGGTCTCTTTTCTCTTGAAGAAAAATAGTTGCGGGTGAAAGTTGGATACAAAGAAAATCTCTCTCTTGTGGGGAAGGGTATAACTAAAGGCCATCAATATAAGATAGTAACAAAGAAATCCATTAGGGAATTCAGAAGAAATGTCTTTATCCAAAGAGTGGTGAGAATGTGGAATCCACCACCACAGGGAGTAAGTAGGTGAAGTGAACAATATTGATGCAGTAAGGGAAAGCTAGACAAATTTATGAGGGAGAAGGGGATAATTATGGTAGATTTAGATTAGGGAAATTGGGAGGAGGCTGCAGTGCAGCATGAATGCCAATATGGACTATGTGGGAGTAATGGCTGTTTCTGTGCTATAAATCATGCCTTGAAGACAATGGTTCTAACTGGGATGTGGTTCCATGGGCAGTTATCAGCAACCTATCACTACTTCACCAAAGTCCGGTAGCACAGTGGTTAGCACTGCTGCTTCACAGCTCCAGGGACCTGGGTTCGATTCCCGGCTCGGGTCACTGTCTGTGTGGAGTTTGCACATTCTCCTTGTGTCTGCGTGGGTTTCCTCCGGGTGCTCCGGTTTCCTCCCACAGTCCAAAGATGTGCGGGTTAGGTTGATTGGCCATGCTAAAAAAATTGCCCTTAGTGTCCTGGGATGCATAGGTTAGAGGGATTAGTGGGTAAATATATAGGGATATGGGGGTAGGGCCTGGGTGGGATTGTGGTCGGTGCAGACTCGATTGTCCGAATGGCCTCTTTCTGTGCTGTAGGATTTCTAAGAAAGTAGTTGTTCTTTAAAAGTAGACCTAGATAGAGACATTTTATGGAAGTTATTCAACTGGGGGAATACCACAGGCTATCTGTGGTAGTCACTCGTATGCATTTTTCATAACTGAATGGTAATCATAGAGTCACTACAGTGCAAAAGGAGGCTGTTCGGCCCATCAACCCTGCATCAACAACAATCCCACTCAGGCTCTATCCCTGTAACCCCATGTCTTTACCCTGCTAATCCCCTTGACACTACAGGACAATTTATCATGGCCAATCAACCTAACCCGCACATCTTTGGACTATGCAAGAAAACTGGAGCTCCCGGAGGAAACCCGTGCAGACACAGGGAGAATGTGCAAACTTCACCCAGACGGTCGCCCAAGGCTGGAATTAAACCCGAGTTCCTGGCACTGTGAAGCAGCACTGCTAACCACTGTGCCACCGTGTGATCAGGAGCAGGAACCATGGCTGATGTATCCGTCCTTAGCTTAAGGATACTGAGGCCAATCATGGCAGCGTGCTGTCTAAACTAGAATCAGTTAACTCAGCACCAACTGGAGGTTGACCCTGAGACCCTCCTGCTCTATAATAGTTCAGACCATAATGCCCATAACTTCCTGGCTCTTCAGCATCAGATTTGGAAGTTCCCAGGTAAGGGTTTATGTAGCCATTATCCAGAAGGGCCAACTTCCCCTGAATAATTGCACTGCGCTGGGAGCCATCCTTCAGTGATTTCACTTCGGATGGTTCTGCCAGTTTTACGCCAATAGTTACTCTGAAAGGATTAGAAGGAATAAAACCGCTTCTATCTTCAACGTAACTACTTTAAAGACTCAGACTAAGCAATGCGTGGGACAGCCCCCTGTCCCCCATTGTCTGACTCTCCCTTCCCCCACCTCTAATGTCTGACTCCCACTGCCCTGATGTTTGATTTCCCTCCACAACTCATCACGTTGAAAATACAGTTGAGAGCCGAGAGGAACACAGAAGGTTCAGACGGCAGGTGAAAAGCACATTAGAGATGCAAATAGAAATTTTGAGAAATATGAGGCAGCCAACCTAAAGGTGAATTCCAAAGTCTTCGATACGGCATATAAATAGTAAAAGGATGGTAAAAGGAGGAGTAAGGCTGATTAGGGACCGAAAATGGAGTTTACATGGACACAGAGGACATGGCTGCAGTATTAAATGAATACTTTGTATCCATCTTTACCAAGGAGTTAGTTGCTATCTAGGACATGGTGACAGACGAGGAAATGCTGTCATTAGAAGACTTCAGAATTGATAAGGAGGAGATGTTGACGAGAGTGTCAGTAGTGAAAGTTGACAAGGTACTGAGAGCGGATGAGATGCATCCAAGGATATTGAAGGAAGTGAGAATGGAAATTATGGTGATGCTGTCCATAATCTTCCAGTCTTCTCTAGACTCAGGCATGGTGTCAGAGGACTGAAGAACTGCAAATGTTACGCCTTTGTTCAAAAAAGGTTGCAAAGATAACCCAACAATTACAGGCCAGTCAGTTTAACATCAGTAGTTGGAAAGCTTCCAGAAAGAATTATTTGGGATTAGTAGCCACATGGAAAAATGTGAGTTGATTAGGAAGAACTAGCATGCTTTTCTAAAGGGGAAATCATGTTTGATGAACTTGCTAGAGTTTTTTTTTGAAGTGGTAACAGAAAGGGTCGATGAGGGTAATGCTGTCGATGTGGTGCACATGGACTTTCAGAAGGCATTAGACACAATGCCACACAACAGACTTGTGAGAAAACTTATAGCTCAGAGAATAAAAGAGACAGTAGAAATGTGGATACTTAATGGATGAATAATAGGAAGTGGAGAGTAATGGTCAATGGATATTTTTTCAGGCTGGAGGAAGGTTTGTAGTGGTGTTCCCCAGGGGTTGGTATTGGGATCCTTGCTTTTCCTGATAAATATTAATGATCTTTTGTGCAGGGGACAAGTTTGCAGATAACACAAAACTTGGAAGTGGTGTAAACTATGAAAATGACAGTGTAGAACTTCAAAAGGGCATAGACAAGTTGATGGACGGGGCGGATAGGTGGCAGATGAAGTTCAATGGGGTGAAGTGTGAGATGATACATTTTGGTGGGAAGATCATGGAGAGATAATATAAACTCTTAAATAGGTACAGGAGCAGCAAGACCTGGGTGTGTATGTACATAGCTCATTGAAGGTGGCAGGATAGATGGAGGAAGCAGTTAATAAAGCATATAGTATTCTGGGCTTTATTAATAGGGTTAGGTGATACTAAGCAAGTGATATAGATATGCAGATATTGTTTTTTATGTTTCTGTAGAAATTTAAAATTTCAGCCTTATTTTGCAAGCAGTCAGTGTGTTGGGAACATATTGAGCTCAAGGGTTGTAAAAGCAAGTTAATTACTCATCTCTCTCAGGAAACTCCAAAGCTGACTTATTATAGCAAGAATATTTTTGATTGCTAACTATATTTAAAGTGGCCTTTAAGTCTGTGAGAGGAATGTTGCTTATTTGGAACTGAAACAGTGATAAGTTGGAAATTAAAATGTTTCCTTTCATTTTGAAGTATTGTTCAACTGTAATGTTAACTGCTTCCTTTGTTAGAGTCATATTTAAACTGTGTTCTGAATAAAGATTGTTTTGATATAAAAATTCCTATTTTGCCAATGGAATCAATCCTGAAGTACCCTTTCCTCACATTTTTGCCAAAAAGGAAAAATTGTTGGGGTCTAGTCTGGCTTCCTAATGTAACTTGGGTTTCTGATCCAGTACTCTAACATGGGGCGTAGAGTACAAGAACAAGGAGATTATGCTAAACTTATCCAAGACACTAGTGAGACCTCAGCTGGAATATTATGTACAGTTCTGGGTGTCACATTACAGGAAGGATGTGAACAAATTGGAGAGAGTGCAAAAGGAGTTTATAAGAATGGTTTGAGGGGTAAGAAACTTCAGTTATGAGGATAAATTGGAGAGGTTGGGACTGTTCTCCTCGGAGAGAAGAAGGCTACAAGGAGATTTGATAAAGATGTTCAAATTCATGAAGGAGTTGGACAGAGTAGATTTGGAGAAATTGCTCCCCCTCATAAAAAGATCAAGAATGAATGAGCACAGTCGTAATGTGATTTGCAAAAAAAGCAAATGTAATGTATGAAAAAACCTTTCCACACAATGAGTGGATCGGGTTTGGACTGCACTGCCTGGAACTGTGGTGGAGACAAGTTCAATCGAGGCATTCCAGAGGGCATCAGATGATTACTTGAGTAAAAACAATGTGCAGCATCGGGTAA
Source organism: Mustelus asterias (assembly GCF_964213995.1). Taxonomy (NCBI): domain Eukaryota; kingdom Metazoa; phylum Chordata; class Chondrichthyes; order Carcharhiniformes; family Triakidae; genus Mustelus; species Mustelus asterias. The sequence goes on from NC_135809.1 coordinate 93,355,969, forward strand.
AGGCAGGGGAATAGCACTAAGTGATGATGCTCATTTGCAGAGCTGGGGAGACACGAGGAGCCAAATGGCTTCCTTCTGATCTCTAACAATTCTGTGATTATTCCTAATCTCCACCTTTACAGATTCTACTTCCTAAAATTTGCCAAGGTCCTTTTTCACCACTGTCCTCATGTCATCCTTTACTATCAGGGCTACTCCTCCTCCCTGTACATTCTGTCTGTCTTTTCAAAATGTACTGTACCCTGGAATACTTACTTCCGAGCCTTGGTCACTTTGTAACCCTGTCTCAGTAATGGCAATTAGATCTAATCCGTTTTTTTTTTTTGCTGCTAGTTCATCGATCTTATTGAATTATTCACGCATTCTGGTAAAGGGCCTTCTTTTAGCTACTATTCTTTGTGCAGACCTTATTTGTTGATGCAAGTCCTGGTAAACTCTCTGTCCATTTCTCTTCTACTCTGCCATTCTTTACCCAAATCACAACATGTTCTATTGCCATGACTTTTCTTTTTAGATTTCTAAATCTCCTTTTACCTGACCCTTCCTCACCCAATTTTTAGATTAAAGCCCTAGCCACAGCCCTAGTTACATGATTCACCACGATACTGATGCCAGCCTGGTTTAAGTGGAGCTCATGGAACATTCTAAACCTTTCTTCCCAAGCTACATTTGAAGCTATGTATTTAATTCTTTACTCTGCTTGACCCTATGCCAATTGGTGTGCATAAAAGACAATCAACAGAAACCTTTGAGGCCCTGCATTTTAATTTGGATCCGAACTCCTCAAACTCTCTCAGCAAAATGCCATTCTTAAGGCTGGATTTTCATGGGTTTGGGCTGACTCTAGACGCCTTTAAAAATGGTGGGCAGATTCTGGTTGTAGAATTCCTGCCCCAATTTAAAAAAAATCTAATTTATGCTGGCAGAGGAAAGAAGTCAGGGTGTGAATCTTTCAGGCAGAAAATTGTTACTCAGAAAGGCCATTTGAAATTAGTGCTAAGTTTAAACAGACCCCATTTTCTGCAAACCTGCAGTTTGAGAACCACGATTTGATATAAGAGCTGTGAGCATTCTTGAAGGGTAGAAGATATGGACTGTTTAATTGTAATTATCAGTGATTTGAATCCCCAAAATAACAGACTGCAGCAGTAATAAAAGTAGACACCCGCTGCTGAAGTGTTTTGATTGACAGGTCATCTAGCTTTAAAAAAATGCTGGCCATATTTTCTTGCAGTTTTAATTGACTTCATTTTTGACATTTTTCAAGAGTTGTTATTTCTGCTGAGCACATTATGAATGCTAGGCTGGTTTTCAAAAGATTCAAAACCACTTATCTCAGCAAGGGACTCAGTTCACATTTGGATTAGCAGTTTTAAGAGACTTCTAAAGGATTAACTGTCTTATATGTGGTTTGTGAATGGGAATTTGTTTTTACGGCAGATTGACCACTTGAGATGATTTTTTTAAATGAATTCCATAAATTAGAGTATTTTTCAGTATAAAATGTGTAGTTAGAGCTCCCTTAGATTGTTAGAAGTTTATCTTTTTAATCTCCATATGTCTCCTAAGATCTGTGCGTAAGGTGAGTGGCTATGGAGTGGGCATAGGGATTATGATAAGCATCGAGGTGGCATGGTGTTATGAGGGGTAAGAATGTGGCAAAAGGCTTATGGGGCAGATGGGAGATAGGGTGGATGAGAGCTCGAGGCTCTAACAGCTCTAACAACTGGTCAGAAAACAGAGGTGGGTCTTCTAACTTGCCTGCCTTGGCACTCTCCCACCTCCATGAGTGCCACTGAGGCAATGGACCTGATCTATCCTGCCTCCACCTCTCTGAAATGTGGATATGGCAGATCAAGACCATTTTAAAGGAGAAAGGTCTGCCGAGTTGGGAAGTTTCCTGATGCGAGCTTCCTATTTTAATGGTGAAAATCCAGCCTTGATTCTCCCTATGTCATTAGTTTTATGTGGACCATAACAACTGGATCCTCTCCATCCCACTCTCATTCACCAAGGATGTAGCAGTCAAACATTCTAACACATTGATATTTGTTTCTATAAAGGCTGTCAGCAACAGCATTTTTCTCCAGTTGAAATTTCAATTATGGCTACTTAATCTTGCTTACATAGGTCACAAATCTAGACTACACAACAGACATTCGTTTTTTTTTAAAAACACAAAGATGGGCAAGTTATGCCTTCCAGTGTAGGATTTTGATTTCAAATCATTTTCCCTTAACCTTGTTGTTTTAAAACTAGTAAGGTTGGGTGACGCATTAAGTGCACTTACCTTGTTAGAGATATAGTAGAAGGGATATGGACACTAGCCTCTGCAGCAAGATTGCCACTCTCAGGGATTGGGCCACCAGATGCTTGCTGTAGCTGTCCAAAGCAAGATTAGTAATTGAAATACATTACTAAACATTCTTCATTCCATTCTAAGTAGTTTAACCTTATGTTTCATTTAAGTGCTGAGTTTAATTCAATCCCACATCGAAGTCGAGAATGAAGTTAAGAATATACTGTGAGAATCTGTAACAGAAGGCACTAAAGAAACACATTGTACTGATGTGTGTCACTAGGAAATCTATGAATTCCAGGGTAATATGTTGCAACAAGGCAGATCCTGGCTCCAATGGGACTTCACATCCTCAATGCCTGAAATGAGAGGTGCTTTGCATAAAACTGAAGGGGATCAGGCAAAGTAGGAAACAGAATCACAGCACTGAGTAATAGTGACATTGCTGGACACCAGATAGCAGTATAATTGCCATTGTGTCTAACTCAGCAGATGCTCTCCTGCGTCCCCAGTTAGGAAATGTGAATTGCAGAAAAGGATGGGCATCATAAGAGCTCCCCAATGGCTAAGTTCGACCATATATGGTAAGGGAAGAGCAACAAATAACAATGTCCTGTATTCAATCCCTGATTTGTAGTGAATTAGCTGATTTTAGTCAGTAGGCTGTACAAATGGCCTGTCAATTAAGAATCTGTCAGCTCGAAAGTAGAAAAGATCTACCAAGATACATGCTCTTAGTGATTCCTATTGGAAAAGTCAGCAACCACCTCACAATGAAAGCTTCCATTTTAAAATTGTTTTCAAAATCTTTTTCATTACACAGTGCGCAGCATAGCAAGAAGGTGGCTCACCACTACCTTCTCAAGGATAATTTGGATGGGGGCAATGAATGTTGGCCGTACCAAGCAATACTCGCATCCGGTTTGCAGTTAATGTTTAGTTTTCAATGCAAATTCCCAGTTTACACTGACAAAGCGTTCTTTCAAATTTGCTGTCATCTCAGCGTTGCAAGAAGGTGGCTCAGTTACTTGCTGCTGACCTCGAAGAAAACTGGCCACAGAGATCTGGAGATCTGTGTGAAATGGGTTTCTTTTCTCCTGATGTCACTGAATCTGTTAAGGGGATCAAAGGGAACCAGCAACATCAGGATAAGCAGCCAATCACATTGAAGTATTCTTACAGCAAACCAAGATGTAAAGTGCACTGAAATTTTCACTTTTCGAGTTTTACGGACAGCTAAATAAATGATTAGGACAAACACATGGGATTATGAAATATCATAAACATTTCTTTAAAAATGTTTTTTTTTTTAATTTTTTTGCCATAATGGAGAAATAGGACATTGGATAAATTTATTTTTTCTTGGACAAAGAGGCAGTTCGGCAGTAGTTAACTTAATCTTCTGTTAAAAATCCCATAGCATCTCTATCAACAAGGTGTAAATTTCTCAAGTAAACTAGACTAAATAAAAGGGCACATTTTAGTGAGTTAGGTGATTTCTAATTGATTGCAGCCTGAGTTGCATCTCAACAGGATACTGTGTGGGAAGCATAGAGTCACTGACAGTAACTTCTGGATTTCCACATTTAATTGAGAATGCGCAGACACCAGGACTTTCTATCAGTCTCAAAGATGTAGGCTGACATTCTCCAGCCGTTCATGCCAGTGGGATTCACTGGTCCCACTGGCAGCGCACCCTCGCCAGCGGGTTACCTGCCAACGTGGGGTGATGTCAATGGGAATTCCCATTGCCAGTGGCAGGACCAGAGAATCCCGCCACTAACAAACAACGTGCTATCTCCTGCCGGTGGAAAACATACGGCTGGGAGGCCAGACAATCTTGCCCGTAATGACACCAAATTTTAACCATCATTGCTACAACAAAATTTGGACCAAATTATTGACAATTGAAAAATACTTGGGTATATCACAGTTTATTTCCATTACTTTAATGCATCATATCTGGGCTCTGAAACCCATTCTGCTTACCTGTGTTAAGATACTTTGTAGGTCCTATAAGGTATCCCAAATTGTCATTGTTCAGTGCCGGATCCTTTGCAGAGCCAGCTGTTACACTGGGGAAGTTGGGGCTGATTGATGGAAAGGAAATTGGAGATGTACAATGCTGAGAAAAAGGCTGGGCTGCTTTCAGTGCTGAACTTTGTCCGAGCAGAATTTATTCCCAGAAAAGATCAGTTGAAAAGATCAAGGAGAATTAAAGTTTATTTCTTCTTTAGAATATGCATTGGCATATTTCAACGCACGTAGCATCATGACACCTGAATGTTTGATAAACTAACAACGTCTGCCAAACACTTCTTAATATAAAAAACCTGTGCTTCATTTATTCAAAAGTCAGTTGATTCAGAATACTAACACATATTTAGCTTCTAGTGGACGATAAATCGACAAATAGAACCTGATGTCTTGGCTTATTATTGTCACTTTTAACTTAAAAATTGAGAATGTTTCAAGCAAATTTAATTGATCTTTTGGTGAGTCTTGTTTAGTCTACTGCCTGACAACTTCCACTGAAGTGTTGTAGCTAACCTGATCCATATCAGCTTCAGGCACCTGGATGTTAACAATGTTGGTTCCTCTCTCAGCTCTGACCTTCTGGCTCCTTGGGACCCATGCTCCGAGGACATCTAGATCCCTGCATACCCATACCTGTTAACCTCTCAGTCTGGCATAGTCCTGTCCTCATGCAGAGACAACTAACCCAGGCCAGCCCTGTCCTAACTCCCCTCAAACACAGCAAGTGTCACTGATCCAGGACCTCCCTCCCTTCAAACCCTACATGAGCGCTGGACATTGGACACCTTATGGAACTCCTTCATTCACAGTCTCACACCAGATGAGGGAGAGGAATCGGATTATCTTCAACACCGGTGTTCCACAAGGCTGTGTCCTCAGCCCCTTGCTATACTCCTTATACACCTATGACAATGTGGCCAAATTCCCCTCCAACTCGATTGTCAAGTTTGCTGATGACACCACCGTAGTGGGTTGGATCTCAAACAATGATGAGACAGAGTACAGGAAAGTGATAGAGAATCTGCTGAACTGGTGCGATGACATTAGTCTCTCCCTCAATGTCAACAAAACAAAGGAGATAGTCATCGACTTCAGGAAGCATAGTGGAGGATGTGCCCCTGTCTACATAAACAGGATGAAGTGGAAATGATTAAAAGCTTCATGTTTCTAGGTGTCCAGATCACCAGGAAACTTTCCTGGTCTCCCATACTGACATCTGCTGTTTGTAATATTTATTAATGATCTGGATGAGGGTATAGTTGGGTGGATTAGCAAATTTGCTGATGACACCAAAGTCGGTGGTGTGGTAGACAGTGAGGAAGGGTGTCGTAGTTTGCAGGAAGACTTAGACAGGTTGCAAAGTTGGGCCGAGAGGTGGCGGATGGAGTTTAATGCGGAGAAGTGTGAGGTAATTCACTTTGGTAGGAATAACAGATGTGTTGAGTATAGGGCTAACGGGAGGACTTTGAATAGTGTGGAGGAGCAGAGGGATCTAGGTGTATGTGTGCATAGATCCCTGAAAGTTGGGAATCAAGTAGATAAGGTTGTTAAGAAGGCATATGGTGTCTTGGCGTTTATTGGTAGGGGGATTGAATTTAGGAGTCGTAGCGTTATGTTGCAACTGTACACAACTCTGGTGCGGCCGCACTTGGAGTACTGTGTGCAGTTCTGGTCCCCACATTACAGGAAGGATGTGGAGGCTTTGGAGAGGGTGCAGAGGAGGTTTACCAGGATGTTGCCTGGTATGGAGGGGAGATCCTATGAGGAGAGGCTGAGGGATTTGGGATTGTTTTCGCTGGAAAGGCGGCGGCTAAGAGGGGATCTTATTGAAACATATAAGATGATTAGAGGTTTAGATAGGGTGGATAGTGATAGCCTTTTTCCTCTGATGGAGAAATCCAGCACGAGGGGGCATGGCTTTAAATTGAGGGGGGGTAGTTATAGAACCGATGTCAGGGGTAGGTTCTTTACCCAGAGGGTGGTGAGGGATTGGAATGCCCTGCCAGCATCAGTAGTAAATGCGCCTAGTTTGGGGGCGTTTAAGAGATCCGTAGATAGGTTCATGGACGAAAAGAAATTGGTTTAGGTTGGAGGGTCACAGTTTTTTTTTAACTGGTCGGTGCAACATCGTGGGCCGAAGGGCCTGTTCTGCGCTGTAATGTTCTATGTTCTATGTTCTATCATAGTTAAGAAAGCCCACCAACGCCTCTACTTTCTCATGAGGTTAAGGAAATTCAGCATGTCCGCTATCACTCTCACCAATTTTTACAGATGCACCATAGAAAGCATCCCTTCTGGATGTATCACAGCTTGGTATGACTCCTGTTTTGACCAAGACCGCAAGAAACTACAAAGGGTTGTGAACATAGCGCAGTCCATCTCGTAAACCAGCCTCCCATCCATTGACTCCGTCTACACTTCACGCTCCTCGGTAAAGCAGCCAGCATAATCAAGGACCCCACGCTCCCTGGACATACTGTCTTCCACCTTCTTCTGTTGGGAAAAAGATACAAAAGTCTGAGATCACATACCAACCGATTAAAGAACAGTTTCTTCCCTGCTGCCATCAGACTTTTGAATGGACCTACCTCGTATTGATCTTTCTCTCCACCCTAGCTGTGACTGTAACACTACATTTGCACCCTCTCCTTTCCTTCTCCCCTACGTACTCTATGAACAGTATGTTTTGTCTGTAAAGCATGCAAGAAACAATACTTGTCACTGTATCCCAATACATGTGACAACAAATCAAATCAAAGGAAAGGCGAGTGTACACAAGGGTCAGGAGATGCTGAGGAATGAGCGCGAGGAGGACCCAGTGGGCGCTGGACAGGCAGTGGCCAGGGTGCTGCATGGCCGCAGGACCAGGGAGGCTCTCATTGTCTCCAGATTTGGCGCCTGAAGAGAGCCATGAATGGAAGCTCAATTCTCCCCCACCCCTCGCTCAGATCATTTGTGGGTTTTAAACTCCGCCCCCCCCCCTCCCCCGCCACAAAGGCAGGAGAGTGATGATTACTCGCAGAGAGGAAAGCTGTGGTGTTCCTCATGATATCGAGAGATCTGACTCCTGTCTACCTCCAGATGTTCCATTGGCCTCCTTTTCCATCCCTGGGTGTGGGGGCACTACCACCTGGCCCACTGTTAGTCTGGGGGCCTGTGGGGAGGTTGGGGGAGGGGTGGAGAGGGGATTTTGAGCAGAGAGAGCAGTACAGTTGTGAACCAGCATGTCTCACTCTGGCTGACATGGCCATCTACGTGAGTATAAGTCTGTAGGGCCTGTGAGACGATGAGTTCTGAGCTGGAAATAGAAGCGCCCCCACCCCTCATCCCACCTCTAGCCCACCATCCCCCACTGATGAGGGTGACCACAGAAAATGAAAGGTACTTAGGCTTAAATTGAAAAAAGTTTTAAATGGTTAAAGTGTACATTTGGCATCCCCTTCTCCATACCTAACCCTTCTATAGCAGGGCGACACAGTCACACAGTGGTTAGTTAGCACTGCTGTCTCATAGCACCAGGGACCTGGGTTCAGTTGAGTCATTGTCTGTGCAGAGTCTGCACGTTCTGCCCATGTCTGCGTGGGTTTCCTCCGGGTGCTCCAGTTTCCTCCCACCGTCCCAAAGACGTGCTGGTTAAGTGTATTGGTCGTGCTAAATTCTCCCTCAGTGTACCCGAACAGGCACCTGAGTGTGGCAACTCGGGGACTTCATCGCAGTGTTAATGTAAATCTACTTGTGACACTAATAAATTAACTTTAAAAACTTTAAACTTTAAAATCTTTACATTTCACCTGTTCATTTCTTAACTTTTTGAGGCTGCCTGCTCCTTCTAGTTGTTCCCCCAGACTGCACATCAAAAGTAGAGGCAGCCTGTTGGTTTCCACACCCTGTGACCTGTAATGACCTTTTGCTCAGACCTCTTGTCCCAGACTCTCCACTGCAGCTGCCACCCTTGCAGTGTTGGCCTGGGTTGCATGCATTGCTGGCACCATCTCCTGTGACACAAGTCCGGTGGACTCCTACAGATGGCCTTGCAGTTGCAGGAAGGTTCCATACAGCCCCTCCTGATAAGCATGGCTTTGCTTCTGCATCTGTAGCAGTCCTGGTATGAGCTTTTCCAGAGAATGGACATCTGCCTTTGGGGAAGCTGGTTCCTGGCAGCCAGCAGTCCGCTGACTGTTGACTCGCCTGGAAGTTCCTATCTCCACCCGATGTGCAGCAGCAGCAATGTGCTGCTCACCAGAGAGTGCCCCATAAGCCTGACTGTTAACATGTCCCACCAAGGTGAATTATTCTGTGCTGGTAGATGGAGCTGATGAAGGCAGTGCTGAGAATTCAGCATTGTCTCCGGAGCTGTGGTCCGTGGTGCTCTGAAGAGTTGGATGGCGGGGTGCGACATCAGATGGCCCGGCCTCATCAGATGATCCTGGAAGAGGGCGACATGGGTAAGCTTTTGGGAAACTTAACGTTATGGGGAATGTTAGACTCACTTGAGATATGTCACCTGGATAAAGGTGCTTTGGACTCTCATCTGCTTGGGACATTCCAACCTCACAGTTGCTTGCTGACCACTACTGGGCCCCCCCTGCGATTTCCAGGGACCTTTCTTCGAAGGGGGTAGGGACCCTTAGTGTGGCTACTCCCCTGCCCGTCTTCCCTTGCTCTCTCCTGTAATGTGCGATCTCACTCTTTGGGGAGAGAAAAAGGAGTTTTTGAGAAGATGGCCAGATGGGTTTGGGGGTTTAACATCAGTGCCATGTGTGGGATCTGGAGCAAGCTTGTGACAGATCATGATGTGTGCTGGGGGGAGGGGGTGACACTGATGGGGGTGGGGGTGTGCGTGGGGCGTTCTGAGGGAGATCCTGGTAGGCTGGCTGGTTGAAAGCTGGAAGTGCTTATTGTAACACGGCAGCAGTTAGGGTTGGGAATGATGCTGGGGAAGGACAAATGGCTACTCAGTCTTGCAGCTCTAAGGAGGTGGTTAATTTTCTTCCTGCATTGACTGCATTCCTTTAGATCAGCCTGTTGCTGCCGACACCTTGGCCACCACTTCCCAGGCTTCTGCCACGTCAGCAGATAGTCTCCTGCCTACTCTGGGGAACAGGGTGGCCCTCCTCTCCTCGATGGCGTCCAACATCTGGTCCACAACTGCATTCAGGAAGCACGAGGCTGGTCTCCTTCCTGCCATCTTCCCTGGTGATGTGACTGTGTGGTTTGCAGGGAGTGCTTTAAATCTGCTCCCGCTTGTTGCTCATTCAGTTGATTCCCGACTCCAGTAAATCAGCCGCTGCTGGAATTTTGGGAGCTGGGCGGGTCTATTTGAATAGGCGGGGTGGCTTGTGAACATCGCTGCCAGCAGCAGCATGAATCACTCCCGCTTTCCTGGTGGAGGGAGCACCGAGCTGAAAATGGGAGAATTCCGCCCTGCGTCTTATAGAGGTTTATAGCATGGAAACAGGCCCTTGTCCATTCCGCCTGTCTGTGATGGCAGAACACAGCACTGCCAATAGTGAGTGACTCTGGTCACAGATCCAGAGTATACAGATAGATTTTCTAAAATTTATGGAAGTATCATCTGTGTAATAGAACTGTTCAGAATTAAATAATTAAAACTGAGCTTTGTTGTCCCAGATTTCATTTCATTACCTTTGGACATGGATACATTTCATCCTTTCGGCCCTTTAGCCTTTGTTGTTCACCTCTCAGCAGAGATGAAAAAGGCTGCTATTAAACTCCACTACTGCTCTGAGACCAGTAACTGGTTAGGACAAAGTTCAGTCTGCAAAATTTAAGTTATATTGCAAGTTGCACTCAGCTGTCAACTGCACTGTTCATTCAGACAAGAGTTCTCCATGTGAGTGGTCAATTGGACTTGCAGGGTTCACTGGCTAGTTTTTAATGTTTGGGGAAATTGGATAGAACATTAAAAAGGCAGTGGGAAATTTGAAAACTGCTTGGGAGGTGTAATGGATGGTCTAAGCACTTTTTAAAATTTGGATTCACACTACACTGAAGATTTCTCCTCTGTAGATGCAAACCCAAACAATGTTCGATGGATTCTTGGAAAGGTTCTTATATTGCTTGGCTTACATGGGTTCCAGATGTCCATCAATACAAGAGTGTCAGTGTAACGGAAGCCTTAGTTATATAAATTCACTGTCATGGAAATTATACATTATCGGGTAGATTTCAACATTCCGCCAGGCCATAAAACTGGGATTGTAGGGTGGCCATCCATTATAAAAACTGCCTAATTTTTGGGTAGTTTCAATCACAGGTATCGATCCCTTTTGCTTACAGTGCCATCTTATTCAAGTTCTCTGAAATTGAAAAATACAGACTGTAGCACCAAAAGATATTGATATTAAAAATCTCTAATTAAGAATTTCAGCAATAGATTAGTCCCCTTACTATAAAACATTTGTGGAAGTTAAATTGCACATTTAGGGCTCCAAAGATTAATCACTTTTCCTCTATTTAATGATATATGCAAAGACAGCGTTGAGTGGTGCTTCAGGTAAGCAGGTCTCTACGATTTATCACTTCATAACTCAACCAACCGATCAACATTTGCAAAAGGAGCAGATTAAATTGCTCAATGCACAGTGGAAATAACATAGAGAAACACAGTGCTAACAGTCAGCAGCTCTGCTGTTTGATCAACTACTTTTCTAAATGTGGTTTAGCCTCGTAGTTCACCCAGTATTACAAAAGGGTCTCAGTGCAAGTCCAATCCATCTATTGAAAACAATAACTGCAGGATTTGCAGAATTTATGAATATAGTAAATGATTGTTTAACATGAATGTTACTTGTTTTATTCCATTTCTGTCTAATAGTTGTTTCTGAAGTCAGATATAGAGATATATGCATATACACACAAATATATGAGAGATGTAATGGTTTTCTTGCTGAATTTATACCCATACAATTAGTGCAACTCTATAATAAAAAGCAACTGGACTTCAAGCTGTTTTAACTGCACAACTCTATTGATTCTCACCTTTGAAAGGCACTTTTGCAATGTAGTCTGAGTTCCAATGTAATGGCCAGCATGGACAGAACACTCAATAATCCAATTCTTTATGTTGTCGTAGCATGTATCTATTTCCAGGCACAAGCACAACCCCACTCGTTGATAGAGTCATATCAGCAAACAGATCTGATATGCATCATCTGCCTGTTTTATTCAACTCTCATACACTGAATGCTTCAAATTCCTCTAAAACAGGACCGCTATCATGTAACAGCACCATTACATGATGCAGTGCTTGTATCTAAATATATACAGAACTTAGCATTTCAGTGAAAAACTAGACGACGGTGCAAGACTGGTCTGAGAGATGACATTATTGCTATGCCTCACAAAAATAATAAAGAAATAAATCAAATAATAAACATTTTTATAATTTGCCATCTTATGGATAGCTTTTAGAGACTTTACATTTGTAGAAAAGAGAATATTTCTTGGTGTCTCTGAATAATAGGATCATCACGAGAGATAGGGATTCATCAATGGAGGCAATTTGTACCGACAACCATTCCCAGTTAACTATTTATGATCCTCTATATCCATTTCAAATTGAGTTGTAACCAATTGCAATTGAGTTGAAGTAGCAAGGACCATTGACAGGATGCCACCTTCCAATTCCAATTATTCAATGCATAATAACTAACCCAGAATTGCTGCTGCCACTCCACTGCCATAACGTTGGTGAAAGTGTGGTAGAAATTCCATTTACACATTTCATAATGGCCAAATACAAAAAGCCTCCTCACTCCTGAGAAAAGTTTCTTCAATTCTCTTAGCAGCCACAGAGTGGCACACGAGTGCTGCTGTAATACTCCTTCATACTGCTGTCATATATCAACACTGAGGAGATGGCAAATTACCAGCATCTTTCAAAGCAGCTAGAATATTATAAATTATATTTCAGTATCACCAGTGAACGGGATGGGAGATTTTACAACAGATGGATGATATTATGAGCTGGGAATATGATAAATCATGTATTTTCACTTGTAAATAGTTTGAAGCATCATTTATGCCATACCTGTACAGATTGTAAGTGGAGGCTTGTTTTTCAGTTTGCATATAGGGAGAAATTCAGGTGATTCAGCAAATATTTTCTTTGACTCCATGGGCGGAATTTTATGAGAATAATTCTAAGTGTCTAGCTAGCATGAAAATGGGAGAGTTTGTGATCCGTTTTTGGGTGAGTTTTCATGCCCAATCTGATGGACGTAGACATTGAAAATATGGGCTAGACCATTTCTAGCTGCTGCAGGCCGCCCCACAAGCCCCACACCCCCTTCAGGCCCAGTTCTATATGCCCCACACCCATAGGCAGTGCAGTGGGCATTACCAAGGTGCCAGGCTGACAGTGCCAAGGTGCCAGGATGGTATTGCCAGGCTGGCACTGCCAAAGGGGCACCTTCTTGTCCTTGGTCTCCCTGGGGGGCCTCAATGGCCTCCGATTCCACCGGCAAGGCCAACACGACTGTTCTCCATTCACGGGAAACAGGTGTTTGCCTCACCAGAGAGAGCCTTTCCCGACAAGGCCATAAAAGCAAGTGAGCCCGGACGATTGAGCTCACTAAACACATGCAAATTAACATTATAATGAATTACTATAATTTATTCAACCTCTCGCCCATTTCCAGCAAGACGCTGACCTCGCCGGAAATTCGGCTCTCGTAAAATTGCAAGAGCAGAGAAATCGATCCTGATTTCTTGGCTCTCGTGCAATTTTACCGGCTCACTCTGCCCATCAATGGGCGGAACGAGCCAATAAAATCCCGGCCCATTTATCTTCTTCGGGGTGATGGTGAATAGAACATTTTTCTATTCAGTCAACTTCAGATTCAGATCTGATGTAGCACAACTACCCCATGCCAGCCAATTTTCCTCAGTGATTTGATCTTGTACACAAATACAGTAAGTGTACTACATGGCTGTTTCAGAGTGTCTGGGTTAAAGTGGGGGTATCGTCAATAGGGAGAGATGAGGAGTAGTTGGGGAAGATCACAAGTAACATTTGCACCACATAAGTCAGGTAATGACCGTCTCCAACAAGAGAGGATCTAACCTTTGTGCTTTGATATTCAATGGAATTACCATGACTGAATCCCCCACTGTCAACATCCTGGGAGTTACCATTGATCAGAAATGGAACTGGACCAGCCATATAAGTACTGTGGCTACAAGAGCAGGTCAGAAGCTTGGAATCCCATGATGAGTAACTCACTTCCTTACCACCCCCACCCCACCCCCAAGGCCAGTCCATCATCAACAGGTACATGTCAGGAGTGTGTTGGAATACTCTTTCCTTGCCTGGATGAATGCAGCTGCAACAACACTCAAGAAGCTGAACACCATACAGGACAAAGTAGCCCACTTGATTGCTATCCCTTCCATAAATATTCAATCTCTCCACCACCAACAAACAGTGGCAGCAATGTGTACCATCTACAAGATGCACTGCAGGAACTTAGCAAGACTTCTTAGACAGCAGCTTCCAAACCCAGGACCATGACCATTTAGAAGGACAAAAGCAACAGAAACCTGGGAGCACCACCACTTGGAGGTTCCCCTCCAAGTCACTCACCATCTTGACTTGGAAATATATCACCATTCCTTCACCGTCACTGGATAAAAATCCTGGAACTCCCTCCTGAACAGTACTGTGGGTGCACTGACAGTTCAGGACTGCAGCGGTTCAAGAAGGCAGTTCACCACCACCTTCTCAAGGGCAATTAGGGATGGGTAATAAATGCTGGTCGAGCCAGTGATGCCTACATACCATAAATTAATGAAAAATAAACCTGTAACCTTTTTTCCCATCTATGGACATAAATCTAGACTGATTTTGTTACAGGTCTTTGATTCTGTCCACCCATTTTCCCCTCTGTACACCAACCGATTATTTATGCCCAGGTACAAAAGAGGAAAATCTGCTGCATAATGTTTTATTTTATGAACAAACTTTCTGCTTCTTCAGGTTTCTTATTTCACCACTTGTGTTGTTTGGGTTTCTCCACATTCAGGTAATGATGGGCTGTTTGCTCCAGTGTTGCTATGCAACCTGCAGCTGTCTCCTCCCCCTCTTCCACACTTGTATAGTTTAGAAATGGGAAATTCACATACGGATTGTGAAAGGAAAAGAAATAGAAGGCAAGAAAAGACAAGGCTCTGCTACTCAGCTTAATTGCCTGTCTGTCTGCTTCATCAGCTTGGTTCAATCGGTTATGGTACAGTGATTCCTGGCTTTAGTGCAAGGTTTTTGTAGTGCCAAGGAATATAATAAGGACAAATGAATAACTATTTTTCTGGATAACAACCTGACAGCAACATCTTAATGGGGGGAGGAAGCATTCAAGCAGCTTGACAAAATATCAACAAACCATTAATTGCTAGATTTGTTATGAATACATTATCTTCTGTGACCTGTCTTTCCTCCCACTATTTTCCCTTCCATTTTTGAAGATATAGGCTGGGATTTTACGACCTCGCTCGGGCGAGGCTCGTAAAATCCCACCGAGGCCAACGGAGAATTCCGTTCTGCGAGCTGATTCCGGGGCAGGCGTGGCAGTAAAATTCCAGCAATAGACTTCTGAGAGCTAATTTTCCAAAATTTTCCCTGATTATGGAGTGTCGTGCCCATCTGAAATGAAGGTCCTCAATTTGGGTACATATTGCACCTGTGTTTGCAGTTATTATGATGGCAAAACTCTGCACCTGAACTTCCAATGCTTCCAAAAAGCATTTCTGGTGTGAGGGGATCCACTCCAGCTTTGTAGTCAATCTCCCTTCATCTTATGTTCATGTGCACATTGCATCAGGGACTCTCTGCATTGCAATCGAGAGTAGAAACTGAGCTGACTTTGCCGTTCATCTCTCAGGAGAACTCAAGACAACTTAAAAAAATTCATTCATGGGACGTGGTGTCGCTGGTTGGACCAGCATTTATTGCCCACCCCTAATTGCCCTGAAGGAGGTGGGGATGAGCTGTCTTCTTAAACTGTTGTAATCCATGTGGTGTAGGTACACCCACAGTGCTGTTAGAGAGGGAATAGTGTCCAATCTACTCTCCAGTTAAGATTAATTAACCCAACGTAGAATGGATGCCAAACTTCAGTGCAATACAGGGTGCTGCTTTCACTTAGTGAAGGTTTCACTGCAGCCAAGGGCAGTGAAGGTTACACATGAGAGTGCATTCAGCAAATTAGCTGCTGCACAGATATCCTGGTGAAGTATGAAAGTGGAGTTGTAAATGACTTGAATGAGAATTTGATTCAAGGATGTTCCAGTTAACCTTTTCTATACCCTTAACAAACAGATACACTTATATAAGATCACCTCTCAAATGTCTCCTTTCTAAACTGAAAAACTTACTCGATTACAAGAGTTTTCTGGCACGGATTGCAATTTACAACCTACTGATGTTGGTTCAGTTGGAGGTGGGAAGCATGATAATTGCATGCTGCCTTCTCATTGAAATGAATTCTGCAGGCAGCCCTGCAAGAGTCGAGCTGCTGACTCTCTGCATACACATTCGGGAGCCTCAGAGTGTACAAGGCTAGCATGTGCTCCAACTCGCCTCTGGCTGTTATTGGCAGGCTGTCCCTCTTAAAAGGGAGCTTCATTGCAGGAGAAAAGGCTGCCAGGATGTCATGTTGGAAAGCTAAAAGTGAAGAAAAATGTGGCATCAGCCCGGAGGTCTCCAAGCTTCAGTGATGCCACATTGGAGGCACACACTTGTCGTGGAGATGGACTCCAGCAGAGGAGCCATGTATCCACAGTGGAGGAGGGGGGCGCAACAGACCCTCATGCCAGTGCATTTGGAGGATGTAGGTGCAGGTGGTGGGGGATAGGGCGGAGGTGGGGGGCAGTATCAATGCTTGGTATCTGGCCCTGGGGACCTGACAGAGTTCAGGCAAAAATTTAATGACCTCACACACTATGATTAGTGAATACATCACCTCTCATTTACAGGCTTCTCCCTCTGTCCAATGCTTACAATGGGGTCCATTGCTCATCCAGCGGCACTCACCAGCACTCAGGACTTAAACCTAAAATTTACATACAGCAATAGCACTTCACCTCCCCTCAAGGGCACTTGGGGATGAACATTAAATGCTGGCCTTGCCAGCGATGCTCAGCCATCATGAACAAATATATGTTTAAAAAGCTATTGCAGTAATCCAGAAACCTGTTTTCCAATAGACTGTTCGGATTGCTAAGGGTTTTTCCTGGGGAATGGAAGTTACATTGAAATGTTCTCTGCTGACTTAAATAGGCAACCATTATTCTGAAACAGTGCCCCCTTGTTCTAGATTCCCTTATGAGGAGAAATATCCTCTCAGCATCTATCCTGTTAAGCCTCTGAAAATCTTGTTTCAATAAAATCACCTCTCATTTTTGTAAACTCAATTCAACAGGTTGAATTGGCTCAATCTTCACTCATGATAACCCCTTCAAACCAGGAATGAACCTTGTGACACTTCCCTGAGCTACCTCCAATGCAAGTATCCTGAAATAAGGAGACTAAATTGTATACAAAACTCTTGGTCTGGTCTCACCGAAGCCCTGTATAGTTGTAGCAAAACGTCTCCACTTGTATACTCCATTTCCCTTGCAAGAAAGGCCAACATTTCACTTGCTGTCCTAATTATTGCACACTAATTTATGAAATTTCTTGTATGGGAACACCCAGATTGCTCTGTACTGCAGTATTTTGCAGTCTCTCAATATTTAAATGACATTTTATTCTGCTGTTCTTTCAACCAAAAAGGATAACCTTGCATCTTCCCACATTATACTTCACCTACCAATTTTTTGCCAATTCACATTTATTTGAAAAATATATTTGAGTTCAGAAAAATATAATTAAGTTCATTGAGGATATAAAGAAGGGATAAAGGGGAAATCAATAGATGCAGTGTGCTTAGATTTCCAAAAGACATTTGATAAGGTCCCACAACAAAGGGACAAGGAAAGAGCCCATGGTGTTGGGGATAATATATTAGCATAGATAGAGGATTGGTTAACTAACAGAAAACTGGGTCACGACAAATAGATCTTCAGGTGGACAAACCATAACTGGGTGAGGTGCCTTAGGGATCAGTGCAGGGGCCTCTATTATTTACAATCTACATGAATGAACTGGATGAAGGGACCGGGTATATTGTCACCAGATTTGCTGATGATACAGAGGTAGGTCGGAAAGCAAGTTGTGAGGACACATATTCTGCAAAGGGATTTAGACAGATTTTGGCCTGTAACCTCCTGGCCCCCCCAGTGTTGGACTGGGGGGGTAACCCAAAGATGTGCTGCAGAATCCATCTCAGAAGTTTCCAGGTAAGGCTTTATGTGGCAATTTTCCAGAAGCGCTAACTTCCCCTGGACAACTGCGCTGAGTTGGATCTCCCCTGACACTCCCAACCCCACAGGGGACTCATTCACTCCCTTCCCCCAACTAAGCATATCCCCACGGTATTCCCTATCCCTGAGACCCCACCCACATGGTATTCCCCGCCTCCACTTGACCCAACCCAACATCCTGACCCGCACAGGACTCCCCATTGCCACCCCCCCCCCCCCCCCGCCTCGATCTGACCCCTCCTCCTCACACAGCTGGAATCCCTCCCACCCCCCTGATGTGATCGAAGATGATGTAGGTCATGAGGTCAACGGGACTTGTTATCCTTTTGACCAATAGTTTGCCTAGTATTTTTTGTCTAATAACAATTGTTTTAAGTTCCTCTCTTCCCCCTGATTTATACTATTATTGGAATGTATTTAATGTCTTCAAATATGAATACAGATACAAAATATTTGTTCAAAGTCTCTACTATGTCCTTGTTTCCTATTATTAATTCCCCAGTCTCATCCTCTAAAGGGCCAACATTTACTTCAGTTATTCTCTTCATTTTTAGAAATGTGTGGAAGCTCTTACTTTCTGTCTTTCCATTGCTTGTTTACTCTAATATTCTATTTTCTCCTTCTTTATTTCTGTTTAGTTGTGCTTTGCTGTTTTCTTTAAAAAATCCCAATCTTCTAAACAACCACAAATCTTTGCAATATTGTCTGCCTTTTCTTTTAATTTGATACCATCCTTGACTTCCCTCGACATGGAATCCTTTTTTTCTCAATGGAATATATCTTTGTTGAGAGCTTGGAAATATTTCCTTAAGTGCCTGCTGCTGCTTCTCTATCATTCTACATTTTTCTCTAATTTCCAAGACCACGTTCACCAACTTTTTCTTCATACCTTTGCAATTGCTTTATTTATGTTTAAGACATTAGTTTCAGACTCAGGTTTCTCATCCTTAAACCGAATATAAAATTCAATTATGTTACGATCACTCTTCCCTGGAGGATATTTTCCTATGAGATTAATTAACCCTGTCTCATTACACATCACCAGATCTAAAGTAGCCTGTTCCCTTTTTGGTTCCACAACATATCTTCTGAGTAATTGTCCTGAATACACTTGATGAACTAATCCTCAAGTCTACCTTTTCCAACTTGATTGGTAAAAATCTGAGCAACTGGCCTTTGGTTCTCTAGGAGGGATTAAGATGGTAGGTATGTGTATTGATGAAGGATGAACGCATTGTGCTTGTCGCAAGGATAAATGGTATTCACCAGCATAATAATTTTGGCAGGGTCGCACACCAACTGCACATTTATGAAATGGAAACCCTTGTGATTCCTAAAACTCACCACACTGACACAAGTGTCCCATAGAGCTATGTGCGTGCAGTTGATGGTGCCCTGCTCCATCAGGAACCCTGTTATCCTGGTGAAAGAACATAGCCTCTCATCCTTCTTGCCTTCCTCAGCAAAAAGACAACAAACTACCTGCATTTTGATGGTCTAAGAAAGGGTCATCCTGACTCGAAATGTAGACTCTATTCTCTCTCCACAGATGCTTTCAGACCTGCTGAGTTTTTCCAGTATTTTCTGTTTTTGTTTCAGATTCCAGCATCTGTGGTATTTTGCCTTTAGCCTCATTTTGAATAGATGAACTCTGACCACCCAGACACAGCATTGGATGGAGTACTGAGAAATGTCAGTCACTTATTCCAAGAAAATCACTGGAATACCAGTGATAGTCACTGACCCACACACACACGGTGATACACACAAGATGTAGAATTCAAAATGATGGTAAACTGGATAGCCATTGGTTGGACTACCTTGGACCTGCTGTGAGGCTTCAAATTGGGTTGAAGGAGATGGCACCTCCTTGTTGAAACGTAGTCACTTCAGACATTGCTCCCGCACGAAGCAAAAGTTTTAAACATACTCTCTTAAAAACCTTTGGTGAGTTGGATCTTCTGAGTAAGCCCTGCGCCACCTCCCTCCTAACAGAATTCCCTCTCCCCTCCTCAGCTCCATTTCTTGGTCATGTTGCAGACAAAGAACTGCAACCACAGCCCCCCTATCAGGGTCAGGTATTCTCTGTCCTCCAAGACTGTAAGGAGCAGCTTTCAAAAGACAATTTCACACACAAAACATATTAGTACTTCTGTAAACTTGGTCTGAGCAGAAGTAAGTCAAAAGCACCTCACCAGAAACTTGTTGACTGACTCTTTAAATAGCTCTGATGCAGGACTCATGTTGCAGCTGAACACTTGATCTTTGAGAGATGGATGGATTTGTTGCATGGACCTGCTTTGCCCAAATTTAGAAAATGTGGGTCATATCAGTCTGTATGGCTGTGTAAATTCATAGTCTTGCCATTTCCGTTACTTCTCGCACTCACTGGATGCCCATGCAAGTACCCTGCTTAAGCTGCTTTTGCATATGGGTTATGCCAGAGGCACAGTGCACACCCCTAGGTAGGTTTTCAACTTTTTCATCTTACATTTCTCCAGTATTTCTTCATAACTCAGATTTCTGGCACTAGGAATCCTCCTCATGACTCTTACTGCCTTCAGTGCTTGGCTATCTCACTCATATCTTGGTGACCTAAATTGTATTCAGTCTAGCTTCGAGCACAATATATTTTTATCACGACCTCTTCTGAATTATACTGCACTATTTTGGTGATGTAATTCAATATCCTAATGGCTTCGCTATTGGCAGCTGTACAAATTCCATGAAATAGAAGCTCCACCATGTATAACCATCCCTAAATGAAATCTCAAAGGCTGGTGTAAGAAGTGTAAATGTCACAGCAGTGCATCAGAAGGCAGTCTTCTGTTATTGGAGATAACGATATTCTGGGTGGATTTTGCAGCTATTATCAAGGCAAAGCTGTCATTATTTGCTGTCATTACACTGTGGAACGAACAGTGAATTTGGTGTCCGAACATGCACAGTTAAACACAGCAACTACTGATGCTGCTGTCAGTGATTGCCTGCTCCGCCATAGGTTGCTCTGTCAATGTGGCTGCAGATTGAAATCAATTAGAAGTCACTGAACCAATGCAAACTTCTCTTTTAATGCTGTAATAATGCTGTTAAAATCCTCACCCTTAAAAAACCTATGCTTTGCTAATGAGGTATAACTTTTCCCCACAGCACACTAAACCATAAAACTACCACTGAACACTTTACTGCTTCTGAAAAACTAATTTTATATTTGTATAATACCATTTTTTCCATTACGATAATGCCATAGTTTTTTGTTGAGTTTATGATTTTTCAGCTGCTAATGATCTAATCTCTATTTTGTTTTCTGTAAATTTACCAAAAAAAATGAAGGGCAATTGGTATATTTTAACACTTGGTTTGCCGTTCATGAGATTTCTTCAATGTGTTTGGCTATTTACCCTGCTTGATGATATCACTATCGATGGATGCCTAGAGATACCCTTGACCTGATGTCAGATTTCAAGTTAATGTTTGGAAAGGGGAAATACACACTGCAGAGGTTATTGGGGTTTTGTGGTCAGTTTTCTTTAAGGTAAGAGGTATCCCCGTCACTTCACCACTGACCACAACATCCAGGTCATTGTTAGGACAATGGAAAGGAAACTTGAAACAGCAAAGCACCCATTTTATATAAGTAAAATATTCTGTTCTTCAAAAAAGGTTATTCTTCTCTGTTAAGTACAGAAACTCATTATCTTTTTAAAATTAAGGCTGGAATTCTCCGTCTTCGTCCACAGCTGGGATTCTCTGCTGCAGTGAATGGAGATTTGGTTGAGCGCCAAATTCTCCGATCTTTCTGGCAGTGGTACTGAGGCAAGGGAAACTGGAGAATTCTGGTCTAAGTATCTTAACGATAATTTTATAATAACTAAACAGAATTCTTCCGACCTTACCTGTTGCATGTTGAAACCTGAGGCTTGTGGTCCTGACATAGGTAACACTTTTCCCAGGAAAGCAGCCACTTGATTAAAAAAACAATATCTTGTTTAATGATAAAACTCTGGAAAGCAATACAGCTATGATATTCAGATGTAAATTGCCACTTAGCCACAGATTGCATTGAAGTTGTGTGAAGGATATATCAATTAGTACCAGAGATATTTTGTACTGGCGAATTATTCAATATTTTTGCATTGGAATAAGGGGAGGTCGTGTCTCACTAACTTGGTTGAGTTTTTTGAGGAAGTGACAAAGATGATTGATGAGGGTAGGGCAGTGGATGTTGTCTACATGGACTTCAGTAAGACCTTTGACAAGCTCTCTCATGGCAGACTGGTGCAGAAGGTGAAGTCGCATGGGATCAGAGGTGAACTGGCAAGGTGAATACAGAACTGGATCGGTCATAGAAGACAGAGGGTAGCAGTGGAGGGTGCGTTTCTGAATGGAGGGCTGTGACAACTGCTGTTCCTCAGGGATCAGTGCTGGGACCTTTGCTGTTTGTAATATGTGTAAATGATTTGGAGGAAAATGTAACTGGTTTGATTAGTAAGTTTGCGGACGACACAAAGGTTGGTGGATTTGCGGATAGCGATGAGGATTATCAGAGGATACAGCAGGATATAGGTCAGTTGGAAACTTGGGCAGAGAGATGGCAGATGGAGTTTGATCCAGACAAATGTGAGGTAATGCATTTTGGAAGGTCTAATACAGATAGGACATATATAGTAAATGGCAGAACCTTTAAAAGAGAATATTGATAGGCAGAGGGATCTAGATATACAGGTACACAGGTCACTGAAAGTGGCAACGCAGGTGGAGAATGTAGTCAAGAAGGCATACGGCATGCTTGCCTTCATCGGCCGGGGTGCTGAGTTTAAAAATTGGCAAGTCATGTTGCAGCTTTATAGAACCTTAGTTAGGCCGCACTTGGGATATAGTGTTCAATTCTGGTCGCCACACTACCAGAAAGATGTGGAGGCTTTGGAGAGGGTACAGAAAAGATTTACCAGGATGTTGCCTGGAATGGAGGGCATTAGCTATGAGGAGAGGTTGGAGAAACTTGGTTTGTTCTCACTGGAACGACGGAGGTTGAGGGGCGACCTGATAGAAGTCTACAAGACTATGATGGGCATGGATAGAGTGGATAGTCAGAAGCTTTTTCCCAGGGTGGAAGAGTCAATACTAGGGGGCATGGGTTTAATGTGCAAGGGGCAAGGTTTAAAGGAGATGTATGAGGCAAAGTTTTTACACAGAGGATGCTGGGTGCCTGGAACTCGCTGCTGGAGGAGGTAGTGGAAGCAGATGCAATAGTGACATTTAAGGGGTGTCTTGACAAATACATGAATAGGATGGGAATGGAGGGATATGGTCCCCGGAAGGGTAGGGGGTTTTAGTTCAGTCGGGCAGGATGGTTGTTACAGGCTTGGAGGGCTGAAGGGCCTGTTCCTGTGCTGTAATTTTCTTCATTCTTCTTTGTTCTTTGTACATTTCCGTACTTGTGATTTTATTTCCCCTTTTCCTTCTTCCTGCCATGTCGCCACTACTTTATAGACAAGGATCATTTTCACTTGTTAGCCTAGAGAATGATTGTTGGCAAGATATTGAGCTATGAGGAATATTAAAGACAATCCCATATTGTCTTCAAGCTGTGAATCTTGACTGCTTTGTTATTGACATCCTAGCCAGATGGTAAATCACTATGGACACAAACTGGTAAGGCCTATGAATTAGATAGTCTTCATTTCATGGAGAACTTCCGTTTTCGAGGCATTGATTGGCATAATGACAGACCATTTGATGTTCTGAATAGTGTGGCTGAAAGATTTCTGGACTGTTAATACAAAGTGTTACTCAGAAAACCAGAGACATCACACACTAGATCTTGTACTTAATAGCAAGCCTAACATCATATCATTACCTCCATAAGGGTGCAGGTGGGAAACGGTGACTGTAATATTATTAGGTTTCAATTAGCTGGTACAACCAATGGTGGTGAGAATTAATTCTTAATTCCAAATTTTAAATTTCTAATGTCACTAAAATGGTATGGGACTTGAATCAATTAGCCAACCCCACAAGGAGGAATTTCATTGATACTGAAAATAAATGGCATATCTTTTCGAATATATTTCAAATGTAAGGAAAACATATATGTCTCAAAGGTCTTTAAAAAAACACAAGCACATCAAGTATAAAATAAGATGGCTGCCTGATCGTGTGTCAAGCTAAATAAGATATAAACAAAGATATTTTTATTGCTTTAAAAGAATAATTCACCGAAGAAACAAATACCATACACAATTAAAGGCGACAAAAGCTGCTATGGATCGGTTAAAAGATCAATGGAGAAAATGTGGATAATTACAATAAAAATGGTAAAGGTTACTTTTCGATATATTTTAGGAGTCAGAGGGGTGTTCTGGACTGTATATGGTAATTGAAATACCACTCAGAATAAGCAGGAGTGGATTCCCAGGATATGGTAAATATACTAAATCATTACAGTAAGGGGCTACATTTGCAGGATGATTCAATATAAAACAAAACATGCAATTACAAGACCATGCTGAGATCTCATTGAGAATACTACGTTCAGAGTTGGCCCCTTCACACAGTTAAAAAAACATCACATGGTTGATGTTTAACTTGATACACACTATCCGCCCAAATTGACTGAAAAAGACTTGTTCTAGGATGTACGACAGTGAAACAAAGATTTGGTGATTTGAGCCAGTCTGAAATAATGAAGGGACTAGATTGTGTTCGTACCAATAAACTATATTTATCAGATAGAATTGAGAGAACGTGGGGTCCCATTTATAAATTGTATCAGCTTGAACTATATATTACACACTTCTTCTATTCCCGAGAATAGTGACCTATGGAATGAGATGTTGGCTTGAGTAGTAAGTGCTGATTCACTGCATATCTTAAAGAGAAGCTAGACCAGTTCCTGGTGTTGGCATTTAAGACTACTATTTAACCTGCATCAGATTATATGAGTAGGAAATGTCTTAATTTTGAAGTTGTTACAACAATATGGGATAGACTAGATTGTGTAGCAGGTCTTCTCCTGTATTTCATTTTTGTATGTTTATATGAAGAGAAAGCACTAGAGATCAAGCCTGTGAAGGTAATGGTGAGCAGTGGAGAAGGGTGAGCCCAGAGGCCTTGCTTTCTGTCCTTTATCTTATTTTCCTTCCTCACAGACAGGATACAGGGCATTACAGCTGAATTTGTGGAGGTCTTGTGGCTCAGTGGGTCGTGCCTCTGCCTCAAAAGCAGAAACTCCAGTTTCAGTCACACTCCAGGACTTGTTGACCATGGAAGGAGTTTCATGAAACTGTTCAAACAGGTTGATAATCAGCCTGCTAATCCTTCCAACATTTCCCCCACTATTCCCTAAAACAGGATTTGAAACAATTTTTAAAAAGCTAAATTTCTTTAATATAAAGCAAGCTTTCAGGATGAGGATTACGGTTAACATTGGGCCTGATGTTACCATCAAGTTACACCCATTTTTGGCGCAAAAACGTGGTAAAGTCGGGCATGAGGCAAATAGTGTGATCCACACCCACCTCCGCACCTGTTCCCCCTTTACCAATGGCTGAAAATGGCCACCGACGGGATCGTGCCCGAAACGGGCATGATGTCAATTTGCATGCATTAAAATTGACTTAATGGGCTGGATGCCCAAACGTACTGGCACTTCCCCCTTTATCACCGCGTTCACCCATCCAGATTCCGTGCGAAACAGACATGTTCCGCAAAGGTCTGATTCGGGCACTCCAGCTTCTGAGGAGGTAAGTTCCGAGCTTCCGGCGGCTCTCTGACTCAGATCGGTAGTGGGGGGGAAGTGGGTCAAATCGCTGTCTGGTGGAGAGGAAGGGAGGTGGGTCAGATGGCTCTCTGGTAGGGGGTGGGAGGAGGGTCGTGGGTCAGATGGCTCTCTGGTTGGGGGGGAGGGAGGCAGGTCTGATGGCTCTCTGGTGGGGGGGGGGGGGTGCAGGGCCAGAGGGGTCCACTGCCACTCTGCGTGTGATCGGTGGGGAAGAAGGGGGGATCCGCTGCCACTCTGTGGGTGATTGGTGGGGGGGAAGGGGGGGTCCGCTGCCACTCTGCACGCGATCGGTGGGGGGGGGGGGGGGCGGGGGAAGGGGCAGCGACCGTGATCGGTCTGGGTAGTGCGGAGGTGGGGGGGGATAAGAGGGTCAGTAATATATTTGGGGGCCAGGGGGAGGCATTATCAGGCCCAAGAGGGATGTGGCAGGGGAGCGTTTTTCAATTTCTTTTTACTGCGTATGCGCAGTTGAAGGCTCCAATCGGAGCTGCAGGGTTTCGGGCACGTTAATCCCCGCCCACAGGCTTCTGCAGAGCAATTCAGAATCGCTGCTATTTTTTCAGGCAGAGTGTGTATGGGGGTGCCTGAGAACGGGTCTAAAAGTCGGATCTGAAACACTCCCAGTTTCAAGTCTGCCCAGCACTTAGAATCAAAATGGTAAAATAAGGCCCATTGAGTCTGAAATTCTACACTGTTTTTGGTGTTTCAAGGGCCCACAATTGTGACAGTTCATCTGAATAGCCAGAAAATTAGGGCAGAAGTTCTGGGTGGTGAACCTTTGGAATTCTCCATCCCAGAGGGCTGTGGAGGCTGAATCACTGAGCATGTTCAAGACAGAAATCGATAGATTACTGGAGACTGATGACATCAAGGGATCTGGACATACTGTGGGAAAATGGCATTGAGGTAGATGATCAGACATGATCTAATTGAATGGCGAAGCAGGCTTGAAGGGCCAAATGGCCTACTCTTGTTCCTTTTTCTTATATTCCTCAGTCATTTATCTTCCTTGGAGATCTTCCTTAGTAATCTAATAGTAGTTTCCTCATATAAATGAGTTTCTTAATGTCAAGTATGATTCCTCCCCAGCCACTGTTAGACACCGTGTACAAGTTTCTTCAAAAACTACATTAAAATTAAAGGCTGGCAATTGAGTCATCTGCTAAGTGGCATCAGCCAGTTGATGCAAAAAACCTAATGATACCATCCTGGTAAATTGGAGCAAAGAGTTTTAACATTCTGATTGTAAGTAAGTGTTGTCAGGGGAGATGGTGACATATGTTGCAGTTAGTGTCCCCTTTAAGCAGAGTGCCATGACCTGGGTTAGTTATGTAGTTCTTCAATTTGAGAATGAAGAATGTAATGTGCCTAAGGAAGAAAAGGGAGAATGTGTTAGCTTGGCTACCCTGGTCAAGTCATCGCATGTCTTGCAGTAGGCTTTGCAGATTTGGGTAATGAGAGTTGGCACCTAGTGCCACCGCCTTCCATGTGACATGAGAGAATCTGTCTGAGATTCCCCCTGCTTAGTCTCCTTGGGTGGTTATGAAGCTGGTCTCACTGAAAGTATGCAACCTTTTCATTCTTCTGTGATCTTGTCCACTTGTTCATGTCAGATACCCCAGTGAAAGACAGTTTTGAATGTCAGACAAATCACTTATGAGCCATTCAGAGCAGATAACTAAATGAACTGAATAATCCAGACTTATCTGACTTATCTGCTGCACCCTAGCCGGCAGCTGAATCTTCAGCCTAAATTGGCTATTTTCCAAGCACCCTCAGCAAAGTATCCTCTGTTTTACACAGGATCTGTGCTAAAGAACCAACCATGAATATCTAAATGAGATGCTCCCACTCATGAAAACAGAGTCAACTGTGCCTAGCAGTGATGGATACAACTCCAGTCTCAGTGGTACAAATCCAATGCAGTTCACCATGTGACATTTTGGAGCCATCTTCTTTTCCTCTCGGTGTCCAGCAACAGTAGGTGTCAAATGCCACCACCAAGCCCCAAACAAATATCCCACAGCGCCTAGCATCATAAACTCTCATTGTGCCAAACATCAACACTGGTATTAAAACAGAAAATTTTAATGATACACAGCAGACCAGGCAGCATCTGTGGACACAGAAACAGAGTTCGTGCGGGGAGGGGGAGAATCTTACCAAAAATGGCAGAATGTTGTTTCCGGCTTCAGAGAAACAGATTGGTTTTCTCTTCAGATCTCACAACACTGTTTTATGCCATTATGCAGGCGGGAGGGCCTCAATACACCGGCAAAACCTGGCTGCACCTTTAAAGATGGTGCCCCGATCATAACAGGAATAAACTTACCCTCCAGTCCACCATGGAGGTCTGAGGGACTACTCTCTCCACCCCTTCCCCCATCACCAATCATCGGCTCCTTCCCCAATCATCAGCCTGTTTCCCCCTCCCCCCCAGTTGGAGCCAGCACCCACCTATCCACCCCCCAATGGTCATCATCGGCATCCTCTGCTGCTCCGTGCACTCCCAACCCACAACCAAATCTGAATGAATTTCCACCACCGTCTCCCCAATTCACCATGAGGCTCCCACTGGGGACTGCCCCTTGGCACAGGTTGGCACTGCGAGGTTGGCTTTGGATTGGTTCCAATGTGGCAGTGCCAATCTGTGCCAAGGGGCAGTGCCGGGTGCATTGCCAGGCCACTGCCTGACCTTGTTCCTCTCCCCCTGGGGCTTTCTTCACTATTACGCCCCCGGGAGACCCCACCGACAGGTGAACCTGTTGCAAATGGTGCCGGCCTGACATCACGCCAGTGCCTGCTGAATATCCGATGAGGGTAAAGTCCTGGAGCAAGTGTTCAATAATGACATGCTGATGTATTAAAATGAGCTTCATGGGGTCCCGCGGCGTGTTTCACATTACTCTGCCGAAGATGGGGCTGGAAGATCAGAACTCAGAAACTCGCTGGTGTGAATTGCACTTTCTGAGTCTCTCCGGATTTTGAGTGCATGCCGCCATTCCCATGGACGGAGAGTGAGGGCTCAAAATCACACCCAATGTTTCAGGTCAATGAATTTTCAGAACTGGAAAAGGTTAAAGTTATAACATATTCTAATAAACTACAAAGATAGGGAAAGGGAGAAAAAGCAAAAGGGGTCTGTGATAGGGTGGAAGGCAGGACAGATTAGATGACAAAAAGGGATGATGGAACAAGGCAAAGGAGAAACAAAAGATGGGTGAAAGGAGATGTAAAACGGAATCATTACGGACAACCATTGCCTGGAAAAATGGGGCAGAGGTTTTGATTTGCAGTTGCGCAACTCAGTGTTGAATCTTGATTGGTGTACAGGAGGCAGTAAGTAGAAGAGCTACTGCCCTCCAAGCTTACAGTGAGTCTCACTGGACTAGTGTAGAAGGCTAAGGAGAGAAGGGTTAGAGTGAGAATGGGATAGACAATTAAAATATCAGAAGTTCTGGGTCACAGAGGTGTTCTGCAAATTGATCACCAAATCTGAATTTGACCTCTCTGATGTAGAACAGAGAGGTAAATACAGTATACTAAATTGAAAGAGGTGTATTGGTTGAACTGTGAAATCTTCTACAATGTGCAAGATTCCAGAATTGGAGGAGTGGAGAGATCTCAAAGGCTTATCGGGCTGGTAGAGATTACAGTGAAAAGGAGGGATAAGGTTATCGAAGAATTTGAAAACAAGCATGAGGATTTTAAAAGTATATCATCAGCAAACTTACTACCAGTGTAGACTAGCACGTGCAGCGGTGGAGGCTGAAAAGGACCTGGTATGAGGTGAGATACAGGTAGAACTTTGAATGAGCACAAGTTTTTGTGGGGTGGAGGATGGGAAGTGGGCCAGGAGAACATTCAAATAGTCAAGGTGAGAGACAACAAAGGTATTGATGAGAATCTCAGGAGCAAATTAGCTGAAGCAGTTTCAGGGTCTCGCTCTCTCCTCTTTAAGAAGGTACAAGTAGAGACAAGCAAGTATGTTATGAGGGAAATAACTTTGCAGGACTCTGTGGATAGAGCAGGGGAACGGTTCTGATTGCATTGCTCTACAGATAATTGGCATGGATTCAATGGGCCAAATGGCCTCTACTGTGCCATTGTAACTCTAAGATTCTTCTTAAAACTTACTTTGTTCATCAAGTTTATGTTTATTTTCCTTCTAGCTCAATGTCAAAATATTTCATAGAGGATGTTTCAGTTAAGAATCCTGGGATGTATTAGGATAGCTATATAAATGCAAATTATTGTTCTTCTAAGAGAGTAAGAACATCAAAAGACGTGACTTAAATTTAAATCAGCACACTGAATTGAACACAATTTGCCAGTGAAGAGGATGTTGGTCTGTACTGAGATTACTTATTGATTATTTAAAGGTATGTTTCTAATATAAATATATAAGTAGAAAAAACGACACAGGTAAAATGATACCAGACTATGTGGTTAGATCACTTGCATTGAAACAAACAGCATTCAGAAGTCTACAGAAAATGCTGGAAAATCTCAGTGGGTCTGACAGCATCTGCGGAGAGAGAAAAGTTAACATTTTGAGTCTGGATGACCCTTCATCAGACTCTCAGACCCAAATTGGCAGTGTGGGGTGACTTCAATGGGAAATGGCACTGACAGCAGCAGGACCAGAGAATTCCACTGCCAGCGGATGGCAGCTGCCTTCCGCTGCGTGGAACAAGCGGCTGGGAGGCTGGTGAACCCTGCCCCAAGTGTTTTAACTTGCTGGCTTGCTTTGTGTGAATACTTCAATGAAACTGGCTGCTCACCTGCTGATTGACAACATTGGTGTTGCATGTCAAAAGATTTCCTTTCCTTGGTGCCAGATACAAACTGCTGTCAGGAAAGGGGAAAACCACGCCACAGAGATTACAAGGTCTTTGTTGACAGCTTTTGTTAAGCTCTGCCATTGAATGCAAAATCCAGCCCAATAATTGCTCCAAGAACTGACACATTAAAGGTGGCAAGCATCAGGGTCACATTGGAGAGGTGATGAGTCTCATTCTTCTACATGCGCATATCTAATAATTTGAAGCAAATTATCCATTTGTGTGACACCTTTCAGTCTTTCCCTGGGTTTAGGATAACCTGATCTGCTGTCAGATTATTTCTGTTTATTATGTACTGTACCTTCACCTGGATGCATTGCAGTGTTTTCCATTGAACCAGCCAGTGAATTAAATTGGACGCACTGGGCTTTGTTGTCCATCAACTGACCCGGAGGAAGGACATGGACTGCTTTTCGTTGCCCGGAATTTGTACTATTTATGACCAACATCTGAGTATTACCCTTCAGCTGATACAAAACCTACACAATAAATGGAAAATAAAAATGATCAACCATTTTAGAAATATCCAAGTTCACGGAACCCTTAACTTCATATCAAAATGTAAATACAAATTAGGAAGGTCAATGAACCTATCTTTAACACAATCCATCCAAAAGGATTGATAATCCTTCATTACCACCCGATTCAGAAGCCCAATCCCTGTGTTGATCACTCATTGTATGAAGAACGTTTTGATGTCAGCCTTAAATTTGTGTTTTGCAAATTGCAAGTTGCCCTTCTATCTTGGTGTTCTGGTTTATACAGAGGTAAAGTTAATTCAATGAAATATTTCTTGCAAAAATTCTGATAAAAATTGCACATAAATATCGGATTAATCAGTAGGAAGCATCAATTACACAGAAATAATGTAATGTTGAGGTCTAATATCATGGGGCTTGCTCTCTGGTATAACTGCTGTCATTGTGAGGTTGTTACTCTTTGCACGTGCTATTAACATCAACATCAAACATCTCTGATGTGCCACAAATATCTTCTGTACCATCTACCATGTCAGCAAGGAAGGAGCAAAATGGTGTGTTTCTTTGGAGGTCTTGCTGCAATGTGATCCTGGCAAGAAGTGGGCTCGTTGTTGAGCCAAGGATAGTCTCCAAATCTCATCAATGTGCATAGTGTCTGGATGATGGAGGTGGACGATTATTTGTGGGCTACAATATTTGTGGGCAACAGTGGAGGAGTCCACTATCCTCAATATACTTAAATCCTCTGCAGTTCATCGTTGATAAAAATGACCTGTCTCTGCCCCACTACAAGCGAAGATTGCATTTACTGAGATCCTAGATGACATACGAATCAATTTTAAGTCAGTCATCGGCAGAAAAGGTGAGCATTTAAAATAGAATGGCTCCATTTCCTCCTCCATTGTTGTCAATCTGTGGCTGGCTTTGGCAGCAAATTAGCCTCCGAACAAGTGAATAAGCTCACATAGCTCAAGAAGGCCAGTTAAATGTTTCCTCTGGATTTTATAAGAAGATTCTGAGCTTCTGCTTCCCTTGGTTCTAGCTGCAAGAATTTTACAACTCTACCTGAACATCTCCATTTATTGATGCCAGGAGACAGTCTCTGGACTTCCAGTTTTAGTCCATTCCCCCATCAGCCAGCTGTCACTTCTGCAGGAAGCATCTGAATAGTAGCATTCAAACGATTCTGCCCCACATTGGTTTGCTGTCCACTTCACTTGGACAAGCAAATGACTGGCCATCTATTGCTGTTGAAGAGTTCCCAGATGGCCTTATTATGAATTCCTGACATTCATGCCTGTGCTCCAAGACTTATTAATCACAGCTGGGTTTCTAATTTGATGAGTGTTTGCTTTGATATTTTTATGAGGTTATCCTAAGTTATTCTTTCTTTGTTCTGTTTTGTCAATTTCTATCTGTTTATTTGACAGAATGAATGAAGTGAGGGAAAGCTTCTGCTTTTAATGGTTCTGGCTGATTGACACTTTTCTCAGCTTTTAAGAACTGCAGTTTCTTTTCAAAGTAGATTTCTGAATGGGTGTTTTTTCCCTCAGTATTTCAAGACTTGCCATTATTATATGGCTCAATGGTTCTGCACATCATGCATAGTGGGTGACTGGCTATGGAAGGCATAGAAATGTAATTGAGGAGGGATTGGAAGGCCATGAAGGGCGCTGAAGGGGCATGGTTACCTTTCAAAGGTTCCAGAATCTAGACTATGGTTCATGATTCCTCTGAAAGGCCATGAACCCCATGGAAAGCGACTGGTCCAGATGGGATAACCGGACGTACACTCAGATCCTGCACGGATCAGCTGGCGAGGGTATTCACCGACATCTTCAACCTCTCTTTACAACAATCTGAGGTCCCTATCTGCTTCAAGAAGACGACCATCATCCCGGTACCTAAGAAAAACCAAGCAACGTGCCTTAATGATTATTGGCCGGTGGCTCTGACATCCACCATTATGAAGTGCTTCGAAAGGTTAGTCATGGCACGAATCAATTCCAGCCTCCCAGACTACCTGGATTCACTACAGTTTGCCTACCGCCACAACAGGCCCACAACAGATGCCATTTCCCTGACCCTGGAACACCTAGATAACAAGAACACCTATGTCAGACTCCTATTTATTGACTACAGCTCAGCCTCCAACATTATTATTCCCACGAAACTCATCTCCAAACTCCATGGCCTGGGCCTCGGCACCTTCCTCTGCGACTGGATCCTGAATTTCCTAACTCACAGACTACAATCAGTGAGGATAGGCAACAACACCTCCTCCATGATCATCCTCAACACCAGTGCCCCACAAGGCTGTGTTCTCAGCCCCTTACTATACTCCTTATACACCTGTGCAGCCAAATTCCCCTCCAATTCGATTTTCAAGTTTGCTGACGACACCACCGTAGTGTGGTGTCGTCAGCAATGACGAGACAGAGTACAGGAATGAGATAGAGAATCTGGTGAACTGGTGCGGCAACAATAATCTCTCCCTCACTGTCAACAAAACGAAGGAGATTGTCGTTGACTTCAGGAAGCGTAAAGGAGTTCATGCCCTTGTCTACATCAACAGGGACGAAGTAGAAAGGGTTGAGTGCTTCAGGTTTTTAGGTGTCCAGATCACCAACAATCTGTCCTGGTCTCCCCCATGCCGAAACTATAGGTAAGAAAGCCCACCAACACCTCTACTTTCTCAGAAGACTAAGGAAATTTGGCATGTCAGCTACGACTCTCACTAACTTTTACAGATGCACCATAGAAAGCATTCTTTCTGGTTGTATCGCAGCTTGGTATGGCTCCTGCTCTGCCCAAGACCGCAAGGAACTACAAAAGGTCGTGAATATAGCCCAATCCATCACGCAAACCAGTGTCCCATCCACTGACTCTGTCTACACTTCCCACCTTAGCAAAGCAGCCAGCATAATTAAGGACCCTATGCACTCGGGACATTCTCTCTTCCACCTTCGTCCTTCGGGAAAAAGATATAAAAGTCTGCGGTCACGTACCAGCCGACTCAAGAACAGCTTCTTCCCTGTTGCTGTCAGACTTTTGAATAGGCTTACCTTGCATTAAGTTGACCTTTCTCCTAGCTATGACTGTAACACTACATTTTGCACTCTCTCGTTTCCTTCTCTGTGAACAGTATGTTGTGTCTGTATAGCGCGCAAGAAACAATATTTTTCACTGTATGTTAATACATGTGGCAATCATAAATCAAATCACCAAAAGCTGGTCTGATTCCAAACAAACTGTGGGTGGGGTATGGGATGTCTATCTGCATAATGGAACTGGCCAGGTTGGGAGTACAGGATGTGGGCTCGCTACCAACATCCTTCTCCTACAAGATTGGCCAGAGTTGGGATTTGGGACAAGAATCCCAGAATTGGGTTTCGTTGACCATTTTTAAAACACCTGCCTCCATTCTTACACACTGAGGCCTGAAACTTTGGGCCTAAATTTATGTACACACAATAAAGTTCCCACAACACAAGATAGTAAATGTTGGAAATTTGGCTTTTTCTGAACAGCTTTGGACAATGAACCTGACTTGCCATTATTGGTGAATTCCTCTTGATACTTAAGAACTGTACCTTAATTTGCTTACTATTTTGCTACTTTGACTATGAACTTTTACATTTCAAATTCTCATTTTTAATTTTGGAACTTCACAAGACATTACGGATTCGCAACAAGACGCTCAAATTAGTTACATGTGATTTGGTATATATCATCATAGATTAAAAGTTCAGGCAGCTTGTTTTCCATTTGAAGCTCAAGATGAGAAGAATGCCTTGTAATTATTCTGCGCCAGTTTTTACTAGTATATGTTTTAGAGCTTGCAAGGTTGTTTTTATTTGGTGTCATGTGTCATGATTGCCATGACACTACATTCAGTTGTTTGCTGATGAGAATGGGCTGGAATTTCATGGAAAATTTCAATGTAATTACAGCATACAAGCAGAGTTACATTGATGCCTACATTATGTTTTTTTATATTTTGGCATGGTCTTTATGGCATAGAATCTGTTACATTAAAAAGGAGAAAAGTTCCACATTCTTAAACATTTATGTGCCCATTTTATGACAGCATTTTATGCATAAATTTCTTTATGCTGAAGCATACACCAGAAAGTAAATTTTGGTGTAAACTAGAGGGACTGAGGGTAATGTGGAACTCACACCATGGGGGGAGTTTTCCCAAGTAAGGGGAAGCTGGTTTGGGTGTGTGCAGGAAGTTAAATCCCCTAAATGTGAATTCAGGATCCCAACATTTTCCCATTCCCTCTGGGTAGGTTTGAAGGTGAATGGGGAACCCTGGTGCAGCTGTCAGGTAAGTCAAAGTAGTCCAATAAACAATCCATTTCTATTTTAACTAAGAATTCTGGCTTTGACAGCTGAGTTTTTATTTCCTCAGCTGTCAGCCACTCAGTATGGTCACCGAGGTGAATGCATCGTGTAGTTGAATGGATTAATAGTTATGGTAATGAGCTAGTGATGGATATCATGATGTAACAGTAACATCAGCAGTCATGTGCCAGAGACTCTGTAGAGCAGATGGAATAGTCTCTACCTAAGAGAGATGTGTCTACCTAATAGCTCATCATGTGTATAGTGTAAATAAAGTAGATTTGAAGTAACTTACCTGAATCCAACCAGAGTTACTCAAGATAAGTAACAAGACCAACACACAAATATGGCAGCAGCAGTAGTGACACCAACCTAACAATGGTTTGATGCCATGGCGAGAAAGCAGAAGAAGACTTGTCAGTCGCAAAAATCTGAAAACATACCTTTGTGCGATGGCAGCACCATTTCCACAGCCTTTTGAAAACTTTGAGGGTCCAATGAGAGACCAGATTGGGAGTTGTGGAAGAAATACTTCCTAAAGTTTCGAGCAGTGTCGGGTTTGCATTACAAAGAACAGCAGCATCAATGGGGTTTGGGCTCGTCGCCAATGATGTCCTCTTGAGACAGAAGTTAGAAGAGATCACCCTGGTCTTCAAAACTGTCCTAAAAATGTTTGATGTGTATTTCAGCCCAAATCAAAACCTCTTAATCAATCGAGTGGTTCAGTACTCGAGGCAAGCTAAACTCAAAGAGCTCGATCAGGCTATAATCCATTGCAACACCAAAGCTCTAGATGACTCTGTTAGAGGGTAAGCCCAAGGGTGGCAGCCCTACCTAATCAAAAGTCTGCCAAATGGGCAAAAAGGTGGGAAACCCATTGACAGCCACTTTGAGGTGCTGATGCTGCAGCACAGATTGCTAGAGATACAGAATGTTTCCAGTGCGGAAAAGCAGAACACTTCAAGTGCTTCTGTAAATCTAACAATTTCAATAGCGATAGAAAACAAGAGAATACTTATGAAACTATTCAAAAAATTGGACGGAATTACAGAATTCCTAGGGAACTAAATGCTCTTAATCAAGACCATTGGTCAGTCACAATCGAGGATTAAGGCTTTAACACTGACTTTAAAATTGACATTGGAGCTGGTGTTACAATTTCAGCTAATCATCTGGGCTGGCTCCAAACAATACAGCTCTATTCATCAGAAATTAAATTGCAAGGTCCAGGTAGGGCAAACCTTCAGGTAAAAGGTTGGCTAATTACCACCCTTCACTGCAAGGGGTGATAGCTTGTTAAGACCGTCTTTGTTGTTTACAATCTAAGCATATCTTTGATGAGTGAAAATATCTTTATATAACTGGGCTTTCTGGGGAAAGAAAACAGATGATGACCTTCAAGCATGACAACTGGATATCTTTCATGGAGGAATTTCTAAAGTCATGGATAGAATCGGTGGATTTTCATTCTACAGCAGGTTTATTCATTGAGTGGTAGTTCACTCTCCATTATAGAGACACATCCTAGACCCAGGGCTGAAATTGAGGTTGTGAATCTCTCCTTGTTTTGAAGCTAGGCTAGAGGATGCGAACAGAGAAGGCACTGCAGCAGACAGTGACCAACTACAAGACCTTTTGGACCTTTCCTGAAGGTGGTTATGAGAAAGAAGTTGTTGTAGCACCTAGTGACCATTGGAAGATGAGTCCTCGAGGTTGGTACACTATTTAAAACTACTGCCAAAGCATATGAAGTCTCTGGTTTCTTATTTGAGCTTTGTCCTACTGAACCACCAATGCAATGCCATGTATGTTGCTGGTTGACCATGAATACTTAGAATCATAGAATCCCTACAGTGCAGAAGGATGCCATTCAATCCATCGAGCCTGCACCGACAACAATTCCACCCAGGCTCTTACCCTGTAACCCCACATATTTAGCCTGCTAGTCCCCCGACACTAGGGGGAAATTTATCATGGCCAATCAACCTAACCCGCACATCTTTGAAGTGTGGGAGGAAACCGGAGCACCCAGAGGAACCCCATGCAGATACGCAAAGAAGATGCAAATTCCACACAGACAGTGACCCAAAGCTGGAATTGACCCAGGTCCCTGGCACTGAGGCACGGTGGCTAACCACTGTGCCACCGTGCCGCTCCCTTGTCCAGAGAAAACAAAATGTTTGATTTCATAGAGGATCACATCCTCAGAGTATTCATATGCTGGAATTTTACCCGTTGCCCGCCCGAGGCTCTTAAGATCCTGCCCAAGGTCAATGGAGAATGCCATTCTGCAATCCTAGCCCGCCCCGATTCTGCAGCAGGCGAGGCAGTAAAATTCTGGCCAGAGATTATTAGCTTGGCTGAAACTAAGTTGATGTCCACACTTCAATCTCATCCAAAAATGTTCTTTCGACTAAAGCTGTCCTTCAGCACAGAGCCAAGGCAAAATCTTCAGAACTTCTACAAGAATTTGTACTGGAGATTCATTCCATTGCTGAAAAAGGTGTTATCTTATCTTCTTATTATGACACAGTCTTCCCATTGACCACACTGGAGCAGCCTCATACCGAGGGAAGTGTGGCAATGTTACCAGGAATGTTGTTGCTATTCTTCTCATCATTCAGATTTGTTTAGATCTCAGTGGTCGAATACCTTTATTGTCCTCAGGGCAGCAGTGAATGATGTAGCTGAGCAGATTTTGATTGGAATTGAAGATGCTTCATCTCCTCAGGCCTTTCTCCAGTGTTTTATGAAGGAGCAGAAGATTACCTAGCGAATCCTAATCTATGCTCTTCCAGTTCATGATACTGTGCTTCCAGTTCATGACAGTGCAAATGTCACTGCCCTTCAGTCTTCTCTCTTCAATCTTTCTTTGAAAATGTTGCATGGTATTTACAGTTCAGCTGTCCTGAATACCATACCCCTGTTACCAGCAGTCCTGGGAAGCTGCTGTCCCATTTTGCTGATGGTGATATTCTCCACACAATAGTGAGAGGTTGGCGGAAAGGTGGGGGGAGGGGGGGGGGCGCGACGGAAAAGGGAGTGTAGAACTGTAGAAGTAGGAGTTGGATGGAACCTGTAATGGTAAAAGAAGTTGCAGAAATGTAATATAAATTGTTTAGCATCGTTATTAAGGAAGTTGACATTATACTTGGGAGGAGGTGTAGTATACTGGGTTAATAGCTATAGCAATGAGTTAGTGATGGGTATCATGATGTCAAAGTGATTTCAGCAATCATGTGCTAGTGGCTCTGAGGAGCAGATGGAGTAGTCTATACTCCAGAGAGATGTGCCTAACTAACAGCTTATCATGCCTATAATGTAAATAATCTCCTCGGCACTGGAGGGGGTGCAGAGGAGATTCACCAGGATTCTGCCTGGGATGGATCATTTAAGTTATGAAGAGCGGTTTGATAAGTTTGGGTTGTTTTCATTGGAGCAGAGAAGACTGAGGGGCGACCTGATCGAGGTGTACAAGATCACGAGGGGCATGGACAGAGTGGATAGGGAAGCAGCTGTTCCCCTTAGTTAAAGAGTCAGTCATGAGGAAACATAGGTTCAAGGTGAGGGTCAGGTGGTTTAGAGGGGATGTGAGGAAAAACTTTTTACCCAGAGGGTGGTGACGGTCTGGAATGTGCTGAGGGTGGTCGATGCGAGTTGGCTCACATCCTTTCAAAAATACCTGGATGAGCACTTGGCACATCATAACATTCAAGGCTATGGACCAAGTGCTAGGAGATGGGATTAGGTGGGAGGTCAAGTGTTTCTCACGTGTTGGTGCAGACTCGATGGGCCTCTTCTCTCTATGAATCTAGTTTTGAAGTAATCTACCTGAGGCAGACCAATCACTCAAGATAAGGTAGGCCATGAGACCAACTCACTAAACACATAACAGGGAGCTCTTGTGTGA
The DNA here is from genome assembly GCF_964213995.1 of Mustelus asterias. NCBI lineage: Eukaryota > Metazoa > Chordata > Chondrichthyes > Carcharhiniformes > Triakidae > Mustelus > Mustelus asterias. The sequence goes on from NC_135809.1 coordinate 93,395,054, forward strand.
GCAGCTGATAGCCTTCTTAAGTCTTTTCTCCATCCTGTGGTTTCTACAGCCTCAAAACTCCATGTTGGGTTACCATGCCTATGTTCCTTTAATTCCCTTTAATAGAGCTGATGCTGACCCTTTCTGATTGGCTGGGTATCCCAGAGGTAGGTTGCTAATGCCGTGGTTCATTTAAAGAGCCTCTGCAAAGGCAGGTGACGCTGTTGCTACAGCAGGTCCCACTGTCTTGGCAGAAACCAAGAGTTGAAATTTCAACCCCTTACATTCCTTTAAGTTTAAACATTGAAGTTTCCAGCCATTTAACCATGAATATTGAGCACAGTATGTTTAAAAATGTACATTTGCAAAAGCTTCACAAAGTGACTCATGCTGGAGCCATAAAAATTCATCTGAAGGAGCAGAAAATACAGTGCAGCTGCTGAAGAGAATAAATAATAATAGCTTTGAATAAATAGTCACAATAAAACACCAGAAAAACAATGGTTTTTCCTGCTGCAACTAAACTTAAGGATTCATTTTCCATCAATTCAAATTTAGAAAACTTATTTTGTTAGCATAGGAACCATTACAATGAGTTAATGGATTAATAGTTGCGTGTATGTAATCATAAAAGACATTACTACTGAATGTATTCCAGCCAATCTTTCTCAACATTGTTTCTAGCTCAGGTTGCAATATAGCAATCAGGCATGTAACTCAAGCTGATCTTTCCTCTTCTAAGATACTGAAGCAATTGCAATGCATCAGTGATGCAGTCAATTACCTCAGCGCAGACCATGAATTGAACTTGGGACATTCTAGTTCATGGAACTCTGTACCACCTTAGGCAGTGAATTTAGCTTCTAAACTATTGATAGGAATGGGCAGCAAATCTATTTCATGAGTTAAACCAGTGCAAATCACATAAACTGGCATATGGCAAAATTCTGCTTAGGATGAAAAAGACAAATGTTCTGAAATGAAGCAACTTACCACCCACTTGTAATGAAGGTCAGAGCACTAAATCTTTATTGTTTACCTGATGGGATGGTGTCCAAAGTATCTCAGTTCAATAGAAATTGAAGCCCAGTCACAAATGTTTACTCTCTCTGCCCACTTGCTTACCTGGCATAGGTTATGGCTGGAAATAGGGAAGTCACATGCAGGTGGATGGAAAGGCTGAAGGACAGCAGTTAATGGTCTTAAGGGTTGCTAAAAATGGAATAAATACATAGATACATAAGAGTAATTGTTGCTTATGCATGTTTATCAATCAATCCCATAAATTAGTTCCAGCAATGTCAATGGTATGTGATTAAAGGGTTAGGTTTTCAACAACATTTCCTACATAGTTTTCAGGGTACTCAAAGTAATTAGACTTCAGCCGATTCAAATACTAAACATATTGAAAAGAAAACAGGTCTTTAAATGACCTCCATTTGATGGCACTGTTAATGGTTCTACTATCTTTATCCCCAGCAAGATAAGTCTACCGAGTAAAACTTATTGTTAGCTAAAACCTCAACAAAGAGAAATTTCAGATCATGAAAAGAACTTAACCACCTATACCAGCTATAGAATGGGTCCTGCCGTAAAAGTCTTCCTTCCTAGGAATTTTCAAACTAGCAAAATTATCAGGGTAGGAGATATCTTTTTTTATTTATTAGTGTCAAGAGTAGGCTTACCTTCACACTGCAAAAATTAAGTTACTGTTAAAATCCTTCTGTTGCCACACTCCAGCGCCTGTTTGGGTACTCTGAGGGAGAATTTAGCATGGCCAATGTACCTAACCAGCACATCTTTCAGACTGTGGGAGGAAACCGGAGCACCCGAAGCAAACCCACCAGACACGGGGAGAACGTGCGGACTCCGCACAGACAGTGACCCAAGTCGGGAATCAAACCCGGGTCCCTAGCACTGTGAGGCAGCAGTGCTAAGTTATAGCAGAAACAACTTTTCTTCAGTTTACCAGCACTTAGAATCCTAATTTAAGAATTCTAGGATATTAGCATCTATGTGTGGACATGTGAGGGTATGAGTATAAGATTACAACTTTTTTATACTTGCTGTGACTACTTATTATAAGAATCAACTATAGATTATATTATAGTAATAAATACCATATCATAGAATATATGGTATTTAGAGCCAAATACATCACTTGTACAGGCATTGGCTACAAGAGACGTAAATATTTAATACCATATTCCCTTAATAATGAGTGTTAGCTATAGTTAATCAAAGATGATTATAACATGGCCATTATAGTTTAAATTTCCATTCAATGTCTAAATCCACTTTAATTAATAAAATATTCAAACACATATTGATTTTAAGAAGATTATACTCATAATCCAGTATAATTTCTTCATTAAGGGGAGTTGGTAGTAAACTTTTTTTTAGCTGCCTTTAACTGAATCATTGAGGGTCACTTCTGTTTTTACCATTTAATTTCTGTCAGAGGTGTTTGGCTGTATTCCAACAGTAAGGCATTCAAGGTTCTTATTAATTCCTACACTTCTGTGTAGCGTTTTCCTTCTTGGCACTAGTTCAAATGCTGCATAGTGTATTTTGTTTTCTCAACTTCTATTAATTTAATTAACACCTTAATTTCTTTATTAAGTGGGTCATGTCCTTTACAGCAGGAATTACACACTCCACATGGCTCAACTAATGAATGGAGGTAGTCTATGCCCCTTCTGCCACTCTTTGATTAAAAGCTGGCTACAAGAAATTTGCCTTTAACAGTTCATGGACAATGTTCCATCTGTCTCCTTCTGCAATAAGTGGTAGCTCCCATTGACCAATTTGTGATATTGTTAGCACATTGAGATCTAGGGCCATGACTACTAGATGATGAAGGCTACAAAGAAATGAACAACCTGTCAGGATAAAGCAATGAAGCAAGTGTTGTAATGCACCAAGACCTCTACAGATTACTTCTTAGGATTTTTGTAGCACTGTTGAATTGTATCAACACATATGAAAGTCTATAAAATTCAATATCAAGAATATGTACACATGTCAGTAACTAAATAATACTCTTTTAGTATATTACCCATTAAATTGCCCAAAATAACATTTTTACATGAAAGTTGGGAGGAAGACTTCAGAAACTGGTTGCGCAGAGCCAAAATTCTCTAGTACAATGTCACAGTTGGATGAGCTAAATTGAATGGCATGATCAAAATTCATGATATCAGGAAGTAAGGTTCGTAGACAGGAAATGTACAACTGATGCAAGATTTTAATAATAAAAAATAAATTGGTCAGCCTGGATTGCTTGCCACTTTGTTAACAAACAATTGATTTTGTATTACTCGGTAAAGTGTGGAATTCATTATGGTGAATGTTACCAATGACCAGAAGCAGTCCATGAGGTACAGGTACCTCTTACAGTACTGTTTGGAAGGGAGTTCTAGGATTTTGACCCAGTAATAAGCAAGGAATGGTGATTTAGTTCCAAGTAAGGCTGGTGTATTTTGGGGGAGAAACCTTCAAAGTGGTGGTGGTGTAGGAGTCCTCACAAGTTGCTGCAGTGCACCTCATAGGTCGTACATACACATTGCTGCCATGGTGATGGAGAGAGTGAATGTTTAAGGTGGTGGACGAGGTGTCAATCAAATGGGCTGCATTGTTTTGGATGGTGTTGAGTCTCTTGAGTGTTGTTGAAGCTGCACTCATTCAGGCAAAGGGAGAGTATTCCGGCACATTTCTGATTAGTACATTATGGATGGAGGACAGGCTTTGAGGATTTTGGAGATGAATTACACTTCACAGAATTACTAACCTCTGATCTGCTCTTACGGCCACAGTGTTTATATGGCTGGTCTACTTAAGCTTCTGGTCAATGGTAACTCCCAGGATGTTGATGGGGACCATTCAACAATGGTAATGCCATTAAATGTCAAAGGGAGATGGTTAGATTCTCTTTTGTTGGAAATGGTCATTGACTGGCACTTGTGAGATGCAAATGTTGCTTATCACTCATCAGCCCAAGCCTGAATGTTGTCAAGGTCTTGTTGCACGTAGGCACAGACTGCTTCAGTATTTGGGGAATTGTTAATGAATACTGGTCAATCCTGAGTGAACAGCTGCATTTCTGACCTTATATTGGGATGTTTGAGATATTCTATCAATGTGCTTGTATCTACTAACTTCAGTCTCACTTCTGATAATTAATGTCAGTATTTATTATTTATAAATTCTCAGTCTTCTCTTTATACTCTATGCTTTTATATTCCAATAGAAACAGTAAGTCAACTGCATATTCCATAGTATTTGGAGGATTTGATCTCACCGGTGTCTTACTCGACTTGACAGCTGAGGTTATAATGGATAAGCAATCAAAATTATTGGTGTTGCGTTGATTAACTATTAAATGGATTATTTTTACAGGATTAACATCTATTTAATTCAACTGAAATAATAAAGATAAAAACACACAAATGGCCAAATGAGGTATGAATCATAGTGACAGAGATTACCGAGGGGCTAACACTGCCTCTGAGCGGAGAGCCCTGCTCCATGGAAAGATGATGCGGTGGTGAGATCTGCCTGTTGATTTCATCTGTCAAGACATCAGATATTGGGCTGTCCACTTTAGATTCAGTGGCGATGCTTGCTACAGCCTCTCTGATTTCTGCCTAAAATCAAAAATCAGTTATTACTAACTTCACATCTGCAAAATAGGTAGCATTTTGCAGTTCCAGGGCAAAAACTTAAAATCTTTAAAGGAATGTACATTTTCATCACTTTTTATAGCACCCTTATCATACAAGACTATATATTGAAGAGTTGAGGCAAGTTCAGTCTAATTTACAATCAAAAACTAGAACACTGCAGATGCTCAAGGTTGCTAACCCTTGTGGAGTTGCTGTAAGTCTTTTGGAATTGGTATCTATCTCCCAGTGGCTATTGGAAGCAATCCGGGAGATTTTAAATCGCTACTTTAAGCAAATAAATTAATATGCACAATGATTTGTACACAGAAGCTCATCGTTCATTGTTGAACAGTGACCTGATGGCATACTTGGCAGCATGATGACATAAAATATGAACTGATACTGAGATGGGTCGCACAGACTTCCAGCACTCATTAATGTCATTGCCCATTTTTTCCTGCCTGTAGGTTAAAGCTTGTGTAGTTGTAGAGAAGACTATACATTAATTGTGCCTCTCATTCAGAAGAAACTCCTCTAGCTGTCTTGTACCAAGTAAATGTCCTGGGAAAACTGTAAATCCCAGTGGACAAGCTGCAACAGGACTATGGTATTGGGTGTCGGCTCATCCTTTCTTGGATAGCAGCCAAGAAAGAGTCTCGCTCTGTTTCCAAAGCTGGAGCCATTGGCCCATCGCTGCTGAGTTGCCCCTAATGATCCCGGCAAGGATGGCAGACAGGAATCCTCCACTCCAGCTTGGAAAGCGACACTGAATCACCAGGCAGATAAAGGAACCAAGGCAGAAACCCATGCTTGCTATGATGTGCTAAATTCTTTTTGGTTTTTTTAATTCTTACTTTAAAATAATCCCAATTTCACTGCAAAATCCTCAGTAGATCTCAAGTTAGCTGCATGTGGCCATCATATTACTTGTCTCTGTGCAGTGGCTCCATTAAGGAAAGCAGGTCCCCATCGAGAAATGAACTTGCTTTCCTAAAGTCAGTCTTTCTTATCATTTCTGCCAACATATGACCACCCAGAGTTGGCAACCTTACAGATATTTCAAATCTAAAATAAAAATAGAAAATGTTGGAAATACACAGCTGATCAAACAACATCTGAGAGAAACAAAGTTAAAATTTCAGATGACCCTTTATTCTGAAGAGGAACAAACGAGAGGAGTTGCCTCCATACTTGCCAACAACCTATCACAGCTCGAACATTTTCAGTTCTGATGAAGCATTGTAAACCTGAAACTTTAATTTTGTTTACCTCTCCACTGATGTTTCTGACCTGCTGTGTATTGCCAGCATTTTCTATTTTAAATTCCCAATAGACTTGAACTCGCAAACACCCCTGTATATAAATAATTACATTCTATTTATAGTTTGATGCAGAGGGACCATATGGTGATTGTGTGGGAAATAAGAAAGTGCAAGACTAATACAATAGGAACAACTCCTTTGAGGTTGCAATTGAAGCATCACGTTGCGACAGAGTAGAATGAATTTTACTCTAACTCTGCTTCACCTGATCAGCAGGGTTTATTTAAAGTTAAAGTTTATTTATTAGTGTCACAAGTAGGCTTAAATTAACACTGCAATGAAGCTACTGTGAAAATCCCCTAGTCGCCACACTCCAGTGGCTGTTTGGGTACACTGAGGGAGAATTTAGCATGGCCAATGCACCTAACCAGCAGGTCTTTCGAACTGTGAGAGGATCCGGAGCAGCCAGAGGAAACCCACGCAAACACAGGGAGAATGCGCAGACTCCGCACAGGGAGTCACCCAAGCCGGGAATCAAACCTGGATCCCAGGAGGTGTGAGGCAGCAGTGCTAACCACTGTGCCACCGTTCCACTCATGATAACAGGTTTCTGAAAGGGAAATGTTTCATTCCATGGGACTGATGTCCCTCACTTTAGGACAAAATTAATATTATGTGCTTTTAAAGTGTTTAGCAAAATCTTTCGTTATATTTCATATTTGTAGAAGATATGTTTTAAATCGCACCATGTTATATCATCTGTCACTTGCAAGTGACAGCCTCATATCAAAAGAGATACCTGGTTTTTAGTTCCTTTCTAAACCCTCAAAGTTGCTACAGCTCATCTACACAACATAAATATTCCTCTTTGATAAACACCAAGAAGTCAAACTAGATTTGTAAATCTCACTGTTGTAGTATTTTGATGCTGTTCAGAATCATTTGGATAAAACAAAACAGTAAGTTCTTTGAGACTTACGATTTGTGATGGATTGTTTTGGAGATGTCACGCTGCACTTCCAACAGGCATTCATAATATGTTTAAATCTGGGGCTGAAATCACATAACCCTCTGGCATAGAGTGTAAGCAGAAAGGTCACAGTCTGTGCTGGGACTCAGATATGCCAGGTACACCTTGGCTGAGATTTTACAGTGTATATGTTTTCTTGTGTATATGTTTTTCCATGTGTATGTTTTCCTGTGTCTATGCCTGTCTTTCACAAGATTATTAGGGTGACAGGAGCAGAGAGACTCATAGACCAGAGGTACTGCAGCCCTTGCCTTGGAATTGCCTCTTGGGAAACAGCCAGTACATCCAGAAGCAAGAGTTTGTGGAACCCATTTAAGGACAGAGTCTTGGGTCATTGCCCTGAAACAAAGGTCAAGAGTATATTTTTAAAGAGGCCGACTTGGTGAGCCTTGTGTTTTGAAAGTGGAGCAACCTATTAACTGGTTTGGCCATTAATGCCATATTTTACAATCACCTGGGGCAGGTGGGCATCTAGGATGCACTCCTAATGGTCTCGGTGCATGTAAGTAAGATGACCTCTCTCACTGAGCGCATATAATCTGGCATTGTCAGTGGCAAAGGTTGCCAGTGAGTGCTCAGTATAATAACAGGAATTACTTAGCCATGGAATTTTAGCCCATTTGTCTGTGATGTATGTCAAATGTGTCAATAATAGTCATGAGACTTTAATGATATTGATAAGTTGTCACATGTACCAATATCATGTCCATAGGAATGGGCACTTAAGTCCTTTTGTTTTAAATCCACAAACAACTATGTTGCATATAAGAACGAGTGTAGCCACTTTAGTAGTAGTATGTCATCTGAAAATTATGTGGGTAACAGGAGAGTCTCGAATAGCAAGCCCAGTCTATTTGAACCACTGATGAAGTGGACACCAGTTTGTCCGCCAGTTAGGATCTTTCCTCATTTCAGTTTTATAATGCAGCCCAAATGGAAAGTTGTTGAAAGTAAAATGGATATTGCCACAAATTCATATATAATCTGGAACTACTTCACTGACCTGTGGAATGAGTGTAATACTTACTGATTGCTCAGGTAATTCTATATTGTTCTTGTAAGAAGCAGTTACTCCAGCGCAGCAATCTAATTCAAAACATAAAATATACTGGAAATAGTGAATCATTAAATAAGAGGAGTAACAAGAGGCCACCCAAGAGAACATACAGACACACATACACACATCACACCTAAAACCCCAAGAGCAGTTAGCAGGAAATCTGAATTTGTTTCCCATTCCCAGCTCCGCATCATTTTCCTCTGCTCTTTCTGCGGGGTCAGGAATTCCTATATGCACACCCACGTCTGCAGATGTTGGGTTCCCCATTTTAAATGAGAAATGAAAATTGGATTTCCCGGCGCACACCATTTTCATTTGGCGATGAGGGTTTTGGAAGCCCATTAAAGGTACACATATTTGAGAGTTTGTGAAGAAAATAGTGCCAGCTGAGGAATCTGGAACATATTGAAAGTAGAAAGTGTTTTTGCACCCACAGATGTCACTATTGGGTGCTGTATTGTCACGTAGATGCGTTTTAATACAGTGATTCACTGTAGGGATCTGTTCTCTTAAGGTAAGTTGACACTCACATTGAACAGCATTGTATATTTGTTCACATACATTACAGTGCTTTTCCAATGAAGAACGCACCATAATGAGGTCAGAAAATGTTACAAAATGTCCTATCAGTCTTTTCTACTGTGATGTATGTAAATGACTCTGGCTGATGAAAAAAATGGTTTCAACATGGTATAGATGAGTGATTTGAAAGAGCTTAGAGGCATGAGGTGTAAGGGGTCTTGAAACGCAGTGGGAGATAGGATACTGTGTTAGGGAATTGAAGTGGGCTATCTAACTAGCCTGCTCTGGAAACACATACAATGCAGTTCACAAACTGCACTGCAAACCTGTCCCGGTATGAAAAAACAGAAATAGCATGTGAAGTCATACATGGGTCAGGTGTGAAGCTTGTGAGACTCGAATGTCTGCAGATCAGGTTGTCCTGAGCCCAGAGAAAGATTCAGTCCCAAGGTATCAAAAGATTTACAACCAACTCTTTGCTTCATTATGGTCTATTTCTACCCCCACCTGTTACCAATGTGACTATCCCTTCATGCCTAAGGCTTTTTCCTAAACTCTAATTTGATCTTCTTGAGCCAACTTGGTGCAGTGTCAGGAGGTTGAGGTTTGAGTCTGGATCGCTACCAATGGAGTTTTCAAAGTCTGATCTGTAACTTGTGCCTACATAATAGATGACCTTGCAGGACCTCCCTCTGGTGTTCTGTTTTTATTTATGAAACTATCACTTTCCTCTGCTATAGTTGTCGATGACATCCTTGGCTTGTGAGTCTTTGCCATAATCTTTAACAACAGTTTTAGCCTACAACCTTGCCAGGTTTCCATTTTCGGTTAATTTTGCACAGACCTACCCATTCATCAAGTTTCTTGTTGTCATCAACCTTAATCAGTTTGATCTGATGCTCAGCATGGAGTGACTCTATTTGGAACCTTCCAAAACAAAACTGAGTGCCCAATGGGCAGGAAAACAGGAGAATTTCCCACCCGTTCTTTGGGCGTATTTACGTGAACGAATCTCCGATACTCTGAGCAATGCAGAGTGCCTCAGTGTGATTGACGCTGAAGAGTGGAGGGCAGGGCCTATTCCCACCCGAGTGGCCAGTAGCATAGTACTGAGCAGGCCAATGCATATGCGCTGATCTAACAGTGTGGAGATCGGCACATGCGCACTGGCCCTCATCGCCGGCTTCCCAACCACTGGCCTTCCCTGGAACCTCCTGATCATTTGCCTTCCCGACCGCCCCCCCCCCCCCCCCGATCGCTGGCTTATTGGGCCCCCCAGGCCAGCCCCAATCTCCGCCCCCCCCCCCCCCCCAGGCCAACCCTGTTCCCACCCACCGCCCCCCGCCGGCCAGCCCCGATTACCTTCTCCCTCCCTCTCCCACTGATCCCAGTGCAGAGTGGCAGCAGGTTCCCCCCCAACTGATCGCCCCCGCAATAGGCCCCACCCTCCAGTAGGCTCCACCCCCTTGGCACTGCCCGGTACCCAGCGGGCAATGGCAAGGTGTCTGGGGTTGAGTGCCAGTTTGCCCCTGGGGCAGTGCCTGGGTGCCAGGCTGAAACTGCCCAACGGGCAATCCCCCTTTCCCCCGAGAGTGCCTCAATGGCCTCTGTTCCCCACCAGCGGGGTGGGTCCACGTGTTCCCCATTAGTGGGAAGCATTTGCAAACTCCGCTGGTGGGAATCACTCCCGGCGGGGCGGAGGAGGAGATGCAAGCGGGCCCAGAGAATACCGTCTTGGGCCCATATTTCAATGATATGATAATCAGATCCGTACTGATTTCCAGCGCGGAGCTGCTTGCGCTAAAAAAAAAGCACTTAGGAGACTCACAACCGGCATTCAGCCGATCACGAACTTTGCGAAATGCCCCCTGCTGTTGTCTTCCGGAGCGCAGCAGGCCGGGAGCCTACCTTTCAGAGGCTATAATAAAGGCTCATTGAGAATGTGATGTTATCAGAGGATATTCAGCAGGTAGATCAATTTTTGTAAGATCCCCCACACCACATAAAAATTAAAAACCAAGGTTGAAAGCACAGATTGTTCTACTTATAAGAGTAAATATATTGCACTAGCCATTGTGGACGTTGGAAGCAGTGAATCGACAGAGTCGTTAGGTTGTGAATAGCGTATTGATTTGGAATCCAGCCTCAGATTATTTTATTGATATTTAATGAAACAAGGAGATACAAAAGGAGTAATTTGCTAGTTGTATCAGCCATGCATTGTAGTGTATTGAACTATAAAATGTAAAGAAATGGATGTAGTGATAATAACTTTGGTTCTGTTGTTTATGACAATATCTAATCAATTTCTATTCTGCTTCTTACAATCATTCTACCCCATGCTCATAATTCATTGAATACTCAAGTGGAAACCGAAAAGTATATAATTTATTCCATTCACGAGAAGAGCTTTACCACTCAACAATTATCTTGACTATTGATTGATATATTGGACTGCCTCAGAAGACTTGTTTGTTGAAAACATAGCTTAATTGGAATAAGAAAATTTCAAACTGGTGAACAAAAGCTTGAAATTACTGTAATGTGGATCACATTGAAGATTTTAAGCATTTTATTTTCTTGGATGACTCACTAGTTTCCTTGTTATATTCTTGTATTTCTTCCATTAAAAAGGTGAAACCAGCAACAGGTTGGAGATAGAAAAACCCCAATGTTATATTGTTGGAAGACTCGTGGGAGGCAACTTGCTTAGGAACAAACTGAGAAAATACTACATCACATACTGTGTGCCACTGTTCCAGTTTGAATCTCTGCTTGTGATTAGTGTTGGAGGGCATGTACACAGTTGGTAGTCTCTTCTATATCTTGTAAAGGTGCTTTAAAGTTTAACCAACCAGGGCTTTGATCATTGGAAGTCAAATCCATCCTTATGACTTCTGATGACTTTAATTCCCTGGTATTATTTAACTCCTGCCGGAGATCTCTCTGTTATGAGATGGGGGCCGGCTAACTTATCTGTTCAATATTATTGGTGCATTTTGTAATATTGGACGATGCTGGCACCATAATCTTCCAGAAACCTTTATTTTTAGTCATTCATAGGTTATGGGCATTGTTAGCAGGATCGCATTTATTGCTGATCTCTAATTGCCCTTCAGAAGGTGGTGGTGAGCCACCTTCTTGAACCACTGCAGTCTATGTGGTATAGGTACATCCACAGTGTCGAATTATTTTTACTTCTGGTTTCAAACAAAATGTTTATTGTTGATGCCCATCTGTTTGTGTTAAGTGTTGTGTATTCTTTCGCATTGAGAGAATCACTGAACACTATTTTTGACTGTCTGCACTATTGTAGACATGTTCTTGGCAGAAGAAATCACCAACCCTGTTGATACTATTCTAATATGATGCTGCACTGGTATTGTCACTGGACTAGTAATCCAGAGACCCAGGGAAATGCTTTGGGACCAGTGTTTGAATCCCATCATGGCAGATGGTGAAATTTGAATTCAATAAAAAAATCTGAAATCTAATAATGACCATGAGACCATTATTGATTGTTGTAAAAACCTATCTGGTTCACTATTATCCTTAAGGGAAGGAAACATTACCTGGTCTGGTACATGTGACTCCACATCCACAGAAACGTGGTTGATTCTTAACTCCCCTCTGAAATGGCCTAGTAAGCAATTAGGGATGGACAATAAATGCTGGCCCAGCCAGTGACGTCCACATCTGAAAAGTGAATGTTTAAAAAATCCTAAAAACAAATAAAATGTTCGATGCACAGACTTGCAGAATTGTGACGGAAAGAGTGACCAGGACTCTGGGAAATTTGAATCAACTGAACAGCTGATTTCCCATATTCTGCTCATTACCACCTGCTATGGAAAAGAAAGCCTTTAAATTATAAAGCCATGCATTTGTAGATTGATATAGATTTCCTGGTACTTGGCTTTCACAGCCCTGTTGTTCACATTCATTCTTTGTAGAGTTCCATTGTAATTTAGGGCAGAGATAATTCTTTAATTATATACCTTCAGTGTGAGTTGGTGAACAGGATGGTTGTGTGGCTCCAGATGGTTGCCCAGTATGTAACCCAGTAGAATTGTGTTTACCAACACTTACATTGGAAGAAATGAGTGGACCTTGAATCACCTGAAATAAATCAGAGTATTAACTCAATGATACATCGTCAGACATAGAAATTCTGTGCAACAATTTATTATATTTTATATCCACTGGACAGTGTTATGAACCTTCTCTCAATTGGCAGAGAATTATTCATAGAGCTTCATCGGTATCAGTTAAGTCAGCGTTGAGACCTCATAGCTGTTACTAGCCTTTTATCTTTTGTCTCACCTTCCTTCCTATCTTGTGGGAACAGCTCTTTGGTAATGCTTCTATAATAAACAACTTGAGTTGATACTTACAGTTGTGAGTATTAACTCTCATCATGCCCCTTCAACTTGCAGAACCACCACTTATAAGAACAGAAGAATCTTTAGGAACAGGAAAAAGACCATTAAGCTCAATATGAAAGCATGGAAATTCCCAGTTATGTGTGAAAAGGAAACAAATAGTACTGTACAAGTTGAGATGTAGGGCAGAATTCTCTCCAAAAACGAGAAAGTATCATAATGGCAAGAATACTGGCGCGTGCCAGTGTCTCAGGTGCACATCGCATCGCAATCGTCCCACATTCAGTCACTTTTTCAGAGAGTGGTGAGATGCGCCCCAACGCTGGGGGGGTCGGGGGTGGGGAGGACAAATATGCCAGTGAGCTTGGCTTTAGAGCGCCCGGGCACCATTTCACTAGGGTGCTCCAATCTCACACCAGTGAACATTGGGACCACCCGCCCCCATTGGTGGCATGTTCTCCCACCCTCTAACATGGGTCTCCGGCATCAGAACATCGAGGCCCTCCCAATGGGTCCCCCATTCTGACCCCTGACATTTCCCCTCCCATGTAGAAAATGGGGAGATTGAAAAACATATGTCGAGGTATTTTGATAAAAAAGGAAGACATGTTCCAACACGGAGTTAGGATGGAGACACGTTGTGAGAGGATCACCTACCAGATGCCAAGCTTTTTCTTATAATCTGTACATGAGTTCAAGAGAAATGTTAGAAGAGGCTCTCTTGCTAATGGAGAAATATTTAAAATTCTGCTGCTGATAGTGCTCCAGAATGATATTATCTGGCCCAATGTTTTCAAAACTATGGATTTAGGATGCATTAGGCCTGATCAGTAACCTGATCATTTCATTGAATTTGAACGAAATCCTGTAGAAAGTGTTAAAATGGATAGTATTGCACAACTTTTAATGGCACTTCATTCTATTAGCTTTATGAGAATTGGTATTGGCTGCATAAACGTCACCCAGGGCTATTAAATTCTGATTATTAACTGTCCAATTATTGTAAACACAATCAACAAAATTAAAATGACATTCTTGCTTTACTTTTAATATTTTGTGGGTCGCTTGCACATCAGGATGAGAGATGTTACTCATCCATCTGTCTCTTAGTGCCTCAAATACATTAAGAAAGTCCAGCACTTTTACTCTCCACCGTCTCTCGACCCCCTTTATTGGCTAAATGATGGCACTCTGCTGATTCAATATCTAATTCTGGAGGAATCACAGTTTTCTCCAGTTAAATGTTGAGAAGATGAAAGACGTTTTGGTCTTCAAAACATACTCCATACTGTGGCTATTTCAAACCATCCCTCCATTTTACCTACATCTCAAATTGCACCAAACTGTTTAAAATCTTGACAACCTATTTAATTCTGATCTGAATGTCTGACCCTTCAACACAACAAGCACACATTTCCATTTCAATATCATTACACGTCTTTGTCATTGCCTCAGTCCATCAGCTGCTAAAGCCCTCATCCCTGCCATCGACATCACCTGATCTGATTATTTGAATGCATTCTTGAACTGGCTCCCAACGTAAGCCCTTCATAACTTTCACCTCATTTAAAATTCTGCTGCTGATAGTGCTCCAGAATGATATTAAGTAGGAAATGAATTTGGCCACAGGAAGAATGCAATAATGCAACATTGGTAATGGAGATAGATCTGGCTGTTGACAATTAGCTTGGTGTCTCACTAGGTACATTTTAAAAGGTAGGTCTAAAATTTGAGAGGAAGTGATGGGATTAAGAGGTAATTCACGATTTGAATGAGACAAGGCCTATGAAGGTGGAACCAAAACAACAATTGTATTTAGGTTATACCATTAACACAAAAAAATGTTCCACGATGTTTCTGAAAAGCATTATAAAACAGAATTTAACAAAATGGACCACAAGACTGTTGTGGAGCAGAATGATGAGGCAGTGGACCACAGAAAGTGAAGAGTCAATTTGAGATAAATAAAATGTAAGTCATTCATTAAAATAAAAAAGTAAAATTGTTATTTCCACAAGAGTACAGCTGCTCTTCTTTATGTGAGTGTGTGATTGACTGTGCCAAATACTGCAGAAAAGTCAAGAAGGATAAAAATGAATAGTCTACCACGGTCACGATCAATACAGAATTAGGTTGTGATTTTGATTAGGGTCCTTCAGTGCTGTGGCAGTGGTGGGAACCTGACTACAAACATAATAGAAACAAAAAATTTGTTTGACCTGCCTACCTACCTTCTTCATCGATCATGAGATCATTACTACACTCTCCAACTACCCGCTCAACAATAAATTAGACAACTTTCCTTTCAATTATTGTCAGCGAAAGCAAAACTCACTCTCCTAATATCTGTTGAATATGGACCTAATTCCATCAACTTGGGTGGCTAAGACACGGCAGGGAGCATGTTGCCTGCATGCTATAATGCCCCAAGACATGAGAAACATCCTTTTTTAAAGGAAGATAGTTCCCTTTCCATGCACAAATGATCAGGAAATTATTGAAGTATTGAGAGACAAATTACTAAAGCTTACTGAATTACTGAGTCCTGGTTGAGAGCCCAGACTCCCAATAAAATGTTTTATTTTGTTTATACGAGCAGAAGAGGGAAAACTTTGTCTGAATGACAGCTTTATGATGTTATAATAAGCATTTTTTCTGCGATCTCTTTTGTTACCAACTCAGTATTTATTTATGAGGTGTCAAGTGCTTATAGTTTCTGTTATTGATACTTTGTTCACACTTTTATAGAGCTGTTCTAATAATAGTGTTTTTTGAAAGCAAATTATGAATGGGTGTTTTAAGCAGTTTCACACATGCCATTGTCACAATATGGTTAATTGTTCTATACAGAATGTATACTGGATGAATGGCATGAAAATGACATGAGTTGGCATGGGGGTATGAGGGGCCATTGGAGATAGTGGAGGAGCTTAAATTGGCATGGAGTTGGCCTGGGGAATGAATGGGGGAATAAGGAGGTGATGTTTAGAGAGCCTAAAATGTAAGCAAAGCAACAGGGTTTAAGTCCTCGAGAATCATGGTTATCCTTTTAACCATCCATCTCAGCTGTCCCTCCAATCACCTCTGATTTACTTCTGGAAGTGGTGGGCCTCACACCTCACACCCTCCCTCTACCACAATTCCACCCCCCCCCCCCCGCCCCTCCCCCCTAACAGTATGAAAGTTGGGTCTGACGAGGCACTTTCTAAGGAGGGTCTGCCAAGTCTGTAAAATTTCCTGACTTCAGCCACTCATCTTGAAGATGAAAATCTGTCTCTTAGTTTCCTCAGAAACTGAGAGGGCTAGTTCCCTTGCTTGTTTTAGTTTCCCTATCCAATTAGGATCTGTCTCAAATAATAGACTTTGAAACCACATAACTGTTCAGTACGATGTGTTTAATTCTGATCAATGAGACATCCAAGCAGGAAAGAAAAGCCATAAACTGATTCCTTACACTAAAAGACTGAACTGTAATGAAAGACTGAGGAAATCTATGCTTCTTAAACCTGCAAAGAATGTATCTGTAGATGTTTAAAAGACAGTAAAATTTTAAGTCTGGAAAATTGCTTTCAACAATAATGCAAGATCAGGTTTAAACTGGTAAAAGACAAACATTGGACTGATATCATGTAGCTCTTCAAAAATGTTCAATACATAAAATAGGCTTCCGGACATAGAAGTGAAGATGAATACTCTGGGATTATTCCAGGGGATTTTAGGTTAGGGACTTTCTGAATAAAATAGATTAATAGGGGCCAAATGGCCTTCCCAGTAATTATTTTGTCATCTTACGAACTATATATATAATAAATTCGATGAAATAATAGAAATGATTCCCAGGATGCAACTTAATCATAGAGTTCAGGCAACAATTGCAGACAGCTTGAATTATATTATTAGATTATATTTTTAGCGCACTTATTTTGATGTGAGGATCTACTGCTGCTGAAAAGCTCAAAGCAGATTGGTAGATCTTATAACTGACACTTTCTTCTTTAAAGACACAATTCATTTCCACCTGCTATGCCAGCTGGAACATTGCAAATGACATTCTGCAGTTTCACAAGCAAGCTTCCTCAAGGGACAGTCAAACTCATTTAATTATCAGATTAATTTGGAGTGCAACCCACAATTGAATTTAAAAAGATGGATTACTGGACAGAGAGAAAGGATAGCAGTCACTATAGCTGCAGGTGATTGTGACCAGTGAAACTTGAATTTCTACTTTTTAAAATCTTATAATGTGATTTGCACTGTATTTTTTTATCTGTAATCAGCATATGAATAGCAGAAATTGTTAAGTTTAAGTCTGGAAATATTAGGTGGACTAGGCCATTATTTGGGTTGAAAGGAAGAATTCTGAGTGGAAATCCTGAATTAAATTGTTTTTTTAGCAACAATAAATACTGTCACAGAAATATTTGATAAAGGAGGAAAAAGTTAAATTAGTTTTAATCTTCATTTAAAAGTTTTATTATTCTCAAAGGAGCAGTACTTTTCTTTGATATCCGTAGGTACAGATTATGGAACTCGTCTCTCCCACATTGAATCTGTGCAATTAAAAATGTTTTGTGTTGTAGCAATGTTGTTTTTGCATCCCTAACCATAAAGAATATCATAGATCACTGTTAAAGATCGATTTAGCTTTGAACAATAAAATGCATTTATAACAGGTAGTCATAACCTTCTTTGAAGTCAAATAATTATATCATAACCATTTATATATAATTTGCACTGCTAATTCGTCTATCTTATTGTGAATGCTCTATCTAGACTTGTTTTTTTAACCTCGTTAGTCATCAAAACATTATTTTGCATTCTAGCTCCATTTACTTTTCATCCTTGTTTTTTTCTGCCTTCCACCTTTCTTACATTACTGTCTTTTGTTTTGATCCTTATTTCTTCCTCCTCTGTCTCCCTGCTCAGGTTCCCATCCCCTTGTCATTCTTGTTTAAACTCTCCTGGACAGCACTAGCAAACACCCACCCGCTCTCCTGCCTGAGGACACTGGTGCTGGTACTGCCCAGGTGCAATCTATCCTGCTTGTACGTATCCCACTTTCCCCAGAACTGGTCAAAAGACCCAGGAATCTGAATTTCTCCCTCCTACATCATTTCTCCAGTCATTTTCTTGTCATTGAAGAACAGAGGCCTATCTTCTAGTGAGACTGAAGCACTCGGAATCAGCACCATGCCTCAGAAAAGACTACTGTCTCAGCTGCCAGGAACACATGCAGGAAGTTATTAGCAATACATGCTCCATGGATTAAAGCATTTCCTAAGGCCATAAGACAAAGGAGCAGAAGTAGGCCATTCAGCCCAACAGGTCTGCTCTGCCATTCA
Organism: Mustelus asterias; assembly: GCF_964213995.1. NCBI lineage: Eukaryota > Metazoa > Chordata > Chondrichthyes > Carcharhiniformes > Triakidae > Mustelus > Mustelus asterias. The sequence continues at coordinate 93,413,295 of NC_135809.1, forward strand.
TTGAGATCATAACTGATCTGATGTGATAATCATCAACTCCATCTTTTGCCTCCTCCCCATGACCCATGATTCCCTTACTGATTAAAAGTCCATCTCAGCCTTGAAGATACTTAATGACCCAGCCTCTACAGCCCTCTGCCTTAAATAAATCCACAGATTCACGACCCTCTGAGAGAAGAAATTTCTTCTCGTCTCTCGCTTAAAAGGGCGACGACCCCTTACTCTGAGATTAAGCCCTCTGGTCCTAGATTCTCCCACAAGGGAAAACAACTATTCAACATCTACTCTGTCAAACACCTCCCCTCCACCCCACGAGAATTCTATGGGTAGGATTTTCAGGTCTCACCTGCCCTGAAATTTTCTACCCAATGGTCCGTTAAATATTCTGTCCCACCTGCGATGATCCCAGCTGCGGGCAGGATTGGAAAATTTACCCTATATGTGTCAATAAAGTTGCCTCTCATTCTTCTGCATTCCAATGAGTATAGGCCCAACCTACGCCTCAACCTCTCCTCCATACTCAGGATCAATCGATCTAGTGAACCTTCTCTGGAGTTCCTCCAATGCCAGTATATCTTTCATTAGATAAGGGGACCTAGCTGTCCACAGGTGTTGTCGAACTTACCTGTCCATGTTCCTGGCAGCTGAGACAGTAGCCTTTTCTGAGGCATGATGCTGATTCCTAGTGCTTCAGTCTCACTAGAAGATGGGCCTCTGTTCTTCAATGAGAAGAATATGGCTGGACAATTGGTGTAGGAGGGAGAGATTCAGACTCCTGGACCTTGTATAGTTTTAACAAGACTTCCCTATTTTTATATCCCATTCCCTTTGAAATAAAGGCGTGAATTCCATTTGCCTTCCCTATGTCCTGATGAACTTGCATGCTAGCTTTCTGTGATTTATGCACAAGTACCCCCAAATCACTTTGTTCTGTAGCTTTAGGGAACTATAAAAAAGCCATCTGTATTTCATAATCCAGGCTTGCCACAGGAGCTTACTTAACTGCTAGGGAAAAGAGCCCACAATCTTCCTTTCAATTCTAAATGGCTGAGACGTTTAACCATCTTGGGGACCCGTGAGGGATACATGAGATGGGAGTTATGTGACATGGACCTCTGACTTGTATAACTAGTAATATTGTGCTTCAAAATCTCAGTCTATTGTTTGCTATCTACAAGCAGCCTCACAGAAAAGGAGATCTCTGCCCAGGTTTGAATACCTGGCCCCATTTACATTGTTTCTGTACCATAGCCTGCAAAATTAATCCACATCACATCATGTGAAATCAACACCACCAGAAAAGGGAATTAACCAGCATCGGTTTTCATCCTGCCACCCTCTGTAAAGTAATACCTTATTGGACTTTGATTTTGGATCCCAGGACCCATGTGAAACAACCATTCCTTTTCTCTGCAGTATCTATACCATAAATCTTTCTTTTCTCTATCCCTCTTTTACTGTATGAACGCAAAGGTGACAACATTGCAATCCTCTCCCACATTTTATGTATGTTAAAATAAACTAGCTCTTTGAGTTCATCCTATCTCGAGTTTTCTGGGGGGTTATTGATGGAAAATTGGATCTCAAAACTGAGGATTTGGGAAATATGTCACTGCTTATTAAGGGGGAAGCAAATAAGACACCTGTCTGTTTATGGATGAGTTATGAGAGGAGAAATGCATGCTGTTTAAATTAACCCCCTCTTCTGTCCATAACAAGACAAAGCTCTGTCTTCTTAGTGAGGACATCCTCCATTGTGTTATGTGGCATTACCATGTGCTAAATAGGAGAGATATGGAACAGATCTAGCACCTCCAAACTGGGAACCATGAAAGGCTGTGGTCCATCAGCACCAGCAGAATTGTATTCCACCACAATCTGTAACCTCATGCCTAACATATTCCTCACTCTACCATTACTACAAAGCCAGGGGTCAAACACCAGTTCATTGGTGTACCTAAAAGTGAGGTGACAATATGGTGAAGCTACAATATACGGCTATGTGCATGCTCAACAGTAGAAGCAGCAGACACTGGGCAGAGCTAAGTGGTCTCATAAATCACAGATCAAATAAAACTCTACAGTCCTGCTACAACTAGTCATGAGTGGAGCTAGACAGTTAAACAACCAGCAAGAGGAGGAGCCTCCACAAATGTCCCCATTATGAATGATGGTGAAGTCCAGCAGATCAAGGCAAAAGTTAAGTTGCAGCATTTGTGATCATCTTTAGCCAGAAGTGCTGAGGTCCTCGAATGCTTACCATCATTATAGATGCCAGTTTTCAGCCAATATGATTTACTGCCACACCATATCAAGAAACAATCAACAATGGGTACAACAAAGGTTATGGGCCCTGGCAAAGGCTATGAGCCCTGGTAATGTCCTAGCTGTAGTGCTGGAGACAAGTGGGCCAGAACTGGCCATGGATCTAGTCAAACTCTTCTAGTACATATACAGTTCTAGCATCTATCCCACAGTGGAAAATATCCCAGTACATTTTGTGCATAAACAGCTGAAAAAATCCAATCAACGACTTCCTGCCCTCAATCATCAGCAAAGTGATGAAAGGGGTGATCGACTGTAATATCAAGTGGTGTTTACTCAACTTCTTCAGCTAGTCAGCCTAAGTCAGTAGTGAAAAAACATTGGGTGGGATTTTACGGCCTCACTCGGGCGAGATTGGAAATTCCCGCCCGATTCCATGGCGGGCAAGGTGGTAGTGTTCCGGCCATTTAGCGACATGAAACTGGGACAAAATTGATTGGAACTTGGAAAAATATATGATAATAAATGAAAGCCAGCAAAGACAAATTGTGTTTGATGAATTTGTTCTTTAAGAAGTAACAGAGTGAGATGAGGATCGTGTGGTGATCTTGTGTACATGGAATTTCAAAAGGTATTTGATAAAATACCACATTAAAAACTTGTTTGCAAAATTGAGAACCCCATGGGATAAAAGATATGAGCGAAATTTTACGAGATTTTTTTCTAAGCGTCCATCTCGGGTGAAAACGGGAGAGTTCCTCATCCATGTTTTGGAAGAGTTTTCACTCCCAATTTCCCTGACTTAGACATTGAAAATATAGGCACGACGGTTTCTCGCCACCAGAGGCAGTGGGCGGGGCTTAGCTCACCAAACAGCCAGCAGCTCAGATCGGAGCCACAAACTATGCATGCGCAGGAAAAGCTAAAAAGCAGCAGCTTTCCTGACAGAACACCCCCGGGTCAGAGGTAGCCTCCCCCTCCCCCTCCCCCGCATGGACATCAGGGACCCCCAACATTACTGACCCCCTTACCTGACCTCCCCTCCTCCATTTCCCCCGGGACCATCTTGCACATGGTTCCCTCATCACCGCCCTGCTCCCGATTGCTGAGTGACATGACCCTCTCTCTCCCCTGTCCCCGATCATCACATAAACACATCCCACTAACCCCCCCCTCCCCCCACCATCAGTACACCTGTAAGTGCTGACTTGATTTGCCCTCCATGGTAACAAGGCAAACTACATTAAACTCGCTGGAATGCCCTAATACTTGTGTGATTCGCCCAAACTGCCTGCAGCTGATCTGCCCTAACAAGGGACAGCTCCATAAAAACCCCAAGGATGGACAGCCAGGCAGGCAGTGCAGGAAGATGGCCTCAAGGAAGACTGCCCCCTGATTTTCCGATGCTGATCTGCCAGGCTGCTCTAGGTGGTGGAGGCAAGGCGAGAGACCCTTTTCTCCTTCACCCATGCCAGATCACCATTAGATAAAATATTTAGCCACTTTAAAGTCTCACTTTCACTTGTTGTTATATTAGCACTGATTTTGATGGCAATGTTATTGCACCCCACAGTTGTGACTAATATGTCTTTGATTAGGCTCGAACAGCAATGTCCTTACCCCGACCTTCGCTGGAGGGACCTTGCATTTTGATGTCAGTTGGGGAAGGCCCTCAGCGCAAAGCTCATGTGAAAATCAAGGCGCTCAAATCATTCACTGGCTACAACGGGTGGCATGCAGTGGCAGCAACTTATAATATCTGCCATGTCATTCCCAAAACCCGGGAGACATTCCCTTCCTACCCAACACCCCACCCGCCCCAAGGCCCTGCATGGGTGAACTCCCCACCCAGATGTGTGCCCAGGTGCCAGCGTGCATGCAGAGCTCAGGTAGGAGTCAGACTAGTTTGCACCAGGGCATCATCACAATGGCGCATAACGAGTTGTCTTCACCCTCTTGCCTCTCACTAAAACTCGCTAACACAGCGTACCCAGGCCCACCACTCTGGTGTTACAATGTTCCAGGAGATTGTAAGGGTGCACAAGGAGGCGGCAGGGGGGTGGGGGGGCAACGCAGGCCCCTAGTTCCCAAAATGCATGGTGATCAGGGCCTCCCTCGCATGCCTGATCTTTGCTGCCGCCAGCCCTCCAGCGCCAGGGTGGTGTTGGTTGTTGTCGTCCTTCTCCACTTCCTCTTCCTGCTGGGCGGCCTCCTCCCCAACGATGCCTGGCTGGTCGGCCTCCACCTCTTTCAAAAGGTCTCCCCACTTCTGTGCCAGGTTGTGTAGGGAACAGCACACCACCACAATATCAGGGGGCTATGTTGGAGGGTCCCACCAGAGCGGTCCAGGCACCGGAACCGCATTCTGAGGATCCCTATGTACCTCTCCACGATTAGCCGAGTGGAAATGTGGGCCTCATTATACTGGGTCTTCACCTTAAGTCTCAGGCCTCCGCACAGGCATCATCAGCCAAGTCTGAAGCAGGTACCCCACATCCCCCATGAGCAATCCCTGAACCCTAGGCTCCTCCTGAAAGACCTCTGGAACATCTGAGCTCCTCAATATAAAGCTGTCATGCACGCTGTCGGGTGTCTGGCGCAGACGTGCAGTTGATGGCCACACACCAACTGCTCACTTATGGAATGGTGCCCTTTCTGTTCATGAATCTCCCAGAATTTTACTCCGGGGCCTTGACGGCAACGTGGGTGCAGTCTATAGCCTCCTGTACATTTGGCATCCCTGCAATGGCCACGAATCCAGCAGCCTGGGCTTCCTGCTGGACCTGGCCCACATCCACAAATGTGTGAAGGAGGTCACGGATGCCCTGTATGCCCGGGGTAGCCTGGACATCTGTGACCTACTTCACACACTTGTGGACGTGGGCCAGGTCCAGCAGGATGATTGTGAGATGCCACAAAGATGTCCACTGGTGGCCTGGCAGGACCCGGTGGCGTTAAGATTTAAGGCAGTGGGAGTGGGTGGCCCCCTATGCCTCGAGGTGCCAGGTCTTGTAACAAACGGCACAGATGGCACACTGTCTCCTTTCGGAGCTGGAGCCATTGGTGGCACACGATGTCTGAGAGTTGCTCAAAGGACACTCATGTGTGGAACTGCCAGGGTCTCTGCTCCCTCGGGGTGAATGGCAGCCACGTCCTGCTTCCGGCAGCTGTATCCTTCTCCTCTTGCGAATGGTATGGCTTGGGCCTCCTGTGCCTGCAATTCATCCTCCTGTTCCTCCTCCTCAACTCCAGCAGCAACCGTAAGAACAGCAAGATCATAGAAATCATAGAAACCCTACAGTGCAGAAGGAGGCCATTCGGCCCATTGAGTCTGCACCGACCACAATCCCACCCAGGCCCTACCCCCACATATTTACCCGCTAATCCTCTAACCTACACATCCCAGGACTCTAAGGAGCAATTTTTAACCTGGCCAATCAACCTAACCCGCACATCTTTGGACTGTGGGAGGAAACCGGAGCACCCGGAGGAAACCCACGCAGACACGAGGAGAATGTGCAAACTCCACACAGACAGTGACCCGAGCCGGGAATCGAACCCGGGACCCTGGAGCTGTGAAGCAGCAGTGCTAACCACTGTGCTACCGTGCCGCCAGATCAATGGGTTGCACTGTAAAAACCATCTTGTCAATCTGGAGGGGAGAGTGGGGAAAGGAGTTGGGGAAAGGGAGAGACAGATGGAAAAGTTTGAGAACTCTGCTCCCCCCCAGCAACACACACTCCCCAATTCTCCCCCAGCAACACACAGCCCCCACGCCCCCTTCCCCAGCCCCCCAGAATGGTAACACAGCCCCCCAATTCCACCTCCCCTCCCCACATGCACCCACCCAGAACCCATGCAGTAGTGGCCCCAGACACCGCTGCTTGGCATGTCCTGAGGCTGCAGTACTGCCAGTTCTGAGAGTATCCAGTCCATCCCCCACCACCATTGCTTTTTTTTGATACCTTTTGGTACTTTATTCTTAATCAAAATGCCAATTAAGTCCAATCAGAGTCCCCACATGAAGGACAAACCAGATCCAAGCTGACACAACAGAATATACATTCCATCTTGGGTTTGATCAAATAAGATCCAAGCTGACAGGTGAGACATTGCACCCCCTCCCGGGCTTGATCTGAGCTTCATCTTAGCCTGAAGGCCCAGATGGCTATAAAAAATTGCTTCAGGTGAAGCCTCAGTTTAACCTCATTGGCTACCCAAGGTGTTTACACATGACCTTAGCCAAAAGGCTGAGAAGCGATCCTCAGAGATCAACCTGCTGCTGCTAGCACTAGGACGCAGAGTCAGCACTAAGAGCTGAGGTCAGCGGTCAGACTCAAGTCCGTGCTGAGAGTCCAAAGTCGGACCCCGTGAGCAATAACAGCCCCTGCCCCCCCCACACACTCACAGCCCCCCCCAAACACAAAATGCCACATGGCCACCATGAAACACCCCCCCCCCCCTGCTGCAGCAAGGAGCCCTTTGAAACCAGAGACCTACCCTCTCACTCACCCTCACTGCTCAAGTGCCGAAAGCAGAGTTTTATACATGAGGTGTTTTCCTCACTGGTTGCAGCTGCAGTGAATGAGGTGGTTAAGGAGGGTGAGCTGGGAGTGAAGCCTGCTAATTACATTGTGCTGAATGTAAAAAAAATAAATTGATGTTTCACCCATTTTGGGTGGGGTCGCAATCGCGCTGATTTTTTTTCTTGATAAAATCATTTATTTATTAGTCACAAGTAAGGCTTACATTAACACTGCAATGAAGTTACTGTGAAATTTCCCTAGTCGCCACACTCCGGCACCTGTTCGGGTCAATGCACCTAACCAGCACATCTTTCAGAATGTGGGAGGAAACCGGAGCACCCGGAGGAAACCCACGCAGACACGGGGAGAACGTGTAAACTCCACACAGACAGTGACCCAAGCCGGGAATCAAACTCAGATCCCTGGCGCTGTGAAGCAGCAGTGCTAACCACTGTGCTACCGTGCAGCCATAAGATGGGAATGGGCACAGAAATGGGCACCATTCCCGCTAGTTGGTCCACTCCTGATTTTATGACATTTTTCCACTGAAAAACAGGTGCGATGAGGTCGTAAAATTCTGCCCATGAAATTGGCTATGTGAGAGAAAGTACATAATGGTGGCGAAAGGTTGTTTCTCAGGCTAGGGGGCAGCGTACAATGGTGTTTGTTGTTGATGGTGCACAGCCCACTGTTCATTTGACATATATCAATGACATGAATTGAGTTATTCAATTTGTATTAACAAATTTTACAGAAGACGTGAAACTCAAAAAATAGTGATAAGGATAGCCATAGATTTCAGGACATAGACAGGGAAGTGAAACACACGGAAACATGGCTATCAAGCTGCTATAAATAAAACTACACAAGTTTAAAAATGACTTCTATCATCTTCATACAATGTCCATCATTCAGCTGGAACTTTATAAACTCTGCATTGTTTTAAGTGAATTACGAGCTGTTTAAATCCTCAATGAAAGACTGAGCTGGATGGAAACATGTTCCATTAATCTGGGGCAGAGGAAATGAAATGATTCATTTTGGTCGGAAGAATGAAGAAAGCCAATATAATCTATAGAAGAGCACCTGAAAACTTGTTCAAAAAATTTAGGATTGTTGGCTTTATAAATGGATCTTTGGCTTTATAAATGGAAGTGTAGTACAAAAACAAGGAAGTTATACAAAACCTTTATGAAACATTGCTTTAGTCCCAGTTGGAATTTTGGCGGGCATTTTCCAGTCTTTCCCACCATGATCTTCTGGTGCCGCCAGCAGCAAACCCCTGCCATGGGTTTCCTGGCGGCGGTGGGGTGTACACAACAAAAAAAACCCTTTGACAGCGGCAGAAGGTCCCGCTGCTGGCCAATGGTCATCTGCTTCTGCCACCGCGAAACACGTCGTGCGCGTGTAGAAAATCCCCTACATTGTATCCAATTCTGGGCACACTAGGATGTCAAGGCCTTCAAAAAGGTGCAGAGGATATTTATTAGAATGGTACAATGCTGAAAGTCTTCAGTTATATGGAGAAAGTAGGATTGTTCTCCTTAGAGCAGTTATGGGGAGATTTGTTAAAGGTGTTTAAAATTTTGACAGGTTTTGTTGGAACATAAGAACATACAAAATAGGAACATAAGTCAGCCATTTAACCCTGGAGCCTACGCCTCCATTCAATGAGCACATCGCTCATCAGACTGTAGCCTTAACTACATTTTCCTGCCTGCAACTGATAATCCTCGATTGACTTCCTTGTCGATCAAAAATCTGTCTAGCTCAGCCTTGAATATATTCAACGACCCAGGCTCCATTACAAGAGTGATTGATGCATTGAGACCTCACCAGAACTCTGGAGGCGCTTGCAAGGATTAATTACCCTCTTCCTCTTCCTGAGGAAGTGAGCCATTCCTCTGCCTCTTTCTATGAGGTTCACATCTCTTTGGAGGGCCAAAGGGTTATGAAGAGCACAACAGGCCACTACAATCCAAATTTTGGAGACACCTTTTGAGGTCGCGTACAGGAATGTATCTTCCCCTAACAGCTCCAAGATATCAGAATTGCATCTTGAGTAGTGCGATCGTCTGCACAATGGTGGCTGTTGTGCTGTGATGGCAGCAGTTGTAGCACCTCTGTGCCTTTGTCAAAGGATTGTTTATAGGTCAGCAGCCATCTTTTCAATGAACAGCTCTTGTCCTTTTAACAGCCATCCACATAATCTCACTGGTAGCATAATCAGCTGCAGTGGTTGCCTAAGGGTAAACGAGTCAGGGCAGCTGCTCGATACCTTGCACAAACTGGAAGAAATTATTTTGGTGGTGGCACATCAGTTGAATGTTGAGAGAATGGAATCTCTTCTTGTTCATGACTGCCCCTGACCTCTCTGCCAGTGCCTTAATGAACACATGGGTACATTCAACAACCCTCTGCATTTGAAGGAGTTTTGCAATTGAGGAAAATCCCACTGGACTCTGTGCTTGTGTGGTTCCTTCAGTGATGATCTTGGTGTAATCCCATGCCACCACAAACAGTGCATCCATCACCTCCCATATGCTGTGATTGGCAGCCGACTGCGAGATACCAGTGAGTCAGCTGCCAACATTTAGAGACAAAGACGTCACTTTGATGATTACTGGCAGAGCATGTTGATGTATTGATTGAGGAGGCCCTCCAGCAGGGCACCGTCTGTCTTTATTGGTGCATATTTAGTAACACAAACTCTGTTAGGTACAAGAAGCTAATTTGTTGTCAATGTACCCTATGGGGTGTCGCATGATGTTGCGTGTGCCTGCATGCCATTTTAATGTAAAGGTGCATGTTCACAATATGATGTATCGTCACCGAGAAATAACATTCTAGAAGCAGCTGGAGACAGTTGGTGACAGGTGGAGATGGCTACCTGCATGGTGAGCAGTGCCATGCATGACAGTAACCTGAGATCCATAAATAGTTAAAGACCAACAATGTTTAAACATTCAAGTCACAAGATCTTATCATTGCAACATCTGAAGAACCCATAACACAACATGGTGGCAGCAGTAACAACACACTCTTTCTTCTCTAAGCAATCCAATGTTCCTTCCAATCCAATGGAGTGTAACTATTTGGCATACAATCTTTACTTGCTATCCCTGAGAGTTCAGTACATCTTTTCCTGAAGTAATATTCAACAATCTTTTTAGCTTCTCATGTTTTCCGATGGTTACATATTGATTCTTCAAGGAGTCTTTCAGGCTTCTGCTATCTTGCCTGGTTAAACATCCAGTTGTATTTTCCCAATCCCTGCTTAGATTTCCCAACAGTGGAACTGAGGGTCAATATTTCTTCTTGGTGCCTTTGAGGTGTTGTTAAAATATGTATGTTCAGACCTCAAACAGCTTGGTACATTGAAGACTTCAGTTTACTGTGCATTTTAAAAGTTATATAGTCAGCTTGAATCTTGCATTTCTAATGTTCCAGTTCAGCTATTATGTACACATTTTTCTGTTGGACAGCTTCATTTATTTGTATATTTTGCTTCTGAGTTACCTCAGATAGCTTTCCTTCATTCACTGCCATCTGCTCACTCTACACTGCTATCTGCTGTTGCAGTTTGGGTACTGTGTCAGTATTTTCAAAAAGAGTCTATTTCCAAGCTTTCAGCTGCTTCTCAATAATTTCTTCTGCACTCAGCTCTTTGACTCATGCATTTCATTGCATTCGCATGGTTGGCAACCATCTTGTGGTTTGCTTGAATATTGTCTCCATTCCTGTTTTGGGCTTTGATTGATCGCAACTTTATCCTCAAGTAACCAGATCAAGTCACGGAGTTTTTTAAAAACAGCTGTTTTAATCAAGCTATATAGCGAGGACCCTGGACAGTCAGAGGTCAGTATCGGTAACTAGCCAGAGTCCAGAGTTCAGGAATATACGAGCAGTTATAGTTTTAAATTCCAATACAAGTAATTAGCAGATGCCAATCAAGGTATAGGGGTTATCTCTATCCACTCAGTTATTGATGAAGGTTACATCATTCATAAGGTACTGATATTAAAATCAATCACAATCACCTCACACTAGCTTAAATATAATATCCAATCAGCGTGAAGATTTAATCATGTTAGCTGACCTAATCCATCATTATTACAAGTTATCATTGTCCCAATTTGTGTCTGTGGATATCACTCCCTTTTTCCAGTTCCAGGTGTGTGATTTAATGAATTCTCTCAGACTAAAGGCCTTTGTGCTTATCTGTGAAGACCGTTATATAGACTATTCATTTTCCCATAGCAGTTTATGTGATTTTTAAACTGGTGTATTTTTTAATGCTTTCAATTGCTCTGGAGTCTTTTGTTGCCATCTCCCTGGAGTTTCTTGTTGTCTTTTTTCTAGATCTTTTATTGTCCTTGGTGCTTTATTGGGAGTTAGTCTCTCACATGTCTGTCCTCTAACTCCCTGTCCATGGCTCTTTATTTTCTTATAGTTACAGCTTTGAATGTCATTGCCTCGTTAAGATTGAATACAGTAACCATTTCTCTTACATTCAGGCTGTCTCTGCAGTTGTCAGTTTCTTGGGCGAGATTCTCCAGCCTCTCAGCTACAGGTTTCCCGCCGGTGGGACGTGGCGCATTGTTTGCCAGCGGCGGGATTCTCTGGTCCCACCACTGTCAATGGGAATTCCCACTGACGTCATCCCATGCTGGCAGGAAACCCCTGGGCAGGGGTGCACTGCCGGCGAGACCAGAGACTCCCGCCAGCACAAACGGGCGCAGAATTCCAGCCCTTGTCTTTGATTTTCCTGTACTTTTAGGGATTTGGCAGGATCCTCGTGAGTGTGGGACTTTCCTCATCTTTAAGGCAGGAGTATGCATTCTAGGCAATTCTTATCTTTTTTTACTTTTATTTCTGCAGGTATTTTTTTTCTCTCTGTGACTCTCCCATGCTTTGGTGGACTTGGCAAGCTTGTGGTCCAATTGCGGCCTTTTTAAAACTTAAATCTATAAAATGGCTTTCTGTTCAGTCTGCAGCAATTTCTTCTTTTAAACTCTACATGTTTTCTTCTTTCTAATGTTTAAATGTCTGAGAGTTTCAGCAGGCCCATGGTCCAATTGCACCTCATTTATTAAACCTAAAGGGACAGCACTTCTTTCTTAATCTTCACAGGACTCTTTCTTGTAAACTCTGCAGGTTCTTCTTAACCTTTTGACTCTGCCAGCCAATTTTTTAGTTATTTTTCAAAACTTGCAGCTATCTTCCAGCTTCTCTATGGATTTGCTGAACTATGAAATTGCCACCTCTTGCATAATGTAAATAGTTTCTCTTTTGTATTTTTTGCTCACCATCTCATGAACTGTCCAATATTCTACACACTGTCACTTACGGTCTTGAAATTTTGTATTTTTTCTCACTGTCTTGTGGTCTAATTCACTGTCTTAACTCAGTATTAATCAGGATCTTGCAATTTCTGTAGTGTTGTTCACCATCTTGTGATCGAAACAGTTTTGTTATTCTGCATCACTCAGAGGTCTTAAGCTGAATGAAAAGATTCATAAGCTTACAAAACAATTTAAAACAAAACAGTAAAACAAACGGGCTGAAATTATGAAACAAATAAAAATGAAGGTTCCATTTGTGAAACGTATATTTTCCAGCAAGAAAATGATAGACATGGAAAAAGAAAATTTGAGTGCACTCTAGGAATGAACAAAGTGCACATTTGCTTCAGAAAGAACAGCACAAACATACACTGACTGAAAAAAGCAAACGAGTTGTTAATAAAGGGAAGCACAAAAAGCCAATCAAATGGAGATAACTAAGTACCAGAAACATAGAGTAATACCATTCATGCAAACATGACAGACCAAGACATGGAAGCACTGTCAAGCTTCAAGATTGTCTGAATTTATAAAGACAGTGATTTGAGATGGGGGTGAACAGAAAGCAAGTAAAGACTGGATTACAAATAGTTATACTTCATTGGAATAGAGAAAAAATGTCTTTAGAGAAGAAAGGGGGATGGTCTTCGATGGTGTGTGTGCGTCATGCCATTATGATGTAAAGGTGCTCGCCCATGGTATGATGTATAGAGTCACAAGGTATTAGACTCAGAGACAACATTCTAGAAGCAGCTGGTGGCAGTTAATGACAGTTGGAAGCAGCTACTTGCATGGTGAGCAGCACTATGCATGACAGTAACCTGGGATCTGTAAATAGTTAAAGACTAATAATAAACAGTTCATGTTTTAACATACAAGTTTCAAGATCTCATCTTTGAAACCTTTAAAGAACTCATAACACAACAGAGGGTATCATTTTTGCTTTCTCCGAGCCCTTTATCCAACACCTCTGCTTTTTAAGCAGCATTAACCTGCACTTGTGTGAAGGCAGTTCCTCATTGCTGCTCATATCCAGATCTGAGAATCTCAGCCCCATCTCCATGTTTGTTCTTACCTGTCGCTAGAAGCAAAACCTCAGCTGCCTGGAACCATCTGTTATACTTCTGTAGAGTAACTCCCCCACTACTCACCCATTCTGCGCCCAAGTAGTCCAGTGCTTACAGAGCTAACACTGCACACTTCCTGGCCACTATGTGCCATAACCTGGAGCAGCTCTTTGAGTCATTGCCCTTTAATGTACTGGTGCTCAATGGTCCTGCTTCAAACCTGGATGTCCCCTGGCTTGCTGCCTACTTCTCAGGGACGTGATCACAAAACTTCATGGTCCTCATGCCTGTTGACAAAAATTATTTATAGCCTTTTAAACAGCTATTAATTGCCTAATTTTTGTTCTTAAGTGCCAACCCATCAAGTCCAAGCAATATCCACATCTCTATGCCTCCTGAAAAATCGATGGGAAGCAGAAACATGTTGGAAAGCGGCACTACACAGCTAGTTTGGTTTAGCACCCTTGCCTGCCTCCTCCAGGAATCAACAATTCTGTCCTATGTGCTTGAGAAACAAAGGACATAATACAGGCAAATATATTACATCAGTAACTTCACTTTCACACTGAGCAGGGGACACAAGTTAAAAACATGAGTGGATTATGGAAATCTTCACATTTATAACATGATGCATATATGTGTAATTTCTGTATTTGTATACTATTTGTAAATACATTCAACTAAATATTATTAGTTTTCTCTAATCTTCATCTCTTTTACCCACAACTGGCATCATTCTAGCCCCTAGGCCAACTTCTGCTTATATTTTTCTTCAATGTGCGTGTCCATTTTATGATGTCTCCTGTTCCTTTGTCTCAATTGTCACTCCTGATTCTAATCTTGGACTATTAAAATTGATGGAATAATTAGGATCCAACATCTTCACACTTGGCAAAGTTCAAGTGCCCAGAATGCTCTATTACCACTGTTCAATTGTGCTCCAAGGACAATGGAAACTTTAATTGGTTGTTATAATGCTTCCACAGATGATTTGCTTGACCTAACAGTCACAACTAACATGCTTCATGGTCTTACCCTATTGTGAGCTACAAGTCATTTTTAAATTCTATAATTTGACTCCATGAATGGTGCTGATATTCATGATGCCGGAATCAACATTTTCCTTTTTGGGTAGCAACTAGATTGATGTCATGCATTTTACAACTAGTAATGCCTGGCTGAATCTCAGTTTAACTTTAGCAGTAGCTACTGTCTGTCTGAGTCTGGTGGAAAGTGCAGAGACTTTCAGTAGATGACTTTTTAAAATAATACTTCCTTTCCAAGGAAGTACTTTGAACAAACTCATGAAAATTTTAATACATTTATGTTAATAATTAATATAAGAAGAGTTCCTTTGCTTGTTTTTTGACTAAGTGACAGCAGTGAAGACTAAATTCTATCAGACATGGTAGTTGTTTATTCTGGCTCAGAGAGTGCTGGAAACTTGACCTTTTCCTTTCATGTCCAGCTTTACAAATAGAAGAATGTGAAGTGTCTTGAAGATGTGTTCTCAGTTAGGTATACTTGATCATTTTAAATATGAGCTTTTCCACTTTCAGGAATTTGACCTTGTAATCACTCTTGTGACAGTCCTCTAAAAGTCAATGTATCCATTCATATTGCTGTTATTGTTACTTCAACTAATTTAATAAGGTCGGTTACACATTGTCATTAAATCTGTCCAAATACAGGAAGATCTAGAATTTGATTATATGCACTATCTCTTGCCTGTCTAGTAAGATGCCTGAATATCATCGTGGCAATCCTCTCATTACAGAAAGTAATCATATTAAATATTGGGAGGGGGGTTTAATCTTACTCAATATTTTTATTATATATATATTATCATAGGTTCATAAGATATAGTAGAATTAGGCCATTCGGCCCATTGAGTCTGCCCCGCCGTTCGATCATAGCTGATATGCTCCTCATCCCCATTTTCCTGCCTTCTCCCCATAACCTTTCAACCCTTTACCAATTAAAAATCTGTCTAACTCCTCCTTAAATTTACTCACTGTCCTGGCATCCACTGCATTTTGGGATAGCGAATTCCACAGTTTCTCCTCAACTCTGTTTTAAATTTGCTACCTCTTATCTGAAGACTATGACCTCTTGTCCTAGAATGCCACACCAGTGGTGGGTAATTTATAACTTTCAAAAAAACTAGACAAAAACTTTAAAATAATCAAAGCCATGGCTGGCTATAATTCAAATAAAATGAACTTTCTAGCATTCACAGAATCAGACATCCTGTTATTCCTTAAGACACACTGATATCCCTATCAGCTGCAGAAGACCAACTTCCAAGGGAACTATACAAAGATCATTTACATTTCTTCAGCCAGGTCTGGACAACAGACTGCCAGTCTGCTAGGACAAAGGCCCTTGAACCTCTTTTGAAATTCTTAATGGTTGAAACATTCACAATCTCAAGAATCCAGACAAAGGAATATGCATCCTGTCTCAAAGCCAAAGTGGAGAGGTGGAAGTCACCTGTAATATTGCCTTGTGAAGCTTCAAAGCTGAATCAGCCATCGTCCATAAATGAAGCAACAGCTCAGAGAAAGGGATCTCTAGGTTAGAAATTTGGTGAGATGGGTCCGAAACTGGGTTATTAATAGGACACAAAGGGTGGTGGCAGAAGGCTGTTTGAGTGACTGGAGGCTGCTGTCCAGTGGTGTACCACCAGGTTCAGTTCTGGGACCCATATTGTTTGTTATGTACATAAATGATATAGATGATAATGTGGAGGGAATTTAAGCAAGTTTGCAGATGACACCAAGATTGGCAGGGTGGTTAATAGTGAAGAAGAAGGTAGTAGGTTACAGGAAGATATAGATGGGTTGGTCAGATGGGCAAAGAAGTGGCAGATGGTATTTCTGATAAGTGTGAGGTGATGCACTTTGGAAGAAGTAACAAGACAAGCGAGTATTTAATGAATGGCAGGGCACTAGGCAGCTCAGAGGAACAGATGGATCTTGAGATATTTATTCACAGATCCCCGAAGGTGGCAGAGCAGGTGAATAAGGCTGAGGGGGACATGATTTAGGTGTATAGGATTATAAGGGGTCTGGACAGGGTGAATAGGAAGTTACTGTTCCCCTTGATTGAGGGGTCAATCATGAGGGGGCGTAGTTTTAGGGTGAGGGGCAGGAGATTCAGACGGGATTTGAGAAAAGAAAATGAATCTGGAATGCACCGCCTGGTGCACAGTGGCACAGTGGTTAGCACTGCTACCTCAGTACCAGGGACCCGGGATCGATTCCTGGCTTGTGTCATTGTCTGTGCGGAGTCTGCACGTTTTCCCATGTCTGCTTGGGTTTCCTCTGGGTGGTCCGGTTTCCTCCCACAGTCCAAAGACATGCTGGTTAGATG
The DNA here is from genome assembly GCF_964213995.1 of Mustelus asterias. Classification (NCBI taxonomy): domain Eukaryota; kingdom Metazoa; phylum Chordata; class Chondrichthyes; order Carcharhiniformes; family Triakidae; genus Mustelus; species Mustelus asterias. The sequence continues at coordinate 93,429,873 of NC_135809.1, forward strand.
CATTGGCCATGCTAAATGTTCCCTCAGTGTATCCGAACAAGCAATCGCATGTGGCGACTAGGGGATTTTCACAGTAACTTCATTGCAGTGTTAATGTAAGCCTATTTGTGACACTAATAAATAAACTTTAAACTGGGAAGGTAGTGGAGGCCAGAAACCTTACAAGCTTTAAAAAGTATTTGGATGAGCACTTGAAATACCACAACATCTAGGGATATGGGACAAGTGCTGGAAAATGGGATTAGCGTGCCTTTAGTGGTGGTTGTTGTTGGTGCAGACTCGATGGGCCGAAGGGTCTTCTCTGTGCTGTATGACTCACTATGACTTTATGGGTCTGAAACTCCCTGTGGGAAATGGGTCAAAGATAGAGACGTTACGGCTTTGAGGTGTTATATTCTTTCATGCTGATTACTTACAGTGCCAATTACCCTATCCCTAAAGAACGTCACCCATGTCCTCTTGGTGCCATCGAGGTGTGCATGGATGCAGCTGTGCCACCCTGTTCAGCCCACTGCCCACGAGATGCACTGGTGTCAGGAAGGGGGACTGAGAAGTCTGGAGACTGCTGGAGTCTCCTAGGTGGGAGGCCCTGGGATGGCTCCCATGGCTTCCTCCTCCCTTGGGGTGCCTGTAGGCTCCTGGGACACTCCATGGGATGGAAGGGCAACTGGAGTGAGCTCCAGAAGCCTCTGTGTCACCTGGCATTGCCAGTCCTGGAGGCCCAACATTGTCTGCACCATGACGTGCGAGCCCTTAATGATAGCCCTTTCCATTGCCTGCTGCGTCTTGAGCATGCTACCGAGGCCATCAGCCATGGTCTGCAGTAACTTGTCCATGCGTTGGTTGCTGCCATCCATGGCTACCATTTCCTGCCCCAGGTTTTCCACTGTGGTCGCCATCCTTGAAGTGTTGGCCTGGATGCCATCTCCTGTGCCTGAAGGCTGTGGGCCACCTCTAAGTGGCCTTGAAGTTGCTGGAATGTTGTTGACACCCCCACCTGCAGTCCCCAGCTCTGCCTCTGCATCTCCAGCAGCTTTGTGAGAACTGTTTCTCGCAGCTTGACATATAACTAGGGGCTTGCTGTTCAATTTGATTTGATTTATTATTATCACATGTATTAGTATACAGTGAAAAGTATTGTTTCTACCGTGTGATACAGACAAATCATACCAATCATAGAATACATAGGGGAGAAGGAAAGGACAGGGTGCAGAGTGTAGTATTAGTCATAGCTAGGGTGTAGACTAAGATCAACTTAATATAAATTATGTCCATTTCCTGGGATCTAGCAGACCTCCGCCTAGCCGATCCCACAGACGTTTCTGCCTCCACCCGATGTGCATCAGCAGCTGTGCGGTGTTCACTAGAAAGTGACCCTGAAGCCTGTCTGTTAATTCCATCCTCCAAAGTGTGTGTCTCTGTGCTGGTGGATGGTGCGGGTGATGCTTGTGCCGACTGTTGAGGGCTTTCCTCAGAGGCTTCCACCGAGGTGCTGGCAGAGGTCGCTGACTCGTGAAGGCCCGGCCTCATCAGCTGTTGCTCCTGCAAGACAAGACACATATTTCAGTGCAAGGGAGGGACAAGCTGGGCAGCTTGGAACTCACTTGAGCTAGGTCATGTGGATGAAGGTTTTGTGGATCCTCACTTCTATGGTGCATGGCGACCTCACAAGCACTCAGCTCACTTATGCACCTCCCCTGAAAGCTCAATCGTGTGCTCCTCATAGGAGATGCAACACGGGAAATCCCCTGCCTGTCTTCTCACACTCCCTTCTATTATGGGCTATCTTTTCCTGCAGGGACAAAATGGGCAGATTAAATGCCTGATAGCTGGCGGGCCAGGAGAGTCGGTTGGGGGGGTTGGGTGGGGAGGGAAGGGACAGGTGGCATATCTCGGCACCATGCCTCGACAGGGTGGGGGTTGTGATCAAGAGTGCCAGAGGGATTTGAGGAAGATGCTGGGGGCTTGGGTGCTGGAAGGCTGCAGGGTGTCAGGTTGATGTGGACATTCCTGATGTGACAGATGGGACTGATGCCAGGATGTGACAGATGGGCACTTACCCTTGCAGCTCGAATGAAGTTGTTAATTTTCTTGTGGCATTGGGCGCCAGTCCTCAGTGTCAGGCCGCGGGCACTAACTGCCAGAGCCACTGCACCCCCGGCCGCATCTTCCTTCCTGCTCCTGGGCCGCCTACCATCTTGGGAGTAAAGGCCCGGCTCTACTCCACTGCGTCCAGAAGCCTTTCAAAATCTGCCGCCGTGAAGCATGGGGTTGCTCTCTGCACTGCCATCCTTCTGGTGTGACTGGCTGTGAGTACAGGGGGAGTGTTAACAGTGCATTGCTGCGAGCCCATTCGGGTGAATCACACCCCTGGGGACTTCATCCCATGTGTTTCACGTGGGGGTTCTTTCATTGCACTAAGTGTGCGATGATTGTGGTCCGGACCACACTGGTAGGGACCAATTTTTCTCCTCTTCTCTGTCTTAAATGGGAGACCCCTTATTTTTAAACTGAGTTCCCCAGTTCTAGTTTCACCCACCAGCGGAAACATCCTGTTAACATGTTTCACCCACCAGCGGAAACATCCTGTTAACATGTACCCTGTCGATCCCTTTTGGACCTTGTGTTTCAATAAGATCACCTCTCATTCTTCTAAACTCCAATGGACACAAGCTCAGAGTGTCTAACCTTTCCTGATAAGATAACAACACCACCACCCCCAATCTGCCCACACCAACACCCACCCTAGATATCAGTCGAGTGAATCTTCTCTGAACCGTCTTTAATGCATTTATATCTTACCTTATGCAAGGAAATCACAAATTTTGGTATTGCAGTATTTGCATGAGCTGCCTACTTTTAGCAGGGGAGAATTAATTGTGCTGTGGATTGTGCCCCAGCATTAATGAGCCTGGTCATGCTTTACAAAGATGGACAAAAACTTTTCAGAGTTTAAAAATCTAGAATTTCGGCTTTCTCAATGGAAATCGATCAGTCCTCTGGGAACCATTTTTACACAATAAGATCTTGAGATGCCAATACTTATACCATGTATTGGGGGAGCAAATGTGGTGGAACGGCTAGGTTTCCTTTGGATGATGCCATCTCACCCTGTCTGTCTCTTGCTCTGATGTTTGCCGAGGGGTGGGTGTGATTTCTGGCAGAATTTGTCAACTGGCAAAATTGAAACTGAGACACCAGGAGAAACAGGATCCTGCCCAATTTCCAGCCTGACTGCACAACTGCTGCAGCTCTCCCCTTATCTCCCCCAATCCCAGATTTTAGATCTGTAGTATTTTGCTTCCACACTGCCTTTTGAAATAGTATGTAAACTTTCATTTACTGTAAGAATAATTTCCTACCGGTATCATTCTCATTTGATGTGGAAGACCATGTTCCTGAGTCCAGTTACCCATAGGAGCCAATGGCATGATGGAAGTATTTCCATGGTCTCCTGTGAATGATGACAGAAGGTGAACATAGTGAGAATGAAGCTGTGAATGAGGTCGAGGGAGAGATGGTTGTGAAAAAGGACACAATTCCTGCTCTTCATCCATTATTTCATCTTCCAGACCACCTTCATCTGACTCCTGTGACTCAGTGCAAGCATCATCCAAATGCTGCCCTGGCTGAGAACTGTCTACATCCTCTCTCTTAGTCACAGAATGAAGCACCATTTGTACCCCACTTCCATAATCATGTTGTCCACAATCGATCTCCATTGCTTCCACATCTGTCAGATCTACTGTGTCAGAAGTAAATTGAGTGTCCTGGCTAGACAGCGCATCAAAGGGCTGAGAATTTTGACTGCTGCCGAGTAATACCAAATCTGGCAACTGTATTTCCTCATGGATACGTTCTGTGCCTTCTGCTTCACTGGTAGTCATTCCTAATGTCCTCCTACAGTTGATGGGATCTCGATGGCTTCAGTTTTCTTCAGTATTTCTATTCTGTCGTAAAGTGGAAGCTAAATTCGCTTTATGGACTTGATACTGCCAATGAAGAGAATGCAATATGAATTAGTATATAATTTCAAACGAAACGTTTAAATTCTAAAAAGTGCTGTTTTCATTATTTTTTGAAGAGTACGGGACTCTTGTTCTTTGTTGCAGACCACATACGAACAACAATTGTGGGTAAATACCCACAATTGTGCTGTGTACCCACCCAAAGGTAAGTAACACGGCAAAAACTTGGTCTTCGCTAGGGATCATTAGGTATACACGTATTCATAAGTAATTTTAAAAAAAAGTCATACCAGAGGAATCTAGTGGTTCGATCTTAGGGAGAAATGCACTCAGAAAATACAAGGGTAATCCTTTGGTGAAAAAATAGTCATACAACTGACAGCCTGGTATATTCCTGCCAATGACCTTTTCCTTGGGCTAAACGCCTTCAACTTGGATATCTCTTAAGCTATTAACTCCGATGTTTCTATTTCCCGATGAATGTGGCCGGAGGAGGTGGGGATGACAGTTTTGTTTGAGGGAGAGGGAGTTGTTCGGCCTCGGTTTGGGTATTAATTGGGGGAATTTGAAATTGTCACCTTGCCAGCCAAAGAGACTCCTCTCCCTCTGGGCGGAAAATGAAGAGTATCTCCATCAGAGTACCAGCCTCTTCATCACAGTCCGGGGGACACCCCCGGGTCGGATTGCACCCACGGCCCCGGGCTGAAGCAGCAGCCCCTGAAGCGGGAGGTAAAGGCCTCGGTGGCTCTGTCGAGAGCCTTTCAAATGGGAAGGAATATGACCTGACGTTCGGGACTCAGGAGGTAAAGGTAAGGACGAGGTTTGTCTTGCCGATGTACCCCGTGTGCCCCACATTCGGCAAACGTGGGCCGGATCGAAGAGAGTTCGAATACATGGAAAAGTTGTACATGTTTTTGTTTTAAAAAAACCGAATTAAACGTCACCCTGAGGAATAAACAGTTCAGCTCAGAGCAGGTTCACTGATTCCATTGGTAATCTAACCGAATAATTAACCAAAAAGACACCAACCGTGATGAAAATGCACCAATAGCCAGCAGGCCAGAGCTAGTCACTTTCATCATTCGGCCATGATACTGACCAAAAATAACACCATATTTGGCGCTCGCGAACTGCCCCGCCCCCCCTAACCAACGGTGCCCCGCCCCCCCAACCAACGGTGCCCCGCCCCCCCCAACCAACGGTGCCCCGCCCCCAATCCCTTTCCCTCGCCTCCGATCAGTCTCGTTCCACGTCCCCAATCCCTGGTGCCCCGCCCCGGAACCCTCGGGCTCCGCCTCCAGCACCCTCGCGTTCCGCCCCCCCCCCCCCCCCTCCCCCGCAACCTCGTGCCCCGCCCCATCACCCACACGCTCCTCTCAACACCTCGCCCGATTCCCCTCAGGCCCCGCCCCCAGCACGCCTTCACCAACTATCATCCGCAGCGCGAGTTGTTTTCAGTTGGGCGCGTGGGGGCCTCGCGATCTGTGTTCTTTTCCCGGCGGAATGAAGCTTCATTTGCCTCATCCTCCCCCACTGTACAAGATGTAAATCTCCATCAGGACATGTTGAACAATGCAACATTATTTCACGCTATTTCATAGACTCGCGTCACTCTGCCAGGGATAGGATACTGTTTTTATTCCCAGTAAGGAAGTTAATTTGAAGCTTTATGACCTGAGGCTGTGTGTTTACAGGTGCAGCATCATTTGCAGTTAATTATTATAAAGCAGGAGGATATTTCACGAGATTAACTGCAAACTATGAAAACAAGCACTATATGCACTGGCCATGTTGATAGCTATGGTTGAATCACTGGTGAGATGATTAGAAGCACAAAATGGGTGTCGATTGTTAGAACAGTCTTCTCGATGATGAAGGTTATTTGGTCCATCCTGCTCTATGACCTTACAATTGGATGCAGGTAATTATTTCTTACATAATGTCATTGGTGTTTCCTTCATCACCAGTTCTGTAGGGAAGCCCATTCCAAGAATTGATCGCACGTACATGAAGAATTTCCCGACATCAGTCCCAAAATAATCCTTTACTAGTTTGAACCTGTGTCCCAAGTCCTACTGCCACACTTCAATTTGAAATATTCCAGTGTAACCTCATGGCAGTTTACATTTTAAAGCCTACATGAGATCACACCACAGATGTCCCCTTTCAAAGATGAAAAGCCTAAGTCTCTCTATTCTTTCCTCATAACTTAGATTTATGACTTTTAAGAATCAGCCTTACAGTTCTTCAATGTCTCTTGTTTCTCGCAACTAGACTGAATGCAACAAGGTGGACTTGAGCACTGTGCAGTATGCTTTCAAATTCTTTTGACTTATCCCTATTTGGCTGCATGGTTAAATATTCTGTTAGCTTTGTTGATTGCTATCCGAAGTTGGTTTCAAATGTCGAATGCTTGACTCCATTCGCTGTCATTTTTAGTTAATTCAGTAGAATTCATTGAGTACTATAATACCCAAATTTCTTTCCTATCTGCAGAGTTTTACATTTGTCTGCATTTAATTTTATCTGCCATTGCGCATTCTACTCATTTTGTAAATCCCAGCAAGTTCCTTTCATTTCACTGCCCCTGTCTAACTTTGGTCAAATCTGCAGGTGATACAATATGCATTGGGTTTCTGAATCCAAATCTGTAATGTAAACTAAAGATGGTGGGCACAACCTTGGAGCAACTTATTAAGTTTGCCCCATCTTGGAATTACTCTTTTTTAATTTGAGTCAATTGCTCCGTTTGCTTTTCAGCTACACTTTTTTTTTGCTTAAGTTCTTTAAGTTCTTCTGTCTGTTGGCAAAATCCTATGCAGTTTTTGATGTCCAAAGGAGTCAAGGGTTATGGGGACAGGCAGAAAATGAATCAGCCATGATCTTGTTGAATGTTGGAATAGGCTTGAGGGGCCAGATAGCCTATTCCTGTTCCTATTTCTTATTTTTTATGTTAGAATAAAGGGATGCGGAGTTAAATATTACACATATAAAATAGTTTAAAAAAGATATAGGGGCCGATTCTCCCAGCCTGCTGCGCTACTAGAGCCTCTGCTTGAGTGTCCTGGCCTGCTGTGCAGCGGGCCAGGTGACTCAAGTGAAGGCTATGTAGCAGGCTTCCTGCTGGACGCCATGGCCTCCGCACGTCTCTGGCTGCCAGATTTCCGGCGCTGTCAGCTCCGTGTCAGAAATTGCCGCAGAGTTGTATAAATTATTCAAAAATTGCCATTTTAATATCATTAGCGGGCCCGGGACTGAAGTCTCCTGGTCCGCTAGCATCTCCCCACCACCACCACGAGTGTTTCACTCCAGCGGGGTTTACAACAGCTCCTCACTAGCGGGGAGCTGGCAGCTCAATTTCAGGCAGAGTGGCAGCGGACCCCCCCTTCCCCTCCACCAATCTCAGGCAGACTGGCAACAGACACCCCCTTCTCTCTCACTGATCTCAGGCAGAGTGGCAGCGGACTTCTGTCTCACTGATCACAGGCAGACTGGCAGCAGACCCCCCCTTCCCCCTCACTGATCACAGGCAGAGTGGCAGTGGACCCCCCCCCCCCCCCCCCCCCAACCCCAACCCCAACCCTCACCGATCTCGAGCAGAGAGCTGTCGGATCCATCTTCTCTCCCCCACACCAATTTCAAGCAGAGAGCCATCGGACACTAGGCACCTACCTCCTCACTAACTGGAGCACCTGAATCAGACTTTTGTGGAGCATGTCTCTTTCACGCTGATTCTGGATGGGCGAATGCGATCGTAAAGGAGGAAGTGCTGGTAAGGTTGGGCGAGCAGCCCATTAATTCAATTTAAATGCATGCAAATTGATTTAAATGGCTGTCACGCCCATTTCGGGCACAGTCCCGATTGCGGCCATCTTGGGGTCTTGGTGAAGGGGAAAGCAGCGCAAAGGCGGGCGTGGATCGCGCTACTCGCCTCACGCCCGACTTTACCAAGCTTCTGCGCACGAAAATAGGTGCAACCTGATGGTAAAATCGGGCCTTAGAGTTTAAGTCAGAGGGGGCAATTTTGAGCTTGCACGATCTGTGCCTGGGAGTGGCAGAGGGGGCTCAAAATCTGCCAAAACCAAGAAACCGTAAATCTCGCTCGTGAGATAGCAATTTCCGATGCCCCTTAGCCATATTTTTAAACCTTGCTGACGTGACTTCACATCAGGGAGGTTTACAATAGGCTCACCCAGACGTGAATCTGTCGTGGGGATTCCTCTGGGGCATAAAGGTGAATATAGCCTCCAAGGGGAAGGGACATGGCCAGGCAGTGGCCTCACACTGCCCCCTGGCATCGGTTAGCACTGCCAGGTTGATACCATGCCAACCTGGAAGTGCCAACCTTTACTGGGGGCAGTGTCGGGGTAGATCCTTGTGGGAACCTCTCGGGTGACGGGGGACTCATTTATTTGTTGTGGGGGTGGTGTGAATGCAACTGATGGCTGTTTGTGGGGAGGGGTGGTCGGGGTCAGATGCCGGTGACGTTCAAAGGGAAGAAGGATGGGACGCCGGCAATGACTGTTTTGGGAGGGGGGATGTGGAGTATACCTTTTCATTTGAGATAATGAGCATATGTTGCACCCTGCAGACTTTTTCATGCTCCAGGGATAATTCATGCACTATGGAAACTCTAACACAACAGATATAAAACTTTTAATTAGCATTTGGTAGCAATTTGCTTATTTAACTGGCAGTTACGATTTCTCAGCAGTGTGTTTGGAATTAATTTCCTTCCGTGCACTCACTCCTGCCCATCACCCCACCTTTTTGTTTCTGCTCCTTTTGTACTGAAAGTTCTGCCTCTTTGGATGCAAAGATCCATAGGCACACCAGTATCTTGACCAGTTGACCATTCTTGTGTGGACTCTGATACTAATTGTTAACGCACCATTCATCTATGAATGGGATCACAGCAAAGCCCAATCTACCAACAAATGCTTTCATCAGGAGCCATTGTGGTACAATCAGAATGGAAATCATCTCCAATTTTCTTTTCCCATTACATTGAGACCAATTGTAGTAGTGATCAAATAGCTGTACATAGATTGAAGAATCTTTCTGGATAGGGCTCAGTTACCGATTTAACCAGCGGAGGACCTGCTTTTAATTTATTTTTAAAAGTCCGTAGCAGTACAATGTGGTATTGCACTTGCTCCTAGAAGTTCTGATGACCAACTATCCCAGTAATGACAACAATGTATAAAAAATATTTGATTAAAATACATGATGTTGACTACGAAACATTTGTTCAAATTACTACTTCTGTTACTTCTGTGGCTGTATTGGGGTTCCTTGGTTTCTTAATCTAGAAGAAATTTTGCTGCAGTTACAGTTTTCTAAGTACCAAGGTGAAAAATACTGGGAGTAGATATTTTCAGTTTTTAACAGAGCAGTGTTATACCAGTCTCCCAATAACACTTAGCTGCTCATATTGCTACCTAATGTCATTCTCCATTAGTGCAAGGGAGTAGTAGAGCTCTAGAATTTGACAGTACTGTACTTCACAAGGTTGTGACCAAAGCAAGATGAGCTGACATTTATATAGTTTATAGTCTAACTGACAGCAGGAGAGTGACACTTGGGCATCAGCCAGCTGCATTTCTACAATGCAAAAGCTTATGCAAGCTGCACAGGTTAAAGTCAGTAACATTTCTGCTGTCACATAGTTGTTTAGAATCATAGAATCCCTACAGTGCAGAAGAAGGCCATTCGGCCCATCGAATCTGCACCGGTTCTCCGAAAGAGCATCTTACCCAAGCCCAAACCACTTCACCCTATCCCCATAATCCTGTGCATTTATCATACCTTAACCACCTAACCTACGCACCTTTGGACTGTGGGAGGAAACCAGAGCACCCGAAAGAAATCCACACAGAAAGAATGTGCAAACTCCACAGAGACAGTCACCCAAGGCCAGAATTGAACCTGGATTCCTGGTGCTGTGTGCAGTGCTAACCACTATGCCACCGTGCTACCCAGAGAATTGTAAGAGTGCTGAGGTACAGTCCTGGCCAAATGATCTTAGCTGCATGGGACAGCCAGCCATATGAGTCAGATCGTCTCAGTTCACACCAAAATGTTGCAACCTGTAGTCAGATCCTTAGGTCTGAAGTGTCCAAATGGAAGCTCAGCAGCCTTCTGCATTTTATGCCGTTGACACTGATGACAAACTTTGTAAGAAACGAGGATAGGTGAACAAGTACACAAGGCTTGAGGGTTTCACAAGGGTGATTGTTAATTTTTCCTGTTAAACATGGTTGGAAGGAGGTCTTATGGTGCAGTGGTAGCATCCCTGCCTCTGAGCCAGAAGCTCTGGGTTCATTTCCCAGTGTAGGACTTGATGACCAAGAAAGATGCATTTATAACATGGCACGTGCTAACATAAATCAATGACAGATAGTAAGAGCAGGTGAGATTCTTCCATCATTACTCATAGCTTTGGACTACAACATACATATAAAAATGTATGTTGCCATAGCATCTTGGACTCTAGGGGGCTGGTTGGCTCAGCTGGTTGGATGGCTTGTTAAATCAGATTGGTGCCAACAGCTCGGGGTTCAATTCCTGTCTGCCTCGGGTGGATTTGGGACCTACCTCCTTTCTCAACTCATGGTGGAGGTTACAGTACTGTGGGTCAAACCTGCCGCTAGGCAGAGAGCAGAAGAAGAAACAGAGATAAACAAATCTTTATTTCTAGTTATTGATTTAGTGCCAGATTTTCCACTTGAAGGCTGGAATTGGGAGGCAGGTTCCACTTCGGGTTGCGAACTTGCCTCCATCACCAGCCTTCTAGGAAGCAGGAATCCGTTGGTAATCAGAGCGTTAATGACTCGTAAGACAGGGCTGCTGCCAAATTAGTGACTGGTTGGGATGTGAAAAGGAATGCAGGGGGTTCATTAAGGAAGTGGGCCAGGTTCTGGCCTCTACTGGCTGCCATTTGCAAATTAATGCTTTAGAAAGGATAAAAATTGCCAAAGTTCAAACTTCCCTGGGACAGGGTAGATATGTTTTTAAAATTAGTGAATTTTTTTAATATAATGGGAAGGTCTCCTCAGGCAAGCCCTGGCTCTTCAGCACCATTCTATATCTTGTCACTTAAGCTTACAGCCAACCCTTTCCCACCACCATTGAGCTGATTTAATTTCTAAGAGATGCTGAACTCTAGCTACATCACTGAAAATGGGAAAACCTTACCAGTCAAGAACCTGTCTATCTCTGTCATGAATACACTCAATGACTTGGCCTCCACAGCCTTCTGTGGCAAAGCAGGCTTAATGATCTAAGGGCCTTGGCTGGCTGACTGTGGAGTTTGCAAATTCTTCCCATCACAGCCATTTTATTCCTGTCTCACCCCCTTCAGTCCCAATTTGGGTCGGAAAAATCTGGCCCTTGGTGTCAGTGTTTATATTTGTAGTGACGTAGAACTCACAACACTGAACTAAAGGAAGCTAATTGGGTGGTGACAGTAAGGACAGTGGTGAGAAAGATTGCAGGAGTGTTGGTGGAAGATGGTTGGAGAGATGCTTCACGTGAGGCGCCTTTGAATTAGCTGCTCACAGAGCTCTGACAGCTAGGGGCACTGCTGATTGATATGGCTCTTTCTCCTCCTCCTGCACTTATTCCTCCACCGTTGATGATAAAAGCATGTCATTCATTATCATATAGTTGTGCAGAATGTGGCAGAGAATCACAAATCTGATTACGTGGTCAAGACTGGACTGAAAAGCTCTTCCTGCTCAATCAGTGGAAGTTTTGCTTGAGTATGCTGACGGTCTGTGGAATTATCTTTTTGGCTGCAGCTCATTCTACATCTATAGCTACGTTCAGTTTTCTGACAGAACCATGTTTGGGGGGATCACTCTAATTGCTCACTAGTCAGCCTGCAACATGATTGACCACCCTGTTGGCAAGGGAGGCATCTTCCTGAGTGACTGTCCACCATCTGTGTTCTTCTTCACCCTGCAGAACTTCAGCCACCATTCTCCTCGCTGTGCCTCCCAACCTGGCTCCAGTGAAACCTGCAATTTCCCTCTGTGTTTGGCTTTATGGCTCCTCTTCCTTGGGGACTGCCTGTGGTCCCAGCAATGTTCCCACTGACACTGAGTGGACTAAAGAACTGCCAGTCATTTGGCCAGTAGCTCTCAGAAGTGGGACTTCACCCCAAATTTGGACAGAATTCTGCCCCAAGTCAGTTACCTGACTAACATCCATTAAGTCACTGTAGAACAACCCAGGTAAGTGGAGGTGGCTAGCCTCGAACCTTTAAACTGATGGAGCCACCAGCTCCATGTAAAACTCCCCCACAATTATCGGGAAATCAGGCTCAAAACTTTATGATGCTCTTGCTGCCTGTGATTGCAGACAAGCTGGACTTTGCGGGAATGGAATCCCTCTCTATTCAGAGAGATGCGAGACTGGTGATGGGAAACACCTAAAGGAATGTGAATGTACTCTATCACACTTTGACCTCTGGGGAAGATGCAGTATTGGGATATCCTAGTGCTGTTTCAGCTTGCAGTCCTTTGTCCTTGGGAAAGTAATGCAGTTGTTTCTTCACATAAAAGGCTTTGGTGGCCTCCTTGATATAAAGATGAATATCTTATTGGGAATGTTGCTGTTACCACCTGCTGCAATTTGGAATGATTCTGTGGCACAAAAGCTAAGAGCCATAGACCTTGACAGCCGTATTAAGAGCTTTTTGTGCATTGACTCAAGGCTCAAGCTGTGGCTGCAAAATATGATATACTCCATCAGATATAGGAGCAGAATTAGGCCACTTGGCCCATCGAGTCTGCTCCGCCATTCGATCATGGCTAATATGTTTCTCAACCCCATTCTCCCGTGCTTTCACCGTAATGTTTGATCCCCTTACCAATCAAGAACCTGTCTATCTCTGTCTTAAATACACTCAGTGACTTGGCCTCCACAGCCTTCTGTGGCAATGAATTCCACAGATTCACAACCCTCTGGATGAAAAAAATCCTCCTCATCTTGGTTCCCTTTACTCCAATAACTTCTGTGGTGAAATGAAGGGATATTGCTCCTCACTAGCATTAAGGTAAGTGTCCCCCAAAGAGCTGCAAAGGTTATGGTGCTTCTTCTTTAAGCTTCTTATCTCTTCTGTCTTCTTTGCTGTTTTTCAACCTCCAGCTGCAAAAGCTGGACCACCAGTGAGACCACCACTAACTGCAATGCAATTGATGTGATGACAGACCAAAAGCAGTCCTACACTATCAAAAAGTTAAGAAAAGCCAGAAAATAGACAAAATAATGTCCAGAAGTTAACAACCAGAAGAACCAGCAACAGCTAACCTATCTGTGGTGAATGATTCCTTTAAGTTACAGTGCTAATGAAATTTTACTCCTTATTAATACCACAGGTTGCTAACTGAATTTATCACATGACAAGAGGCATTCAGGAATTTGATACCTTACAATGCATAGGATCCTTATTTAAAAATGATAAAGAGTCTTTAAAATGATTCTGGTGGCACACTGGATGCCTATCTTGGTCCATTATGGTGGGTGCTACACTTACAGGGTGGAATACGCACCGACACAGTGTCTACCATAGTGAATCTATTGGTGACTGATTTACACTTGTAAAAAGCATGTATACAATCAAATTTCTAGGACAATTTCTCTCTCACGTATTGCAACAAGCAATGAGTATTCATTGGATATAGTTTTTTTAAAAATTTGAATTCAGTTTTAATGTTTCAGAAATAGGACATAATTCTAAGAGATGGATTTTAGTAATTGTATCCTGCAGTTGCTATTTTTTATTAATCTTGATTTGTATTTATTTGATCATGGATTTTCTAACATTTGCTGAGACCCATGTTGGAAATCTTGATTTTTGACCCTAAGCTCCTATATCTTACGGTCTTTAAGATAAGGGATGACTGGAAAACAACAATTATTTTCTTGTGACCAATTAAATGGGTATAATTCCTTAGAAGATTCTTCCCCATTCTATGAATAACATGTATCTATTTTCATAGGTTCTAAGCAATTTTCTACTGTAAAGCAGATGCTTAACTGAATTAAAAGTTTCTGACCCTTAAGAACCATAATAGAACAAAGACAGAGGGTGGAATTTTACCGGCACGTCTGCCTGAGTTTCATATGATCCTGCCCGAGGCCAACGGAAAATACCGTTCTCCGAGCCTCAGCCACCTCCGGAATCGGGACGGTCGTGCCGGTGAGAGCTTCTTTTGAAACATTGATCTTCTGGCCCATGCAGACAATAACAGACAATGAAAATGTGGGCGCTGAAGGTTGGTTATCACATTGCTGTTTTACCTGTGAGAGCTAAAATCAAATCCAGCTCGGGCTGAATGAGAGACCTTTTAGTGTTTTAAGAGTCTGACTTGAAATAAGTCCAACCAGGTTCCTCATGTTTAGATATCCACCATGCCATACTTTGCTACTAAACTGACAATTTAATGTAAAGATTACAAAATTGGTAGTATTTGGAAATGAAACTGACATGTGTGTTGCACTGACACTATGTTCAGGCAGTATAGTAGGACAATTCTCTGCACATAAGTTGTGCTACGTTGGGTGACAAAAAGTGGAAATGTATTTTGTTCTTCATCAACAATATCCTTGATGAGTACAAAAATGGATAATGGCATGTCAAAAATAATGCAGTCCTATTTTTGGCCATTCCAATGGAGTGCGAGGACATATACTTAAAAGTCACTGCTCAATTCCTTTCTTGATAGAAATTATCATGAGATTTTGAACTAGAAGCACTTTATTTCATGGAAATCAGACAAAGTGACCAACCTAAATCATTTTTGCTTCCTGCTACTGTTCAGCATTGCATGCTATTATTGACAGTAGTCTAGAAACTGACCTATCTTCTCAGAGGTATGAGACTTGAAAGAGTTTACTGGAGTGAGGATCTCTGTGTATGAAATGTGGATAGTGTTTGACTTCTGATTCCTTCACCAGTCACACATTTAAGCATTTCTGTAATCTTATACAGCTAGGATAACATTGCAACCTGATTAGTGTTGCAAATCTTTTCAACAGTATTTTAGCATTTAGCCTGGCACAGTAAAGTTCCAATTGTCTGCTCAACTTAATTATAGCTAGCTTAGGCTAGATTGTGCGCATGAGCTATAAGAAATTACTTCTTAAATTTTTGTTTTGTCCTTTGGCTTAGCTCCACACATGTTCTTAGTGTAGTATGAGGGTCTGGCATAGAAACGGTTAATGTGGGACTGGGTATAGTATAGCTCGCACTGTACTGTAAAGGAACACCTGACCCAAATCTAGAGAGCAATCTTTGTATTGGACAGAACTACACACATCTTGCAACAGTTCAGTGATTTTGGACAATCTACCAATGCTGTCCTGCATGTAGTGACCAGTTAAGATGCAGAAAATATGACTCTCCAATCTTCCAGAGCTTTGACTGTGTGGTTTTATATTCTTATAAAGCAGATATCCCTATCTGCACTTTGATTTCCTAAATGTGAAAAGTTAGAAGGTTAGCTGACAAGAAGATGAATCAAAGATCATTAAATGATTTGTGATTTAAATTGCAAACGCAAATAACAGGAATGATTTAATGAGCGTAGATAAAATGAGCTGTCTTTAATGTTTTACTTCCTAATGTAGTTTTTGCCCAGTTATTGTATAGCGGTATTGAACTATGTAACTAATTGACATTTATTTCAGGCGAGGGTAAAGTGAGAAAGGCATAATTAATGATTGATGAAAGCTTATGAATATTAGTGAACTGCTGGCCTCTCAGGGAACCAAAAGACAAATTAAAGGCAACATATGAATGAAGTTCAGCTTTGAGAAAATGAGCAATTCTGGGTGAAAGTACATGAAAACAACTTGAAACAAAGCATCCTGTTAGATATTGAAAATGATAATGAATTTTACACAAATACATACTGCAGAGTTTCTGTACAGATTCATTTTATCATGAAAGTATTGGGCCAGATTTCCCAGCAAATTTCTTTGCACACCGCTGTAACTGTGTTTCACATTTGAAATATTTATTATTTAACATATTACTAAAATGCTCTAAATAACTTTTAAGGACTGGTCTCTGAAGGATCACACTTTCATGGTAAATAAATGCAAATAGTCTCATTTATCCATTTTTAAAATATAAACCAAGTTGAACAAGGGATGGAATTCATCCAGAAAATGGCACTGTCAGATTCTGACTGAAAACCAGTGTTTTTCTCTCCACAGCCAGGTTTTCTCGCCAGACCTTCTGACACTTTGTCAAAAAAAGCAGGGGGCTTTTTTTTGCGCTGTCATACCTGAAGGGTGGGGCCTTCTCCATAGTGATTGGGGTGCCATTTATAAAGGGCACCCCAATCACAACACTAACATTGGGACCCCCACTTCCCATCAGTGTGCAGCAGCAATCTTCCCCCACCCCCACCCCGTACAATGTTTGCCGGAAAACATTTTCCCCCACCCATCAATGTTTGCCATGCCATGTCTTTGACCATTCATGGGCTGCACTGAGACCTCCACACCCCTGGCATGATCATTTTGACTGCTGGAGAGCAGTAATGATTCCTGCCGGCAGAGGGGAGCATACAGCGAACCCAGAAGGGAAAGTGTTATGCCATTTAGGTATATTTAAATCTGTTCAAATTGATGGTAATCAGGTTCATGTCCTCACTGGGCATAGCCTGATTACACCACCAATAGGATGTGGGGAAGATCTCATTCTGAGATCTCCCCGCTGCAAATGCCATTATAGTCCTCTAGCAAGAGTTTCCGGCCATAATGGGATTTGCACCTGCAGTGAATGGGCCTAGAAAATCCCGGCCAAGATATTTCCTATAAATCAAAGCATACTATTTTATCCTTATATGGTGAGGGATGTTGAAACTCCAAAAATTATATGAAGGAAGCCCACAAGATTAATACATATTTTAAAATGCCTTGGTTATCTTGATTTGCTCAAAGACCTGGGTCTTGTATATGTGAGAAGAGGGTAAGCTTGGGTGATTTATCAATGTTTATAAAATAATTATGGAAGACTGTCATGTTTACTAGTTAGGTAAGGATAGAATGAGGTTAGATGCTAGACATTTCTTCTTTTCCTTAAATGTATTCTGAATTTTCCTTTTCCTAGTTTGAACCTTGACATTTTGATGCAGCTGTGCTCGAAGTAGTACTCTAGAATTACACTTTTCTATCTTATTTACGTTTTAAAGTATCACCATGGGAACTCATTTAGTCATTTCCTTTTGAGAATGAGTAGTCAAAGTCTTTTCAATATTTCCTCATGAATCAACCGTTAAATAAAATAGGAGAAAAAGGAAAGAATTTTAATTAGCGAGAGCAGAATCTTCCATTCTGGAGACAATGGGGGTAATTTTGAGCCCACACACTCTGTGGCAATGGTAGCGTGTACTCCAAATCCAGCGGGCAAAATTCACGCCAATGAGTTTTCAAGTTCCATTCTTCCCCGTTCCTTGACAGTGGAGTGGCCTGAAACACACCGTGGGACCGCTGAATGCTCATTTTAATATATTAGCGTATCATTAGCAAACATTCTCTGGAATTTCTCCCCTCACCGGATATTCAGCAAGTCACACCGGCGTCAATTACAACAGGTCTGCACTGGTGCCTTCATCTTCAAGAGGGGTTTCGGAGGTGAGCACTTGAACAGCCAGCACCCTCCGTGGCGCGCACTGCTCAGGAGGCAACGGAGAGGACTCGGGACATGAATATGTTCAACTCGGGGCTGGAGTAGGGGTCCCAGAATTACCATTTCGGGGAGAGGGGTCGGCAGAGGTCACTTGCAGGCCCTATCTACCCTTCATGTCGTGGCGTCCCTTCCTTTAAAGGTGTTGTGAGGACTTCTATGCAGGCAGCGCTTCTTGTGTCCTCCTTTCTGGGTTCCTGTCCATACAGCAGCTGAGGGAGTGCCCTTCCTTAGTAGGGGCTGGCAAGAGGGTGGGTGGGAGGGACATAACACTGCCATTCTCACATTCCACAGGGATGAGGCTCCGGGTAGTGATTTCCCCAAACTTGGTGGCCTGAATGGACAGGTAAGCAAAGTGAAATTTATTGACAAATATTCAGAACAAAATGGTGACCTATCTGTAATAGTCCCTATCTATCCGTGCCCACTAAGTGCCTATGGTTTCTTTATCTTCCTCACCCTCCCATTATGTCTAAGTGTCTCCCTAGGTTCCACAGCTGAGGTTGTAGTGGCCTGCTGACTTCCATGCCCTTTTGCCTGAGATGACTGGCGGAAGTTGATAAAAATAATTCCAGACAGTCAGAGAATCAAATTCAGACAGACTGTGAGGACAAGTCAAAGGAAACTTCATAGAGAGTAAAAGTTCAGACAAATAGAGATGTTAAACCACACATGAAGAAATGTTTTGATAGATTAAGGTGAGTATGGACAATAAAGTACTCAAAGGCATAACTTCAGCAGATGGGGAGTGACATATAGAATGGCATATACATAAGAGTCTGAAACATTTACAGCTCAAAAGGAGAAAATTTTCCATTATGCCTGTGCCAAGTCTTGGTTGGAGCAGTCTGAAACTCATCTCACTCCTCTGTTCGCTCCCCTATAGCTGTGTGCATTCCTCTGCTTCACATGTTCATCCACTATTCTCTTAAAAGATGCAATGATCTCAACCTCAATTCTTGGTAGCAAATAATATAATGTTCCTCAACAATTCTGCATCAAGGAATATCTCATAACTCTTCTCCTCACTCTCTTAGTGTTAGTTGCCGAATGAGTCTGCTAAAGAGGTCTTTGTCGTCTTCTGTATGTTAACAGCATGTCTTTATTAACTGCTTGTAGCTATATACAAATATACAGTAAAGGGTGCCAGCATGGAGCTATCGCCATCTTCAGTCCTGGCACATCTTTACCCACCACCACATTGCCCTTAGTGGGGGCCTGGTCTCCAGCAGTCCTCCGATTGTCAGAGGTCTCCGCTGCAATTGCCTCCAACGGCTGTGTCATGTATCAGTGAGGTGATTGCCAGGTTGTGAGCCCAAGCCTATTCCAGAACTAGTGCATGTATCTGCACTAATGGAGAGTGCAGGGGAACGCAGTGACAGGTCTTCCTTGGATTCTTCCTCTGTCTTCTCCTCTAGGTGCTCTGGGGCTGGTGCTGAGGTTCTTGCTAGTTGCCTTCCTCCACATTTTCCTGCTGGTGGCTGGAATAGAGAGAAGAGATTAACTGGGCAGACTCCAACATAGTGACCGGATCGTTATGGCCGTTTTCCCATCCCGTTGTCGTGAACAGAAATTTGGCTGGACGCAAAATTCTCCGACTTCGCTGCAGCGTTGCGTAAATAGCCAGTAAGATTGCGCCCGGTAGGTCACTTGCAGTCATTGTCCCCATGTTGATGTAAACTGGATTGTTGCGGGATACTGATCTCACTTCCAGGTGGGAGCGATCTCTGTCCGAGGCAACTAATTCTGCTGCCTGCTCTTTGTGGGAAGAAAGTGCCCTAAGCTCAGGGGTACCACCTTGTGCTCTCATTAGTTGTGAGAGATCTTGTCTTGTATAAAGACAGATGGATTGACTGTGAGCACTATGGATGAAAGAGCATTTCAGAAGCATGCATACCTGTTGTGTCTGCTGAGCCCCACCCAGTAAGGGATTATGATGCCACTGTGCAGGATCTGACATGAGATGGTGAGTGATGAGTGGCTGGCTGATGTCCCAAATGCTGGTAGTGTGTGACATCCTTGTGAACTCGAACCCTTACACTCTCATAAAGAGATCAGGCAGTCTAAGTTTGGAGTGAGTGGATGTTTCATTTACCCTGGTGGAGTGCATCAGATCATTCCTTCTTTTCCTGCATTGCAGGACAGTCCTTTTCTGTTGGCCATAGGTGATGATTTCCCTGGTGACCTCGTCCTAAGCCGCTGTGGAAGACCACCTGCTCCCATCCCTCAGAAAGAGGACTTCCTGCCTTTCCTGGGCAACTTGAAGGAGAATCCCCAGGGAGGCCTCGTTGAACCGTGAAGCCGAAGGTTTCGCGTGGTTTGGGCACCATGGCGAAACAAAAGTTCATGTCACACCTGGGCTGTAGTGGGTGAATGTTTGTGCAGGTGCCCTTTAAATATGGTACCAGGATCTTCAACCTCATGCGGTAACAATGGGGCAGACAAATTCATGCTCATCCTGCCTTGAGATTTAAGAACTTCTTGATGCATAATTAATGAGCTGAAAAGCGTAAAATTGGATGGATAAATCCAATCCCGCGCCCAGTGGGAATTACGACAAATTTCCTGCCCACCACCACTTAGTTTTAGCCCATAGTCTATCTATCCTTTCCAATTTTAAAACATTTTATGGAATTTCAATTTAAGTTTCATCTTAAATGAAAATATTCCTAGTATCTCTGGGGAGATAAAAATTTGACATGCAGTGAATCTGGAAATCAGAAATAAAGGAGGAGAGAAAGAGGCTGTGAAATTGAACAGGACCCAAAAACAGCCCCTGTGATAAAAGAATTTCTCAAGCCCATTGTGTAAACAGTATGCAAACTTTAAAGTACTTGCTTATTTAAATGGTTGCTGCATAGCTGCATGTCACATTAGGGTGTGCAATATCATGAGAAACTAGCATGCATTAAAGTTAACATGCACTGCTGCTCAAAACTAGCCAACACTTCTTAAAGGGAAGGTAATTTGTGGCTGTAGAAAGTGCTACAAGTCATTATGCAACTGACTCTGACATGGGAAAGATAGAATAATGCCATAACATAGCAGAGAGGGGGCTCTGAGATTGTCCAACATGGCACAAGAAGCCTTGATGGAGGAGAGGAAAGATGCCTTCTATCCACAGGGTGTCAAGAGCCCCGCCAGACATACTGCCAAGTTAATGGGATGAAATAGCCATAACAGTCAATGCTAATTTTAACACTGAGGATGTGGATGCAGTGCCATGAGATGAGATGTTCAATTAGCTTACATGATAGTTCATAGATACTCAATTCACCATAATGCATTCATTCACTTCCCAATGATCTCTATCAATCATGACTCACACCTAACACTCATAGTTTCACTATACCCTTACACATGTAGCATTGCTGCAATTCTTATGCCCACATCTTGCAGCTCACCAGCTATTCAATTATGACAGCCACATCACCCTAACAACTGCACCACACTCACTGGCACACTTTTCGCCTCCTTGCAGAACAAAGTGCTATCATAGCTGCATATATCAGTGTTGAAAGGAGTTAGCAGGGTATCACACGGTCCAGCAATTTGCCCTCCAATACATTTTTAAGATTCATGAGGCACCAGGGGGAGTGTTAGTGGAACATGAAGCTGCTGTCCTCTTTCAGGATGACAGCATACATCCTCTCACCATTGCTATTCCACCAATGTCCTTGTTATTGCCCATCAGTCAGTTAGCCCAAACAGCTGTTGCTCATGCCAAATGTTGCACTCCAAAGCTGGGTCTTCTCAGGCCAGAGACTCAAGCTCATCCTGTGAGGTAATCTGCTGTCACTATTAAAAGTCTTTCACCATCAAAGCTGCAGCCATTTGGGTAGCATTGCATAGTAACACTTGGGCAAAAGGACACAGAGAAGGCAGACACTAGGGGATTATATAAGGGTGAAATAGCATGGTTTGATTAATGAATTTGGTTTTGACTTTTATTTTTGCATTGTGGCTAACCAGAGGCTGTGATAATCTGTAACAGAGAAAAGGAATGGTGTGGGAGAGGTTGGTGAGTGTGGCATTGGGGGTTTTGTGTACTGTTATTGTAATCAGATGTATTGATCATGGACAGCCTGTCCTAAAGGGGCTGTGTTGGTTGCCTCCTCAATACCACCTCTTTCCACCTCCATCTCTAATTTGTTGAGGGATGCACTCTACATTATCTTGAAATTGCACTATCTTTCCCTCAGGAATCAACTTATGGGACAGATGTTGCTGGAAGTATCAGGCTTATCATGCTCACTGTGACCATTTGGTTGCCAATTATTTTGACAAAAGTGTAAACTCATTAAAAATAACAATGGCTGTAGTGTTTTCTGTCAAGCTTATTTGTGGCATTTTCTCTTGTATGAATAACATATACATTAGAAAATATTTACACAGGTAATTTCAAAATGCTTGAAAATGCACTAATTAAAATCTGGGCATTGAAAAAATATAATGCATAATATACTGCATATTTACTCATAATATTATCATTATGTTAACTGAAAGTATGCCATTAGCAGCATTACCTGTAGAGGGATTCATTGTTGTACCTTTGCAAAAAAGATTCAACATGTAAGGGATAATTTTGTTCTGCCAGTGGCATTGTCACCCATGAGCAGTATACTGTAGAAATTTGGAACATGCAATGGTGATATATTGGGCTTCAACTTAAATGGTCAGAAAATCATTCACAGTGCATACCCACATTTCTGATATACTCTCCAAGATCATGAATTAACACCTGCTTCCAGCCTACCTCTACACAGTAGTTTTAAACTATAAAATGCAGGAATGGAAGCGTGCATGACTTTGCAAGCCAGCGTTAACTGTTTGTACACACTTCATATTTGGCATGCTCACTATTCTCCAACCAATATTGGTTTGTCAGTCTCTTTCAGTTTCAGAACCTTACACAATACAAAAAAGCCCGAGAAGTAACTTATAGTCAATAGAAATTATTATAATAGTTGAAAGTTGCGTGATTATTTCTGCATTGCAATTATATTTGATCTTTAAATTTGCATTCCTCCAACAGAATGGGTGAGAATTGTTCAGGCTGGAAGTAGGCTACAGCAGCATCTAGCAAAGCCAATAACCAATGACAGATTATTCTCATAAAATTTCAACACGAGACTGAAATTAAAGAAACAGAATTTTAAAAATTGGAAAATATAGGAAAGCAAAGATAAGTGATTGTAAAATTCCTCTGATCTTTGAATTGATCTATATATTATATGCACAATATATATCTATATATAATACTGTCCAGTGTGGTGCTGAGCCACATTCGTATCCTGGGTTCAATTTCTAATTCGGCCCTGAATTAAGGAACTATAGCTCGAGACTTCGACTGCACCAGATCTAATTTGAACATGACTACAATAAATTAGGTTGAAATGAAGAAGTGTGGTGAGTTGGGCATAGTGGAATGAGGCATAAATGGACTGTCCTAAGAATGGTAGGACAGAATTTTGTGCCAGTTGTGAATTTCCTGGTTCAGATGTGCTCGCTGATGGTAGTGTCTGTGATAGTTGGGTGCTTCCCTACACGGAAACTTTGAAGGTCAGTTATCAGCAACTATTCTAATGTATATCTAGTCCCCAGAAAAGAGTTTGTTTTAACTGGAATAAAAGACTGAGATGAATATGTAAGTAATTTTCTATAGTCTACAAAGGACCTTGGAAATCTCACTCCATTAGAGAGAGACAATTGGTTATATATAGCTTGAAGGGCATCACTTCCCAAGCGTGAGGCATGATCTAAGTCTTTGAAATACTGAGAGGCACAAATCTTTATTATTAAAGAAATTATAAAAGTTCAAAGCTAATAAATTTTAAATCAGGTTTGATTTTAGAATAAATTGCTTTTCTGCATTGTGATGACCATGTAAACAACTTCCTGCAAAACTGTTCTCTGTCAAAATGAATAGAATGGACATGAGGCTTGGAATATGATTTAAGGTTATAGGAATAACTGCAGACAACAATGATTAAATACTTAATGTTATTCTTGTTCCTGTTCTGCTGATACTGGAACCAAGTGTTCAACCCACTAATCAGATTT
This sequence comes from Mustelus asterias, assembly GCF_964213995.1. NCBI lineage: Eukaryota > Metazoa > Chordata > Chondrichthyes > Carcharhiniformes > Triakidae > Mustelus > Mustelus asterias. Next base: position 93,453,609 of record NC_135809.1, read on the forward strand.
AAATGGCACTGAATTTCTGTCATTTTTGATTACCTTAGGGTTCGGGGTAAACATTCACAATATTTCTCTGGGTATTTAAATTGGTGGGTTAGAATCTTTGATATGGTAGATTTTACCTTTTCTGTAGCATAGTCCTGATTATGTAAATACTTCTTTGCTTCCTTAATTCTTCCATGCTCTCAATTCTTTAAATCTAGTAATAAAGTGGCATTATCAGCGATCAGGGAACAGCTCTCCAGGCCTTCATTTTTCTTCTGGATACAATATGTTACAATGCAGTTTTACTAAAGCAATAGTCCAAAAGAATATTGAATAGTATCACAGAAATATCCAAAGTAAACAGAAATGCTGAACATAACATTCTTCTTCCAACTCATTCCTTTTTTCATTCATTTATAAGATGTGGATGTGCTGGCTGGGCCAGCATGTATTGCCCATCCTTACTTGGTGGCGGTGAGCTACCTTCTTGAACTGCTGCAGTTTTGTGGTGTATGTATACCCATAGTGCTGTTAGAGAGGGAGTTCCATCAACATGATTCTGAATGATTTGGAGGGGAATGTCCAGGTTGTTGTGTTCCCATGTGTCTGCTGCTCTTGGTCCTTCTAGATGATAGTGTGGATTTCAAAGGTGCTGCCTAAGGGCCTGAGTTCCTGCAGTGCATCTTGTAGATGGTACACACTATTGCTTCTGTTCGTCAGTGGTGGAGGGGATGCATGTTTGTGGATTATGTCATTTTTTTGTATGTTTTATTTTACAAGCACATGCGGACTGATGTCATTGATGCAATCTATCATAATTTTCTGAGTGCGCAACCTGTGAAGGAGGCCCAGTTTGGGAACCCCTAAATGCGGCTTTGGGAAATGCCTAAGGACTTGGTGGAACATGGTAGCTCAATAACTACTTCTCCAGAGTATGTCCCCGCCACCTGCAAAGATATTCATAGAATCATGGGATCATAGAATCCCTGCAGTGTAGAAGGAGGCCATTTGGCCCATCAAGCCTACACCAACAACAAACCCACCCAGGTCCTATCCCCATAACCCCATGTATTTACCTTGCTAATCCCCTGACACTAAGGATCAATTTAGCATGGCCAATCAACCTAACCCGCACATTTTTGGACTATGGGAGGAAATCAGAGCACCGGGAGGAAATCAGAGCACCCAGAGGAAACCCACACAGATAGGGAGAATGTGCAAACTCCACACAGTCACCCAAGGCTGGAATTGAACCCGGCTCCCTGTCGCTGTGAGGCAGCAGTGCTAACCACTGTGCCATCGTGCCACCCTCAATGGGAATTGTTTGTGTATGGTCGCTTGCTAGCTCTGCAGGAGTAATTTGATATAAGCTCTGGTTGGTTAGGAAGGCTGGGAGTGAAATGCAGGGGAAAGGTGCAGTTGGGTATTGTACATTGTGAGTTAATCTAAGATAAACTACCTTGTCTTTTCCTACAAGAGTCACACTCTTTCTGCTGGATGCACCCTCAGTGTCGCCTGTCATCCATGTGGGATCAGACTGCAGAAAAAAAAAGCCAATGTTAGGGTATTGTCCAGATAATTATGCAATGTCGTAAATCCGAACAGAACTGATTCACAATATAAAAGTTTAAGGTCTCAGCAGTATCATTTATACTGTTGCTGAGAGAACCATTGCTGAGCTGACAACCTTTGCTGAATAGCCGCATGCTGTTGCTCCGACTTGCAGCTGCTGATATCTGCTGTCAGGATCTACGTACTTGTGCCATCCTCACACATCCAGTCTAGTTAATTTGCAATTGCTGCATGATGTCCATCTTCCATCTACATACACCTAGGTCTTTCTGCTGCCCTCCACTTTGCCCCCCAGAGAGATGTCTGTAGCTTTTCAGCCATGATCAAATGGCTGAAGCTTTGACATTGTATTTGCTGAATGTAATTTTTTATTGTTTTCATTTTGATCTTGCAATTTCAAGCATTTATTCATTGGTTTTATGATTGGCAATTTTTGGCATACATTTGAGCATCCACATTTTAAAGGTCTTTACTTTCTTCCACAGATTTTCATTTATTGTCCAGATTTCTAAAGCATACAGGAAAGTGGGTAGAATGTAGCACCTTATGAAACTTTTTCCCTGTTGTATCTTCTTGTTGTTAACACATCCTTCATTTTAATATTATTTCTATTTTAATATTATCTCTATCATTCTAATTTCTGCATCACATCTGCCATTCGGAAAATTGTTCATAATTTCATTCTTGTGTTACTACTCCAGGTCTAAATCAAGACTGCATTTCACCAATTTCTGTTGTTATGTCTTGCTATTATGATTTTCCAGATCACTTTAATAAGATGACTTATTAAGCTTATAGTTCGAAATGGTTGCACTCCATTGCTTTAGGTTTATGTAACCTAACAGATAACGAATATCTCAAGTTATTTGGAATGTATCTTTAGTATATTTGATGACAAATTTCAGCCGTCACTTCTCATTCTATTTCTCCCACTGCTTTTAGATGTTCTGTTAATTTCATCTATATTTTGAACTTTTCCTGTTTTCATCGTTTTAAAAACATTCTTTACTTCTGATATCATAATGTTTGGTCCATTGCTCGCCTCGGTGTCTTGAGGACTCCCGTGATTTGGATTATCATACAATTCACTGATATATTCTGTTCACCTTTTGCTGCTGGCTTTCTATCAAACAATGTTTTATTATCTTAATATTTTATATTTATATAAAATGTTTTATTTTATCTGACCAATAGCCATTGCTTTCCTGTTATGTCACACATTGATTTTCTAGAACTTGGCAGATGTTCTCTGGAGCCAGTGACACGCCCCTCTCTGCTCTTGCGGTCTTCACTCCACCCCTCTGAGTACCCATCGTTTTAATTGCCCTTCTCAGCACTCATGCTGTTCTTTCCACCCATGTCCGTTCTTGCACTATCCTTTCCGCCCCTCTCTGTTCTCGCATTGTTTTCCCCCCTTGGACTTACCTCCGTGTATGTGTGTGAGAGGATTTTGGAGGCAGGAGTGAGTTACAGAGTTTAAAAGAAACATAGACCAGCTGTTAAGTAACAGATACTGTTTCCGTTTCTATTGAAACGTACAAGAAAACCTATGGTGTTTATTTTTTTACCGTCACAGCACTTAAATCAGTTAAACATTTACTGAAATATTATGCAATTTCTTTTAAAAACACCACCTTGTAGCCAACCAAGAGCCGGGAAAAGAGACGTGAGACGTACAATTCCACATCTGGCCGCAACAATTTACATAACAATGTCACTGACATCAGGACATGCACATTGCTTTGCAACCACTGATGTAGTTGAGAAGTGTGGGTACTATTAGAAAACAGGGTAGCCCACAAACAGTAAAGCGATAATGGCCAAATGATCTATTTTAGTGAAGGAAGGGAAAGAGCATTCTTAAACCCAATTAACTCTGATTTCGAATGAGTGAATAATTAAGATATTCCAATACTATATGTGGTCAGTTGCTTTAGGACTTTCGAGGTTTCGGAAACCAGCAACTATCCGTTCAATGTTGCTAACACAGAATTGCGCCACGTTGGGTAAATGTTTATGGAGGTCAGCAGCAACAAGTTCTATTTCATGATGATGAATGAGAGTTCTTCCTGAGAGGAGCTCAATCGGATTATTTGAGAATGATTTATTGCTATTTTCCCTTCAGACAGACCACTGTCTTTAATGGGTTTACGATCTGAGCAGCCAGAAACCCCCCACTGCATTTCATCCATTCCGGCAATGCTTGATATGCGCGCTCCCGCCGCGAACGCGCCCAACTGCACAAAAGCTCGCCCCCGCGCTGGGAACGCGCGAATTGGTGTGCCGCGCGACCCCGCGCCACAGCGAGAACACGCAACCATTGCTCGGGCACGCGCACAATCTCCATGTGCGCTCCCGATAGGCGGACGCGCTTTCTCGCGATGTTTTGCTGCCGCTCCCGGGCACTGGGTGTCCACCGGAGTCGGAGGATGGGGACGTTTCTGTGGGAATCCGCAGCCCCGGGCTCCAACAACCTCTCCTCCCCAGGTAAGGTAGTGCGCAGCGGGAGAGAGCCTGAGCGGGGTGAACACTCACCCCCCCTGTACACCCCAGGGATGAGGAATAGAATCAGCAACCCGACACAGGCATCAGGTCCGGGGAGAGGGGACAGCACACCTCCGGGAAAAGAGCAGAGACGTGGTCTATCTGAAGAGGGAATGGAGCAGGGACGTGATCTGTCTGGGCGGGGGGGATGGAGCAGAGACATGGTCTGCCGGGCGGGTGGTGGTGGGGGAATGCAGCAGAGAGGTGGTCTGTTGGAGGGAGCAGAGGTATGGTCTGTCTGAGGGAGGGAATGGAGCAGAGACGTGGTCTGATTGAGGGGGGAATGGAACCAGACATGGTCTTGAGGGGAACAGAGACATAGAATCTACAGTGCAGAAAGGGGCCATTTGGCCCATCAAACTTGCAGCAACAACAACAATCCCACTCAGGTCCCATCCCTGTAACCCCACACATTTACCCTCCTAATCCCCCTGACACTAAGGGACAATTTATCGTGGTCAATCAACCTAACCCATACATCTTTGGACTGTGGGAGGAAACTGGAGCACCCGGAGGAAATCCACGCAGACACAGGGAGAACGTGCAAACTCAGCACAGAAAGTCACCCTGGGCTCGAATTGAACCTGGTCCCTGGCGCTGTGAGGCAGCAGTGTGCTAACCACTATGCCACCATGCTGCCCATGGTCTGTCTGAGGAGGGAATGGAGCAGAGACACAGTCTGTCTGAGGGGGGAACAGAGCCGAGACGCGGTCTGTCTGAGGGGGGAACGGAGCCGAGACGTGGTCTGTCTGAGGGGGGAACGGAACAGAGCCGCGGTCTGTCTGAGGGGGGAACAGAGCAGAGACACAGTCTGCCTGAGGGGGGAACGGAGCAGAGACCTGGTCTGTCTGAAGGGATACATTTGGTGTGTCTGGAGCTGAGACAGGTTTGAGGGAATGCACTCGGTCGAGCACTCGTAGGTTTTATTTGAGGGGACACTTCAGAGCAAAATGGCTATCTAACAGAGATACATGAGCACCTATGATATCTGAGGGGTTACAGGATCTAGTTACGAGACTAAGACAGATCGGATGGAATGGGGCAGAATTGGGGTCTGAGATAATTCTGGGGGCATGAGACCAGTCTGAAGCGATTACCCTTGTGAAATAAATGCAGATGCTGTGTCTATCTAAAAGAAATCCTGGGCGGAGTTGGATATCTAAATTATGTCGGAGGGGGGAAACAACTGTTTTCTGAATTATATGAACACAATCTATGATAGGTTTGTCTGCGAATTTACACTGGAGAAATGTATCAGATATAGGATTTCTATATATGGTAAATGTGTGGGGTTATGTGGATAGGTGGGGGTGGTTGGCGGGCAGACCAGGGTAAGATGCTGTTTTGGAGAGTCGTTGCTGAGTTGGGCTGAGTGGTCTCCCCTTGAATTGTAGGGATTCTGTGGTTACTCTCTGGGTCACCCGAGGGAAAATATTGCAGAGAAATCATTTAACTGTCAGATAACTTGGGCTAATGGACAGGGATGGCGTGATGTTGACGGGAATATCCAGAGGAGCAATGGGGTAGGCATTACATCTTACCTACAAGTTTTGCGTGGGGGAAGGGGCAGAGATGGTGTCTCGTGTGATATGAGTCTTATGGGGGACATTTCTTGTTTGGGGGTGGGGAGGGCGACGGGAATGGAGCAGTGATGAAGCCAGCCATTGGCTGAAGTGAATGTATGCTGGTAGCAATGATGAAAATATTTTTAACAAAGCATCCTGTCTGATCTCCAGGCTCAGTGTCTCTCTGGGGCCGTGTTCCTATGTGCTGCAGCCTTTTGGCAATATAGTTCAATCTTGGGCACAAGCTGAGATATTTTTGGCATAATGCTATTGCTTGTATCTTCGACTGTGCGGAGTTCTATTTGACTTACAAACACCTGCAGATAAATATCGAACTCAATATAGTCTGAATAGCAAGTGATTATTATGTGTGAACTGTACATAGGTGTGTACGATGTGGTCAATGAATATCGATGATAAGCATCAGGAGAATTGTGTGTAAAAGAAAAACTCCTTGGGGGACAAAGTTTAGAAAGATAAAATTGGTGCATATTGATTTGCTTTCAGTACTACTTGGAAACAGTATTTTGAATACTGGTATATCTTTTGGCTTCTCCCATTTTACTTAGAGCAGTCACATTACTGATTGATCAACCTTCTACATTTATTCATGTCACTCATCCATTCCTTTCTAATCCTGCTGCATTTAAGTCTCTCATTAATGCATCTTTCATCTGGTTTTAGGCCGCCTTTTCTTTCTGGCAATCCCATCTCCATTATTTGTTTCACTACATTTCCTTTCTGCCCCACAGATGACTATACCATTTCCATCTCCTCTTGCTGTTTTTTTTGGATGCTCCTACAATCTTCACTGACCCCCCCTGATGTGCTGATTCTTGATTTTGTCCTTTCTCCTTACCCCACACGTCCATGGCAGCACCGACATCTCATTAGTATCCAGTTGTTGGTTCTCTCTTTGATGTAGCCCAAATTTTGTATACTGGTATGTCACATTATATAATTTCATAAAACTGATTTTTGTATAGGCACAAGACTGCTGTAAGAATTAAACATATTTAGTGTAGGGGTGGAATTAGTATTTGTATTCACTCACTGATGAAAAATACTTTGTTCCTCTGAAAATATTGAACTTTGTCATGAAAAATAGTTTGTGATTTCAAAGAGAAATAGTTTTAAATCCCATAGAACAAAATAGGCAATGCCCAATATTAAATATTGAAAGCAGTTTGTGCGATTATACAAACAAATAATGTTGATAGTTTGTAATTGTTGGAGTGATGCATTTTTCAATAATATAACTTCGAGCCAGCTTTCCGTTTAAAAGTTAAATATAAAACTGTTATTGATAGTAGCTTGCTCCATTGGATTTTATTGAATGATGTATTGTGAGCAAGTTTATGCATTTGATTCTGCAGTTTCATTGAAAATATGAAAATCAAAACGAGAGTTGATTTGCAGACTGGACTATTAAAGTTTAGGTGGGTTCATGTCAGAAAAATGTATCTCATTGAATTTGAGTTTAAATTACCTAATTTAATGTAATTGGCAAATTGGATCTGTGAGAATTCTAGCATTATTGGTGCATGTTTTGTCAATTAGGTAACATCATTTTTTAAGTCACACCCTTGAAATGTTTTTTTAAGTAGGTCAAATTGTTTCTGAAAGGAGTGAAACAAATGCTTTCCAATTCCGTTACTGTAAGAGTTTATTGTAGCAACACATGGAAAATATGACTATCTCATTGTCATTTAAAGAAAGTTGAATTTAGCTTAAAAAAGTTGATTTTCTGGCAGTTAGAATTTGGCTTTGACTTTAGATTTCCCCGTATGATTTTGAGCTTTTCCCAACATTGCTGGATTTGTGTTCATTTGATGAAAAAAAATTACAGTGCACAGTCAAGCTTTATAGTTGGAGTATTTTGCTGTAAGATTTTGTAATATGGCTCATTTAAAAAAAAAATGGTTTCATTTCAGATTCATTGTCCCAGTTGAAGAAATACTATAATTGTTCCCTGATAATGCAACAAGTTTATCAAGCATGTAGCTGAACCATGAATACAGCCCAGGAAGGCTGTATGTTCAATCTGATAAAAAATAATTTGCACTTGTGTTAACATCTTTCAGTTCCTCAGGACACTCGAAAGTGATGGTCTGGGTGCAGAGATCATTAAAATATCATGAACGGAAAAGAAAGTAATCAAAAAGCCTAATGGAATGCTGGTCTTTCTATCCAAAGGAAAAGAATATGAGAGGGTAAAGGTCATACTTAAATCCCTACTTAGGCAATGTGTGGAGTATTAGAAGCAGTTCTGAGTATCTCCCCTTAAGAAGGATATACTGGTCTTGGAGGGAGCACAGTGTAGATTTTAGCAGCAACTCCGAACAGGAACAGTTCTGCATTCGCACACGGACCCACTTGGTCTGCTGGCACATGTGGTTTCCCTCATTGCTGATGTCATGTGTGTGCCTTTTGTCTACCTGTGCTCATTGTCCTTACCTTAGCCCTAGCTGTCCCCCTCCTGACCCTCGCCGGTCTACTTTGTGTAACCTATACCTAAGCTTCTTCTGACCACAGCCCCCTCCAGAGCCCTTGCCACTCTGCTTGTTGCATCAGCAATCCCCCTCCCAAGCCCTCACTGCTTCCCTTGCTGCCCCTGTGCTGAGCCCTTTACTGCCTGTACTCTCCGACCTTCTCTCCCTCTCCCTTACCCTTGCTCACCATGAGTTTGGTGGTGAGGAGTTGGGAGAAGGCTGGTGAGCAGGTGGACTGTGGGTGCAAATAATGATGTCAGTGGTTGGTGGGAGAAACTGTTCATATTCTGGGAGGTTTTGGGGAAGATGTTGGTGGTGTGGCGACATCAGCTGACTAGTAATTCAGAGGCCCAGGCTAATGCTCTGGGGACAAGGGTTCAAATCCCATTAAATTAAAAAGCTAGTCTCAATAATTTTTTTGATTGTCGGTACCAACCCATCTGGTTTACTAATGCCCTAACCTTCCCTGGTCTACCTACCTGTGACTCTAGACTCTTGACTGCCCAGTGAATGAGTCTACCAAGCCACTTGGTTGTATGAAAACAGCTTTTAAAAAAGTCTAAAAAAAGAGAATGAAACTGGACTGATCACCTGGCATCAACCTAGGCTATGGAAATACAAATGCAAACTCAGCCCTGTCAGTCCTGCTACTAACATCTGGGTGCTTATGTCAAGATTTGTAGAACTCACCCACAGACTAGTCGATCCTAACCTAGTAATACTCATGGACTCACCACTTGGAGATAATGTCCCAAACTCCGCCATCACCATGCCTGGGCATGTCCAGTCTCAGGACAGACCCACTGGAAGTGGTGTACAGTCAGTCAGGAGGGAGTTTGCCTGGGAGTTTTCAACAATAATTCTGGACTCCATGAAGTCTCATAGCATCCGGACAAATATGGAGTAGGAAATATCTTGCTGATTTTTACCTACCAAACTCTGGCCCAGCTGATGAATCCTCATCCTCATTCCTCCATGTTGAACACCATTTGAAGGAAGTACTGGGGGTGGCGAGAGCACAGCATGTACTCTGGGTGGGGGACTGCAATGTCCATCACCAAAACTTGCTTAGTAGCACAACTACTGACCAAGCTGGCTGAGCCACTTGGTTTCTGACCTCATCACAGCTTTGGCCCAAAACATGCATAAAAAAGCTCAACTCAAGCGGTGAGAGTGATTACCCTTGACATCAAGGAAGCATTTGATTTAGTGTGGCATCAAGGAGCTCTAGTAAAACTGAAGAAAATGGGAATTGGGGGGAACACACTTGACTGGTTGGAGTCATACTGAGCACAAAGGAAGATGTAGTTGTTGAATGTCAATCATCTTGGTTCCAGGATATCACTGCAGGAATTCCTCAGGGTAGTATCCTATGCCCAACCATCTTCAACAGCTTCATCAATTGCCTTCCTTCCATCATAAGGTCTGAAGCGAGGATTTCACATTCGTCAGTTAACATCTACAGCATCGTTCTGGACAACTAGTAGTCTCAACATTCTGGTTTGGACTGATAAGTGGCAAGTAACGTTTGTGCCACACAAGTCCCAGGCAATGACCATCCCCAACCAGAGAATCCAACCATCTTCCCTTGACATTCAGTGGCATAAATATTGTTGAATTCACCCACTATCAATATGCTGGTGGATATTATTGACTTGAAAATGAATTCATAGAAATCATAGAATTAGACCAGCTATATAAATAATGTGGCTACAAAAACAGATCAGAGGCTGCAAATCCTGCAGTGAGCAACTCTCCTGACTCCCCAAAGCCTGTCTGCATCCACAAGGCACAAGTCAGAAATATGCTGGAATACTCTCCACTTGCCTGGATGAATGCCCCTTCATCAACAGTCAAGAGGCTTGACACCATCCAGGACAAAGCAGCTGATTTGATTGGCACCACCCACCACCTTCAACATTCACTCTCTCCACCACTGATGCATAGTGACAGCAGTGTGTACAGTTTCTAAATGTACTGCAGCAACTCCTTCTACAGCACCTTCCAAACCCACAACCTCTATCTAGAAGAACAAGGGCAGCAGATGCATGGGAACACCACCTACAAGTTCCCCTCCAAGTCACACACCATTCCTTCACTGTCCCTGGGTTACAAGTCTGGAAGCCTCTCTCTAACAGCACTGTGCGTGTATTGACACCATATGGACTTAGTCGTTCATGAAGATGACCCAGCACCACTTTCCAGAGATCAATTAGGGATAGGCAATAAGAATGCTGGCCTAGCCAGTGATGTCCACATCCGTGAAAAGAATAAACAAAAAGGTAGAATGGCAGCCAGGTGAATATACAGCCTTACTGGAATGATACTTGGACTCCAAGAGTTAAGCTATGAGGAAGGATTAAACAAACTATGGGTGTATTCCCTGGAATTTTGAAGATTAAGGGTTGCTTTGACCAAAGTTTTTAAGGGGAACAGATGGGCTAGATAGAAATTTTTTCTGCTCATTGGGGAGTGTAGGACTAGCGTACCAGGGCCTAGAAAATAGAGCTAGACCTTTCAGTAAAATTAAGAAACAATTCTTTATGCAAAAGATGGTAGAAGTTTGGAACTTACTTCAACAAATGATTGATGCTAGATAAATTATTAATTTTAAAACTAAGATTGGATTTTCATTAACCAATGATATTAAGGAATTATGGGGAAAAGATGGATGCAAGTAAAGTTACAGGCCAGCCATGATCTTATTGAATGATGGAATGACTTACTCCTGTTCCTAGGTTCCTCTGTTTTACAACAAATGAAGCCTTTTTATTTTGGCAAATGCGGCACTGATTTGCACATCAAATACCTCAGAAACTAATCTGGTATATGACCAGATGTTTTCTTTTGTAGGTATTTGCTGAAGGACAAATGTTGGCCAGGCAAACTCTGCTTCTCTTTTTCAAATAATGCATCATCCATCTGAGAAGGCAGGCAGTTGTTATGGAGTTACAACAAAAAGTTTAATTCTTGAGATTAAATCAGAAAATACTCGTCAGTCAGCACTTGTGGAGAGTGAAGTATAGTTAATATTTCGGGTTGATGTTCTTTCATAAGAACATTTGTTTTTACATTCCTGGGCTGGGTCGGAATAATTCATAATCCCAATTCTAATGACTGCGCAGTTACGCAATATTTCCCCTTGAGGCTCATGTATGAATTACAGTCACTTGGAAGAGGTACAAGGGGGCAAGCAACACCCATGGAACTCTTCCATAATACAGGATCAAACCTTTAGGAAAGGAAAAATAAAAGGAAGCTGAGTGTAATATTTGTGTATGCATAGCCAAGTAAGCTTTTAAGCGGAAGAAATGCTATACTGACTGTAAAACAAAGGGAGAGAACACAGAGATTGCTTTTCGTTGCACAGGTTGAAGCAACCTAATTTTTAAAAAAAGCTGTTCAAAGCTGAGTTTTAAACTAAGGAATACCAAGTTGCTGTGTTTCTATCACAATTTTGTCAATCTTGCACTTAAAGTTTGACTTTAAATGTTTGTTAGACTGAAGATTGAAGGCTACAGGTTAAGAGTATTTGCACTTCCTTCTGAAATTAACCAACCCTCCAAAAAAGGAAACTTATTAGATGGCTCAAGGCAATTTTTTTCAAGTGAGTTAGATTCTTCAAGTGAAGATTTTAATGATTTTTCAGGTGTGTAGTGGGCCCTAATCACTTTATTACTGTAGTTATCAAAGTGATTAATTTTTAAATGCAAGTTTAAAGTAAAATACTACAGATACTGGAAATCTGAAACAAAAATAAAATAAGAGAAACAGCAGAGCAGTAGGAATTCATGACTTTTCAACAAATACAGAAAATAGACAACATTGAGGATTTGTCTAGTTGTCTGGAAAGCAAAATTTAATTGATCTACAGTGAATCCTTTAGTGTTGAGTGAAAGGTGAAACTTGTATTTATATGGAATTTATACTTTTCAGAAAATTTTTAGCATTAATGTGTAAATCATTTTACTTCAATGAGATGGGGTAAGAGTGAACTGGAGAGAAGCTTACGACTCTCCCAGTAAGTGGTGGGGGGGGGGGGGGGGGGGGGATGTGTTGTTGTTGTCCTGTGGGAAGCCGGGCCTGTGACATGGATAGAGCTAGCGTGAGAGAAACTAGTTGAATGCAAATGAATAATGGAGAACAAATAGCTACCAGCAGGAAAGGGGTATAATGTAAAGCAACACTTATCGCAAGTGGCTTGGAAAGGTGAAGCAGAGCTTAGTACTCAATTGGGAATTTTTTGAATAAACATGTCTCGTTCTCTGAACGTGTTGTTTTAGAGGGGCAGAGAAGAATTGTCTTATTGTTCCAGTGTGTTCCAACAGTGTTGTATTCGTGGATGTAGGGGTATAATGAATTGAGTAATGAAAAGTGCATACCAGGATTCAAAGCATTAAACACTTGAGTAAAGTAGCAGAGGACTTTTTTTTATCATTGCGTCATGCTTCAAGCACCTGTGTCTTCATTAAAACTTGCTCTATGTAGCACAATTTAGTTTGTTCTCATGAACATAGTTTATTATTCCTTTAAATGTTACAGGAATTTCATTTAAACCATCTCCAGTGGAAATAAATTAAACCATGATATTTTTAAAGCTCATTAGTTTTATTTAACAGAAACTTTGCTGTTTATAACAGATGTAATTATCTGACGGAAAAAAATCTGTGCCATCATTGTAAAATTGAGCTTAGATGGTGAATTTGAGAGGAGTGTCATGCTAGAATGTGCTGGTGGAGCATGAGAGGGAAGAACCCTCTTGCTAAGAAATACCTGTTATTGAAGCAAGGGGAGGAAAACAAGTTACTAGTATTCATATTCTATTCATCTTCCGTGACTGAAGTTTCAGTCAGATTATGCCTCTGTCCTCAGACTAACATTTTAGCCAGATGTAACAAAACTGAGATAGCTGTTTGAAAGTACATTTTCAGTTATCAGAACCCTGAAATATTGAGCACTGTTTATCCCCCTCTATCTCTTGGACCTGTTCATATTTATATTGGAACCATCATTATCTACTTTTCTGGTTCTCTCCTAGAATTTTCACAGAATAAAACTGTATGGGATATTTCCTCATGACACAGCTTTCATTTTTTAAACTTTTTTTAAGTTGGTTTCCTTCTCTTGGTGAATGCTCCTATTGTTTGTAGTTTTTTTTTCATTTCTATGGCAAAAAATGTTGCTGTATCATGCATAGAAAAATTTCACCATTCATGATTGTGATCCACATTGCTTTATGCAGTAAATAGTAGTGATTTCAATGTATGTAGCCTATGGACTGAAAGGAAGTTCATTCTGTTTTGCTCCTAGTTATTGTCATCTCCTTCCTGCCTTAATTGTATGATACAATTCAACAAAATGAAAAATATTCATAATGGAAAGTAGTGGTTTGTACTTTCATTGTAAGCTTCATAAAATACTAAAGTTATTGCTATTTGCAAGTTGTTTTATTGATCCATTCATCATGGCTTGCGATTTGATTGGAATGGTGAAAATGTATAAAGGATATTATTTGTTTAGAGTGCATGTGACTTGCATACTAAATTCCATTATCCTTGGCAAGAAACAAACTCAAGCTGCTAATAGTACAGATGGACCCATAGACCAGAAATCTTAATGAACTATTTTGGTCTTGAGTGCGGCCACATTTCTGAGATTTTGTGCAATTATGTTTATCATTGGTGTTTGGCTTAGTTTTTCCAGCTGATTCTCAATTGCTTTGAAATTTAACTCCTGAAACTTAAGAACTCTGAATTTTCAAAGCAAATACTGCAAATGCTGGAAATCTAAAATAAAAACAGGAAATACACAGGTCAGACAGCATCTGTGGAGAGAAACCGAGTTAAACTTTTGGGTTAATTGACTGAAATGTTAGTTCTGTTTCTCCATCCACTAAATGTTTTTAGCCCTTTCTGTTTTTATTTTTAATTTTCAAACTTGACAGTAGTCACTAATGCAAATAGTTTCATTTTGGTCCAAATATTAATGACTTCTCCAGACTTTCACTGGCCAAACATAAGAACGAAAACATAATTCTATCAGTCAGTGAAGTTGGATAGTTTGCACTATTATCATGTATTAAGTTTTAAAGTTTATTTTAGTGTCACAAATAGGCTTACATTAACACTATAATGAAGTTACTATGAAAATCCCCTACTCGTCACACTCCGGCACCTGTTCGGGTACACTGAGGGAGAATTTAGCATGGCCAATGCACCTAACCAGCACATCTTTCGGACTGTGGGAGGAAACCAGAGTACCCGGAGGAAACCCATGCAGACACGGAGAATGTGCAGACTCCACATAGAAAATGACCCAAGCTGGGAATCGAACCCAGGTCCCTGGTGCTGTGAGGCAGCAGTGTTAACCACTGTGCCAACCTACAGATATTACAGATTTGACACGAAGCAACCCATGCCACTTTTGCTCATTTGTATTTTTGTCTGCATGACAGTGGTTTCACCCTCTATTTTTGATGAGTTTCACAAATATCAGTATCTTTTAATCTACAAATAACAATTAAACTTGCTATTTCAAGTAATTTAATTACATTTTATGAACTTGGAGGTAAGGTTAAAAAATTTCTTCATTTAGCAGAATAATGCATTTTGTCCTGTATGGTATAATAATAATGCATCATCTGATTCAACATACCAATACCATGGGTAGAAAAATAAAACGGAGTATATTAAATTTCCGCAGCCACTTAGGAGAGTACAATGCCGAACAGATACCAGAACTGTCCCATAATGAAGAATGAAAGAAAGAACTTTGCACGAATATGAAGTGGAAATGTGAGGTTATCAGTTAATCTATTTTTGTGGTGATGACTGAGGCATGAATATTGGCCAGTACCTGGGAGAGCTCCCTGCTGCACTTCATAGGGTCTTAATGTACACCTGAGATGGATGATAGGGTCGTGATTTTATCTGAAAGATAACACCTCTAAGCATATAGCTCTTTAATCCTGTATCAAGGAATTAATCTACATTTTCTCAAGTTTGAGAGGGGGTCTTGAACATAGAATCCTCTGACTTAAGGGAAGTATGACATAGGCCAAGATGACACTGATCATTGAGTCAAAAACAGAAATTCCTAGAAATAAGTTTAAGTTTATTAATTAGTGTCACAAGTAGGCTTACTTGCACTGCAATGAAGTTACTATGAAAATGTCCGAGTCGCCATACTCCGGCGCCTGTTCGGGTACAGTGAGGAAGAAATTAGCATGGCCAGTGCACCTTACCAGCACGTCTTTCGGACTGTGGGAGGAAACCGGAGCACCCGGAGGAAACCCATGCAGTCGCGGGGAGAAAATGCAGACTCCGCACAGTGACCCAAGCTGGGAATCAAACCCAGGTCCCTAGTGCTGTGAGGCAGCAGTGCTAACCACTGTACCACCGTACCACCTTGCTGTCCGTACTGAGTCTATACTGAGTAGATCAGGTAGCATCTGTGGAGAGTGAAGAACAGTAAAGATTTTAGGTGATAATTTTTCAACAAAACTGGGCAAGGTTGAAATAGAAATGTAATTAAATAACAAGCAATAGTAACAGTAAAATGTTCAGACGTTTTCACTGAATTGAAATCTGAGGGATATAGATGAGTTAAACGTTTAAGTTAACTTTCTTAAATAAAATGATGTCAGCACAGGAGAAGCAGCTGATTGGCAAGTCTTAATTTATTTAAGCAGTTTAATTATTAAAGTAAGTTTAATTGTCTCATAACTAGAGACATGGCACGTCAGCGACTGTGCATCCTGTTCTATGTGGAAACTCCAGAATGCATCCAAAAGAGAAAACGCTGGAAAATCTCAGCAACTCTGGCAGCATCTGTAAGGAGAGAAAAGAGCTGATGTTTCGGGTCCAGATGACCCTTTGTCAAAGCTTTGACAAAGGGTCATCTGGACTCGAAAGGTCAGCTCTTTTCTCTCCTCACAGATGCTGCCAGAGTTGCTGAGATTTTCCAGCGTTTTCTCTTTTGGTTTCAGATTCCAGCATCCGCAGTAATTTGCTTTTATCCAGAATGCATCTCCATCAGACAGCCTGATGTGCAGGAGGCATCATTGGCTATAGCAGCCTTTTAGCACATTGATAAATGCGATCACCCTGTAGCTAAAGGGCATGTAGAGAGAGGGAATGGGTGACCACCAGGCAGTTAAATGAGCAGACAGGTAATGGAGGAGTCCCTGAGTTGCATTTCATTCTCCAAACAGTATTTATTTCTGAATATTAGTGAGAATGGTCTCTCTGGATGCAGCTGGACCTAATTCCATGGCTGGAAGAAGATTGGAAAAGTAATAATGATAGAGAATTTGATAATTAAGGTTAATTAACTAGTGGATGCACAAATTTGCAAAGAAATTACAGAGGTGCAAGAATTGTACAGTAGTTACAATAGGGGATTTGAATTATCTAATATAATGGGATAGCAATAACATAAAGAAAAGAGCAACTGGTCCCAGAATAAGGGTGGTCAAACTTTCTGAACCTAAGAACCAAATATGATGATCATCATTGATTGGAGAGTTGCAAGTCACGGACAACCTTTAGAGGCACATTTTTGTACTAGTGCAAACCTTTTTGAGGAAAACCTTTTAAAGCCATTGTACTATCTTCCAGGCTTCCCTCACATAATCCAGATAGTGGCAAAAGCAAATCTGTTTTCCTGAGACATGTCAGAGCTAGCACATGCTCATTGCTTAACTGACTTTATCAACTTTTCTTTTGTGGAAAATCAGCCCACGTATTTGTGACCATTTCCTCGTAACTCAATCAACCTGTGTTAGGAAATTAGCCTTCCTTCCTTTCTGGACACCTTCAAAAACTCGGAGCAGGACTGACAAAAGCAACAGGGCTATAAGTTGGGTGGTAGCTAACTAGCTGTCTATATTTTCATTTCGGAGATGTGTGTGTCGCTGGCTAGGCTAGCATTTATTGCCCATCTCTAGTTGCCCTTAGAAAGTGGTGGTTGGCTGCCTTCTTGAATTGCTGCCATCTTTGAGGTATAAGAACACCCACAGTGCTGTTAGAGAGGAAGTTCTAGGATTTTGACCCAGTGCCAGTGAAGGTGCAGCGATATATTTCCATCTTCCTTTGTGTTAAGTATGACTCCAACATTCCTATTGACTCCAGTTTTGCTCGCACTCCTTGATGCCACATTCAGTCAAATGCTGCCTTGATATCAAGGGCAGTCACCACATCTCTGGAATTTAGCTCTTTTGTCCCATGTTTGAACTAAGGTTGTAATGAGCTCAGGAGCTGAATGACCATGGCGGAACCCAAGCTAAGCATCAATGGTGAGATTATTGCTCAGCAAGTGTCACTTGATAGCGCTGTTGATGACTCTTTCCATCACTTCACTGATGATCGCGATTGATAACACTAGTTATCAATTATTGTCAGGTCCCATTGCCTTTGCAATATACAGTGTCTTCAGCTGTTTCTTGATACCATGGAGTGAATTGAATTGGCTGAGGACTGACATATATGATGTGGGGACCTCCAGAAGAGGCCAAAATGGATCATCCACTTGGCACTTCTGGCTGAAATTTGTTTCAAATGCTTCCGCCTTCTCTTTTGCACTGATGTGCTGGGGAGATTTGTGGAGCCGCCTCCTCCAGTGAGTTTTTAAATTATCCACCACCATTCACGACTGGATGTGGCAGGACTGCAGAGCTTAGATCTGATATGTTGGTTGTGGAATTGCTTAGCTCTTTACACAGAGGTGATGTGTTATGTTTCACCTTCTCAAAGAGCTGGGTAAGTTGTCGATAGTCTGTAATTTCTAAAGATTGATAACACTAGTTGGAAGAGGTTAATTCTGTGCATACTGTGTTGGACCTAGCATGGAAGTTTGCAGATTGGTGTCTTTGCCTATTTATAGAAGCAGCCATTTCTCTTTGAACAAAATGTTGGGAAAGTCTGAATTTGACCCTGCGTGTTCATTCCCCTTTTTTTAGTTCCTCCAACAGGTTTTCACAACCCAACCTTGCAATCATTTAACCACTACCACCTTATCAAATTTACTCTTTTGGTCCTTGGTATTGTTCTACATTATGACCTCTTAATACAAAACTGGAGATCGATAATCTGATTGTCATAATGGTTGAAATACAGCAGCATCATCAAAACAGCAATGTGTATAGGAGATGTTCCATCCCATAACATTTGGTAATGTTTCTAACTCCAAAAATGTACTCTTTGGCAAACAAGGTATATATTTGCATTGTTAGATTGTGTGATTTTCAACTTCTATGTCTTTGCTGACAGGTTATCTACCGTTTACATTATTTTTACTTTTAAAAATGTATTTAGGGAAAGTGTACATCGGTGGCAGGCCCTGCATTTATTGCCCATCAGAAGCATGTGATATATATTGCCCCACTTTTTTTTTGCTTTTTGTTGACTTGTATAGAATTTTTAAATTGAGTGGTGAGTTTTCTTTGAATATGAAATCGCCCGTACAGATATTATGTAGGTTTGGAGTGCTTGGTTGCATTTTCCTTACGAAGAACCTTTCAGATGCCGGGGTGGGTTGTCCCTGTGCACTTATGAAACCCTATTCCTCCTTTCCTGCAGTTGTTCCTTCACCTCCACTGGCAATGGCCACGACTAAATCCTTCCTTTTCCTGCTACTGTAAATGATAGCTCAGGCTGGTGGCTCTTGCTGCTGTAAATGATGGCTGGCCTGTTTCAAGAGCCCAGTTCTTTGTTGTAGTCTCCAGTAATGTTGTGGACTGTTTTATTCCTGAACTTTAACATTCTCCATCACAGTTAAGAAAAAGAAAAGAAACAAAATACCTGAATAGGTGGTGAAGGGAAGAAAGACTGTGAATCAGAATGGGGAGAGGTACTGTTAATGTGTACAAAGGCGTACAATTTTCACTTTGCAAATTTGCAGTGAGACACGTCTATTTCAAAGGGTAGCTGAGTTTCACTTGGGTTCTTCTAACTGGCAGTTAAAGTGAGTTGTAGTTCGTTGACATTTTTTCCTTTCATCCTTGATCATCCACAGACAGGCCTGTTTGATTTCCTGTCTCATTTCAAATGTGGATAAATTAATCTGAATCTCTAACCTGTTCTGCACTTGTCACTAAAAGGATTGCTCCTGTGCCCCATCATATATTTTTATACACAGGACGCATGAACACTGTCTCAAGACAGATGAAGCGGGAAGAAATAAGGAAGGGGAAAAGAGAACACAATGGAAGTCCAAGGAAAAATTGCTAAGGGACTGAATAGGAACTTGACAAGATGTGGAGTGGAGGGGGGAGGGAAGTAGAAAAAAAAGCAGTGGAGAAAGAATCAGAACACGAGGGAAGCACAAGTGAAAGGAGGAAAAGGGAAGAAAGATGGTGAGTGAGAGAGAATGACATTGTGGAGCTAGTTGTCAGAAAAATGTTATTTTTTAATCGTCATTCTTGACTTTATACTTGAAAAATCTGTTGCTTCAAATCTTCACAGATCGCTCCAAAAGTCAGCGATCACTGTACACCGAGTTTATGAACCATTTCCAAGGTTCAGGGAACAGTGGCTGATTGGGACTTAATTCTCTGAAAGCATTCTCTATCTGCTGTTAGATATGGAATCATCCGGATATACTTTACAATGTCCTGCAGAAGGAGAACCTGGCCAATGATTCAGATTTCAATCTGGATGTTGTCTTACCAAAATTGTGTAATCACTTCTGAGACTTTCTGATTCCTGATTTGCAGTGCTGGCCACAGGCATTCCCATATTAGATGCACAATGGTTTGGATGGCTACTAAGCTCTTCCTACTTTTCTGTGATGATAGAGTTTGAGTGCTGTCCCAGGAGGGAACTCCAGACTGTTCCAGTGCAGAATCTCCAGATTTTATGGATCTGTACTCGTTGCAAATTGGTTTAAAACTGTCAAAACCTATTTCATGTCAAGAGTCTCTGCACCATGTAGGAAGAAGCAACTCTCAACTCAAATCATTCAGAGCTGGATTTGAACCTATACCATAGCTACGACCTGAGTGGATCATTTGGGGTCTTTTCAATGATCCATGAATGATAGCAGTTTGACGCAACAATGGGTGCATATGTGCTGCTGCCTGCCTGTTAGAAATGATCTTGGATCAGAAGATGTAGAATCCATATGAGTGAAGATAAGAAATAACAAGGGGAAGAAGACACTGATGGGAATAGTCTACAAGCTTCCTAACAATAGCTATACTGTAGGACTGCAAATAAATCAGGAGATAATGATGGCATGTTTAAAAAAAAGGCAGTATATTAATCATGTGTGACTTTCATCTTCCCGTGGATTGGGAAAATCAAATTGGCATAGGTAGCCATGAGGAAGAGTTCATGGTGTATTTTTGGGACAGTTTCCTCAAACGATTTGTTGTTGATCCAAGTAGGGATCGAGCTGTTTAGGATCTGGTAATGAGGCAGGTTTAATAACTAATCTCGGAGCAAAAGATCCCCTAGGAAACAGTAACCATAACATGGTAGAATTTAGCATTCAGTTTGAGAATGGGAAATTTGTGTCAGAAACAACCATGCTAAATTTAAGTAAGGGAATTGCAAGAAATGAGGGCAGAGTTGGCTGGAATGGACTGGGAAAGGAATTTAGCAGAAAAGTTGGTTGATCAGCAATGGTAGACATTTACGGAAATTGTCTTAACTCACAACTGAGATATACCCCAGTGAGGAAGAAGGATTATAGGAAGGGGATAAAACAACCATGGTTAACTGAGGAAGTTAAGGATAATATGAAACGGAAAGAAAGAATATACAAGGTGACAAAGATTAGTGGTAAGCCAGAGGATTGGAAAAGTTTTAAAGACCACCAAAAGACGACTATAACATAATAAAGCAAGAGAAGATAAACTGAGGGTAAACTAGCAAGTAATAAAAAATGAACAGTAAGAGCTTCTTTAAATATATGAAAAGGAAGAGAGAGGGCAAGGTGAACACAAGCTCCTTAGAGAATAAGACTGGGGAAGTAATAACCGGGAACCAGGAAATGGCAAAATAGTTAAATAAATACTTTGCGTCATTCTTCATGGTGGAAAACTCAAATAGCATTCCAAAAATACTAAATCAAGGGGCAGAAGGGATGGGAGGAAATAAATATAATATCTATCACTCGAGAAAAAGTACTCTGCAAGCTCATGGGGATAAAGGCCAACGAGTCCCCGGACCTGATGGGTTGTAACCTATGATATTAAAGGAGGTAGCTACAGAGATAATAGATGCATTATCATTCCAAGTATCCTTAAATTCTGGAAAAGTCCCAGAGAATTGGAAAACTGTCAATGTAACACCTCTATTCAAAAACATGGAGATGAAACCAGTTAGGTTAAGATCTGTCATTGGGAAAATATTAGAATCCATTACAAAGGATGTCATAGCAGAACATTTGAAAATGTATTATAAAGCAGAGTCAGCGTGGCTTCATGAAGGTGAGATCATGTCTGACAAATTTATTTGAATTCTTTGAGGTGGTAGGGGAGCAGGATAGATAAAGGGAAACCAGTTGATGTAATATATTGGATTTCCAAAAAGTACTTGATAAGGTACTGTACAAAAGGTTGCTTAATAAAATAAGAGCCTGTGTTGTTGGGGGTAGTTTATTAGCATTGATAGAGGATTGGCTAACTGAGATGGGATGAGAGGGACCTTTTCAGGAAAGCGTTCAGTAACTACTGGAGTGCCACAAGGATCAGTGCTGGGGCCACAATTATTTATAAAATGTATTAATGAATTGAATGAGGGAAGTGAATGGACAGTTGCCAAGTTTGTGGATGACACAAAAATAGGTGGGAAGGCAAGTGGTGAGGATGACAGAGTCCACAGAGGGATATAGACAGGTTAAGTGAGTGGGCAAAAACTTGGCAGGAATACAATGGAGGAAAATGTGAAGTTATGCGGTTTGGTAGGAAGAACAAAGGAGCCGAATATTATTTAAATGGAGAAAGCTGCAGCACTGAGAAATTTGGGGGTCCTCATGCATAAATCACAAGTTAGAATGCAAGTTTGGCAAGTAATAGGGAAGGGTGATGAAATGTCAGCCTTTACTTCAAAGGGAATGGAGTGTAAAAATAGAGAATTCTTGCTAAAACTATACTAGGCACTAGTTAGACCACACATGGAATACAGTGAACAATTCTGATCCCCTTATCTAATGAAAGATATGCTGGCATTGGAGACAATCCAGAGAAGGTTCACTGGATTGATTCCAAGTATGGAAGGATTTCCTTATGAGGAGAAGTTGAATAGGTTGGATCTGTTGGAGTGTAGAAGAATGAGAGGCAACCGTATTGAGACACATAGGATTCTCACAGGGCTTGACAGAGTAGATGCCGAGAGGATGCTTCCCTTGTGGGAGAATTTAGCAGAAACTGATAGCCAAGTTCCGCACACATGAGGACGGTCTAAACCGGGATGTTGGATTTATGTCACATTATCAGTAACCCCCACAGCTTGACTCCTGGACTTGCACAATTTCACAAGCTGTACTGTCTGGAGACATTACACATCTCTTTAACCTGTGTTGAATGCTCCCTCCACCCACATTGTCTGTGCATTTAAGACCTGGCTGGCTGTAGAGATTTGCATTCTAATCAGTATTCTGTAATTTGATTTCTGTGTCTGTGCCCTGTTTGAGAACAGAGACCACTCCATCTGACGAAGGAGCATTGCTCCGAAAGCTTATGGTATTTGCTACCAAATAAACCTGTTGGACTTTAACCTGGTGTTGTGAGACTTCTTACGGAGAATTTAGGACCAGAGGGTATAATCTCAGCGTAAGTGGTCGCCCATTTAAGACTGAAATGAGGAGGAATTTTTTCTGAGGGTTGTGAATCTGTGGAATTCTTGACCACAGAGGGCTTTAGAGGCTGGATCGTTATGTATGTTCAAGGCTGAGATAGATTTCTAATCAGTTAGGGAATCAAAGGTTATAGGGATAATGGGGGAAAGTGGAGTTGAGAACTATCAAATCAGATCAGTCGTGTTTTCATTGATTGGCAGAGCAGACTTGATGGCTGAATGGTCTATTTCTACTCCTAAGTCTTATAGTCTTCTGGATGTCTATGAGATAAAGTAGAGCTCGGCTCAATTTCAGACAGCAGCATTTCTATATTCTGCATTTGTCATGTAAGTTTAAACTTAGCATGTTCTGTTCAAGATTGAATAACTGGGGCTCTTGCCCTACTCCCCTGATGTATTTGGTGGCCTGATAATTTTGTGCGCTCTGGCAGCACTTGCATGTAAAAGGCAAGCTATTGGCAATAGTCAGATTGCTTCTGGTTAGTTCACTGTTTGGGAGAATAGAAAATCTGGCATGGAGTTGGTTGTCATAGATCTGCAGGATCATCTTTAAAGAAGAGACAACGAGGAATTAGAAGTGAACAGCTGGGAAGTTTCTGCAGCATCAAGGAGATCAAGAAATTAAAAACCTTAATGCTCATAATTCATAAGAGATTATGCAAAAAACTAGTGCCAGTCCTGTCTTCGTTTTCTTTGGCTGCGGCTAATGCTGAAAAATGTCACTAGCTGACTTGTATCAACTATGGTTTGTAGGTGGTTTGAACAATGATTGATAGAATTACAGATCAAGATGAAAATGCAATTGTCGTCTACCCCAATTTGCATACATTAATTTGTTTTTGGTGAGAGAATGGCTGCCTGAATTGAGATCTGCCTAATAATCTTAAACAGATCAGGCTCCACGTGTACACTGACAATTACCAGCTCGACCTCACCACCACCTCCCTAATCTAATCCACTGTCTCTGATTTTTCATGCTGTTTTTCTGAAATCCAGTAAGTAAACAGTGCAGTGGTGAATCGAAAATTGACCTGTTGAAGGCAGGGATTGCCTTCAATAGCTGTATTTATTTTCAACATTTTGGTTTTAGATTTGGATGAATTGCATAGAAAGGTGTGTGCAGACACATTAACATGGAGTGAAAGAGAGCTTTAGACTAGGTGATTTACTTCAAACGAAAAAAAAAGCTAATATTTGTAAAAACGGGATTTGCTGAAAAGGCTAGCGAGAATTTCAGGATTGTTTAGATTCCAATACATAATGCAGCCTGGATTGACTCAGTCACCTTGAATTTGTTACCTTCTACAGGGAATCTGTGATGTTCAGGGACAGTTCACAGGCAGGCTCATCAGCCAATTGGATCAAAGAATTCTCTCAGGCAGCAAATCATCAGGTAAGAAGCAAGGAGTGAAATAAAGATCGAGACGTACACATGGTTTAAGGGTAAATATCCGATCACAAACTTTGTAAAGAAAACTTTAAAAAGTCACAATTTTAAGTATTCTTCTAAGGGACTGAGACATCATACTTGTAAAATTGAGTGTTCAGGGCCAGAGAACTTGTTCAACATTAATTATGATTTAGCATACCATTAAAAACTTGGTAACTCCGATCAAACAGGCTGTAGTGTTTGTATTGCATTATTACACTGAAAATAGTGTGTCAGGAGTAAGAAGCCCTGAAAAATCAATTATTTCTAATGGGTTTTATATGTGGAGACGACAGCAGTGCACCCTGGGGAGAAACAGGGCATCACTGGTAGCAACTTTCTGCACTTAACCTGTGTGTATGCTAGACATTGCTGTTAATTTTCAATTTTAAGTGAGCAACAGCATAGACTGACAGACTCACCATTATTACTATTGCAAATTCTGAGCCTTTTTGCCCTTGCCCACTTGATATAAACTAATATTATATAGCCAAGAAACATTTGAACCGTAGAATTGAGTAACTTTCTGATTATTGAGAAAATATTTGTTCTTCAAGGAAGGACGCCTACATTTCAAAGGCAGGTATCTGCAAGATACTCTGGAAGTTGCAATAAAAATAACAAGTGTTAGAAATATTCCAGATGGCATTGTTGGAGAGAGAAAAATAATGTTTCAGGTCAATAACCTTTCTGTACATCGGAGTTAAAATCCAAGAACTTTAGTTCCCAGTTTAATGCCTGAAAATTCTGAAGATACTCAACAGGCCAGACAACATCTGAGGAGTGAGAAATAGAGTTAACGTTTCAGTTCGATGATCTTTCATCAGAACTGATGAAACCTCAATCATTAATTCTGTTTCTCCCTCCACAGATGCTGCCTGACCTGCAAAGAAACAAAGACAACCTATCAAAGTCTAGTTAGGAACTGGAGGCTGTGATAGAAAATCTGTGAAGTTTTTTTCTGGAGGGAAATATTCATCTCCAAGGAAAGATATGTTGATAAGGTACAATATTCCAGAAGTGGCTATGGCAAAATAGGTTGTGTTTGTTAGTTAATTAGTATTCTTATAATACAAAGTAAGAAACATAAACTTTAATTCCACCATGGGATTGCAAAAGAGAAATGCATATTGTGCATTAAATATCCTATCAGAAAGTTGACCTTTTCTTTTTATGCCGTTTAAATTCAGTGCAGCAGTGTAATGCAGAATGTACCAATAATTAGAATATAGATTCAGTTTCTCAGCAAAACCACTTCTAATTTTTTTTAAGGGTGATGTTTTTCCTTGAAAGCCGTGCACTAGCTGCATGTGGCCTTCCCTTGGGCTTAGCTGTTTGACTTTTCTTTCCTGCAATGACCTTAAATGTGTGGCACATCACACAGCCAAGAACATTAAAAAACAGATATGCAAATTTTGCTTTTGTATGCAAGTTTATTTGTTCTGTCATATTCCAACTAAACTTCTTTTGTCTATAGTCTGCAATGACAGAAACACTTGGCGTTTCCTGAATGTGTTCAGAACTGCAATTAAACATTATCTCCCAGAAAATCATGCTGCTTGGGTTGGTCAGATATTTGATAGAAAATGAATACATTGAAGATTAATTACATCATTTGCTGCTTTTAGTAAATGCCAAGCAAAAAATAAACTGAAAAGAATAGGAATACAGACTTGTCACACATCTATATGGGACTGGATACCTGTAGCACAAAATCTCCAGTCTGCTCATGGAAAAAAAAAAGGCAGTCAATTGTTGCATTGATGTGCATTTGATCGCCCAATATATAGGCCACATCCTAACTTCAGCCCTCACTCGATTGGGGAAAAATAATATAAATCTGTTTCAGGTGGGTGCACCAAGTTAAGCTGCAGCTTTGCTTTTTATGCAAGTGCTGTCTATGTGAAAATTAATGTGCATGTTTGCTGGAGGTAGAGATGTAAGTAAGTCACTTTGTGAATGGTGGTTTGAGCCTCAAGATATCTATCTACACAACCTCATTTAAATTACATGCTTATATCTAACTAGAATGGTAGCAAGCTGTTATTGCTCTTCCAAACAATTGGGTCATGGGAATTTAATAGCCTATTTGAGGCTGCTAACATTCCATCTCCAAAAATGTGTATCATCCTATGCAAATTCAAAGTTTGGGAGATTAATTTAGTATAGTTTAACTCACTTTATACCTAAATATTTCAGGGAAGTGCATTACTTTCACTGTGATTTGCCAAGTTAAATTTAACCTAATTGGGGAAAGAGTTATATATTATTAAACAACAAGCTTTTACATTGCATGCTTTGAATTGTTTTGTGTAGGCTGCAATTTTTTTTACTCCCCAAAATAATGGGAATACAAAGGTTTTCTTTCAGCGTGTTACGTATTTGTTTCTAAGTGCTGATGTAGGTGAGTGGCTCTTTTGTGACTTTCTTTTAGTAAAGTGCCTAGCAATGTAGTAAAACATTTCTGTATAGTAGCCATTTTAGAAATGCAAACAAAGTTCTATTTTTTTCTAGAATAAATGTCATCAAAAGTATCTTGATTCGCTTGTCAGGGGAATCAAACTTTAAGCCTGTATTGATATGTAGGCAACAGATACAGTCACATATCTGGAGTCATTGTGGTACATCTGCGAGGCTAAGAGAAATGCGAATAGCACATTCAGAGAACTAGTTTCACCGTAGCTTAGGAACATAGAGGCAGAAAGGAAGTGAGTGACTGCAAGCAGTCCAAGAAAACCATGCAGATAATGCAGAAATCACCTTGAGTCCTGCTTGCCAATCGGTTTTCTGTGCTGGATACTAGTGAGTGTTGGTGCCCTGGAAGAGTACAGTCAGATCCAAGATTGCATCACAGGTGACTCTGCTGTAAAGCAGAGGAGGAAGAAGAGCAGTAGTAATAGGTGATTTGTCAGTAAGGGGAACAGGCAGGCATTTCTGTCGCCATAGATATAACTCCAGGATGGTATGGTGCTTCCCTGGTGCCAGAGTCATAGAACCCCTAGAAGTGCAGAAGGAGGCCATTCCACCCATCAAGTTTGCACTGACTCTGCAACAGAGCATCCCACTCAGGCCCTATCCCCATAAGCCCACATATATACTGGCTATTCTCCCTCACCTACACATCCCTGGACGCTAAGGGGCAATTTACCATAACCAATCCACCTAACTTGTACATCTTTGGACTGTGGCACCTGGAGGAAACCCATGCACTAATGGAGAGGATGTGCATGCTCCACAAAGACAGTTGCTCAGGGCCTGAATAGAACCCTGGTCCCTGGCGCTGTGAGGCACTGTGCCACCGTGCTGCCTCATGCCATAAAGGGATGCAGAGTGGCTGCAGGACATTCTTTTGGGGAAAGATGCTCTGCCAGAGATTGTGATTTATGTTGGACTAATGACTAGGAAAGGGAATGAAGTCCTGAAAGCAAAGATTTTAGGGAATTAGGAAAGAGATTGTATAGCAGGACCTCGAAAGCAGTAATTTTAGGATTGCTCTCAGTCCCATGTGCAGGTTAATCTAGAAATGGGAGAATTGAGCAATTTAAAAACATGGCTGGAAAGCTGGTGTAGAACGGAGAGCATCAGATTTCTGTGTCATTGGCACAGGTTCTGGGAAAAGTGTGACCTGTAAAGCTGGACAGTCTACATCTGAATAGGACTGGGATGAATATCCTCACAGGGAGATTTGCTTGTGCTTATGGAGCGTGTTTAATGGACTGTCAGAGGGCTGGGAACCTGAGGGCAAATTCAGAGCAAGGAAAGGAAAATTGCAAATTAGTGTGATTCTGAAAGACAGAAAAAGCACAGGTTAAAAAAAGTACAGAACAGGAATTTCACACTATTAAAAGATGTGTATGTAAATTCAAAAAGTATAACAAATAAAATAGATGAACTGAGGGCACATGGCAGGATGATAATATCGCTATAATGGCAAATTGGCTTAAGGAGGGGCAAAAATGGTAGCTCAACATCCCTGGATATGGAGTTTTCAGGCAGGACAGAGAGGGGATAATAATGTGGAGATGCAGCATTATTGGTTAAGGAGTGATGATACACTAAATGAAGCATCAAATGAGACCAAAGGGTTTGAGCTGAAATAAAAGGGGGCAGCCACACTTTTAGGATTGTACTACAGACCCCCAAAAAGTGGAAGGGAGTTAGAAGAGCAAATGTGTAGCCTAATTTATGATTGCAAAAACAATAGGGCAGTAATCATTGGCGACTTCAACTACCCTAAAATAATTGGGGTACGAACTGTGTGAAAGGCACTGAGTGCACAAAATTCTTGCACTTCATTCTTCATTCTAAACTTTTCGGCCAGCACATAACTCCTTCGAACTCACCTCACCTTGGAGAGATTCCCTGCATTAGATTGGTTGTTCAAACTCCATGACTCTTACTGAGTAAGACTGGTCTTAAAGTGATAATCACCACATCCCTCCCCCTTTAACTCCTTTTTGCAATGCTTATTTACCAACTTAGTTTATACAAGTGAATAGAAAACAACCTATCAAAATCAGATAAATAATTACATTTGTATTTGGTCCTGAATTCTAATCACACACTATATACATAGATTCAATCATTATAAATCAAGGCTTTGAGGAGGGTTTCTGTTTCTGGCTTAATTTTTTTAGATTGAGATTCTTCCACAGTATTGACGTTAACAGGAACTGTAAATAAATACCTCTTTTGGCACAGGTATTTGATTGCTATTTGCTTCAAAGAGACATCAGTTATGTCTATAACAGGTCGATCTGGTATTTTGGTGCTTATGGATTTGAAAACATTTCTTGGTGGCAACACCGACTGCTGGAGCATTTCTTAAGTGGTCCATCTGTTTATGAACAATCCATCCTTGGGTGTTTATTTGGCTTGAAAGGGGTCCAGTCTCAGAAACAATTCCTGGGATCCAACTTGGTTCACTAAAGCTTTTCACATATATGGTTTCATCCACCATAAATTTCCATGCTCTACTATATGAATCTTGGCTTGTTTTATGATTACCTGGACTGGTCCGTACCCTCTCTGGAAAATTTGGAAACACATGACTCAGTCTTGTTCTGAGATGACATTTCATTAGCAATTCTGCTGGTGGAATTCCTGTTGTTGCATGTGGGGTGGTGCAGTAACTCAGAACGAAGCGTGAGACTTTGGCATCCAAGATTCCGCCTGACAATTTCAAAGCTCTTGCAACTAGTCCGTTGGGTGCTGGGTGGTGAAGTGCGGTTCTGATGTATTCAATAATGTTGGGGCTTGTGAAGTTTTGAAATTCAGCATTTGTGAATAGGCTTCCATTGTCTGAAACTTGACTTCAGGTAGAGTGTGCATCAATCATGAGCAAAAACATTGTGTCCAAGAATGGACCAAAATAGTTGATATGGATCCATACCCATGGCTGGCCAAGCCATTCCCAGGGGTGTATTGGGGCTACAGCTGGCAACTTTTGCATCAGTTGGCAGAGTTAACATTGACTGAGTAGCTTGTTGATATCTGCATCAATGCCAGGCCACCAGACATAACTCCCGGTGAGCATCATCATCTTAAGAAATGCAGGATGAATGCTGTATAATTCAGTAAGGAACAGCTGTCTGCCTGGTGCAGGAACAACTACTCTTGCACTTTAGAGTATGATGTGATCCTGACAATTTACTTTTGCAGATAAAGAATGGTTTCATTTTGTTGGAAACTGGCTCATTTACTCATCCTGTAAGTATCTTGTCTCTCTCACTTTGGACAGATGTGGATCTTATTTGGTCCAGTGATTAATATGCTTCACACAGGCTGTTATTGTGTCTATAATATTTAATGTCAAGACAATTTTTTGGAGTGCAGCAGTACATGTGATATTTTCTTGCAAGGGTAGACAGCTAAGAGTATCTGCATTTGCTTTTATCCTAGGTCAGTGTTTGAAAGTACATTTGTAGGCACACAGAATTAATGTCCATCATTGAATTCTTGCCGAGGCTATTGGCAAGATAACCGTGGCCTCTTTGAAGAGGCTCAAAAGTGGTTTGTGGTCAGAAGCGATGGTAAAGTGCCTACAATGTAAGTACTGGCGGAATTTATTGATGCCAAAGGGTATTGATAGTCCTGCTTTCTTGATTTTTTAATACCCTGTTTTGGCCACTGAGAGGGTTTTTAACACACACCCCTATCAGCCTTTCTGAGCCATTGTCCATCTCATAAGACAACACTGCACCTACGCTATGTGGAGAGGCATCGAAGGTCAATATCAGCTCTTTAGATGGGTCATAGTGCACTAACAGGTTTGAGAAATGCAACAATTGTTTCACTCTGTTGAAAGCCACTTCCTGGTGAGCCTTCCAGGACCAATGGTGGTGTTTCTTGAGCAGAATATGCAAGGGGAGCCAGTACAGTTGCTACGTTCGATTAAAAACTGCCCATAGTAGTTTCCCATCTCCAAAAGCGATTTGTGTTTGGTTATGTTTGTGGGAAAAGTTCCTCCTTTATCACCTTGACCTTTTCATCCATGGCATGCAATCCTTGTGCATCAACACAACAGGTTGCTCACTTTAGTGGCTTGAAAGGTGAACTTCTGTTTCTTGAGGTAGACTCTAGCCTCCTGAAACATCTTTAAAACTTCTTTTAAGTTTTGCTAGATGCTCTGTGTGTATCTGTGTCTGCACTTGAAAGATCTCTGACCAATTCAAATTGACTTCTTTAAGCCTGTTTATGGCCCAGAAGGCTTGGCCCATCATTATTATTACCGGGAGCTGGATAGACTGCTGCCCATAGTTCACAGGTACTATTGTGGTGACATTTACTTTTATTGCTTTTCCCGTGTACATCTTCAACTTGGCAGAAGTGTTCTTCAAGTTCAATGATTGGGCACCCTCTCAGTGCTAAAATGTGTGCCTACCCATTGCAGTGGCTGATGCTCCTGTATCCACTTCCATACTTGGAAGTTTCCAATTTACATGGGGTGTTACAGTAATAGGGTCTGGCTTGACTGCTTTAAGATGAAAAAGAGTGTAAATATCAGAGTCCATGGTGTCAGGCTCTTTCACAGTGTGTACTTGTAACACCGTGGCTGATTGGTTTCTCAATCGTCTTGACTTAGCTCTGCACTCTTTTATCAAACGTCCTCTTTTGTGACAATAATGACACTCAGTCCCCATAAACATCTATGATTTAAGAGTGTGGTTACCCTGATGTCAGTAACGTTTCACCTTAATCATTGTCTGATTGCCTTCGCCATATCTTTTTGTTCTGTAGGTGACTGGAATTATTTCATTCCATGACTGGCTGCAGGTTCCAGTCCTAATTGGTATATGGTACCATTTTGTGCACTCTGCAGCTCCTGTGAATCTTTTCAGTGCTTTCCTCGGCCAGCGCTCTCTGTTATTTGTTTGAAATGTATGATGACTTCTACTAGCAATCAGCACTGTATGCTACAATTGTTAATGCCACAACCTAACCGATCCTGCAGCAGGTCATTTCGGGGTGCTCCAAAACAATAATGTCGTGATTGATTCACCTGGGGCTCTCGTCCTCAAGTTAAATTTTAACCTCTTGATTATGACTGATGCTTTGGGTTGAAAATTATCCTTCACTAAATCTACAAGCTCACCAAATGACTTGGAGTTGGGTGCACTTAGGGCTGTGAGATTGCGGATACGATTGTAGGTCTGACTTCTAATATGCTCTGGAGAATTGCTTTGCACTTTGCTTCTTCCCCTTTATTCTTTGCCTAGAAGTAAAACCAAAGTAAAATCAATGTATTGACTCCAGTCCTCAGTGGAGGAGTCAAGTGGGACTATTTGCACGAAGAGCAGCATTCTGGTGAGATTTTGTTCCTTCAGTCATGTTTAAAATGTGATACTCAGGTGTAGGGCTGGAGGCAGCGCCAGGATCGTTTATCCTCATTGGTAGATGTGAAAATGTCCTTCTGGAGACTTCTTAAGTTGGACAAATAAATTTTATTTACAAGGTTGCTTCATTAGCTGCATGCTTCAATCTAGTTTATCGTACACTCATTCAAACTGGGAAAACTCCTCCCCTTAGAGATTCCCCATGCTGGATGTTGATTGGTCATTAAGACCACATGACTCTTACTCAGTAAATCTGGCCTGAAAGTGACAATCACCTCATCCACCATTACTGAAACTAGTTTTATATTCCGGATTGATGAATTGACTTTAAATTCCACTGGTTGCTTTAGTTGGATTCATGGCATTTACTCGTTTACTCGTTAAGTGACACTACCATGATGCCACCATCTGCCAACAGCAGAAGATATTCCAAAGAATCATATGGCTGCAAAACATTATCTCTGCTTCTCTCTGCATAAATTCTGTTCAGTCTTTCTACCATTCTCTGCTTTTGCAATAATTGAAGATGCATTGTTTAAAGTTGTACCTCTAAGAAGGTAAGGGAGGTTGTCAGTTTTATTGATGGGGCTACTGGCAGGCTGTGATGGTAATGTAGTAGTAATGGATTGGTAATCCAGAAGCCAATTCGAATGCTCGGATGACATGGGTTCAAATCTGACCATGCAGATGATGAAATTTGAATTTGACTAATCTGCATAGCCTAATTGAATAATTCTATTGTAAACTTTAATTTAACTTTTATTTTTTAATATTAGTATTATAAATCTTATTTCTAATAGTAAATTTCAGTTTAGTAGACAAAATGATAGCTAAAAGTATTATCAGAACAATATTTGGAATTCCAGTTGATTCTCCTTTTACTGATAGATTTTGCTGGCTGCTCAGGCATGATTTAACATTTTCATATGTCATGAAGATTTGCTTAATGCTATTTTTCTTGCCTCAGTCTAACCATTAAGATTGTCATCCCGTTGGTTTTCTAATTACTGTTTTGCTAGTGATTTATTTTTCTGTGATTATATATTTCAGTCAATTGAATGCAAGTGTAAAACATAACTTTGCAAATTTACATGCATGTACATTGTTGCAGTGGTGTTAATGTAGTTAGTTCATCTTCTGTGACCTTACTCTCAATGCTGTAATGGAAGTGACAGGGATGGAGGATGACACTTGATTCGTGTGGAACATCGGTGTTGAACGCAAAAGCTAGAGACTAGACCTCTGCCAAAAAAAATTAAGATGAATGCCAAGCAAGAAATGACATAGCAGAAGCATGTGTTTTTGTATGCAATTTAAGTTGTGTTAACTATAAATTAGAAATGGAAAAAAGATTGATATAAAAATGTAAACAGAGGATGATTAATCTGGAGAGGAAGCTTGTGCATATGTAAGTTTATGGAGACTGATGAACAACCTTTATAAGCTTCAGTACGTATTCGTGCATTTCCTTCCTTCCTGTTATGCTCCCTGTGGTACAGTTGTGGGCTGATTAAGTAACCTTGACCTTTTTTGCATTGAATTATCCCTTGTGCTTGTTGCCAAGTGTGTTCAAGTGACCTTTTGATTTTAAAAAAACAAAACAAGCATGTGCATTACTCTGCATTTTTCTTGCACATAATTGATTCTAATGTCCCATTCCAATGTTTTCCTTCAAAAAAAATTCAGATGAGTCACTCTAAAGTAATATCAGAAAAGTTTTTTTCACCATAAGCAACCAGCATAGCTGCTAAATATTCAACTGATGTTAATGTACATTGTCTTAAAATAGAAGCAATTAACCACATTCTTCCCTGACCTCTTTAAGCAGGTCTATTTAATTAGATAGCAATTTAAAAATGCCCAGGGAAGGAAGCACTGTGTCCTTTCCAGTTCACACTAAAGGCAGTTTCATAAGATATCCGTTGCAATATTTTCAATGAGACCAATAAAGTCTCTTACAATCCTCCTTTGCTTCACTCTTTTCTGATTTTAATGGTAGAAAGTACAGTATTCACAGGGGAAGGAACTATCTTGTAATAGTTTTTTTTAAGGAACTTGGTTAAAAGGGTTTGAAAGCTGTTGAATTGGATTGTTTTTGATATTGTCTGTTACTAAGGATGGGTATGTTGTTTGACTAGGTTGGGGATATCAGGATCTTGATCCAACTAAATTAGCTGTGCCCAATTTTGGGTGTTCACGAGAAATTTGGGGCCTCACTTTAATTGTGCTTGCTCCTCTTTGACAATTTTGGACCATTCCTCCACTGATATCATTTTCATAGTTTTAGCACAAGTGCTTCCTGTTTAGTGCTTCCTCTTTGGAGCTAGCTGCCCACGTGATATTGCCATTATATACCTTGCTGGAAAAAGTGACAAGGATATTGAGTATATTAGCAAAGGATAAGCTTCATCAGGCACTTGAGCCACAAAGAAGAGAAGACAGTGACAGAAAGGCGGCACAGTGGTTAGCCCTGCTGCCTCACAACGCCAAGGACTCAGGTTCAATTCCGGCCTTGGGTGACTGTCTGTATGGAGTTTGCATATTCTCCCCGTGTCTGGCGGCACGGTAGCACAGTGGTTAGCACTGCTGCTTCACAGCTCCAGGGTCCCGGGTTCGATTCCCGGCTCAGGTCACTGTCTGTGTGGAGTTTGCACATTCTCCTCGTGTCTGCATGGGTTTCCTCCGGGTGCTCCGGTTTCCTCCCACAGTCCAAAGATGTGCGGGTTAGTTTGATTGGCCAGGTTAAAAAAATTGCCCCTTAGAGTCCTGGGATGCGTAGGTTAGAGGGATTAGTGGGTAAAATATGTGGGGGTAGGGCCTGGGTGGGATTGTGGTCAGTGCAGACTCGATGGGCCGAATGGCCTCCTTCTGCACTGTAGGGTTTCTATGATTTCTATGATGATTTCTTCCGGGTGCTCAGGTTTCCTCCCACAGTCCAAAGATATGCAGGTTAGGTTGATTAGCCATGCTAAATTGACTTTTAGTGTCTGTGGGAATTAGCAGGGTAAATACATGGGATTATGGGGATAGGGTCTGAGTGGGATTGTTGTCGGTGCAGTCTCAATGGGCTGAATGACCTCCTTATGCACTGTAAGAATTCTATGATTCTATTCTAAAATAGTTGAGGCTGAACAATGAGTAAAGGTCAGACAAAGCCACTTAGATGTTCGTATGAATAAAGATAAAGAATGCAAATATGGAAAATCAGGACAAAGTGACTTGAGTTAGTGAGATACAAGCAGAGAATCTGCTATTGAAAGAGACCTCGAATGTAGTGAAGTTGGTGGGTGGACAGCATTTTGAGGCTGAGACTAGGAGAATTTGGATAAGGTAGTTAAGTGCACGTTGAAATTACTTAGGATGGTTGCTGTGTGCAAAGTAAAAGGGAGTAGATCATGAAGTTGATCTGATGCTTGGGAGAGTCATATGCGAACCAAGTTTTAAATTTAATTCACAATAGGGATGAATGGGAACTGATGTAGAATGGTTTGAGGTGTTTGAAGGAGATGATGGTATCAGAGGAATGGGGTGGGAAGGCAAAGATGTGGTTTGACAAAAAATGCTTCATTACTGTCATGGCTATTTGAGTGGGTCAAGCGTTGGAATGAAGTGGCTCCTGTGATGGAAAAATTGCCAGGGTCAGTTGGCCAGATGGCTAGCTTGTGATGCAGAATGACGCTAATGGCGCAGGCTCAATCCCCAGATTGGCCTCCTTGTTTCTCTCTTGTGGAGAGAAATGCCCATGGTCCTTTGTGGGCTATGCCTAATTACCTAGGGCAGATCAATGTTTCAGAAGGAGTTTGAAAATGATGATTGACCCCTTCCTGTTTCCAGTCAGGCAGTTCATTTGAATACAACGAAAAGTGGTTATTGTAATTTGCAATTTTTTTAAAGTCACTTTCAGATGCAAGCAGGAGCATCCTGATTTAATCTCCTCATGCCTTTCTTTATTAAACTGACACTGAAAATCTTTGGTTTGCTCAATTAAGAACAGCAGTTCTGGCTTGATGGCATTCCTTGATGATAGTTACAACTCTTGTATTAAACATAGTAACTGAGATAAAGTTAACTATCCTGCAAGGATGTTGACAAGATTTACCCTGATGTGTGCAGCATATAGATTAAGCCATTAAAAATTATACCACATACTAGTCTAGTGCCTATATTGAGTTCTAGCAATTGTTCTGTTTTGGCATGCTTCTCAGCAGACTTATAAGGCCCTCAACGTATCAAAGAAGCCAGCGCACATTTCTCGCTGGATGTATTTTGCCTGCCATTATCAGGGAAGGC
Source organism: Mustelus asterias (assembly GCF_964213995.1). Taxonomy (NCBI): domain Eukaryota; kingdom Metazoa; phylum Chordata; class Chondrichthyes; order Carcharhiniformes; family Triakidae; genus Mustelus; species Mustelus asterias. The sequence goes on from NC_135809.1 coordinate 93,490,116, forward strand.
CAAGCAGGTCCTTTCCTATACTTGCAGGTGTACATTTTTTCATATATAGATTAATTTCTTCTGCCTGTTTGAAGTCCCGTTGCCAAGATTAGTGTGCTCTGAGGCGCTGGCAAACCAGTCCTGGAGATTGTTTGCAACAAAGAAGGCAAGTAATTTATGTGAATTTGAAGCTGGGAGGAGCTGTTCTGCTCTGATCTTGTCTCTGCTCCTGACTGTGACCAGCATATTGTCTGGTACTGACCCATGATCCAGTGCCAACTGTTAAGTCCTGAGTTTCTTTATTCTTTGATCAACAAACTTACCCAGGACCCACTTACCTCAGGGTCACTGCAAGCCTAGAAATGATGGGCTTCACTGGTGGACTATTGTGTCAAGCAGGTATCAGACCCAATATGTGAAGAGCTTCAGGTCTTGACATTCTGATGAAAGGAATGCACCCTGTGCCTCAACAGTTACAGCTTCTATGTCCAAGCTGGGTAAGAGAGTGTGGACCAACAGCGACCTGACTCAGAACAACAAACTGCAAGTCGATCAAGCCTGCATCCCACTGAACTGCTCTACTGTGGTGTGACCTGGACAACATGCCAAACAGAAGAAAAGGCTGAACAATTTGCACTTTCATTGTTTCATATGTATCTTTGGCATATCTCTTGGCAGGACTAGGTCACCAACTTGGAGGTCCTGGAGCATGCTAATTCCGTCAGCAAGCACTCATTGCTAAGTCAACAACTTTGGTGCTGGCTCAGCTAGATTTATCTGTCCTAATTTGGGTGTCCAAAAGCAGAATTGGGCTGTACGTCAAATACCTACTGTACAACAAAGTAACTACTGGATCACAACCTCCAGAGTGTCAGTGTCTCTGCTACAAGTGAGTTATAAAGGTGGTTGACTTTGGCAATTGGGTGACAGCCACTAATGGTGTACCTGGAGGCCAATTATTCAGATAGTCTTTGTAAGAAGCGAGGAGAAATGAAAAGATCAGCTAGCTGCGAAACAGGCCCAGAGAAAACAGAGGCCAGTGAATTGTGCACCTTCTGAACCCACTATTTTCCTCTGCAGCAAATGTGGGAGAGACTGCCATGCTAGAGTGGGGCACCTGAGCCACACTAGGCAATACTAAACACAGAATTGACTACCACAGCATAAACCATTCTTTGATGAAATAGAAAGTTTCCACGACCAAGGATAAATCAAAGTGAGATGCATCGCGCACCACCTCTCTCTGAATAATAGCCCATACCTCTCTTTCACTGAAGAATGCCAAAAGCCATCACTGGAATATTAAAACAATGAAGCAGTTTTTCCTCAATAGATTCTATTGTGCTTTTACCACATGAAATGAACAAACTGATACGGTAGATAAAGTCTCAAATGGAGAGGAGAGGTTGATTGATCAGACCAAACTGTAATTACAGATGAAATAAAGGGTTTATACAGCAACTTTATAATATTCAGGCAAGTGGAATTGAGGTGGAAGATAACTGAGTGAAATTACAGGCATGAAAGACTGAATAGCTTTCTTCATTTCCCATTTCTTAAATTCCTAAGGCCTTGAGATGTCCTAAAGCTACTGAATCTTTTGACGCGCAGTCACTGTTGTGGCCTGGGTAAGGAGCAGAGTTCCACAAATAATACGTTAAACAAATGACCAATTGATCTATTTTTGTTTGTGGTAGTTAAGCAAAGAATATTACCTAAAATTCTGGGGAAGGTAATTTTGTGTTTGCTTAATCTCAGAGGTGAAGATTATCACGTTCTTCATTGTATGGTTACGATTCTGGTATGGTTCTGATGGGTACATAGGTGACTGCTAAGGCTGATCAACTGGAAGATTCTGCAATAACAAAAGGCTGAAATATAGCAGAAATAAGTGAATTCATAATTTAAAAGATTAACTTATTCAAGAAGAAAGTATTTCATTGATTTATGGTATGCAGGTTTTCAAACTCCATCCATGAAAACATTCCAGGAGCATTTGCAGAATCCTCTTTTCTATTTTTGTTAGTAGTACCTTTATTTCTGCAATTACAATGATAACATAGTCTGCTTTTGGGCAGCTAAGTTAGGACAGATGGTCCCCGCAGCAGGTCTCCACACATGCAAATTGAAAAGAAACTGTTCCATGTGAGCAACATTGTACCAAAAGATGTGACCTGTACTGAGCGTTATAACTTTTGTGCCAGTTGACCTATATCTCGAGGGCCTCAATGACATAAAACATACTTTGGAGATAGAACGAGTTTTATGTGATATAACACCAGGCTGGGAGTAGAAAAGTCTTGCGGGCACATACATTATTGTGCAGGGATTGAGTTTATCAATTCATGGTTTAATTTTGATGTATAGTGATATTCCCCTCCCTGCCAAAGTATTCATCCTAGTATTATAGAGATCTGTGTAAACTAACCATTTATAAGCCATGCTTGAAAAAAACAATCAAATTGTATTGTATTTTGTATCCTAATTTAAACCCACGCAGTATGACAACTTCACATGCTCACAATACAATTAGTGAAATCCTAATAATAATATAACCAACACATCATTTGTATAAAAAAAAGCACTGAGTTCTAAGCAAAAGTAGCCTTTTAGCTAAACAAAATTAAGTAATAAAATTATACTGATTTTTGATTTGAAAATCTGCTCTGACAGACCTGCAGAAAAAGATAAAGCACATTCAAATGTTCTTTTTGCCACTAATCCTTCTGGATTAATGGATTTTGTTTGAGTAATCTCTCTCAATGTTTAGAAACTCAGAGTCAGCTTCTCTGATGGCCACAATAGATAGATTGCGTAACTGAGCCATAAAGGCAAGGAAGGTTCTATGTTTTGTTCCTTCTCTGGGCTGACTTTGTTTCTTGTGTGTGGGGGAAAGTTTCCTGCAACAGTGTGCCTTGGAACCAACAAGGAAACAGACCACGAGTAATGAACCAGATTTAGTTAACCTATTGATGTGTTAACATTTATCTAATAGTTTTTAATTTGTTAATTCATGAGATCCGGGTGTTGCTGGTTGGACCAGCATTTATTGCCTGTCTCAAATTTCCCTTGAGAAGGTGGTGGTGAGCTGCTGCCTTGAACCACTGCAGTCCATGAGTCGTAGGAACCCACAGTGCTGTTAGGAAGGGAGTTCCAAGATTTTGATCCAACAACAGTGTAGGAAGGGCAATATAGTTCCAAGTCGGGATGACGTGTGGCTTAGAAGGGAAACTTACAGGTGGTAGTGATCCCATGCATGTGCTGTCCTTGATTTTCTAGGTGGTAAGATTGTCAGTTTGGAAGCTGTCGAAGGAGCCTTGGTGAGTAGCTGTAATGCATCTTGTTGATGGTATACACTGTGCGTTGGTACTGGAGGGCATGAATGTTGAAGGTGGTGGATGGGCTGCTTTGACCTGGATGGTGTCCAGTGTTTGAGTGTTGTTGGAGCTGTACTCATCAAGGCAATTTGAAAGTAATCCATCACAGCTCCTGACTAGTGCCTTAGTGGACAGGCTGTGGAGAGTCAGGAGGTCAGCTACTCTATGCAGAATTTTGAGCCTCTAAACAGCTCTTGTAGTCATGTGTTCATGTGACTAATCCAGTTAAATTTCTGGTCTGAGGTAAGCCCAGGATGTTGATGGTGGAGGATTCTGTGATGGTGATGTCGTTAAAAATTCAATCGGAATGGTTAAATTCTCTTGTTGGAGTTGGTCATTGCCTGGGACTTGTGTGGCACAAATGTTACTTGCCACCACCCTAAGCCTGAATATTGCCCAGATCCTGCTGCATATGGACATGGACTGCTAATACCGATCACAATGTGATTGAGTTCACTGTAGCTTGAAGAGAGAAATGTGCCATGATTGCTGATTGACTTCAAAGGACTGAGATGAAACTATCCCCAGTGAACTAGGTAAATCCATTAATGGGTAAAATGGCAGAAGATTAGTGGGAGGTATTCAGAAAAGAATTTAAGGTAATACAGAAACCAGTTTATTCCCCAGAGGCAAGGGCTTTACTTGCCTAAAGTTACAGCCATGGACAACTGAAGGGGTAAGACAACAAAAGTAAGAAACACACAAAAATGTAAAAAATAGCAAAGGTAAATGGGAAAGAGGCAAAGGGTGACCAGAAAGAGTCACAAAAAGGAAATATTTAAAAAAAAACTTTGCAAGGGGTATCAAAATCAATATAATTTTATTTTACAATTATGCTGGTACAAAAAGGGTGTTCATGGGTCTCTTGAAAACTGCTAATGGTGATATTGCCAATGAAAATGGGTAAATGACAGATATGCTGAATAATTACTTTACATCAATATTTGCAGCAGAGAAAGACATTGGCGTGCCAGAAATTCTGAGAAAATTAAAGTTGAATTAGTGAAGGCCTCATCAAAATTTATGTAAACAAACTAACATGAATGAAGAAAATAATGATACTAAAAACTGACATCCCCAGATGGTATTGTAAGCTGTGTAGTTGGAAGTATAAAATTGGAGATATTGAGTGGGTAAAACGATTGACAATTTGGTATCAATGTAGGCAAATGTGAGGTCACCCACTTCGAACCTAAAAAGGATAGAACAGCATTTTGTCTAAATGGGGAAAAGCTAGAAACTGGCAGTCCAAAGCAACCTGGGGGCCTAGGTACATTGATCGTTATGCTGTCATGAACCTGTGCAGGAAATAGCCAAAATGGCTGATGGAATTAAAAAAAGATATATAAATTAATGAACAAGAATAAAAAGGGGTAGAAGTCATGCTTCACTTATACAAAACCCTCATTAGATCACATATGGAGTACTACGAGCAATGCTGGGCACCACACTTTAGAAAGGGTATATTGATCTTGGAGGAATGAAGTTTTATTAGAATGATACCTGTACTCCAAGGGTTAAATTAGGAGAGATTATATAATTGTATAATGCTACCAGTATTTAGAAGATTAAAGGGTAATTTGATGCCTTATCCATGGTTGGATACCAGTTCACACTCATTGTCAATGTTTGCATTTGGGCCAGAAATATTTTAAAATTTGTATTATTGAACCAAGAGGGTATTAATGTCATCGGGACTGAAGGGGAGAAAAACAAATATAGAAAATTTAGATTTAAGAAACTTAGAATTTTTGTTGCCATCTCGTGTGTTTCATTTTGCAGATATCTGCTGATCTAACATGAAAATCCTTAACATTTTATCAGTGGAATAGCTGTATTATTCATTTCAATTTGAATTTGATAGGATATAGTTCTAAAACTAAGGCAGTGCAATGTTGATTGGGCCAAACTAAAATTTGAGGTGATATACCAGCGTAACAGACCGAGAGTGGCTTCAGAGTTCAATCCATAGGCTTCTTCCAACACTCCCTTATTGAAGCTCTTCAGTCCAGTTTCCATCTTGTTCACACACGCACATTACCTTGGTCAAAGGCACCAGTGTCACACTTTGTGACTAAGTGTTCCGTGCACCCCTCCTCAAAAGCTACTAAACTTCCATTTTCCTCATTTCTTGTTCAAAACTTTTGTCATTCAAGTGCTATGGGATTTCTTTTCTATTAAAGGTTCTGTAGTACAATTTATTTGTGTTATTGATTATTGTTATCACATCTGACTATGTTATTGTTGTGATCAAGTCACAACGTAATTGAATTAGTTCTGCCAACATCTGGAAAATCAATTTACCTAAAAACTGAACATGTTAACTTGGCAGCCTTGCATTAAGCTGAGTGCAGTCAAAATTATCTTGTCACATATATAAAGCTACATAGGCCTGTTTTTGTTGTAAATCCTAGCTGGTGAGCTGGTTGATGCTGATGTTTATACTCTGCGTGAGCCTCTTCTCACCCTATGTTATCTAATCCTATCAGCATGTCAATGTACAAAGTTAAATCTTGTTTGTGACCATTCCATGACATTGTAAGTATGGTGCTAACTTGTATCCAGAAAGAAAAGTGCTGAGTTTAATTTTGTTTTTGCTGAGTGACTTCACCAGAGCATAGTGGAAGCTTTGCTAGACATTACCTGTCAATGTAAATATGCATGCTGTAAAAATCTAAGAGCCAAGGTATTTGGGACTATAAAGGGAATTCTGTGATCTAATTATGTACTGTGCCTGTTATATGAAGGATGTGTGGATTGCAAACCATGTGGATATTTTCTGTTACAGCTTGTAGTGTTTTGCAAGCCACTAAATAAGACTGATCATGAAGATGGGTAGGGACAGAAAATGGGATTGCAAAGTTATGACCTCAGGATTGTAATGTCTCCCATGGTTGAAGCACCTACTGTTCAGCCTCACACATGGAGAATGGTCATTTATTATCATGTGATGCTAGACACGGAACTGGAAGGGAGAAAGTTGGAATTTTTGAAAGATCTTAGTGAGATATTCGGGTGAAAATTAAAATAATAGTTGAATGCATCAATTTAAATAAACTATTAAATCCTTGAACCATCTTTTAAAATAATTTATAGAGCGCCTCAATAATGCTACTGGTTATGCTTTATTATGGGAGTGTCCATGAAGGCCTTGTGAATTCCTGTGGCATTGACAAGACAATAACCAAATTGGTCGAATCTTCTTCATCCTTAGTTTTTTTTCCCAATCTGTTAACAGGAAATGAGGAACATTGAACATCAGCAGTTGTCCTGTTGCCTAGGCAACATATTCATTTTCAGACAATTAACTTTCTGTGACTGCTTTTCAGTTGGAGAATTGATTGTCTTGGCGCTGCAGCCTTCTGAGCAATATCTGCAGTCTGATTAGGTGTGGCATATGCCTGCTGTGTGAAAGAATCACGGGTTTGCATGTCATTCAGATACTTTGTTTTTGATTATAGGGCATGCGAGATATAAATAAGAGTAAGTTTGAAAGATAGTGGATATTGAAAGAAACACAATTAATTTAGTTGGAGCTTTGTTCTGAGATTAATGAGAAGAATTGACGAGCTGCAATGATTCAGATAGGAGTTTTAGAAGTTTCAAAAGCAAAATACTGTAGATACTGGAAATCGGAAATAAACTGAAAATGCTGCAAGTACTCAGCAGGTTAGGCCACATCCATGGTGAAAGAACTGTTCATGGTTGAGGCTAGATATGAAGCAGGTATGAAGGAAGCAATCTGCAGCACCCATTGAAATATTTCATCGTTCAAAAGTAAGTTTCTAAAAGCGATTCAGGTTCATAGAATTCATGGAAAATTACTTCTATTGAAATTTAGATGATCAATATAGAGCAAAGAAAAGCTTTCTTTGCAGGTTGATTATTAGTGGAGCTTGCCTGTTCTAGCTTCCTTGCTATTCTATTAATGATCGAACCTGGCTGTAAGGAAAGAAACGATTCAACTCATTGTGCCTGTGCGCTGATGAATAGAGAATAGTAATTGGAATTTTAAGCAATTTGTTGACAACACTGAGATTTTGTGACCAGGCTTGGCCATGAAGAATGATCGCTGAGGTAAATTAAATAGATTACGCAGATAACAAAGCTCAAAGCTCCTTCAATTTGGGTTTGATTGGTATTAAATGGTCATTTTCCCAGTGAGATCACAGATGTCTCATTTACCATGTTTTCTTGTGGCTTAAAGGTTAGTGACACAGGAACAAGTTTGATTGATGCCTTTCATAAATTATCAAATGTCATGAAAATATGTACATCTAATGAAAATAAAGGGTAAGGATGCATTTTTTTCATTGAAATTGTGTCCGCAATGCCATTGTTCAACAACTTGTATTTATAGAACATGGAGACATGTCACATTAATTAATAAAAACCAGTCCATACAAGGAAATATTTAGAAGAGTCTTATCAAGGAGTTGGGTTTTGGGGAACATCTTAAAGGGGCAAGAGAAAATGGAAAGACAGAAAATTTAGAGAGGGAGTTCTTGGGTGCCAATAGTGGGGCAAAGTGAGGTATGAGAAGACACAGCATTAAATGAGTGAGGAGCAATGGTTCATTGTAGTACTGCAGGAGGTTATAAGAGATAGCAGGAGGTTGTAAGGAATAGCAGGGATGAGGCCATAAGGAACTTGAATATAAGGAAGAAAATGTTACATTTGTGTGTAAGCGGTTCAAAAGCCAAAATACATCCATTGGAACAGGGAAATAGATGCGATAGATAGTGTTGAATGAAAAACGACAGCAGAGTTTTGGATGAGCTGAAATTTTGAAATGGAGGACTGGAGGTCCGTTAGGGGCAGTTTTGGAACAGTCGAATCTGGAGGTGGAAATCGAATGAAATGACTCAAGCAGGGGTGAAGGAAAGTGATATGAAGATAGAAGTAAACTGAATTTATGCTGAAGAAGATTTGGAATCTCCATTTGGCTTGAGTAATGTGCCAAAGTTAGAAGTGATCTGTTCCACTGAGTTCATAGTTTGCCGCCAAGCTCACCTGAAGTTGATCAAACAATTCCTTTAGATGTTCCAAATGGTCCTTCTATGTCTGACTGAAAACCACCAGATCTTCTGTGTACACAGCACACTGTCCAAAAATGACCTTATTCGTCAATCTTTGGAATGTTGCTGGTTCACCCTTCATTCCAAACGACATGACTTGAAACTGGTACAGACCATTTGGTGTTATGAAAGCTGAAATATTATTCACTCTTTCGGATGAAGATACCTGATAGTATCCTTTATGCTAGTCAAGTTTAGAAATGAAATTTGCTTGGCCCACCTTCTCAATGCAGTCTTCCAATTGAGCAATAGGATATGAACCTGACTTCATAACTGTATTAACACACAATTCTTGCGTACTATTTGGTTTTGGTACCATCACTGTGGTTGAGCTCCACTCGTTGCAACTCACTTCAATAATATTTTTGTTCTAATTTCCATTTGAACCTGTGCCAACTTTAAGCCTATACAGATGTTGCTTAATTGGAAGAGCATTTCCTACACCTACATCATGCACAATTATTTTAGTACTTTCCAGTTTGTTCCCACATATAGCTCCATGTGATTGTAATAACTCTTTCAAGTCATTTTGATTTTCCTCCGGAAGGTAACCCAATAGTTTATTCCAATTTCTGATAATTTCTTCATTGTCCAATCTAATTTGGGGAATGTCAAATTCAGAATCATCTGGATTTGTTTATTCACTCTTAGTTGTAACAACTAACAAGTCCCCCTTCTGTTTTCTTTCCCTATCAAAATACTGTTTGAACATATTCACATGAGACATTGAGTTTTTCTTGTATCTGGCATTCTTAATAATTCACCTCACTCAATTTTCTTTTGATTTAATAAGGCCCACTAAACCTTGTTTTTAGTGGTTCACCTACCACTGGTAATAATACTAATACTCTATCTCCACTAGCAAAACTACAGATTTTTGATTTCTTCTCTGCTTTATTTATCGTGTGCTGTGCCGCTTTTAAATGCTGTCTAGCCAACTCACCAGTCCTAGTTGGGTGCGTCCCTAATTGCAAAAAGTACAAATGGAATTCCTTTATCCCAATCCTCTGGATAATTCTGATTATAGGCCCTCAACATTGTCTTTAAAGTTTGACGCCACTGTTCTAACGCTCCCTGTGATTCTGGGAGGTACACAGTTGATTTAAATTGCTTTCCTCCTAAGCTATCCATAACCTCTCTGAATAACCTTGATGTAAAATTTGATCCTTGATCTGATTATTTCTGTGCATAGTCCATATCTGGTAAAAAAAAAAGTAACTCCTCCACAATCCTTTTAGCTGTAATATTTCGTAATGAAATGGTCTCCAGATATCTAGTCGACACATTCAAGAGATTTTCTTACTCCTAAATGATGTACTCGAACATCATGCACCACACACAACACCTTCTTTCTATAATCCACTGGCAATACAACTTGATAAACTTCTGCCCATTTTTCATTCGCCTGAATATGTAAAGGTCTCCACTTCCTCATTAAGACATCGTATATTTACACAGATCCCTACCCAGCCTTTGACTACAATGGGTTTGTTCTTCTTCACTATCCTCATCACTATTCCCAGCTTTACCTTTGCCTCTTCCAGTTGAAGTTGACATTCCAGTTTCCGCAGTTCAATCGCTCACTCCCTTTCCCTTTTCCTCTCTCTCGTTTTCTTTTGTTCCATCAGGGCTATTCAGTTTTTTCTTTTTGTTCTGCGTTCTGCCAGTGCTATTCTCTCTCTTTTTTCTCTACTTTTAATCACAACTCAAACTGTTTCATTTTGTTTTATTTTTCTGCTGCAATTGCTACTCCCTCTCTTTCTTTCTCCCTTGCCATTGCCTCTAATTCAAACTGTTTCATTTGTAATTTGAATTCCAGCGAATTCTAAGGCAGACAATTTTTCTGGCAGTTTTAAATGCTGAGCTATCACTGCAATTATCTCCACCATACTCACCCCTTCAGATATAGTCAATTGCAGCTCATTTGCCAATTCCAAAAGCTTTGCTTTCACCACCTTTAGTAAACCACTCTGAGAGACTTCCACGCCCAGGAGAACGTTTGCCACTGAAAGAGCTGTTATTCCACAAGGCACTCCCTATTTCAAATAACTGAATGCAACGCCTGAAAAGAAACAACAGGATCTCAACACCCACTGTCGAATAGCTTTTAATCCCACAAGGACCCCCAATTTTGTTAAGGTACAGTTCAGAAACTCCAAAGTAAGTTATGAAGCCCAACTAGCCCCCAATAAATTTTCTATTTTGTAATTAGTGTGAGGATAAGGTTTTTCACTCCAGGTGTGATTCTACTGACACTTCAGGAAGCTTTTGTGCAAACAAGCTTTACTTAATAATACAATTTAATTATAACGAATGAATTAACTTAACTTTTATCAATTGAAATACTTAAACATGACAAAATATAATTCTGAACCGCCAACCTGTCTCTATTAGTTCCAATTCAAGAAACTCTCTTCACAATCAGTTAGCAACACTTAGGCTTACATGCTTGTACTTGAGTCCTTGAACCTCCAGAACACCTCTGGAGAGCGAGTAATCTATTTCTGCGAGCAGGTCCCAAACAGCAGTCTCCTGAGAGAGCAAGAGAGAGATATCCCTGCATCTTTCAGAACCTGGCAGTAACTGCCTGTTTTTCCCACTAAGCTTAGCTCTTCCCCTTCCACACATGACTCTGTCAACCTAATCAAAATCCTACTCTGAAACCCCAGGGGAAAAACCAAATAAACAAAAATACATTAACTCAGATTAAAACAAATACATCCCTAACTAAAATCAATCATTAACCTGCATTCTCAGCATGTGAGCTGCCTGTTTTGCAGACAAATTGGCACCATGCAAAACAGAGTTGAATTTTAAACACACCCCTCACAACAAACATGATATAATTGCATTTCTCAAAGGCACAGCATCATCGTAACATGATGTGGTTAAGAAGATGATAGCTGTATACATGCATGTTTTCTGATAAACTATGCTGGTGAAGCATTCCAGGTTACATGTAACTTAATCAGGGCCCAAAACCAAGGTTGTTAGTTGTCTAATGACTGTCCCTCCTGGGAGCTGAGTGCTTGGTAGTAAAGTGGACAAGGTAGGCAGGATCTCTTTAGTTCAGGTGGCTTCAGGAAAACATGCCCAACAATGGAGATTTGGAGCCAAGTCAAGTGCCTATGGCTGATTTAATAATCCAGTGTTGGAACCATATTACAGTACTCCAGGACATTGTTCATGCTTAATACAGCTTACTAAAGGAACCTAAAGGAACAGATCTTTAATGAAGGAATGGGATTCTGTCTCCTTGGCTCTGGAGCAAACAGTGGGATGCTCTCTAGTGTTTTCTGCGAGTAGACTGTGGAATTTTAGCTATATACCTAAGAACCCTCGAACCTTGGATCTGAAAACCTTTGCTTAAGATCTTTAGAGTTAGCTAAATGGGATACCTTCTTATCAGGAGACATTGTGCATTCCATATTAGATGTAGTGGGGAATTGTTTGGTGGTGGCCTGATTTTCTTAAAACTTAAAATTACTTAAAAATTAAAACTCGCAAAAGCAAGATCTCTGCTCAAGACGTAACTAAAATTTGAAAAACATGAGAAATCACACAAAACAAACAAAACATTAACCTGTGGCTGTTGGGAGGCCTTCAGATGGCCAAATAGCTCTGGGTCAGCGCTACAAGACCGTTCCAAAGATCTAAGGCACTGAGCCAAGGTACAGTCCAGTTATAACTTCTACTATCTAAGATACTCCTAATTAGCTTAGATTCAACTTCATTTCATATTAACATGTCAGTCCAAAACATGACAGATTTCTTCAGCCTATTGCGATGCTCTACTTGACAATGATATTTCATTTGTCTGTCTTAATACCGGATTTCTTCCCTCTGGCAAGACTCATTTCCTTGTTGCGATATAGCTAAGGACGCCTCTATCCTAATACCATTCCCATAGGCATATTGCCAAAACAATATACTGTCCCTTCTGGGCCCAAGAAAAAACATTTTCTATGTCTGGACAATAGACGCCTTATTATTTTGACACTTTATGTTTCAATAACTGTCCCGGAACTGAAACTATAATGTATATTCTGCTGGCTAATAGATTTTAGCTATTTAACTTTTGAACTTCTATCATCATTTCTGCAGCACTCGCATTTTGATTGAGGCAAACAAATAGAGAAACATAGAAAACTACAGCACAAAACAGGCCCTTCGGCCCACAAGTTGTGCCGAACATATCCCTACCTTTTAGGCCCACCTATAACCCTCCATCCTATTAAGTCCCATGTACTCATCCAGGAGTCTCTTAAAAGACCCTATTGAGTTTGCCTCCACCACCACTGACGGCAGCCGATTCCACTCGCCCACCACCCTCTGTGTGAAAAACTTCCCCCTAACATTTCCCCTGTACCTACACCCCAGCGCCTTAAACCTGTGTCCTCTCAAAGCAGCCATTTCCACCCTGGGAAAAAGCCTCTGAGAGTCCACCTGATCTATGCCTCGCAACATCTTGTATACCTCTATTAGGTCTCCTCTCATCCTACGTCTCTCCAAGGAGAAAAGACTGAGCTCCCTCAGCCTATCCTCATAAGGCATGCCACTCAATCCAGGCAACATTCTTGTAAATCGCCTCTGCACCCTTTCAATCTTTTCCACATCTTTCCTGTAATGAGGCGACCAGAACTGAGCACAGTACTCCAAGTGGGGTCTGACGAGGGTCTTATATAGCTGCATCATTATCCCCGGACTCCTAAACTCAATCCCTCGATTGATAAAGGCCAGCACACCATACGCCTTCTTAACCACCTTCTCCACCTGCGGGGCCGATTTCAGAGTCCTATGGACCCGGACCCCAAGGTCCTTCTGATCCTCTACAGTACTAAGAGTCTTTCCCTTTATATTGTACTCCTTCATCCCATTTGACCTGCCAAAATGGACCACTACGCATTTATCTGGGTTGAAGTCCATCTGCCACATCTCCGCCCAGTCTTGCATCCTATCTATGTCCCTCTGTAACTTCTGACATCCCTCCAGACTATCCACAACCCCACCAACCTTCGTGTCGTCGGCAAACTTACCAACCCATCCCTCCGCTTCCTCATCCAGTTCATTTATGAAAATGACAAACAGCAAGAGTCCCAGAACAGATCCCGAGGGCACACCACTGGTGACTGACCTCCATTTAGAAAAAGACCCATCTATACACACACTCTGCCTCCTTTGGGCAAGCCAGTTCTGGATCCACAGGGCAGCAGCCCTTTGGATCCCATGCCCTCTCACTTTTTCTAGAAGCCTTGCATGGGGGACCTTATTGAACGCCTTGCTAAAATCTATCTAAACCACATCTACCGCTTTCCCTCCGTCAATGTGTTTAGTCACATTTTCAAAGAACTCCTCCAGGCTCGTAAGGCACGATCTGCCTTTGACAAAGCCATGCTGAGTATTCTTGAGCATACTTAACCTCTCTAAATGCTCATAAATCTTGTCCCTCAGGATCTTCTCCATCAGCTTACCAACCGCTGAAGTTAGACTCACCGGTCGGTAATTTCCTGGGCTATCCCTATTCCCCTTCTTGAAAATAGGAACCACATCCGCAATCCTCCGGCACCTCTCCCGCAAAGATCATCACCAGACTCTCTGCAATCTCTTCCCTCGCCTCCCACAGTAACCTGGGGTACATCCCATCCGGACCCGGCGACTTCTCTATCTTGATGCCATTCAAAGATTCCAGCACAACCTCTTTGTTAAAGTCCACATACTCAATCCTGTCAGTCCACCGCAAGCCCACAGTACATCCACCCATGTCCTTCTCCTCTGTGAAAACCGAGGCAAAATACTCATTAAGCACCTCTGCCATTTCTACTGGTTCCGGACTGATTTTCCCGCCTTCACCTTTTATAGGCCCTATTCCTTCACGTCTCATCCTTTTACTCTTCACATATTTATAGAACGCCTTACGGTTTTCCTTAATTCTACTTGCCACGGCCTTCTCGTGACCCCTTCTGGCTCTCCTAATTTCCTCCTTTAGTCCCTTCCTACAAGCCGTATACTCATCTAGATCCCTATCTTCGCCAAGCTCTCTGAACCTTTTGTACGCTTTCCTTTTCTTCTCGACTAGGTCCCGCACAGCTTTCGTGCACCACGGTTCCTTTAACCTACCAACTCCTCCCTGTCTGCTCGGAACATTGTCCTGTAGAACCCTAGACAGACATTCCTTGAAAAACTGCCACCCCTCTTCAGTAGATTTCCCCGAGGACATTAATCCACAGTGGCACCGTGGTTAGCACTGCTGCCTCAAAGCGCCAGGGACCTGGGTTCAATTGCCGGCTTGGGTCACTGTCTGTGCGGAGTCTGCATCTTCTCCCCGTGTCTGCATGGGTTTCCTCCGGGTGCTCCGGTTTCCTCCCAAAGATGGGCAGGTTAGGTGAATTGGCCATGCTAAATTCTCTCTGTGTACCCGAACAGTGCAGCAACTAGGGGATTTTCACAGTAACTTCATTGCAAGTGTGAATGTAAGCTTACTGGTGACTAATAAATAAACTTTAGGGCGGCACAGTAGCACAGTGGTTAGCACTGCTGCTTCACAGCTCCAGGGACCTGGGTTCGATTCCCGGCTCGGGTCACTGCCTGTGTGGAGTTTGCGCATTCTCCTCGTGCCTGCGTGGGTTTCCTCCGGGTGCTCCGGTTTCCTCCCACAGTCCAAAGATGTGCGGGTTAGGTTGATTGGCCATTGTAAAATTGCCCCTTAGTGTCCTGAAGTTTGTAGATTAGAGGGATTAGCGGGTAAAAATATGTAGGGATATGGGGGTAGGGCCTGGGTGGGATTGTGGTTGGTGCAGACTCGATGGGCCGAATGGCCTCTTCCTGCACTGTAGGGTTTCTATAATTTCTATGATGATCTCCTTCCAATTTACTCCTCTAATTTGCTGCCTTATGTCTTCATGTAAGGGACTGAGGAAAATTTGTGGGGATGACATTTACCAGTGTTCTTTGTCCCTTGTGAGTTTCAGTGTCCTGTTTGCCGGGCGGGTGCTGTGAACAGGATGCTGTTGGTTGAGTGATGTGGGCTGGGCCAATGGGATTGCTCTGGGGCGGGAGGAAAAAAAGGCGCCAGGAAGTGAAGCAGCTGCAGAGCTGAAGAGGGAGTGTGGAGAGAGAGAGCTTTTTCCAGGCAGTGAGAATTCGGTTTGGAGTGAGAGGCAGCCAGGCGTTCCCCTGCCTGTTCTTTTCATTACTGCCGAGGAGGACAGCCTTCAGCGCACTCGACCTACTTTGCTGCACGGATAGGTCGCGGCACCTCTGCCTCCTGCGGCATCATCTTCCACACGTGTGTCTCTTCTGGACTGTGTGTGTGTGTCGTAAGTAACTGGTGGGGACTATACAATCCAACTGGAACAGTATCTACAAATGTGTTACTGAGGATGAGTTTCCCCACGTGTGCACCAACGGATGGGCCCCAACAGTTATAGATCAGAGCTCACTGTTTTATGTCTGTTAATTACATTTGTTATTAAATTTATTTTTGATATTCCGATTACAGTACTGACATTTATGGGTAAACAGGGAATTAGCCAAATCAACATCAACCGCTAGGAATTCGGGATCCTGTTGATTGAATATTTAAATAGTAGCCCCATATAGTGGTCAGCAGGGGGTTACATTCATATTTCCCCTTACTCCATATAAACGCTTTCCTAGCTTGCCTGATCCTCTCTTTTTCCAATGCAAGCATAAAGGAGATAGAGTTATGATCGCTATCCCAAGATGCCCTCCCACTGAGAGATCTGACACCTGTCCAGGCTCATTGGTCAGTATCAGATCAAGTACAGCCTCTCCTCTTGTAGGCTTGTCCACATGCTGTGTCAGGAAACCCTCCTGAATACACCTAACGAACTTCTCCCCATCCAATCCCCTTACCCTAGGGATATTCCAATCTATGTTTGGGAAATTAAAGTCTCCCATCACAACTCTGCTATTATTGCAACTCTCCAGGATCTGTTTCCCTATCTGCTCCTCCACCTCCCTGTCACTATTGGGCAGCCTATAGAAAACTCCCAGCAAAGTGATCGACCCCTTCCCACTCTGAACTTCCACCCACAGAGACTCTGTAGACAATCCCTCCACAGCATACACCTTCTCTACAGCTGTGACACTATTCCTGATCAGCAGTGCCACTCCACCCCCTCTCTTGCCTCCCTGTCCTTCCTGAAACATCTGAATCCCGGCACCTGTAGTATCCAGTCCTGTCCCTGAGACATCCAAGTCTCCGTAATGGCCACCACATCACACTTCCAGGCATCGATCTACGCTCTGAGCTCATCCCCTTTATTCACTATACTCCTGGCATTAAAGTAAAGACATCTCAATCCTTTGGTCTGAGCTCTCCCCTTCTCTATCCCCCGTCCATCCTCCCTCTTGCACCATCTATAACCCTTCTCTGTTTGCGAGCTAACTTCCTCGCTCCCAATCACCTCGTCTTGATCCCCTCCCCCCAACCTATCTAGTTTAAACTCTCCCCAGTAGCCTTAGACAACCTTCCTGCCAGGATATTGGTCCCCCTGGGGTTCAAGTGCCACCCGTTTTTTTGTGTACAGGTCACACCTGCCCCTAAAGAGGTCCCAATGGTCCAGGAACCTGAATCCCTGCCCCCTGCACCAGTCCCTCAGCCACACATTCAACCTCCACCTCACTCCATTCCTGCCCTCACCCTCCCGTGGTACAGGCAGCAATCCTGAGATTACTACCTTTGCTTTCCTCCTTCTCAGCTGTCTCCCTAATTCCCTATACTCTCTTTTCATGACCCCTTCCCTCTTCCTCCCCACATCAGCGGTACCAATATGTACCGCTACCTCTGGCTCCTCTCCCTCCCCCCTCAGGATTTCTGTGAGTCGACCAGCGACATCCTGGATCCCGGCCCAAGGGAGGCAGACCACCATTCGAGACTCCCGCCTGCCTCCGCAAAAACGCCTGTCTGACCCCCTTACTGTCGAGTCCCCGATTAACACTGCCTTCCTCCTCTTTTCCTTAGCCCTCTGAGTTACAGGGCCGGACTCCACTCCGGAGACACTGCCACTGCTGCTTCCCCCAGGCGGGCTGTCCCCCCCAACAGTACTCAGGCAGGAGTACTTGTTGTGTAGGGGCACATCCACCGGGGTGCTCTCAATCACCCGAGCTTTACCCTTCCTGGCCGTCACCCACTTGGCCTCCACCCATGGCCCTGGTGTGACCACCTGATGATAGCTCTTGTCTATCACCTCCTCATTCTCCCTTAACAGCCTAAGATCCTCGAGCTGCAGTTCCAGCTCCTTAACACGGCCCCTCAGGAACCGCAGCTCGACACACCCCTCACAGATGTGGATGTCCGGGAGGCCAGGTGCCTCCAGGACCTCCCACATCCTACACTGGGAACGACATTAAAAATTCATACTTAATATGTTAAAATACATTACTTAATATTTAAATATTGATACTTAATAAAAATCATATCTCATTTATTTTAATTCTGTTATTGCATTCACATATGAGCAAATTGTTAACATTATCTTGTTTGGTAAAAATCGTCTTAACCGTTTCCCTCCAAGATATCACTAAAAACTAAAAATCTACTTGTGGATCAGCTAGTCGACTCAAAACCCGCTTCTACATTGGGTAAAAGTAAATTCCACTGGATTGCTCAGTTGCTTGGTGTAGAAACATTTTCAGAGACTTTGTATTAAGCTGGCTTTCAGGTGGAGGATTTCCTCTTTTAATTATGGCTCAGCTAACACGAAGACTTGCGGAGACAAGTATTCTGGTGAAAGATGTTTTATTTTCTAAGCTTGGCCAACGTACGAGGGAGAGAGATTCAGGGCAGTTTCAAATCTACTGTGAAATTACATCACACTCAGTATTACAATTGTACAATTTTCAAAAGTCATTTACCCACCCCTTGCTCACCCCAGCTGGGTATGAGCCACTAATTATTAGTATAGATTATTTATCTTGGCCAATAACATTTACCCTCTGACAGCATGGGACTACATGATCAGTTTGTGGATTTTGAAACTGTTTCTCACAAGTTACCCGACACTCTTCAGACCTTTTTATCTGGAGTAATGTGTATCCCATTCATTAGAATTGTCTGGGTCCCCTGGTGTATCCTTGGTTCGTGAATATCCTATTCATTAGGACTGTCTAGAGACACTGATTAAGAGCTGCTCTTCCCTTCGCTCAGTAGCTGCATTGTCCCAAGGAATGTAGTTATTTTACTTGACTATGTCCCATCGTGCCTTAGATCATTGTGTCATTAGCCGAGGTATATGCTTTTAATACAGAATATGTTTTCAAAAATACTTTTGTGAATTCTTTAACAGTGGTTACATGTGCCCCTATGCATACAGTATTTTTTTAGGCACTTTGTAACTTCTCTATACTCTATTCACTCTGATCTAATCTACCCTGATCTATTAATCTCGTTATTCTAAATTCCCTATTACACTTGGTTCTGAGCCTCTGAACATCATGAGGTTTGCAGGCATATGTCAGTCACGCAGATGAGTTACACAAAAAGATCATAATGACAGGGAGGACGAGAACCTGGATGCAAGTCTTGATATGTGCTAATGTACTTTCATGAAGGCAGTTAATATGATGAAATTTTGTGTAAATGTAGGAAGGACATCATATCGTCTATACATGAGGGTTATCACCTGGGGATCTGTAGGTCTGCCAAAATAAAATGGATTCATGTGATAATAGACCAGGCAGTTACATTATTAACCAAGGATGCATTCAATGTCAGTTAATCAGAGCTGGAGCCTCTGTGTTCGCACATGCTTTGAAGTGCAGAGGGAGGGGAAACTATCAGGCGAGTCAGCAGTGGTGGCTAGTGTGCACTCAGGGTGATAGTTAAGGAAGCCTTGGCCTAGTGTTGGATGGCTATAGCTACACAAAGTCCCAAAATTTGAGAAAATGTTCATCTTTGCAATCAATGTATATTTGTGCTGGTTGAGCACAAAAACATTGGTCAAGTGTTAAATTGCATCAGACTAGATTATCAATGCAGATATTGTGTGTGTACATTATGATTTTGTAATTTGCAAATTTACAAGAGTGGGAAAGCTGCAACTGAGTTACGATCTGCTGTGTCTCCACATCATTAAGAATTAGGACAGTGTCCAGTACCATATTTATTTTGGTGCTGAACAGGCGCTGGAGTGTGGCGATGAGGGGAATTTCACAGTAACTTCATTGCAGTGTTAATGTAAGCCTTACTTGTGACTAATAAACTTTTACTTTGAGCATTTTTTATTATGCATATTTTGAATAATGTCAAAGGAAAGGCTAGAGGGTCACAGTCAAGTTGTAAGTTTAAAAAAAAGTAACTAATTTTAGTCATGTTACCACCTTTTATAAAATAAATTGTTGAGTTACACGAGTCATGAAATTTTTATATCGTGGGCAGAGTGCTCAGAAGCAGAAAGGGTGAGAACCCCTGCAATGCACTATATCAGAGTCATTCAACAAATTATTTGAGAAAAGGGAAATGAAGCTCTGAAAGTAGAATTGAAAGTGGATGTTGGAATCTATTGGGAAAATCATGGCATCTGTGGTCTAATTGGATAATTTGAAAGTTGTACAGTTCTAAATTATATCGATAGCCAGTTCCTTTGGGTAAAATAAAATGAGGAAAAATCTAAGTTTTTATTTTGCAGGGAGTTAAAAGTACATATTTAATTATCCTTGCAAAAGATGTCTAGAATGCATTATATATATCTCTAATCCATGATCTGAACTATGAGAAATAAATAGAAAAGGCTGAACATAGCATTTGAAAGGTTAATATTTGAGTGAGAATTCGCCACCAACAAACATGCAGACTTTAAGATGATCTTGTGTATGTTACATAAATGTGGTACTGCCCTGCTGCTATTTCTGTCCTGTTGCACCATGGTGATGATAAAACATCTGTGTTCCTTCAAAAGCTAAGTATAAGGCTCAGCATTTGTTTCCATCGTTTCATTACTGCAATACATCCGTTCATATAAAAGGTTTCCTGCTTATAAACACTGACTATTTTGCATAATGCTTTTTTTTCTTGTTGTAATTGGAATTGAATTTCCATTTAAGACATAAGAAAATAGGAGCTGGAATAGACCACTTCGGCTCTTGAGCCTGCTCTGCCATTCAGTAAGATCATGGCTGATGTGATTGTGACCTGAACTCCTCTTTCCTGCTGACCTCATAACCTTTAGCTCCCTTGTCAATCAAAAATCTGTCTAGTTCAACCTTGACTGTATTCAATGATCTAACTTCCACTGCTCACTGGAGAAGAGAATTCCAAATACTGTCAACCTTCTGAGAGAATTCATCCTCATCTCCACCTTAAATGGAAGACCTGTTATTTTGAAACTCTATCCCTGTAGTTCTAGATTCTCCCAAGAGGGCAAATAGCCTCTTAGCATCTATCTTGTCAAGCCCCCCTTAGGAATTGTCCTTTAGAAGGTAGTGGTGATGCCTTCTTGAGCTGCTGCAGTTCATCTTCCATGTTTCAATAAGCTCACCTTTCATTCTTTAAAACTCCAATACATATGGGCCACACCTGTGCAAGCTTTCCTGATAAATCAATTCCCAGATCCCAAGAATTACTCATGTGAATTTTTGTAAGTGGCTTCCAATGCAAGTATATCCTTCTTTAAGTAAGGTGACCAAGTATTCTGAATACTTCCTTTCCCACCTGCACATTTGACTTCCCAAGTTCTCTTCCCTTTCTTCCTGAAGGTGCTGAAACTTGTTTGGTATAGTCCATTGGCACTTGCAGCTTTCCCAAGTAAATTGCAAATTGCTGTTCTTCATGTGTGAATCTGGATTTGAGTTCGCTGCCTATTTGACTCTGAAAAATCGCACAGCTGCATGCAATTCTTTCCCTACTTTGGAATGTTGAGACTAATTATAACAGACAGACTGGTCCAGAGATATGCTAACTTTGCATAGATGGAAGATCTGACTTGGGAATCTTCTGGAATTCCATGTGGCAATGCCTTTGTGCACTAAGCCCTCAGAACAACCTTGCAAGTGCAGTGGGAGAAGTCGCAGTTCTCATTAAATTTTGTCTTATCATTCATTGATACTTGAAAATTATTATAGGCTATTTAGACTAGGATCCAACACTGGTAACAAGATGTGATGAAGGCCATTACAGAATTGCACTCTTTTAACAGAAAACTCCACATATTGTACTGTAAATAAATCAAGTACACAGCTTCGGTTGTATTCTATCAATGTAACGATGGAACTATACATAAGTCAGCAAATGCCTAGAGTGCAAGAGTTTTTGATATGTCAGTCCATTAGTCAACTTGCCAAATATCAATCAGCCAGCATTTTGGGAGCAGTATCTGTATGACCTATTCCCCTTTCCCCTCTGTGACATTCCTCCACTGTCCTGCTCCTTCTGGAGTCTAAACTATATCATGAGTGACATTGAGGAGATAGAGGAGACCAGGTTCAGTCCATTATTACATGGACTTGGGTAAGTGTGGGATAGGAGGGCGATACAATAGTTGGTAAGGGAGGGAGATGGGTGGGAGCAGTACCTTAGAGTGGGGGAGGAATGAGAATGCTTGTTTTAACTTAGTAAAATTCATCTATGGGATGTAGGTGTCGCTGGCTTGGCCAACATTTATTGTCCATCCCTAATTGTCCTTGAACTGTGTGGCCATTTCAGAGTCAACCACATTCAACCAACAACACTCAAGAAGCTCAACACCATCCAGGACAAAGCTGCCCGCTTGATTGCTACTCCTTCCACAAACATTCAATCCCACCACCACTGACAAGCAGAGGCAACAGTATGTACCATTCACAAGATGTACTGCATAAACTCACCGAATTTCCTTAGGCAGCACCTTTTAAACCCACAACCATGGTCATTTAGAAGGACAAGGGCAGCAGATACCTGTGAACATCACCACCTGGAGGTTCCCCGCCAAGTCATCCTGACTTGGAAATATATTGCCATTCCTTCAATGTCACTGGGTCAAAATCTTAGAATTTCTTCCCAAACAGCCCTGTGGGTGTACTTACACCTCAGGGATTGCAACGGTTCAAGAAGACAGTTCACCAGTACCTTCTCAAGAGTAACTAGTGATGAGCAATAAATGTTGACCTAGCCAGCAATGCCCACATCCCCTAAAAGAATTGAAAAACAAATTGCTATGGATCTGGTGTCACATTGGTAAGGCCTATTCTATTCTATTTACATGTAGGCCAGACCAGGTAAAGATGGCAGATTTTCTTCCTTAAAGGACATTAGTGAACCAGATGGGTTTTTATGACAATCAACAATGGTTTCATAGTCATCATTAAACTTATTAATTCCAACTTTTATTGGATTCAAATCTGCCATGGTGGAATTATCCAGAGCATTACTCCTGGTCTCTGGGTTACTAGTCCAGTGACAATACCACTGTACCACAATCTACCATGTTGGAGAATAGGACAGGAGTGTACCAGCATTAACTGGTAAATGGGTAAATGTGTCAGTATGAATTTAGGGAAGGAAGAGGGGATGAGGAACACAAGTCTGAACTTGAATTCAAGTTGGTGTGGGAGGTGAGCCAGTATGAACTAGGGTGGATATAACTTTTAGGGAAGTAATGATCTGTTGAAAATCTAATCTGATTTTCTAAAAGATTAAAATATATTAATTTTGAAGTATGGAAGTGTTTAACATTAACTAGCACACCATTTTAACTGTAAAAGCTTGCAACATTTTCCAGAGTGTTTAGGTATGGGAGAAAAAGGTTGAGATTATTAATTGATTTATGAAAGTTTCTCAATGTTGGAATGAAAGTATTTATTATTATGAGTTGTGAAATTATTTGATTGGTTCTGTGTAATGCAGAACTTTTCACGCAGATGATGTCCCACACCATTGTCTGGCATATCGTCACAAGCTAATCTTTAAGAACTACATGTCACAGTAAAACACATTAGACTAAAAAATAAAAGCTAACTTTAATTTTTTTGAATACAAAGGAACAAAGAACAGTATAGCACAGGAACAGGCCCTTTGGCCCACTAAGCCTGCGCCCATCACGTTGTCCAATCTAGACCTGTATCCCTCTATTCCCCACCTGTTCATGTGTCGATCCAGATAAGTCTTAAATGTAGCTAACGTGTCTGCCTCAACCACCTCACTTGGCAGTGCATGCCAGGCCCCCACCACCTTCTGTGTAAAAAAAAACTTGCTCTGCACATCTTTACTGAACCCTTCCTCCTCTTACCTTGAACTTGTGCCCCTTTGTAATTGTCATTTCTCCCCTGGGAAAAAGCTTCAACTGTTCACCTTAACTATGCCCCTCATGATTTTATAAACTTCTTTCAGGTTGCCCCTCAGTCTCTGCCTTTCCAGAGAGAACAATCCCAGTTTATTCAATCTCTCCTCATAGCTAATACCCTCCATACCAGGCAGCATACTAGTAAACCTTTTCTGTACTCCCTCCAAAGCCTCCACGTCCTTCTGGTAGTGTAGTGACCAGAATTGAACACACTATTCCAAATGTGGCCTAACCAACATTTTATATAACTAACTTAATTTGCCAACTTTTAGATTCCATGCCCCGGCCGATGAAGGCAAGCATCCCATATGCTTTCTTCACCACCTTTTCCACTTGTGCTGCCATTTTTAATGATCTGTGGACCTGTACTCCCAGATCTCTGTGTGTCTGTGCTCCTGATGGTTCTGCCATTTATTTTATAGCTCCCACCTGAATTGGATCTACCAAAATGCATCACGTCGCATTTGTCATGATTAAATTCCATCTGCTATTTCTCCGCCCAATTTTCTAGTCTATTTATATCCTGCTGTATTCTCTGACAATCTTCATCACGATCCGCAACTCCAGCAATCTTAGTATCATAGAAACCCTACAGCACAGAAAGAGGCCATTCGGCCCATCGAGTCTGCACCGACCACAATCCCACCCAGGCCCTTCCCCCATATCCCTACATATTTACCCACTAATCCCTCTAACCTACGCATCTCAGGACACTAAGGGCAATTTTTAGCATGGCCAATCAACCTAACCCGCACATCTTTGGACTGTGGGAGGAAACCGGAGCACCCGGAGGAAACCCACGCGGACACGGGGAGAATGTGCAAACTCCACACAGACAGTGACCCAAGCTGGGAATTGAACCCAGGTCCCTGGAGCTGTGAAGCAGCAGTGCTAACCACTGTGCCACCGTGCCGCCCAGTATCATCTGCAAACTTACTAATCAGACCAGCTACATTTTCTTCCAAGTCATTTATATATATATATATATATATATATATATAATATATATATATATATATATATATATATTACAAACAACAAAGGTCCCAGCACTGATCCCTGTGGAACACCACTAGTTACAGACCTCCATTCAGAAAAACACCCTTCCACCACTATCCTGTCCTCTATGGCCAAGCCAGCTCTGAATCCATCTAGCCAGTTCACCCTTGATCTCATGTGATTTAACCTTTTACACCAGCCTGCCATAGGGACCTTGTCAAATGCTTTACTAAAGCCGATGTAGACAATATCCCAACGGCCCTTCCCTCGTCAATCATTTTGGTCACCTCCTCAAAACATTCAATCATATTAGTGAGACATGACCTCCCGCGTACAAAATCATTCTGTCTGTCGCTAATAAGGCCATTCAATTTCAAATCTGTATAGATCCTATCTCTCAGAATCTTCTCCAACAATTTCACTATCACTGACATCAAGCTCACTAGCCTATAACTACCTGTGATAAATACTTATCACAGTCTGAAAAATCTATTTTAATCTAATGAACAGGAGGGAATCTTGATTTGGCCCCCACTGAGCACAGGCTCGCTGTACAAAATAGCATAGAAAGGCAGGTCTGAACTAGGGTGGGCAGGGTAGCATGACTTGTAACTTTTAGGCAAGTGATGATCTGTTGAAAATCCACTCTACCAGTTTGATTTTCTGTCAGATTAAAATAGAGTAATTTTGAAGTATAGAATTATTTAACATTAACTAGAAAGCACCATTTTAAATGTAAAAGCTTGCAACATTTTCAAGAGTGTTTAGGAATGGGAGAAAAAGGTTGGGATTATTGATTGATTTATGAAAGCTTCTCAATGTTGAAATGAAAGTATTTATTATCATGAGGTGTGAAATTATTTGGTTGTCCTGAGTAATTCAGAACTTTTCACACAGATGATGTCCCACACCATTGCCTAGCATATTGCCACATAAGCTATATAAGATTTAAAAACAAGGACTGGAATTTTGAAATTGAAGCATTGCTGGACAGCGGGCACAGAACTGATGGGCACATGGGACTTGATGTGAGTTAGGACATGGGCAGCTGGATTTTGGATGAGCTCGTGTTTCTAGACGGTGGAAGATGGAAACCAGCAGGAAAACATTGGAATAGTCAAGTGTGGAGGAAACAAAGTCATGGAGGAGGGCTTCAGCAGCAACTGAACTTAGGCAGGATCAGAGATTGGCAAGATTACAGAGGGGGAAGTTGATGGTTCTAGTGATAAAGCAAGCGGATACAAGCATACAAGTCCCTCTTCATCTACCCTACTAGTTATATCACAAAGTATTAAAATTTATCAAACATGATTTCTCTTTCATAAAATCATGTTGACTCTAAGTGCATTTTCAAAACTTTACAATCGATCCCAGCATTTTCCTGAAGATTGATGTGAGGCAAACAGGGCTGTAGTTAGTTCCCTGTTTTCTCTCTCCTTCCTTTCTTGAATAGGAATGTTACATTTGCTGGGATTTGGGGAATTCTGGAAAATCATAACTAGTGCATCCACTCTCTTGCAGGTACCTTGTTCAGTACCCTAGGATGGAGGCCATCAGATCCCTAAGTTTCTGCAGTACTTCTTTTCATATTAATTACTTTGGGTTCCTCATTCTTGGTCGCACATTTATTACCCTTGATTTCTGGTATGTAATTTGAATTGTCTACTGCAAAGTCAATACACAACATTTATTCAACACTCCTGTCATTTCTTTATTTCCCATGACAGTTTGTCCTGTCTCTGCGATTTACTGAGTTATTCTCATCTTTTATATACTTGTAAAAGCTCTTGAAATGTGTTCCTATAATCTTGCTAATTTGTTACTCTATTTTTGCCTCATCATCAATGTTTTGTTGCTCTTTGCTAGTTTCTAAAGTATTTCCAATTCTTAGGCTTACTAGTTTGTAAGCCTCTTCTTTTAATCTAATACTCTCCTTAACTTCCCTAATGGATAGATCTTTCTTGCTAGTGAATGTATTTTTGTTGAAAAAAATACATTCTGTTGCAGGTTTGGTCTTGTGTTCATGAGGACCAAATCGAAAGAATAGCAAGTCTTAAAGGGAAGAACAATTTGTATGACATGAGTAAAGGATTGGCAAGTGGAATCTGGTAGAGGTGCTGCCATGGCGAATTCATCAAGGAACAGTTAAATGCCAAACTTTTGTTTAAATTTAAGCCAGACACGGCATTGCCACAGGAAATGACTATCCCACAAGCTTTTAATTAATTGTAAAAGGCACAATTGCCATTGCAATTGTTGTTTCTATTGGCAAAGGACAGGGCCCTGCGTGTTAATGTATGTAGCTTCGAGCCCAACTGATGATAAATTGGTTGTCAGCGTAATTAGCATCATTGTGATTGTTTAGTATATGTTGTCCAATCCTGAGTGTGCCAACCTGGTGAAACTACAACACACGTTTCCATGCAGTTTAAACATCAGAACAGCATGCTACAGACTGAGCTCAGGGATTCCGTAACCAATGGGATCAAATCAAAGCTCTGCAATTTTGCCACATTTATTTGTAAATGGTGGTGAACAATTCAACAGCTATCCATAGGAAGAACTTCCATGAAGACCGCTATCCCCATCCTCATTGATGGCTGAGTCCGGCACGAGAGTATGAATGAGAAGGCCAGATGTTCGGAGTTGATGGTTAATCAAGAGTTCTCACTTCTGATTTCAATTTCTAAATGGTACCCCACCCACCACCTTATACATTTACTCCCTCCACCACCAGTGCACTATGTCTGCAGTGTGTATTATCCACAACTTGTCAAGGCTTCAACAGCATCTTCTAAATCCACAACCTCTAACATCTAGAAGGACAGGGGAAGCAGGTGGATGGAAACACCACCATCTAGAAATTCTGCTCCCAAATTGCATATCTTCTCGATCTCAAAATACATTGAATCATCTATGATAGATCAGAATCTTGGAACTCCTTCCAGAATAGCACAGGAAAGTACCTTCACCACATGGATTGCAGCAATTCAAGAAACATCTCCAGGGCAATTAGGGGTGGGCAATTAATCATGGCATTGTCGGCAACACTCATATTCTATGAATGAATGCTAAAAAAATCTTAGTTGTGTTAATAAATTTTTTATTGGGTGATTACTTGTTATTATTGCTGCTCAAGTTTTACGCATGTGTCTTTCCACTAATTCTGTCCATGTAATTACATGTAGAGTGAGGAGCACACTTCTAAATCTTCTCATTGTCACTGATACTTAAACAAGAGTTCTCACTTCTGATTTCAATTTCTTAACACGTACTGCATTTTAAGTGGTTTGATTGAATTGGGTGTAGCTCTGATTCTGCGGTTGAATAACACTTACTGTACAGCTTGCACATGGGCGAGGTAACAAGAGGATTAGTTCATGCAGCATGAATCAATGCCTTTAGGGGATGGACAGGGAGATTATTGAAAAGTAATATGGCCTCGCTGAGCTGATAAAATATAAAAACTGTAATAATGCAATCATCAGTCGGTGTATAACACAGGTTGAAATTTTTAAAAAGGAACTATTGGAGTCTGTAAATAATAAATGAAAGTTGAAGTTCAGTTGGAGCAGAGGAATGTTTGCACGGAAAGTGTAGCTGTTGCCAATTGGCCTTATTGTTCAGATAGCCAGGAAAGGAAACCACAGATTGCCTCCTACCCCATTAACTCCAGAATAAGGAAACTGCCACCACATATATTCTGCATAGAAACTACTGCCCTAAACACCCAACTTGGCTGCGATCTCACGCAATGGATGTCACCCAAAACACCCAACTGTGGTTCTCAGCAGTGAACTCAAGAACAATAACTTACAAATCATATTTGATTTTATTATGATTCTTTCAGACACCATTAACGTAAAAGAACCAAACTTCACAAGCAAACTTAAAGGAAAAACCCGATTGACAAAATTTCACACTTCAAAACTTTTACTGTAACGATCAATCAGCATAAATTAAACCTGAATTAACAGGCACAGTGCAGTCAATTATAGACTATACATGTTAAAGCTAAGACAAATCTCGCAAATTTACTAGACAGTGCACTTAGCATATATGTCATCAGCCTCTGCTCCAAAGTCTTTTAAAACACCATCTTTCTCATCAAGAATTCCAGCTCCTCCACCTTCCAGGATTTAGCCTGATTCCCAGCTGTCAGCAGCACACAACCTACTTGGGTCCTGCAGGTGCAGTCTTTATCAAATGGCATATATCTGCAAAACTACCACAACTCTGCTTAGTGTAAACCCCTTAATAATATCTTCAAATAACAGAAATAGCTGTTGTTCCCAGCTCCTGGATACAGCCTCTGTCTTCAACCTGCCTGTGCAGCACAACTGGGATTGTCATCTGAGCTCGGGTTGTTCTGTGCCCTTTCATCTGTTTGCCACCCCAGAAGTTTTGGCTTGCAATCTCTGTTCCACATGTAATTTCCCTAGAAATTGTAAGGTTCAGTCTCCCCTTTCAGTTAGGATCTGTCTCAAAAATACAAGCTTTGTAACCACAGATTCTATCACATGGTATCAAAATATCTTCACAGGAGTGTCATAAAACAAAATAAGATACCAAGCCCATAAGGACATATTAAACAGATGATCAATTGGTTGATCAAAAGGTTGGGTTTAAGGAGTCATAAAGGAGGAAAGGAAAGTGGGGAGGTATTTCAAAGCTTGGAGCTTAGGCAACTATAGGTAAAACCACCAATGGTGGAGTAATTAGAATCTGAATTCCTCAAGGGGCCAGAATCAGATGAGCTCATATATATCTGAGTTGGAGGAGATTATAGAGATGGGGAGGGTTGAATCCATGCAGCGGTTTGAAAACAAGGAGCATTTTAAAATTAAACCATTGCTTGATGGAGAGCCAATGTAGGTCAGTGAGTATATTTATTTATTCATGGCTGTTCTTTTAATTTATTGGCTTGTTAGTGTGCTCTCCTGCTGCCTTAAATTATTTGTTGCTGACCTGTTCTATGAACTTAATATCTGCTGTTTTTCAAAATCACTTTTTGATTCTCTAGAATTTTCTATTACATTTTCAAGTGTAGGATTATCCAACCAAAATAATTTTGCTTGAATAATAGAATTTGTTAGTCTCTATTCCCAAGGATTTTAATTTTCCACCACTGCAAACTGGAACTAGTATACTATACCATAGGTGATGTCAGACCTTTCATTCAGTGTGATTAATTGACAGCTTCATTGACCGTTTCCTGACCACCGCATATTCCTGCAACACAAATCTGTGATTCAAGCATGCGTTTAAAACATGAAATTGAATTGCCCCTAGGAAATAAATCGTGCTGCTGCTATGTTTTCACCTTCAGAATGACGTCAGGACTCATGAATGCCAGCAGCTCTCGTGAGTTATGGGCCTTTCCCATCAGTGGGAGAATCTTAGTAATGCAGCACTACTACTGCAATTTCCTGTCCCGCAAAGGGAGAAAGATACTGATTGTGAATTGAATGATGCAGATGTAGAACTTCTGCCTGCATATAGATTTACAGCTACAGAATTTACAGCTACAGCACTGGTGCTTCAATGTGAGTTGAACCTTAGTGGCACACTTGCATATTCTGCCTGTAGCGGATCACAGAAATTTGCTGATCCTCTTTCAACATATGTCTGAAGATCGTAAATGGAGACAAAAGACATTATAGATGTTTTTAAAATGTAAGATGCAGTTTTTTTAATCAAGAAGCCAGCTTGCGACACAAATGACTTGATTTGTGAGTAGATAATTTGGGGAAATTTTAAATTGTTTTACATTTTATTTGCAGTGTGTTGGCTCTGAGGTTGAAGTGCATTGTGTTCATCTGCATGCAGTATCAATCTAAGTTTAAGAATTTATCTGTATTAAATTACTCTGCTTGAAGTTAAATGATCCATTATCAGAATTGTTGGAAGACATTTTTGTTTTTGTCAAATTGAGATGTGTGTGAATGAGTAGAAATGTTACATGTGCATTTGAAGTACTTGAGGTTTGGGTTTAGGCATAGCTAGACAGTTCAGTGGGACTTTGATGCTGTTTTTTATCGATATACTTGTCTGATGCAAAATATTGGGGAATAATTTGTTCAGCAATGTTAATATCACTCCCCTTTATGAGCACATGAAGTCATGCGACCTGTTTCACCCTTTAAACACTTTGAAGTGCAGGAGCATAAATTATGTTACTGGACTTGTAATCTGAGGCCGAGACTAGTGCTTTAGAGACATGAGTTAAAATCCCATAATGTCAGCTGGAAAATTTAAATTTGGTTAATTAAAATCTGTAATAAGTTGGCATTAGTAATGGAAACAATTAGACTACAGGATTTCTGTGTCACTGATCAGGGCTCTCAGCTGGAGTGGTGGTAGGATTGCTAAAATTGTATACATAGGTATATGTTTATATACTTAGATATATGTTGAACTAAGGGATTTTGGGTCTTGGACTGTAGAGAAAAAGTCAGAAATATATCCAGGTTTCTGAGGAAGATGCAAATAAGCTGTGAAAGGATATGGATGAAGTTAAGTGATTGGGAAAGAAGGTGGCAGGTAAAGTACAATGTGGAAAAGTGTGAAATTATCCACTTCTGTAGGAATGATGCATGATGAAATGATGAAAAGTCTGAATACTTATTAATAAATAATTAATAGTAAGGGCGGCACAGTGGTTAGCACTGCTGCTTCACAGCTCCAGGGACCTGGGTTCGATTCCCGGCTTGGGTCACTGTCTGTGTGGAGTTTGCAC
The DNA here is from genome assembly GCF_964213995.1 of Mustelus asterias. Lineage (NCBI taxonomy): Eukaryota > Metazoa > Chordata > Chondrichthyes > Carcharhiniformes > Triakidae > Mustelus > Mustelus asterias. The sequence goes on from NC_135809.1 coordinate 93,521,566, forward strand.
ATTCTCCTCGTGTTTGCATGGGTTTCCTCTGGGTGCTCCAGTTTCCTCCCACAGTCCAAAGATGTGCAGGTTAGGTTGATTGGCCATGCTAAAAATTGCCCCTTCGAGTCCTGAGATGCGTAGGGTAGAGGGATTAGCGGGTAAATATGTAGGGATATATGGGGGTAGGGCCTGGGTGGGATTGTGGTTGGTGCAGACTCGATGGGCCAAATGGCCTCTTTCTGCACTGTAGGGTTTCTATGATTCTAAGTGAGAGACTAATACATTGACATTGGGAGGGTTGTCTGTATGCTGGACCTCCTAGAGCTGTACTGCTTGTTTTTGGAAGCCACATTGCTTCATTCTCTTAAATTCCATTTATTGCCTCCTTCCCTAACTGTAAATAAAATTATGGAGATCTGACTGGTGAAGGCTGTTTGTTAAAGTTAAAGAAGAAAGCACAGATGGAATTTCTCTCTCTGATTGCTATTTTGATTCACAAAACTAAATTATATAATCTGATATCTTGTTTCAATTATACAACCTGGGTGTGATGGGTTAATATTATGTAATTTTACTTTTGTGATCTGTTATTGGAATGGTTCGATAGTCTCCCCTGTGGTTGGATAGAAAGAGGACTTTGTGAAGTCGGTATGTGTAGTCCCAATCCAGTTCCTAGTGGGTGTGGATCATTGCATAGAGCTGACTTGAGCCTCACCCAATGATCCAGCTCTTTTTTAATATGATGTGGAGATGCCGGTGTTGGACTAGGGTGGGCACAGTAAGAAGTCTCTCAACACCAGGTTAAAGTCCAACAGGTTTATTTGATAGCACGAACTTTCGGAGCACTGCTCCTTCATCAGGTGAGACCTCACCTGATGAAGGAGCAGTGCTCTGAAAGCTCGTGCTATCAAATAAACCTGTTGTTTTTTAATATGTAACTTGCTTACACGTCCCTGTCACGACTGCTTGGAGCTGTTTGACAACTACCTCAAGCGAGTATCTTTTTCACTCATGCCTTTGGCACATGTACCAAATGAGGGATTTACTGGTGTGGTAACAGATTTATAAAATTCTATGGAATGATAATAAAGTGCAGTAATATATATGGAATTATTCCAGTTTTATCGCACTTTCTCATCTTCCACTCCATTTCTGCTATTTTGGAAGTTATTGAAGGATAGAACTGGGATCCAGCCTTATTTACAGAGTTGCACATTATCAGCATATGACAACCACGGTTTGTCTGTGTCAATTTGTATGGGCTTAAAGTTAATGCCGACCAGCTGCATACAATTAAACAACTTAATACACAGTTAACATACTGACTCAGCTGGGCAGCTGCTGGTGACCCTCATTGTGCATACTAAACTAGAGGACTATCAAAAACTGATCAGTAATTTAAACAAAAAATTGCTGTTTGTGAAGAAACTGCTCTGAATGAAAACATGTGACCCTGAAATACAACTACATTTAACTTAAGATACTGACTAATCTAACATTCTTTATTGCAAGTACATCCAAGCCTGAATGTGGTGGCAAATATAGGACCCAGCAACATACTTTCTCTATCCACTCTTCCCTACATGCTTTCTCTGTCCACTCCCCCCTAAGTACTACTCATGGCGACATGATATTTGTATTTTCTTCCACTTGTCTCTTCTCTCCCACCCAATACTGATTTGCTTCTGTTTGTCCCACCTATTATTTGCTTCACTTGCTCACTCTGCATGTCTTACTAGTCTCTGGGTCTTGTTCACTGTCTGTGTTTAACTGTAACAGACCAACTAAAATCAATATAATTCAAATATTAAATAACAGGCAAAGGATATTTCAAATAAAAGGTAAGTTTCACTTTAAATAGTTGACGCAACAAAAATATGCTTTAACTAGTTACAAGCAGTCACATTATTTCCCATACAAATGTGGCATCATGTGCAATTTGCCTTTCCTACAAGGTCTCATCTATGTGGTATCTCTCACTTCGCTCCACTCAATGGTTTTAACCCTTCAGTTCCATTTACCAGCAGTTGTATTCCATCCGACATCCACAGTTAACACTGTCAAGGCTACAACCCCTTTCTTATTCAGTTCAGGGCAACCCTGATAGCATAGAATCCCCAGAGACTCCCTTCCTTTTCCCACCCCTTTTAAATTGTCTGATTGGCTCTGGCAATACAAGCAGCAGGGTGGATATTGTCCAATCTACAATTCTCTGCTCATCTTCAGCTCTCTCTGTCCTTTCCAGTTGCATAAACACACTGTAACACAGTCTCTATTCTCAAAGACCTGCTTCAACAGTAGGTTCTATCTTGAACTTTCAGACAAAAAACTGATCCATTCATGGTGAGACATGCTTACTTTCATAAATTTTGTGTGTTTTGAACTACCTGCCACCAGACAGACTGGAACCCACCCACTGCAATTAGTTTTCCATTTACCTTCTTTGCTTCCTAGCTTTTCATCTTCATACCAACCTGAGGCCATATAGGCATTACTGTGATAAGTCCTTGCACCTTCAGAATATGTACTGCCCACGTTAAACTGTGGTGGTAGGCATGTATGCTGTTGACACTGTAAAAACATTGTTTATACACAGACTGAAATAGTGTTGATAGATTTTGGCAGTAGGCAACACTTCTGTTCTTACCTGCCTGCATGCCTCTAAGTACTTTGCAGAAAAGGTAATTTGATGAAAAGAAATGCTGGTTAAATTTACCTTCTAGCTCACATCTGGCCTGGAAAGTGCTATAGTGCAGCACATAGCTGAGCTTTATGCAGTAGGCTATCAGAGAAACTACAACATTGTACAGATTCAGAATAAAACATGCTTTAGCAGAAACACTGTTTTAACTTTATTCCATTATTTTAGTACGTTGTGACAAGTTATCACAGTTTATAAAAGCGGTTTACAAACTCTCTTGCTTGAAGGCTCCCTTTTCAAATGGATTAGTATTTATACCAAAAATATGAAAATATAATATGTAAAGAATGTTTTAAAGATAATAGGTATTAAGGTACAGGCATTAGTGAGATGGATGTGCTTGCTTTTCATTGCATTGTCTTATCTTCAGTGTGATGTTTGGCAAATTATTCTCCACTCCAGACGAGGTCTGCACTTTGTCTTCATTGTTGCCAGAATAAAATGTTATGTTTCATAAACTTATGTTACTGGGAAAGATAGCAACACTTCATACTGTTTTAATAAATTCTGAATGCCCTGTAATAATAAATGACCAAAACTGGGATGGTGTTTATTCCTGAAACTGGCAAGCAGTTCCACCAGTTCCTCTTCCTTTTTTCCACTTAGGCAGTAAGATGACATAAAAAATGTGAAGAATGAACCTCAAACTCTGTTTATATTTTCAAAATAAACACTGAAGCACTGTGCCAATATTGCAAGATGAGAAATTATCCTTTTCTTCCTCCACTCAACGGTCTCAATTGTGCTTGTATCCAGAAACTTGTCAGTGGCAGGAATCCATCTGAAACCCCAATGTCTTATTTTTGCTTTTCAAATCTCAATTTTCTTCCTAAATGTTGAAATCTTGTCACTCATTTCGAGTTTGATTGTATTGATAGGTTCCATGTATTTAACAGGTCAAACATGTCAACCAGGTGTGCAAATTCTGTTGTCCATAATTGGTCATAGAGGTTTTCACCTAATCAAGGATAGTGCACTGAAGGACAACCCAGCAGCTCTTTACAATACTCAGAAACTCCTTAAAGATTGCTGGGAAATAACCAACATGCTTCTGTGTAAAACAATTTTTCATGTCCTGCACCCATTTCTGAACACGGCTTTGCAAACAGACATGAATTCACAGGTCTGGACTTAGAAAATTCCCAGCTGTGACAGCTGCATTTAACACAGCATGTAATTCAGGTTGTGCTCTTTTTGAACCAAAGATTTGGAAATGCAACATAATGTGTTACAATTATTTGTGGGTTTGAGGCTCTTATTCTTGCAATAACACCACACCTATTGCTTCACATAGCAGCAGTGCTGTCTATGCTAATAGCAACACAGTTCTCCCATTTAAGCAATTCTGATTCCATGAAATTATCCAGTAGCTTTTGTTTACTCGTTGCTTGTTCTGGTAATGCCTGACAAAAAAGAAAATCTAAAAATATTTACTCCGGAAAACCATATGAATGTAAGCTAATAATTGAGTTCCACGACCAGCATGAGTTGTCTCATTGAGCTGAATTGCAAATTGCTCATATTTAAGAAGTCTTTCTGTCAATTGGCATTTATTATCTCTGTGCATTATCTTTCAGCTGTTTTGCTCAGTTGGTAGCACTCTTGTCTGCGTCAGAAGGTTATGGCTTCAAGTTCTACTCCATGATTTAGCAAAATCACAAAATGGTTGCAGAATGAGGCTATTCAGCCCATCATGTTCTGCAAGAGCAGCTAGTCTTAATCCCCTGCCCTTTTCCCCCATAACATTGCACACTTTTTTTTTCTCCAAATCATTATCCAATTCACTTTTGAAAGCTGTGATTGAGTCTGCTTCCACCACACTCTCAGGCAGTACATTCCAGACCCTAACCGCCCACTCTAAAATATTTTTCTTCATGTTGCCTTTGGTTTCTTACTGTGTCTGTGTCTTCTGGCTCTTGACCTTTTTGCCAATGGGAAAATTGTCTCTACTCTGTCTCGATCCTCATGATTTTGCACAGCTCTGTCAAATCTCCTCTTAATCTTCTCTTAGATTGGAGAAACTGGGGCAGTTCTCCTATCATAATTGACAACCATCAGCTCTTGAACCATGAGCATAAATCTTTTCTGCACCCTCTCTAATGCCTTCTCATTTTTCTAAAGTGTAATGCCCAGAATTGGGGACACTGCTCCAATTTAGACGAGATTAGTTTTTATAAAGGTTGATCATAACCTCCTTATGTTATACTCTATGCTTCTATTATTTTAGTCAAAATTCATTGTGCCTTGTTAACCACTTTATCCATTTACCCGCTAACTTTGTGATCTGTGCACACATATCCACAAATCTCTCTACTTTTGCACCCTTTCAGAATTGTATCCTTTATTTTATATTACATCTGCTCATTCCTCCTATCAAAATATGTCACTTCATATTTCTTTGCATTAATCTGTGTCTTCTGCTGCTTGTCTACCCATTCCACCAGCTTATCTATGCCCTCTTGAAGTTTTTTTTATTCATTCATGGGACATGGGCGTTGCTGGCTGGCCGGCCAGCATTTATTGTCCATCCATAGTTGCCCTTGAGAAGGTGGCGGTGAGCTGCCGCCTTGAAATGCTGCAGTCCGTGTGCTGTGGGTTGACCCACAAAGCTGTTAGGAAGGGAATTCCAGGACTTTGACCGAGTAATTGTGAAGGAACAGCAATATATTTCCAAGTCAGGACGGTGAGTGGCTTGAAGGGAAACTTGCAGGTGGTGGTGCATCTTACTGCCCTTGTCCATCTAAATGGAAGTGGTCGTGGGTTTGGAAGGTATTGCCTAAGGATCTTTGATGAATTGCTGCAGTGCATCTTGTAGATAATGCACACTGCTGCTACTGAGCGACAGTGGTGGAAGGAGTGGATGTTGGTAGATGTGGTGCCAATCAAGCGGGCTGTTTTGTCTTGGATGGTGTCAAGCTTCTTGAGTGTTGTTGGAGCTGCACCCATCCAGGCAAGTGGAATACTCCATCACACGCCTGACTTGTGCCTTGTAGATAGTGGATAGGCTTTGGGGAGTCAGGAAGTGAGCTACTCACTGCAGTATTCCTAGCCTCGGACCTGCTCTTGTAGCCACTGTGTTTCTGGTGAGTCCCGTTGAGTTGCTGGACAATGATAACCCCAAAGATGTGGACACTGGGGGATTTAGTGATGGTAATACTATTCAATGTTAAGGGATGGTGGTTAGATTGTCTCTTATTGGTGATGGTCATTGCCTGGCATTTGTGTGGCACAAATATTACTTGCCACATGTCAACCCAAGCCTGGATATTGTCTAGATCTTGTTGCATTTGAACATGGACTGCTTCAGTATCTGAGGAGTCGTGAATGGTGCTGAACATTGTGTAATCGTCGGTGAACATCTCCACTTCTGACCTTATGATGGAGGGAAGGTCATTGATGAAGCAACTGAAGGCAGTTGGGCCTGAGGGACTCCTGCACAGATGTCCTGTAGCTGAGATGACCCTCCACAAGCACAACCATCTTCCTATATACCAGGTATGATTTCAACCAACGGAGAGTCTGCCCCCTGATACCCATTGATTCCAGTTTTGCTAGGGCTCCTTGATGCCACACTTGGTCAAATGCGGCCTTGATGTCAAGGGCCGTCACTCTCACCTGACCTCTGGAATTCAGATAGTTCATCACTATCCTCCTTGCAGTTCATACTACTTCCAACTTTTGTGTTATTTGCAAATTTTATAATTGTGCCCTGCATGCCAAAGTCTAGGTTGGAAATATATCGTCAAGAAAAACAGTGGTACTGATACTCTGAGGAACTCCACTATACATCTTCCTCCCAGTCAGAAAAAATATGTTCATCACTACCGTTTATTGTCAATCAGCCACCTTTGTATACATGCTGTCACTGTCTCTTTTATTCCATGGGCTTTAATTATGCTGACAAGCCTGTTATTTGGCGTCACAATCTTGGCTGATATTCCAGACTAGTACTGAGGGAGAGTTGTCCTGTCAGAGGGTACTCTTTCAAAGGAGACATTAAACCAAGGTTCTGTCCACCTTTTACAGTTGGATGGAAGCAGAAGAGCTGAGGAATTGTCCTCAGTGTCCTTGCTAATATTTATCCTTCAATCAACATGACAAAAATATCTGGTTATCCATCGCTGTTTGTAGGAACTTTTTGCACATCAATTGAGCTGTCGCATTTCCTATATTACAACAGTGACTACACTTCAATAGTAATTATTTCACTCTAAACCATTTTGGGATGTTCAGTGATCATGATAGATAAAAAAGGTCAAGTTGCCATAGTCCCCGATGATCACAGGCTGCTCTCCTCTTTGAGGGAAAGAGCTGACTCGTGGTGATTTAACCTGAGGATCACGCCTCAGGTGAGGGGCAAGTTGAGAAGACGAGGCCTTCATGAATAACCTCAACCGTACAGGAATTGAACTTGCGCTGTTGGCGTCATTCTGCATCATTAATCAGCCGTCCAGACAACTGAACTAAACTGACCTCGACTGATCGTGATAGATGCTATATAAATGCAGGTCTTTTTGCTTGGAAGTTCCTCAATTCTTCTGCTGCCAATAGAAAGCAGTATGGCCTTCAACTTTCCTGCTGCATCTTTACTCAGCAGCACTTATCACATTTCCACAGCGGTTAGAAGGATTAGCTCCTCTTTAACAGCACAGGATTACTTGCTTTTAGCAATCATAAATGATGTTAGGGAGGATGATTTCAGGAACTTTTCCAAAACAAATGTTGCCTTTTGTAACAAAAACAGAAAATGCTGGCAAATCTCAGCAAACCTGACAGCATCTGTGGGGAAAGAATAGAACTAGCATTGCGAGTCTTTTGTATTTGAGCTTGCTTACAACTACGTTCATTTTTGCATTCAAAAGTCTTTCAATTTGTCATTAAGTTCTAGATGTCTAGTGGGGTGTTACTATAGATTTGCAGATTTCATTGCTTTGTTGCATAAAATTTGTAAGCACACAACATGTAGCCATCCATCACTGCAAATCCAATTTCTTTATAATTCTCAGCATATTTTCAGCACTTTGCTTCTTGCTATTGGACTTAGCACTGTCCCAGCTGCAACTGAAGTACTTGCATTGGCGTTTAAGGCCAGTTCAGGCCCTTTTCTATTTTAATGTAATTTATACATAAAAATAGTGTGAAGCCCTAGGCAAGGGCCTCCCATGGAAGGCTAACTGCTGTTCCCTTTCCAGATGGCTAGCAGCAGCTGACTTTATTTCACAGCAAAGCCCCCAGGTACAAGACATCAATTTAAACTCACAGCACAAAGTGTGACTCCAGACCAGTACATGGACCCTGGCCCACCAAAGTCTAAATTTAATGATGCAGCAGGTATTTTCTTATCAGCTACTGTCGCCAAATCCTTTTGTTTATTTTCTTTGATTGCAGCCCAAGGCAATAGGAAATAGTGCAGGGCCATGTTCCACATGAGTTGCATATAACCGGAAAGGACCTCTTAGATTATTTTGTTGATGAGATGTCATGCAATGATTGGGTGAGAATCACACCAATCATTAGCCGTCTGCCCATGCACATTTGAAATGTTCCGCTGTGAGCTAGGAGGTGCTTGTGGAAGCAATCGGCAGTCAGTATAACAACAGTCTTGTGAATGTGCTGTTTGACTGCCCTTATTTCACTGTGACCCAGCTTTTGAGAACCAGTGGTTTATAGCACAAAACTTTAAAATAAAGATTAGATTGCTTATCTCTTTTGAATAAATCTGCTGGGAAGTGCTTATTCTTGTTTGAACATATATGGATTGTTATATTTAGGATACTATTTATTGCATTTAACCTCCCTAGGAGCGTTTCACTCTGCTCCAATGCAAATGAAGCAAAGCTAGCATTTTATTTTATTAACGTTGGAAGTGGAGAGAACCTCTTGTTTAGGAGGAATTGTAACAGCTGCCATTTTACCCACTGCTTTACCACAACCCAGAGCCTCAAACACTGCTTTTGGGTGCAAAGTGATTTAAGTTTGTTGCTTAAAACCCAGTACATCGGAAAGGTAAAACTCAAATTGTTGATAATTGCCATTCTGTTCGGAAGTATGACCCTACGCTCACAGTTTATACTGCGATGTTCGGTTTCACTCCCACTCTGATCTCTATCCCTGGGCTTTTTATATTTTCCAATAAAGCGCACTACATGCTAAAGGAATAGCACCTTGCCTTTCTACTTACCATAGAGCCACCAGCCTTAATATCAAATTTAACAATTTCTGATCTTAACCCCAGATCCTGTTTTCTGACATCGTGTTGTTATTGTAGGTAGAAGGTTTTGCCAGCAGTTCTGAGGATGAGAGGAGGTTGCAGGTTGGCATTTGGGATTGAAATTTCCCCATACATACGTTTTGGTAGGGCAGTTTCTGCCTGTTGTGTTTACCTGTCTTTCCTTCCCCCCATTTTAGCAGACCATGGGAGCCTCCAAGTCTCTTATTCATCTTTTATTCATCTGATTTCTCTCCAGATCTCCTGATGTGTTATACCATTACTGCTTCTATCATTTAAGCACTTCATTTTCAGCACCAAACCACTTCACAGTTCATGCTTTTTGTTTCCTTGTATCTATGGTCTTTTTTAACATGACCCAATTTCGTGGCTTCTGTTTTTGACAAACTGTCCATCCGAACTGACAGGTATTACAGAGATGCCATAGACCTGAAGTATTAACCCAGTTGTTTTTCTTCACATATGTCAGTAGTTCCAGCATTTTTTGTTTCTATTTCAAACTGCCATTACCTGTGTCTTTTTTTGCTTTTTGTAAAACTGTCCTAAATCTTTAAGTCTGCATTATTAAGCTTGAAAATGCTTTCTCCTTGATGTTTGCTTACAATCGCATGACCCTCAGTGGAACTAACTTCAATTTCCGCTCTCCTTTGTGGTTAAAATAATCCTCAGTCTTCTTAACATATTAATTTAGCTCTTAGCTGTTAATGGACACAACCTTTATTGTTCTATGACTAATTATACGTACTTGCGAATTAACGTAATAGAAGCTTATCTCTATTAAATAATAGAAAATGGACGTTAAGGAAAAAATGTTCTGAAATATCAGTAATCAGAATAGGGATTCAGTTCTTGAGTAAATCAGTGGAGCAATTTCTTTCTTTATAAACCTCTTGGAAGTTCTCTGAGCTGCAATTTTTCAGTTTCACTCTAGAATGCCAGTCTAGTTATGATTTTGATCAAAGCATTCTTAACCACATAAGCATTGAAAGGTAGAAAGCTAACAGCGCAGAAAGAGGCCTCTCATATCTGTGCCAGCTGAAAAACGTAAGAAGTCTCACAACACCAGGTTAAAGTCCAACAGGTTTATTTGGCAGCAAAAGCCACTAGCTTTCAGAGCACTGCTCCTTCGTCAGGTGAATGGGAGTTCTGTTCACAAACAGGGCATATAAAAACACACACTCAATTTACAAAATAATGGTTGGAATGCAAGTCTTTACAGATAATCAAGTCTTAAAGGTACAGACAATGTGAGTGGAGAGAGGGCCAAGCACAGGTTAAAGAGATGTGTATTGTCTCCAGCCAGGACAGTTCGTGAGATTTTGCAAGCCCAGGCAAGGCATGGGGGTTACAGATAGTGTGACATGAACCCAAGATCCCGTTTGAGGCCGTCCTTGTGTGCGGAACTTGGCTATCAGTCTCTGCTCAGCGACTCTGCATTGTCGTGTGTCGTGAAGGCCGCCATGGAGAATGCTTATCCGAAGATCAGAGGCCGAATGCCCGTGACCGCTAAAGTGTTTCTCAACAGGAAGAGAACACTCTTGCCTGGTGATTGTCGAGCGGTGTTCATTCATCCATTGTCGTAGCGTCTGCATGGTCTCCCCAATGTACCACGCCTCGGGACATCCTTTCCTGCAGCGTATCAGGTAGACAACGTTGGCCAAGTTGCAAATGTATGTACCGTGTACCTGGTGGATGGTGCTCTCTCGTGAGATGATGGCATCCGTGTCGATGATCCGGCACGTCTTGCAGAGGTTGCTGTGGCAGGGTTGTGTGGTGTCGTGGTCACTGTTCTCCTGAAGGCTGGGTAGTTTGCTGCGGACAATGGTCTGTTTGAGGTTGTGCGGTTGCTTGAAGGCAAGAAGTGGGGGTGTGGGGATGGCCTTGGCGAGATGTTCGTCTTCATCAATGACATGTTGAAGGCTCCGGAGGAGATGTCGTAGCTTCTCCGCTCCGGGGAAGTACTGGACCAGCTGAAAAATACATCTAACCTACTCCCATTTTACAGCTGTTGATCCATAGCCCTGTAGGTTACAGCGTTTCAAGTGCATATCTAAGCATTCTTATATGTGATGAAGGTTTCTGCCTCTACCATCCTTTTAGGCAGTGGGTTGCAGACGTCCAACCTCCTCTGGGTGAAAACGGTTGTCTCAACTCCACTCAAATCCTTCTTCTGCCAGTTGCTTTAAATTTATGCCCCTCTGGTCAGTAACTTTCTGCTAAAGGAAATAAGTCCTTTCTATCAATTTTGATGAAGCCACTCATAATTCTGTACATTTCAATTAAATCTTTCCTCGGCTTCCGTTCCAAATAAAATAATGCTAATCTATCCAATATTTCCTTATAGCTAACATCTTCCATCCCTGCCAACATCGACATAACTCTCCTCTATGTCCTCTCTAGTGCGATCACATTCTTCCTGCAATGTGATGACCAGAACTTTACAGTGCTTTAGCTGTGGCCTAACTAGTGTTTTATGCAGTTGTAACATAACCTCCTGCTCTTATGTTCCATGCCCGGCTAACAAAGGAACATATCTTGGACAAAAGCAAAATACTGTGGATGCTGGAATCTGAAGCAAAAACAGAAAATGCTGGAAAATCTCAGCAGGTCTGACAGCATCTGTGGGGAGAGAATAGAGCCAATGCTTCGAGTCTAAGTGACCCTTCGTCAGAGCTGAGAACAAAGAGAACCAGCAGAGATTTATGCTATGAGGGTGAGGGGGGCGACTAGGGTGGTGCTGTTCTTGTCTGGCGTACAGACCTCAACCTTGCAGAGTCTGAGCAACGCTCGGACGCTTCCTCCTACCTCCCCCTGCTTCCAATTTCTAACCGCTATCACCTTTGCATGGTCTATCTCCGACACTTCTCTTCCCTTCCTTGTGTCCATTTCTGTCTCCATGTTTGGTGATAACTGTCCACCAGTATCGATTACAAGCCCACCCCACATTCTTTAAAGACTCCATCCCGTTCTCTCAGTTCCTTCGCTCCACTGCATCTGTTCTGATGATGTCACTTTCCAAAATAGTGCTGCCGATATGTCTTCCTTCTCCTTCAATTGTGGTTTTCCACCCACTGTGTTTGACACTGCTCTCAGCCGCATTCAACCCAACCCCCAGACTACTGTTCTCACCCGCT